>NC_134312.1:4685739-5310739 GCF_964195595.1 Calonectris borealis | reverse complement strand
TAAATTATACATTTGGGGATTTGTTTCCCCACAGCTTTTTTCAGTCAGCTTCAAGCCCAGTTTTTTAAATGAATCTCCATCCCTTTCACATGCTATTTTTTAGTAAATCTAACTTAAAAAAATACCCAGCTGCAGGGAGACTACAAACTTGTTTGCTCCACCAGGAACTTAGTTCCTGTGAGAAGAAATCAATGCAGTGCCATAAGCTAACACCATCTTTAGTAACCAGAATTATTTTTCATGTTATTAATCTCTAACTTTTTAAGACTGGCAACTGAAACAACCCACCGATTTTTGCACAGCCATCCTTTGTGGGTTGGCGTGCTTGCAGATTTAGACGATCTATCAGGACTTTATCCTCAGAAAACAGTATTTCTCAGACAGAGCATCACCTAGTTTCTGCCATGGCAAAGTACCATAATATTAAGTAATTGTATTGTAAAAGGGGTTTGGGCATTTCTGAGGTCACTAATTGGAGTTGGACGGGGTCTGTACTGTTATGGCAGCCACTTTATTCTGTTCTTTTAGCTTTGAAGCTTTTAACATCACACTCAGAAATGTATTGCTATTCTTGCATAATGAAGGAGATATACAATACTTTGCATCTCACATGGTTTCGCAATGTTTGATGACATGAGGCTAATTAGCCTCGTTTTTCAGATGTACAAAAAGATGAGAACCTAACAACTTACAGAAATAGGCATTGGAGCCTAAACCTCTCTATCACCACCTCAGATAAAGTCTTGAAAGCTAATGTGAGCAAGGAAAAAAATTTATATAATTAATTAAGGGCCACTTCATAGATTTGTGTCTATGTGACCATAATTTTGTGACTGGTTAAATACACAAGTTAAAATAGGACTCAGGAGTCCTGACTTGATTTTACTGCTTTAACAGTGCTTTAACAGTGAAATAACACCCCCTTAAGATCTGTGAAGCATTAATTCTATGTAGCTGAGAATCAAAGTATTTGTGTGTTTGTTTATTTACTTATACAATGGCATTTCAAGCTCCTTTAACATCATTGCTGTGTCTGGGTGCCCTCCAATTACATGCTCAGATGTTAGATAAGATAAATATTAAGATAATTTGTGTCTCTAACTATTGCTGCTGCTGCCAGAAGCCCTTTTGATACCACATTTTAAGACCAAAAAGAAAACCTGATTCATGTAAATCAGTTGATCATAATAAAGTTAAGGAAGAATCACTGCTGCACCGAGTACAACATTGACTGTGCTGATAATAACAAAGATGCCCAGATCTGAAAAGGTTTGAGCATTGGGGACTTTGCTGGGATGCCATTTTAAGAGGGGGTTTTTAGGTGAGGAGTGATACGAGTCTCCTTCCTGCTCTACCTACTCTATTCTTTGGAAAATTCCTTGCTATCAAGTAGTGCCAGACCACTTTCAAACTAACCAGAAAATCTTCTGTGCAAAGGTTGAAGGCCAGCAAAGTCACCCTTGCCTTGCACGAAGACAATTCTTGCAAATTTTGCACTGATGCCTGGGGTGGGGTTTATCTCTCCTACCTCCAGGTATTGGAAAAGCCAATATCTTCAGTAGAGCTACTCAGTGGAAAGAAATGGGCAGTCCAATGACTGTCTAAAACATGTATAAGATTCAAACCTTAGAATTGCCTTTTTCTCTCCACTTGCTGTTGACAACTACCTGTAAGTAAACCTCTTCTCTGTAGGGTCCGAAGTTGTCTGGGAAGAATCCCAAGCCTGATGACACGATAGTTGATTAGATATACCTGAAAAGGGCATTTCTCCAACTGGATATTTCTAACTCCAAGTATAAGGAGGTAGCGGAACATGCAAAATGAGCCAGGCAACACAGCAAACACAGTCAGAAACACTGTCGTAAGAGACCTCAGGGGAAAAACAGTTATTTTCTATGTCCACAGTGAGTCACTGGCCAGCTCCCATAGACACTGGTGCAGGTTGCAGAGATCAAAGGACTCTAAATACATGTCATTTTTCAGAAACAGAAATCTTTTCCTTGGGTATTCACTAAAAAGAGAGTTTGAACTCCAAAGTTACTCCTATTTCACGCGCCTCAACTGGTGGGTATAATTCAGGACATAACTTCGTTATTGGATTAATTCCAGCCTTAGTTTCACAGCTCTAACACCACCAAAATCAATTACATTGGTGCACTTGAGAGCAGAGATGGACTTTTCCTGACCATATAAAAAAGTAAAGGACCCAGCTGAAATGCTGATCCCAGTCCAGTATAAATAAGGTGTAACTTCACCTTCCTTAGCTATAAAGGACGTATAAATGTACCAGGATACTGGTATAAAAAAGCAGTGTCAGAGGAGGATCAGGCCACCTCTTTTCCACCTCTTTTTTCATTGCTTGAGGACAGAAGTACTGTGAACATTTCAAAGGAAGACTACCACCATCATAAACCCCTCCTCACTGAATATCAACTGAGTGTGGTCAAGATTATATCCCAGGCTTGAATCTCCTCCTGGGAGTTTCTTTTTGAAAAGCCTCACACTACAGGGCAGGCAATGGCATTTATTGATCACCTCTGACAGGTTGTCTGTTCCTTTGAGGACCAAGAATGGCTGACAGCCCAGGCAATCCAACATCCGACCCTCGCTCAGGGCTGATCCAAGGCTGACAAATGAGGTGGGAGGCTTTCCATCAGCGCCAGTGGCTCTGGAGATGAACCTCAAGGGAGAGGAGAGGACCTTTTCAGAAGCAACATCTTCCAGAAGATGAGGATCTAAGTTGACTCATATTTCCAAAACAACTGCTGAATCAACTAAATCAATCCTGCTGCACTTACTGCTGCAAGCTGCCTCTGCTTTGCTGAACACAAATAGCAGAGTCAGCAAATCATTACCTGGGCAAAGGCTAGAGGCCATGGGAAAGCCTTAAGGATGGAGTACATAACACGAGGGAATGGACTCAGAAATGAATGAGCAGACACTTGAGTGCAGGGTCTTTTGAAATGAGAGCATGCATTTTTATACATAGGAAAAGTTTGGCTTTGGTTTAGCAGAAGGGATGCAGAATAAACTCTTTTGCAGGTGAATCTGATTAATTATATTTGTGAGTGCTCATCCACCTGACATATACTCTGATATACTGAGATGTGCTAGAGCTGTAAGTCTATCACATGTATTGTTGCTCCTGATCCATTACTGCAGCTAGTGTGGACACGAATGTCTCTGCACCCAGGAGCTGTGAAAAGGGCGCATGCCTCATTTAGGTAATGCAGTCCACCCATGTTCCTAAGCCATAGTCAGTCACCAAGCTGAAAAATGGTCAAAGACGACATTTGAAATATATTACAGAACTATCTAAAAACACCTAGAAATCTTTGTGATTATCCTACGACAGCAGGAATATGTTTATCTGGATTAATCTTAGTCCAAGCACTCATCAAAATCAATAATCTTCTATAGGCATGATAGATGTTTTCCCTTCCATGCCCCTGGATTCTCATTGACTACAGACTTCCCACTGCCCTAAAGGAAAAATGGTTCATGTTCCTAACGCAGCAGGAGATTTATGGTGGAGAAGAGAGAAAATTTGGGTATCCAATGGCCTGAAGGGAGAACTTACTCAAAGGAACCCAGTAATTCCTGGGAGTGAGAGCAATTGATTTTAGCAACACTGGGATGAAGACCTGATCCTCAAAGTTTGAAGGCAGATTTGAGTTGTGTATTCACTCTACACAGTAAAGATGCATGACATCATGTGATGTGGATCAAGTAGACCAGAGGGAATGGAAAGAAAATTCAGTGAAAACACAGGATTTCCTCGTCTCTCCAAACATCATAAATCATGTCTGAGCTGCCGACACACTTTATGCTGATCCATCCTACTCAAGTAAAGCAAGCACTTTTGTGCTTGACCAGCCTGAGCTCTTCAAGAAGCCAGGAAGCATGAAGACATACCACTTGAAGGCTTGGAAAGCCTGTTGCCTCCTACCTGCCTCCCAACTTGGTTCTCCCTAAAAAAAAAAGTCCTAGAGACCAGCTAATTCCACTCAAACAGGTCAAGAACTGTTTGAGCAGATTTCCTCTGCACCACGGGCAAGTGAAATCTGAGGCACGCTAAAGCCAGAAGCCAAGCAAGACCTGGGTGTTGTCCACTTTAAGGGCAAGAGCAGAGAGAAGGGACACTTTGAAACAGTGACTCAGAGCAGAGATGCTGAATTTGATGCTTGGAGTTTGTGTGATAAAACTTCAAGTCAATTTGCCAATGAAGTGGTAAGGAGAGGTGTCCTTCCAGAGCCTGCACCCAGCTTTTACGTCCCTGATGCAGAAGGACAACTCTGTAGAGCAAACATAACAGCCACTCCCATGTGCCATCCATGAAATACCTATGCATACACAACAGGGACAGATATTCGTCATCAAATCCATAGGCTTTCACCTTCCTTTCCCATGACCCTTTGGAAAAGGTCTACTAAATACAATCAAGGTTGACAGGCCCATATGCAAGCATAACTCTTTTTTGATGCATGGGATTTTATAGAAAAGCCACCCTATGGAAATTAATAGACAACAATATCCCTATTATGCACATATATACAGTGGACACAGTATGAAAATTCTTATAGGAAGGTTATCAGTGTCTGACAAACTTAATCGGGTTTTCATAAAGGAAAACATCCTGCCTGCTATTAATGGAAAGACCCTGGGTGACTGTTCAGAAATCCATCATACGTTGAGTCCCTCCTTCCTCATTTTTGGCTTTCCCATGGGTCCTCTTCAATTCCTACTTGAGGATCCTCCTGTCTCCAGGCTCAGCATAATTCTATATTCCCCTCCACTTCCTGTCCCATACTGGTATTTTCAAAAAAAAAAAGTCTATTATGAAGCAGCTGCAATCAAGAATCATAGTTCAGGACCTGTGCCTATTCATTTCTGTTTCCTCAGAGCCCCTAAATATAGTTTAAAATTTATCACAGAATCTATAAATCTGCTCCAGTGCGACTCCGCAGGAAGTAAATTCATCAGCGATCATTTCTGCATGCATGCAGAAAAGGGATGACCTTCTGCAACTAGCTTGAGGTTTTGCGAGCGAGACAACTTCACCTCTTGCAGAGAGGGCTCCTCTAGCCTCCCTGGCCATGGGCAGTCTTGGCACATGGGAGAAGAAACCAAGAGTCTCAAGAAGCCAACGGTCATCAACACCCCCCCTGCATTTACAGCAGTTCATATTGCTTTTTCCTGACTTCTTAATTATTCATAATGACCTCAGCTGAGAGAGGAAGCTCTCCTATGGCTGGTGAATATTAGGGAAGAGTGTAATTAAAAGCAGAATTGGAGCTGAAGGGTTGTATCCTGACCTGGAATAAAGCAACCCAGATCTGCGGACAGCAGTGCTCCCTGCAGTCAATGGGACCACCCTGATTTACGCACTGGGTGATTTGTGAGAAAAGAGTTATCCAGTCAAGTAGTGTAAGAAGATTAATGTAGTCCTAATACAGAAATAGTTAAGCAAACGATTGCACTGTAATATTGCAATATAATATTAATTGGGAACTAAAACAGTTCATGGGCTAAGCCTAAATACGCATGCAGAAGGTCGGCTAATTATCCACGTTAGCATGAACACCAGACTGTGAAACTCAGCTTTCCCTCAGCATTTCAGTCACTTCTGTCTTCCCAGAGGACAGGTTCTCATGAATTATTTCAGTGCCTCTGGAGTCGACAGTAACCCAGAGTGGAAATGTAAAAGGACAGGTTAAATAACCAGGTGTTTTGTACCTTGAGAGAAAAAAAATGAGTTGAGCTTCAGGTCAAAGCCTTAATTTAAACTTATAACAAGGGAAATATACTTCTAAGATAGAGTGATCCAACATCCACCCGGGAGTCTGCATAGCCTCAGGGAATTGTGTGAAACAGGTATAAATTTGCTATACATTGTGTTGTGCCTTGGTTTCTGTAGAGCTGTAGCTTAGATATCCACACAGGCACACACAGAACACCACACAACCAATAAAGACAGACAGGTGACAACAGGCGCCCTCCAGTTCTCTGGGTCTAGACATACTTACTCACATGACCCACACCACATTTCCTTTGCTGACAAGGTATGGAGTCCATACCACCAATAAACACCCATCTATACCTGTACACATATATATTTACGAAGAATGAAACTAAAAAATGCATTAAAAAAATAGTGTGAATGTTAAAAAAATCAACCACTGAAATGTTAGGAAACACCAGACTGAATTATTCACTCTCCCTCCACCCCCATTGTTCCTCCTACATATGACAACCACACCAAATTTTTTCCTTTGCCTCATTCAGGGGACAGGGAGGACATTGCCCTTCAGGAGCAGTGGACCTATATTTTGCTTACTCCTCACGCCTTCCTTCCTACAGACCTGCTGAAGCTGATGGGTTTTCCGTGGTGCTCAGCAACCTGCACCCAAGCACTTCACAAGTGATGGATTTATCTTCACAGCATATCTTTGAGGAAAGAAGGAGTTATTATCTGTTCTCCAGATTTGGGGATGGAAGGAGGTGGAAAATGAAGCCCTGGATTTGTAGTTCAGGTTAAGATAAACGCTGTATTTTTAAAGAATTTGGTATTGTACAGCATTAATCCAGGCACAAGATCCCCTGGCTTCAGATACCAGTGAGAGCACTGAACATTTCTGCAAAGCAGAACTCAGGGTGTGAAATTAGGCATCCCTGAAAGGGAGGATCACTCCATTAGTGGCTGTCCCCATGTGACAAGACTGGGTTGAGTTTCCCAATGCCATATAGAAGCTCTATGAAAGAAGTAGGGATAAACATGACATTTTTTAAGGTGTAGTTTACAGGTTTTTTTCCATAAGAACGTCTTCTGGTCTTATCCCAAACACCTCCCAAATGCTGCAAAAAAAAAAAAAAAAAAGACAGATTCCCTCTAGTCCCTTCATCAACCACCCGGATTCTTCCCCAGGCTACAACCAGTCCTGAGTGAATCAGGAGTCTCAGTGACCAAAAAGGAGTATGATAACATGTGGTTTAGGGCAATGTGTGCATTAGCAAAAGGAGTGACTCTGGAGGGAAAAACAATCTGTGCTGAGGATCCAAAGACCATATTTTGGGGCGTTGCTTCAGGGTAGTTCTAGTCTGGCCCTGTGGCCTGAGTTCCTATTAATGTAGCAGCACATTAGGTGGGGGTCCAAGGAAACCACATTGCATGAGCCAAAGTAAAATCTCACTACCCTGAGGTGGGACTATTGGGAAATTACTTCAAAAACACACTGCTAATCTGAACCTAAATGCAGGTGTAGATGCATCCTAAGACAATTAATAATTCAAATGCATAGGAAAATAATAAAGGTTTTGCAGATGGTGTTAATTACAGCATTTCTTGTTTCTTCACCCTTGAAGCATGGAGCTTGGTAATCTTAAAAATGTCCCTTCAATATTGCGTGTACGTCTGTGTGCGCACATGCGTACTGACACAGGACCAATGCAGCTGAAAAGTTAACTGAGGCAGATAAATCAAGGTGCTAACACTGAAATGAATACTTGGGAGGTCTTGATTCAAGTCTTATTGCATTACTCATCAGGAGTCTTTCCACTGCTGTCAATGGACTTTTGCTTGGATCATGAGTAAAATGTAGTTACCACGGTCACATCGGCACAGCAGTTATTACTCACTCAAATTCCCAGAAGGCATTTTGCCTGCAAAAAGACCATAAGATTTGACCCCACTAATGACTTCCATGGTGTTTTCTACACAATATAGATTATTGAAGTAGAGCCATACTCAGAGGGCTTTCCTGCTCCAACCTGCCTATCATCAGCTTTCCCTGCAATTTCAGAAATGAAGGAAGGCAGAGTCGCCATTCACAAGACGTTTGCCCAAGAACAACAGCTCTTGGCCTTTTCTGTAAATCAGGTTTTCTGGTTTACATGTGTTAAAGGGAAGGAAAGAAACAAAAAGAACAAGAAAGCAAACAAAACAAAGCAAACAAAAGAAAAAAACATAACAAAAACCAAACAAGCAAACAAAACACTTCAAGACATTAAAATTTTGGAATATTTGCTCTGGGAGAAGAAAAGAAGAAAAAAAAAACATAACTGAGAAACTGGTAGACCACTCATGTTAATTTAGCATCTCGGGCAGTAATCAGGGGCTATGTAATGTGAGAAATCCTATTCATAGAATCATAGAATCATTAAGGTTGGAAAAGACCTCTAAGATCATCCAGTCCAACCATCACCCCAACACCACCATGCCCACTACACCATGTCCCTAAGCGCCTCATCTATACGTCTTTTAAATACCTCCAGGGATGGTGACTCCACCACTTCCCTGGGCAGCCTGTTCCAAGGCCTGACCACTCTTTCAGGAAAGAAATTTCTCCTAATGTCCTGCTCCTGGCATCAGAATGTAAGATAATTGTTGTAAGAACCCTGTAGACAAACTGTATGTGTTTCCCAGAGTATATGCAGACAGTGTCTGCATTTGTGTCCTTTCCAGGATGCTCATTCTCTGAGCTGGCCCCAGTGCTGCTTCACCTCACTCAATGCCCTTAAGACCTATGAAACAACAGCAGAAGGAAACTGCAAAAAGAAGATGTTTCCAGTTTTTAGCAAAAAAATTTAGAGTGAGAAACTCAGGAGCCATTTCCCTCTAAAGCAAATTGAAAGATTCAAACACAATAATACACAAGTGCAAAATTCTGCTGTATGAATCCTCCTCTAATTTTCACCATTGCTGAGGTCCTGGAATCAATATCTTGGTCCAACTGCAATCTGTTGATGAGCGAAAGGAGGGAAAGGTTGTAGCATCATGAATTAAAAAATAATAATCTCTCAAGCTTAATATCAGCAAATATGATTATTTCCTTTGGTTTGTCAGACTAATTGAAAATAGCTTTATAGTTCGCAGATGATTAATTAGGAGCCAACAAGATCTCCGTTTGCATCTCAGTAATTCTTCACTCTGTTTTAGTTCGACATTAGGTCTTTATGCTTAAAATATTCATTGAGAAAGCAGAAAGGTGATTAGCATAAGATTTTAACTGTGTACCATTTGTTCTGACTTTTTTTACACATTTTTATCAACAGAGAAAAAAGGAAAGAATATACAACGTTACAAAATCATTACTGCCTGTTCCGCTTACATCTGCTAAATCCTCCTTTATGGTAGATATAGTTTAACTAGGTTCATTTTGAAACAGGGGAGAAAAAGCCCAAATAAAGGTCAATCCTCTTCCCTCCTCCCCCATTCCCAAATCAAATGACTATTTGACCTCTGTATAATCATCCTGAAAGTTTCGAAGTGGTCTTTCTTACATGAAACATCTTTACTCATGTCAGCCATCCTACAGAAGAAGATTAGACCATGCCACTGTTACCCTCTCTAATTATCACCCAAGAGAAAGTGCATTCAAAATAGCATCTGACAGATGCGGTGATTGATATTTTTCCATCCACTTGGCACTGAAAGTCAGGAGTACACATATTTCTGGGTGAAAGAATTCAGTTATTTCATTCCGCATCAAAGAAAATAATAATTCATTTGCAGGTCATGTCTGTTGAGGTTTTTAAGGTTGGGGGTTGTTTTTTTGTTTGGGGTTTTTTAAGGATTTTCTCACAGCCTTGGTAACCTCTGTCCTATCACACCATGCTTAAACCTCCAGCAAATGGGGTGGGGTGGTAAGACATTTAACCCTTTATTTGGAAAGTAAATGCCCAACCCTTACGATAGTATAAAGAAGCTGGAAGACTAAATACTGAAGACTAAAAGAAGGACCGATTCCTAAGGATTAAACCATCAGAAATCAAATTATAAGAGCCCAACTTTGCTATTAACAATAATAATATTAACACAAATGGTCTTATTTCAAAGAAAACTCTTGCAGGAAGGGGTTGGCTGATGGCCTTTAATTTTTTGGGAATTGTCCTCTGTCTACCATCAAACCCAGCCTTTTGTAACAGATTCTGTCCATTCCTCCAAGCCCAGGGACGGGGTATGGTCCATCTCGATTTCACATCAAGCCTCGACTTTAGACCATCAAATTACACCACCGACTACCCAACAGGGCAGAGCAGCTTTTCCAGCTCCTGTCCAAAGTCTTGGGGTCTTTCCTAGTACTGCCCAAAAAGTAGCCAGGACCATGAGGACCCTGCCGTACCTTTGCACTTATCCCAGTCCCAAATTGTCATCAACACAGGTTTGCCACCGTGGTGGCCACAGTTGACTGAGACCAAAAGGGACCCAACCCACGTGGGAGCCCAACAGCAGGCGGGGGCAGCGGCTGGACTGCGGTTCGAGGGACAGGGAGCACACACCGGACAGTGGGGTTACACTAACATGAAGTCCATTTATTTTTGAGGTTTGGTTTTTTTTTTTTCCTTTGTTCTGTGGTGTTGGTTTTTTTTATCAAGCCACCGCAAACACTGCGTTGGCTGTCAGCATGAGTGCAGAGACACACATTCCGGTACCCATGGTAACTACGTAATAAATACCATCAAAACTAATTTTTTTTAAAAAAATTAATAAAGAAAGAAACATATTCCGTTTCCCACCCCCAAGCACAAAACACTTTTAAGTCAACAGAATTTAATCTAGTTTATTCTCCAAAAAAAAAAAAAAAAGGAGGAAAAAATATGAAAACAAAACAAAAAAAGCAGGTCTTATCACTAGCAGTAAATAAATTTGTACAACCATTCAGTCTGTATAATAGGATGAAATAAATCTACATCTTTCTTATTTTGGTGCGTTGAATTATACATACAAACAACAATTACAGGAACTTGTTCACAATGCGTATAGACCTGGAGAATGGCTATCTGAAAACCCCTTGTTGGCAATGTCCGCATGTTAACACTGATTGCCTGACACCATTGGTACTTCCTATGTAAAAGGCCCGTGGCCCGAAATGAATGATCTCCCTACAGGTTTTATTTATTTAGTTATTTATTTAATTAGTTAGTTAGTTAGTTAATGCATCATCAAAACCGTTCTAGCCAGCCCCCTCCCCCTCCCCGGAAACAAAAAAGAAACCAAAAAAAAAAACCAACCAAAAAAACCAAAATAAAAATAAAATAAAAGGAGAAGACATGACTGGCAGTTGGTCCATTTGTTCGTAAGACCGCGTTTCCTCTTGGTCTGCATTGTTTGTTTTTCTGGTTTTTAAATTGTCCTCCCGTCCTCTTTTTTTTTTTCTTTTCCTTTAAAAAAAAATCTCTTGGAGTCCTTCATGCCTTTTTCTTTACAGCTCCCCAGATGCAATAAAGTCTTCCTCAAATGTACAGTATTTCTTACAATATAAGTTATATGCAATGTTCAGCGTTTTTTATTTTATTTTATTATTTTTTTCACAGCACTAGAGATCTTGTCCAATAGGGAATGCAAGTTCTGAATGGCTTATTCACAAATGGTATCCAGATTCAGTGGGTAAGAATACATAGACGCCATAGTGAGTTCCTTTAAAAAGTGGCAAACATCACTTTTTTAAAATCTTTTTTTTTTTTACTTTTTTCTCTTTTTTTTCTTTTTTTTCCTTTTTTGTGCTTTTTGTAGTTTTTTTCTGTTTTTTTTTTTTCTCTCTTACGCCTTCAAATAACATTTTTATTTATTTTTTTTATTCTTTTTTCCCCCTCCCATTTGATTCGGGACGTCAGACCCATAACCATACGCCTGCAAAAATGCAAGTATATAAAGTAAATCTCATTTTGAGACCGTAAGCATTCAGCAGGGGAGTCTCTCGCTAACCCATGGCAGTGACCATACTGGAAGGATGATGAGGTCCGAAGGAGAGGCTGGATGGAGGATGCATCGGTGTCGGTGTAGTCAGCATGTGGCTGGAGTGACTGAAAGGTGAAATGTGGCTGATGGAGGACATGTGTCTGGAGAGGGCGGCGGGGTTAAAGGAGCTGCTCTTGGGAAAGTCTTCAAGGTTGTCATGGACCTTTTTGCACTTTTTGGATTTGCTAGACATTTTTCGGTTTCTGGTCTGAATTCCTTCTTTCTTCATAGTCAGGGGTCTGTTAATCTAAACAAAAATCAATTATTTTTTTTGTGCTTCCATCCCTTTTCCCCGAATCACTGTGGGATTCGTGTACCCCATGCCCAGACGATCCCGGGGATGTGTCCAGGACCAGCTGGACAGCCAGCAGCCCCCCTCCTCCCCTTGTATGCCCCATGTGCCACACACAACCTTTCCCCCCCATCCCAAAATTCAGATCCCACCAGGAAATCCCAAGTTCGGTTGAAATTTCTGAAGACAAGACGACATAAAATTGCTGGCAGAGCCTCAAGGGAGCAAAACATACCCAAATAACTTGCAGCAGCTGAAAAATTTCAGCTATCTGCACATTAGGTAATTGCACCATGTTTAGGAACGAAACCAATCATTATCACCTTGAAATATTCCCCACAGACACCATCTCACCCTGAGGCTTCCTAACTGATCTAAAACCATTAGCGGCAAGAGCTGCTGGGATTTCAATGCTACGAGGGGTCTCAAACTTTCACAGCAGCATTAGGCAGCTGGGCAAACTCTTCACAAAAGTGGCAGGTATTTTTCTTCTTTTTCTCCTTTGGAAAGATTTTACTCTGACCATCCTTTCAGGTTTACTTTAGCAGATCTGATTTTATTTCTAAAGCCTTCCAGGGTTTTTTTGGGGGTGCTGAAACAGGTTTCTGTGCTGCCTGGCAGAGCATTTTCTACTAGCATGCAGACATATCTATCGGAAACCTAAGCATTATATTCTTCTGCATGGATATAAGCAGCTGCAATGACCAACCATACACCCGTCAGGGTTGGGAAATGGTAGGAAAAGGTCTGTTGGACCTCCTGTAAGGAACTCCTATGGCTGCATAGAGAGCCAGCATCACAATGTGCCGTGAAAGCCCCAAAGACCGCACTTGGGAAGGAATAGATGCATCCAATATCCATAAACATCCTTAAAAATCTGGACTTGGGAGTCTACATGGAGAGTTATATAGGTCTTGCATTGGCTCCTCTGCAGAATTTCACCCACAGCAGAAGGCAGGAGAGCCCAGGAGACCCCCCAGGGTTGAACACTGCTTTTCATGTTAAATGTGAGCACACGGCAAACTTGAGAAAAGGGGAAAAATATGGATCCACTATCCACCGAGAACTACTGTTTCAACCCCAGCAAAGGACAAGAAAAAGAGGATCCTGCAAGGGTCCTGAGCAGATCTTCATCCATAAAATCTTAAATCAGTGCAAGGGACAAAGCACTCCTTTCTTCCAGATTATAACAAAGTTTCACTTCTTGCTCATCAGCCACTGCCTGGTGCCTTTCCCCGCAGCGTGGGAATCATTCACGGCTTTCTCTCCCTGGGGAGGCAGGGATACAGTAGCTCCCTGTTACACGCGGGGATGGAGGCACAGGGAGAGGAAGGACCAGGCTCATCTGCTCCAGTTTAGGCATCCCAAAGTTCATCGTCCCAGTCTGAATTAGTGACCCCATGCTCTCCGTACCAGCGGTGATGGGAAACTTCACCTCATCCTAAAAATGGGTGAATAAAAGGCTGATTCCTCTACCTCTGAATAAAGGGAGCCGGAGGGAGCAGCCCTGCTTGCTAAAGGTAGGAGGGAGAAAGCTGCCCATGCACAGCCCAACAGCAGCCCTGGGGCAGCAACAAGCAAAAACCTCAAATGTCATGGGCTTTAAATACAACATCAGCCGTCTCCCTGGCTTCTTGTCCTCACCAAGGGAACAGGGATACACACACAAGGAAGGCCCTTTGCTCCAGCTGGATGGCTGGGCTGGGAAATCTTTGCCTGACCTGTTTTAAGTCAGCCAGCAGGGATGCGTTGTCCAGGTTCAAAGCCAGGAAAAGGCTCCGAGTGAGCCCCACCAGGCAGCGATGCTAGAGGAGACCTGGAAGTCTGGATCCCTGATGAATCCAGCTCAGATTTGGGGAGGCACACACAAGCCCCAAGCTCCCCAGCTCCTAATGAGGAATTGCATTGTGACACAAAGGCTCAGGGGCAGCCAGAATTGATTTCCAGCTGAAGCAGCAAGGGTGCAAGCTCAGGAGTTGGTGGTGGCAAAGTGATTATCAGCCTGGTGCTGGGACTGGGGCTGTGCTGGCTCTTAGAGCAAGCAACGGGGTCCTGACCCTGTGTAGCTTGGTGTCATGTCCTGCAGGACAATGACCACTTCCCCAAAGCAAAGTCATGTTTCACTCAATCGCTAAGAACAGATTAGCCCAGGCTGTGATTTGATGTGAAACTTTAGGATGGGAATATCAGTTTTGCTCAGGATGGTGACAAAGCCATGGCCAGCCCTGCAACTGGGGTCAGAGATGCCATCCAAGCTCTTAGCTGGACACATCATCCCAGTGTACATGGTCTCACTCTCCAAGTGGGTACCTGACCCAAGTGCCAAACAGAGGAAGACTCGGCTAAATGTCAGGACGAATGAGACCAGCACAGTCACAACAGCAAGCTGAAAATTTTTTCCAGTGATTTCAAAGGCCAGCCACAGCAGAGTTGAAGCAATCCCCAAAACATCAAAGCCATGGACCCGTCTCTGTTTCTGGAGTAGAGAAACGAGAGACCCAGAGGGAAGACCTTCTCCATGAAAATTCATTGTGATAAAAATGACAAACACATGCTAAATTAAGATTAAACCAGCCCAATGCATGTATATGCAATTCATTAATTTCAGATGGAGGCAATTAATTATGGGCAGGAATTATGTTCTTTGTTTTATCATATGCAAAATACCAACTGCTATGCTCTTGGGACGTATAGCCCTGCTTTAGGATATTGTGAAATAGAGGCCTTTTCTGAGGACTTTTACCAAAAACAATGGCAACTCACTCATTTCTATGGGCACAGGCCAGTTTGCTGGTACACTCCCACCCATCCCTGAAGTGAGGGAAGGCTCATCCCGCTTCTAAGAAGGACTAAAATAACAAGGACAAGAACCTCACATTCAACAGATCAAATCCAGGGGATAGTTTTAAACATTATAGGTCTGATCTTGCTCTGACTGAAGACAATGGGATTTTGCCATTGACCTCAATAAGGTCCTGTCACTGAAGCGGATTTATCCTTCAGACATAGTCATTACAACGTTGGGTTAATCTCCCAGGCTGGCTGTATCTTAGAAAGCACTCTGGGATGCCACAGGATGAAAGGCACCGTATCAATGTGAAATATTAGTCATTGTTAATACTGATGTTAATGGAGCCGGCTCTTGTTAAAGTCAGTGGGAGAAATGCCAGCAGCTTCACTAAATGCACCCCAAGACTATTATGATTATTGCTTATATCCTACTGACAAATGGGTTTGCTTAAGCTGTGGGAATCAACAGTAAAACAAACTGATATAGCCCCATGAAAAAATAGCCTTTTCACTGCAATCATTCCTGGTGTGGACTTAAACACTGAGTAAGTTTCATCTTCAGATCAATCCATTAAAATACCCTAAAATACCCTAATAAACCCCAAGAAAAATTCATTAAACCCAAAGAAAAGACAAAATGGGGGGTGATAAAAATGCGGCCAGGAATTTCCTACAGTCTAGCCCGAAACAGGGTGAAGGCATCTTCCAAGTGGCCAAAGGCCTTCCGCTGGCATTGACATATCTGTGCAGACACCCTCAGCTGCTTGGAAGGGACATGCTACGATGAGCCTCTCTATTTCTGACACCTCTCCTGATGGAGAACCGATGCAGATAAGATACACAAAGGGAAGAGGACTACAGCCTACACAAACAGGTCTTGAACTTTAACAGATCAGACCAATTTGCACCAGCCAAGGAACCTTGTCCACGTGCAACCACCAAACTTCCTCCCTGCCTTGAGTTGATTAAAGGACGACACTGGTGCCATTCACCAGTTAGCAGTTACCACAGTTCCTAGGTCCTGCCTCCCAGCAGCCAAAAACAGAAGGCATCTCCGTGAAGCTACCACCGCCTTATCACTGGTCACAAAAAACTCACTCGTATTTGGCTTCTGAAGCACAAGGTAGCCTTCACAGCCTCTAAAGTCAGTTGGGCTGCAGATAATGCTCCAATGCTCTGCCATTGTGGACCTTTAAAGCTGAGGGTGGTATGTTCAAGAGCTATCGGCTGCGATGTTACCTGTTTCTCACTGCAGTCATAACTAAGCATCATCTTAAAAAAGTGGAAAAAAAAAAGGTTCTATCCACTCATAGCCAGATTTTGGTATCCTTGCCTGGTTATATTGCTGCACACAGTATCTCAGTCCTCTAGGGGTTTCATTTAAGCAGGTTCCATTAATGGAGTTGCTCATAAGGCAAGATATTACTTGACTTTGGTAAGTAGCTGTGCTGAGCTTTCAAGCAGCTGTCGGTGTTTTTAATGAATATGAAAATGGTTCCAATGTGCTCAAGGCCTGCCTCATGTCACAAATTTCACAGCTGGATCGGAGTTTCCCTAAACAGTGGATCTAGTAGGGGTCAATTCAGGCCAACTAGGTTCACAACATTAGTGTGAAAAAGAAAAAGGATGTGCTCTTGCAGGCACAAGAACCTCAGCACTCAGACACCATTCTAGACACCTTAAGGGGGATTCCTCCAGTCAGATGTCTACAACGCAGGTAGACACATCCGAACTCATCATCCTGCCACCTTTTGTAGTCATGGGAAGAAACTACACCGTCTTCAAGGGTACAAGTCATCTCATCCAAACACAGGCATCTCCCTCAGGTCCAATGAATAGCACCTGAGAAGACCCTATTTTCTTCAAAGGGCTTTGCTGGGGTACAAGGGGAGCTGCTCAGGTATAGGTCTCCCTATAGGTCTCCCAAGCTACGTGATTTAAGTCCTACCACTGATGGCTACAAGGTCAAAATGAAAACATAGCACAAGCATAGACTCCTCCAGTTAAGCTGGCTCCCTTCTTGCCATAGAAATAGCAAACAGAATATTTTCTTGTGATATTCTGAGAGCTTTCACTCTGGGTCCAACCCTTTTGTTTGCAGTGATCACACTGAGAGTTTGATGACAAGCTTTGCTTGCTACATAGGACTCAAAACGTGCTGAGACGCCTGCCCACTAAAGGGTAAACACATTTTCCTTTTTTTCAAGAGAGATGCCTCTCACAGAACAGGTGAAAAATTAGCCTCGTTGGGTTTTTTTTTCCTACTTAATCCAAACTTGTTTACTCATCCCAAGAAACCAAAGAGCTTGAAATAACAAATGGAAGGGACTGAGACACCACAAGGGTTGGGTGCCCCATGAAACCCAATCCGTCTTTGATGTGTTTGCGTGGGTGGACATGAGGGCAAAACATAGCCCGAGATTTCTAAGTCAAATGTAAAGCAAACGACCATTAGGAAAAAAAAAAGTTATATCAAAGCAGAGAAATTGAAAGTCTCTTCCTTCTTCTGACATAATAATTATTCTAATGCCACATGTGGAATAAGAGTAACAGGAGTAGCCTTAAGACTCCTTTATTAGCAGTATTATTCAGTAGAAGACTTTTCAGATCCCTTTAGCTCTTTCCCTGGGGCACATATCCCTGGTTCCTGCAAGCTGGCTTTGCATGGAGATATTAGATTAAATCTGCCAGGCATTTCATTTCATTTTTCCTTCCCTTCCATGACAGATGCTTTAAAATTCACATCACAGGTTGAGCAAACTCTGCAACCCGCTAACTAAATCAAGTCCTTTTTGGTTTAGGAATTGCTTGCGTCAACCGGGGCAAACACAAGACCTAAATAAATCATCTTTGAGGACGGGTGGTGGGACGGGACAAAGGCAGCCACAAACCCAAGAAAGATCTAAATAGTTGCTGGCACATTTTGCTTTTTTTCCAGAGTGTGTATTTGCTGGAGGAACCAAGCTACGCATCAAAGGGGTATCGTCTTGCAGGACGGCGTGTTGTCTTTTCCAACGCACTGAGCCCAATCAGCAGCAGATAATGCCTCTCTGTGTTGATCCACTCCTCCTTTCTTGGCTCAGGCATGGGAAAGCTCTAACATTACCCATGGACAGCTCTGTCTTATACCTCCCCAAGTCAGATCGGCTACGTTTGAGGGGATGCCGACACATCGCCCCAACCCCCAAGGTCCCCAAAGGGATAAAGGAGGTCTCAGCACCACCCAAGACTGGAAATCCTTAAGTCAAGGAAGCGTTTGGACCATCAAGCACCAAAACTGAGGCCCCGTTATTGAGCGTTACAGTCACACTTACATTGTGCAGCTTGTAGTAGAGCCCGCAGGCGTTACAGACGGGATCGCCATTGGCATTTCTCCTCCACAGGGTGGTAGTGGTGGTCTGACAGTTGGCGCAGGACGTGCCCGCCCTCCTGGCTGCAGACTGCGGAAAGGAGGGGGAGAAACAGGGGAAGAAAAGGAGAGGGAGAGAAAAGCACCAGTGTTAAAATAAAAATTAAAAAAAAAAAAAAAGAAGATGCAATCAGCAAAATTGCTGAGAAAGAAAACATCAGCCCTGCAAGACTGACGCACATCGGCAGAGGCCTCCAGAAACTGGCTTGTGAGAACAAATAATAATTCTGAAAAAAATCCCCGAGGTACTTTAATCCCAAATTATATATGAACTGAATCAGGTGCCAAAGGGCATCCTAAAAGTGAGTGCTAAACCTCTGATAGAACTCATCAAAATTAGCAGCTCTGGCACAGCCCATTCCAGAGGGGAAAATATTATTTAAATGCCAACATGTCTTTCCATCTTAATTCTCTCAGACCCCCCAGGGGTCTAATTCTGCAGTCAGGGCCTGAACCAACAATTGCCGGAGTCAACGGCATGAGTCACGCCGGCTCCAGCGAGCGCCGAGCGCCGGGTGAGACCCGCGCTGAGCTTGGTGGGCAGCTGCTCGCTGGGTCCAACCGCAAGCACGGCCCGGTCCTGTAAATTCAGCTTAGCTTCAAAGGATACAGGCTCCAGATCGGAAATAAGACTGTGGCAAAGAGCGAGAATCCCAACTTTTTAATTACACCCTTTTGCAGCCTAAACCTTCATGTTTATTTAAGGATTGGTAATGAGCCCGAAAGAAGAATTTACCATTTCATAAAGGGGGAGGGACAAGGGAAAAAAGTCTACGTGTCAAGGTGTATAAAGAAGCTTTTTTGTTGGCTGTGATAATGATTTAGCAAAGCCAAATTTAGCAAAGTCGCTCCTCTTTCACATGCGTGAATTCCTGCTTATCATTTAAAAACTGTAACTTTAGCAAACAAATTGTCCTTCTGCCACTGAAGGAGGAAAAGGAGTTTGCAGACTCCTATGTGAATGCGTATGCATGTTTGCCTGTGTGCAAGTGCCTACAGCTCCTAAAAAAAGACCTTTAGATCCCGATCCTATCTCTTCTTCATCAATATGACACAGTCCCAGAGCTCTGATTTCATCCCGATGCGTTGCTTTCAATGGGACTGCTCATGTGCTTAAAGTTAAAACATGTGCTTAAGCGATTTGCCAGATCATAGCAATGCTTGGCACCTTGCAGAACTGAGCCTTTAATGCTCTCTTTTGTGCTCTTACTGTTTCAAATTTACCCCTCACCCCACACAGCCGCACACTGTAGCACATCCAACATTTAAAAAAAAAAACAAAAAACAAAAAACGCATCTTTGGATACCGTACAACAAACCCAAAATGCAAACATGGACACTGGCACAGCACTAGCGTTAATACCAACTCTTGTTAGGTCATGTTGCAATTTTAATCATAATTGAATGCGGCGTAGGTGGGGAGAGGACGGGTTGGTTTTGTTTTAGATAGAGTATGATTTTTTTTTTTTTTAATTAGACAGAAAGGACTGTCTAAAATATAAATAATACGATGCCCATGAGCATTAGGAAGCATGACAGAGAGCCTGGTCTGACAGCAAGGGGCTCTCACCAGCTGCCCATGGAGACAGTTCCATTTCGCCTGACCATAAACCACCCTGAAAGGAGCCGATCTCAAGCTCGATGAAGCTTCTAGCTGACTTCTCCATGCTGATGACAAGCAGGAGCTGGGAACAGCACACGGGTCTTTGGTTGCAAAAATCCCAGCAGGAGAAGCTGAAACATCCCACCACGAACGGCAGAGCCCCCTGCAGATGCCTCGGTCACGCCTCGGTCCTGTCCTCCTCCGGACCACGCCACGGCCCCAAATTTGTTTCCCATCAAAATCAACGGGTTAAAAAGCATACTTCAAACGCAGCATGGACTCAACTCTTTGCAGAGCCAGGCTCTCGCCGAGACCCGGGGACCGAGTCTGCAGGTCTGTGCCCCTCCCGGCTCCCGCCGGCCGGCACGGGTGGCTCGGGGTCTGAATTGAGTCTCTCAGTGGCAGCTTCTCCCTTATCAGACCCAAAAATCAAGCCTAAGGAAATTTCTAAAAACCAGTGATATTTGACTCAGCCCACACAGGGGAAACATCTCCTTTGAAGATACTTGGGGTTTCTACACAGCACTCACCGTAATTTCTCTTACAGTAAGTGCGTTTAAAAGACACGCCTGGTCACCACCTTGCTACCTTCAAACAAACTCTGACATTAAATAAACGAATAAATCACAACATCCACTATCTTCTCTAAAACTTTTTCCATCTGCCGTGTTTCCCCTACAAAAATTCAGCGTCGTTAGCTAAATATTTTAAACTCTGTGCTCTTTCGGTCCCAGACTGTACCTTTCATGCTGTACCAACTTATACTGGAGACACTGGCAGTGGGCAGGAAACAATGAATAATAACGCTATTGTAAGAGCTCCAAGCAATGGCATCCACTGATGCTAGTCACCGACCCGGGCCTGACCACATTAGTAATGGGATGACTAATAGAGTGCCCCATATCACCTGTAGGACCAGACCCCACGGCCCAGTTGCTTTAAGCAAGGGCACAACGTCAGAAGCACTGGCGGTGATGAGAAGATGGAATTGAGGACGGTGCAGGAAGAACCAAACACTTACAAAGATGCTTAATTAAGGGGCGTTTTCGGTGTCTGGATTTACATGGGGTACCCACAAAGCTGCAAGCATCAGCTTCCTCAAATAAGACTGCACGGGTATGGGCCTGCTGAGAAATTGGTTATAATCCTTCCAAAACCAGCACTGCTGGACACGGAAACAGAGAGCTCTGCATCCACGTGGGCAGGGAAGGGAAAAAAATCCAAAGGAAGGTTTGCTCTCAGCAACAGCAGTGACAGGGCTGCCACCGGCTTCGACGGGGCCAGGAAAGGTCTCCAAGAGGGCTGTAGACCTTTTAAGTAGAGCGGTGGTGAGGTACCACCTGCCCATTCCTGATCCTCCTGCCAACATCTCCAGATCTTCCACCTTCCCCCCAAAATGAAGGAGAGCTGTCTGAGCCCCCCTCGGCTGGCAAGGCTCCATCCATCTCCCTTAAAGAAAGCCCTTACAAAGACACCCATTGAATTTAATAAGGTGTGGGCTGGGTCCTCAGCATCTAAGGATTTATTTGCCTTTTCTCTCCAACCCATCGGAGTCCTTTCATTAGTTTCAGCGTGCCTGGGATCAGAGCCTACAAAACCAGCCCAAGGTCACGCAGGAAACTTGTGGCAGAGGGAGAGGAGCACACGCTGGATCCCCACCCTGAGCCTCCATACACACGCCGCCTTCCCCAGCCGCTCGCCTTCACGAGTCAGGAAAGATGAAGTCAAGCCACGGGCACGCAGATATCTACATCCACGCACACGAAATACAAACACGGGCCCAGCTTTGGTGCCTTCTGATTTTTTTTTTTTTTAAGGTTAGCAAGGGAAATAAATATAGAGGCAAACAACGTTAGAAATGTTTTTCCTTTTTTTTTTTCCCCAGGCAGTGCTGGAAAAAAAAAATATATAGAAAAATCAAAAGTTCCCATTTAGCAGAGGCTGTATTCAAAGAACGGGAACTTTTTTGTAACTTAAACTTTAACTAAAATGCCCAAGATTGGAGCGATTATGCAAGACAAGGTCTGTCTTTATTTTTTTTCTTTCTTTCTCTTCCCCCCCCCCCCCAAGAGTGACCTTTTACAATGTATTTATTTATATAGTTCATTTTACATGTGCCGGGCTGAGGGTGACTCGGGACATTCTTTCGTCGTTCCATCAGACACTTTTTGAAAACTCTCCCCCCCCTGCTTTCCAGCCGCTTTCCTATTCTGCCTCCCCCTCCGCTTGTTTGGATACGCTCAAGCTCCTGTGTGTTTGGGCTGGGGAAACGGAGCTGTTGTTTAGGAGTTATCTCCAGGGCTCAGATATCCGGCAGCTTTTTCCTAGGAAGTTAACTTTACACATAAAGAGAGAACGAGGCAAAAAAAAAAAAAAAAGAAAAAGAAAAAAACAAATGAGGTGTATGTGTTTAAGACAGAAGGGCCGGGGGGAGGAGGAGAAGAGAACGAGAGAGCTGCCCAAAAAAATTTAAAATCCCAGCCCGCACTTCCCTCCCTAGAAAGCTTTTCCTTTTTTCTAGCAAGGCTATGAAAGACGAGGGAGACCAACATTTTCCTAGACGGGAAAAGCCCAGGGGAAGGCACAGAGAGGTTTCGCCCACGGGAAGTTTGGGTGTAGAGGAGCAAACCTCCATCTTCCCCCAAACCCACACAGCCAGACAGAGCCGACGCCGCTGCCCCTCGCAGCGTAACCCCTCCTGGGGTCGTATCCTGCAAACGCTTCCCAGCGCCTGTGGAAATAACACCGGTCCAATTTTGCGGACATCTCACAGGTGAGGAAGCTGAATCCGTGCCTAAGAGTTGCCGGACCGAGGCCGTGAGCACCTTTACAGGGAACACAATGCTAATGGTGTTCCCGCAGGATCCAGCACAAGTCCCACGCAACCGGCCGGATCCATCCATCAGCTCAGAAACTCAGCGGAGAGGCAAGAGCCGCTTTTCCTCCGCATTTTGAGCAGCCCCCAGGAGCCCGTCCACGTCTTTAATCCTAACGCAACCAAACGTGCCTCTATTCGAAACATTCAATAACTTCCCAAGCAGGGAACATATTTTTTTCCCCCCGCTTGATATATTTTTTCCCCTTGTGGTTTGCCTGATTATTTGCCAAATATACTTCAACGCATTTATTAGCCGTGCCCACAGCTTCCAGACCTTTTTGTGGCTTCCAGGGAAATTCATAAATAGATCGCTGGGGATGCTGTAACGTATTGCCCGTACGTAGTACAGTCGTGAGGCTTGCAACTATTATTTCAAATATTTACCCGCGCTTTTCGTCTTCCTCCAACTTCTGTGGCCCCGGGCACACGCTCGGCTTTGCACACTCACCGGGCTTTGCCATCCCCTACCTCGTGTCCTCACACCGACTCAGAGGGGAATGACACAATTTGAGACCCTGGCTCATGTACAAATGACCACACCAGGTTCAAGTGGTACCAGGACCATCAGCTGAGTTTTTTGCAGGACCAAGGTCCAACCGGTGGCCCAGTGGCACCAGCTACGGTAACCGGTACCCAGCTTGGGTCCACCCTCCACGACACTGGCAACCAAAGGGGATGGAGACACACTTGGGAAGGGGAGGACAGGAGTGTAGAGAACCCAGGAGAAATCCTCTTCTCCTGATAATCTCTTTGGTCACTAGGAAATGATTACTCTGCCCTCAGCCCCTGGAAAGAGCCACCGTCCTCGTGTCACCATCCAGAAGCGCTGCGCAGAGGCATCTGCCCCATTGCGACCTGGGAGAAAACTCAGTTCTGGTTTGCAAGAAGCCCTGGATTTTGTTTTTTTAACCTGTTTTGCAGTTTGCAAGAGGACCAGACAACTGAGGCCCACAGCAGCTGGGAGCATCTCTCCTAGCATCCCTCCTCCCAGCCTTCTGACGCGCTGGGACCAGATTTTGGAGCTGGCTGAGCTTCCCTGTCCATCCTGAGCTGCAGACAAGAAGGAAAAGTTGCAGAAGAAGGAAAAGAAAGAATAAAAAAAGAAGGAGACTCACCAGCCTTCTCTTGGGTTTGATCAGGGGCCGGTTCTGCCCGTTCATTTTGTGATAGAGTCCACAGGCGTTACACAAATAGTGCCCGGTGCCGTCTCTTCTCCACAGAGGGGTTGAGGTAGCCCCACAATTTACACACTCCCTGCCTTCTGGAAACAAGAGAACACATAGTTCACTTAGGGAAAGTGGAGGTAAAAGGGGCTGGGGAAAGCCCCCCCCAAAAAAAAAAACCCAACCCCCCGTGAGATCCATCCATGCCAGATCCTGCCAGTCCTCTCCAAGCTCAGGATGTCCAAGCAAGGGTCCAAGGCCATGGCTGAGCAACATCCCTGGCACAGACTGGGGGGAGCTGATCCTGTCCCCCTCCCCAGCACCAGCCTGGCAGGCAGCATCAGGCCTGTGTCCCAGCAGCAAGGAAGAAGGATGGTGACAATGACAACCCGAACCCCATAGTGGCTCGAGGGGCTCCCTGGAGAAGCTCTCACCCTTCCCACAGGTTCCTTCTTTGGGGGGGGCTGACAATTCCCCCTCACCTCTGGATTAAGGGCTTCTACAGCCCTCCAGACCCCATGTTGCCATATGGCCAGGCAAACACAAGGAGCCTCCAGCCCTCTCCCCCACCCCAAAATGGATAGATACCGAATTTAAGTCCATGCCCCCCTTCCTGATGTGTATGAGGAGCCCAGGGTCACTCCTTGTGCACTGCCCCAGCTCCGAGGGGAGTGCATGAGCCTGGGGGGGCTCTTCCTTTGGCCTCAGGTTAAACCACATCAAGGACCCCCAAAATAATCACAGATCAACAACCAAAATACCTCCCCGGCCCCAACCAATACACAACCACTCTGCCAATATCTGCTATTGATTAATTTGCAATTAAGCTTCCACTACCCAACTTGCGGAAACTCCTCTGGTTTCCCCACCGCATCTGCAGCCTGATGGTCCATTCCTGATATTTGGGATCCCAAACAGCCCCTGAACCCTAATTTAAGGTCTTTCCCTCGTTCTTCTCTTTTTTGGCACCTCTCTATCCTCTCCCCGGCTATTGGGGGGGTCTTCCCCAGCCCACCTGCTCCCAGCTTGGAGAAGGGAACTGGGGGGGGTGCAGTCATACCTCTCAGCTACTTTCAGAGGGTTGAGTGGGTTTTTTGTTGGGTGTTTGGTTTCTTGGGTTTGTTTGTTTTTTTTTTTTCTTGCACCTAATGACACTCCCAGCCCAACTGAGAGCAGCAGAAGACCTTAGCCGGCCAGAGCAGAGCTAACTCAGCAGAGAGCTGTCCCCGCTGCCCCAGCCCGCTCTGCGTTCGAGCAAGAGGCATCCGCACCCTAACCACAAACGGCAACCGTTTTTCCAGGGCCTTTGCACTAAACCCCTCTCCTCTCACCCCCCCAAACAAAAAAAAATAAAAGACATTTGCAGCCGTTTCTCCCTCTTTCATCCTGCAAAAACACCCCCTCCCTCCTTTTCCTCCACTAACACCCTTTGTCTGCGAGCTTCCCAGCTTGCTAAAACCAACTTTTTTTTTTTTTAAAAAAAAAAAAAGAACGAAAAAAAAAAAATAGGTGTTGCTCCTGGGGTTGGTTTATCACGAACCGCAGATGTCTCTCTAGAAGGTAAAGTAACAGAAAGTGGCAAAAGGAAAACAAGAGGCGGGGTGGGGGGAGGAGGAGGGGGACAAAACGGTTTGAAAATACCGCGCAGCCGGTGCCCCGGCGGGAGCTGCGGCTCGGCGGGCGCCGGGGTGGCCAGGGGAGCTCAGCACCACCCGGCTGGCACCGGGGGCCAGAAGAAACCGGTCCCTACCCCGACAGATTGCCCGGTCCGTACCGGGGCCGGGCGGGGAGCCGCTCCCGTTAATACCCAGGTCGTTTTGTTCCCCTCCGGTTAAACGGGGCAGCCGCTCCGGGGCTGTTTGAGTCTCTGTCCCTCTCTTTTGTTTCATTCCATCTCTCTCTCTCTCCTGCTTTCATGTACAAAACATACAGGTCTGGGTTTTTTGTCACTCTAACCGCATCCGGACTCTATTAAAGTTCCTGGCGCTGGATAAACAATGCAACTGTCGCGTGCAGCAGTCTGAAAATAATTGGATTAGCTCAAACATATCAGCTAAATAGAGACAGTCCCTGCTCAGACAGACAGAGTAAATGTCACCCTGGAAAAACCCTGAAAACTGATCTCATTCATGCCAGGCAACCCTGCAGCAGCCTCCTCGGAAAAAAAAAAAAAAAAAAAAAAGAGAGGGAAAAAAAAAAGAAAAGAAAAAGAGTTTTGACTAATCGCCCTTTCCTCTGCACACACACAAACACACACCCCTGGGCTCACACACTACCCCTCGGTGCACACACACGTCCGAGCCCGGAGTGTTCAGCTGTCGGGAGCCAGAGACGCGCAACTCCCCCCCTCGCCCCCACCACCATCTCCGCGGGGTGCGCACAGGGCTGGGACCCCCCAGCTGCTCCCCGAGCCGTGCGGCCAGGGGGATGCTTTTGGGGTCTTGCATTGGGGGTGATCAAAGACCCTGGCACGGAGCTGGATGGGACTGGGGGGTGGTCAAAGACCCTGGCACGGAGCTGGATGGGGCTGGGGGGTGGTCAAAGACCCTGGCACGGAGCTGGATGGGGCTGGGGGGTGGTCAAAGACCCTGGCACGGAGCTGGATGGGGCTGAGGGCTGCGTGGGCGAGCTCCCCCCACCGCCCCAGGGAAAACCCTCCCCGCATCTCCGGGCGCCGCATGGGAAGAGGCCCTGGGAAGAGCGAGGCGGAGGGCAGGCGGGGGAAGTTGGCCGGGATTTAGTACCATTATTAAAGTACAGAGAGATACACTAATGCTGCGGTTCCCTCGGTTTCGCTTCCTCCTTAGGCGCCGCAGCTGAGCACACCGTAGGCGCTTGGGGTGGCGGAGGGGCCCGGATCGCCCCCGGGGCAGGAGCCCTGCGGCAGCGCGGGGCGGGGGGGGGGGTGGGCTCCTGGGCCGGCGTGCCTGGGGCTGCACCCCCAGCCCGGGTTGGGCAAGGGGGAGTTTAGTTATAATCTCAGCAGGGCAACCTGTGGGGAAGGTAAAGTGTGTGTCCCCCGCCCCCCGGGGGCTTCAGCCCCCGCTGCTTTCGTCACACGGATGCTTGTGCGCATCCCTCTGCGTGCGGAGAGGAGAGGGGGGCGCAGACCTATCCCTTTGCCCCCCGTTTCCCCCCATAGCTTCCTCTCCCGAGCAACGGGGATGAAGAAGCCAAAAGCCCTACCTGTGCTTGACCGTGCTTTCGGTCGCGATTTACACCCGAACCCGGTAGGCGATCCTCCTAAGAGGCTACTGGGGGGAAAAAGTCCAGAGCCATATTCTGGGACATACGGTGGGTAGGTAGTGATGGGGTGATGAGCGGAGGAGGTGGCTCCTCCTAAAGAGGCCATGCTGCTCCGAGAGTGAGAGGACTCCAGCTTCATGGTATCGGCCAGGGACACCTGGTATTTGATGCATTCCTTCTCGTCCTGCCGGGTAGAGCCGGTGGAGCCGGGGGTGGAGATGGACGGATCCGGGGACACATCTTTAGGAGGGGTCGGTGGGAAGGTGAAAAGGTGCGGGCTGGAGTGGCCGGCGGATAAAGTGGAAGAGGAAGCAGGTGGGTAGACGGAAAGGGGTCCCGGTGAGCTGTGATGGATGGAGGTCTTGGAGAAAGGGCTGAGGTTCCAAGGAGAAGCGCTGTGGTGGCTGCTCAGCGCCTTGCTCCCGTCCAGCCAGGGCAGCGAGCCGTGCAGCAGCGGGGGGCGGCAGACCTGGCTCCCTGCTCGGAGAAAGCACAGCGAAACGCCGGTTACATTCCCTTTGCCACCCTGGCAAAACCTCCCCCTTGGGGGTGCCGGGCTGTACCCCCCCCCCCCCCTTCTTCCCAAAGGGATCAGCATGCGGGAGGGGGAAGCGAGCAAAATTACAGCTGATGCAAAGCCCCTTTAAAAATTAAAATTTAAAAGCTGCAATCGGCTGAGGTGGCAGCCCCGATCCTGCTCGGGACCGGGTCTGCGGGTCGGGACTCTCCAGAGCAGGGATGCCAGCCCTGGGACACGGAATTTGGCGAGCCCTGCTTCACTCTCCCCCTTTTCCAGACAATCCCACGCGGACTTTGAAGCGAAGATCCTGCGTGAAATTGCCAAGCTCCGACTGCAGAAATCTTTTTTTTTTTCTTAGCTGGAAAATTATTTCCCGAATGCAGCCGTGGGCTATAAACCCTGGGAATATTCTGGCCAAACCAGAAGAAGACCAGAAGATGCCCACAGACGTGATCATAACCTTTTCCAACAGAGCTGCTAAACTTTTCAAATCACCTCGTTCATCTTTTTTTCTTCCACGAGGCTGCACATAAATGTTAGACAGCTTTTTCGTGGCGATGTGGCACACGCAGAGAGTACCAACTCTCTCAAAAGAAACTCTCCATCTTCTTATGACAAGAGACTCTTCACTTGTATTTTAAAATACCGACCTGGACTTTGCAAAAAAAACCCCACTAGATTTACGCAGTCAAACCTTGTTTTCTTTGGTTATAAATGCTCTTAAGGGATGGTACCTAATATTTTAAATTAATCGCTGCTAAAAAAAAAAATATATCTAGAGAGTCAAATCTACCCAAATCCACAGCAACTTCAACACATTGCTATAAGCTGAAAAACACAGTTATTCAACTGGAGGAGAGCAAGTTTGTGCCTGCTAATAAATCCCTGGGAACGCATTGACATCTAGAGAGCCTTAACCTCTGTAGGTATCGTGATATGTGTATAGAGACTGCTAAATATACAGAAGGAGAGATGCAAACACAGATCTATAGAGCCACAGATAGTTAAAGATGTGGTGCAGTGTGGACACGTATGTTTGCATGGGAGCTTGTGTGTGTCTAGAAAATCTCCAAGCTAGTTTTCATCGTACCAGACATTTGTGAACAATACTGAAAGTAACTGCTCGAAAGGAAGGGAAGGTGGGTTATACGAATAGAAAGGGTCAAGATTCATTATCTTCTCCAGGAAGTAGCGTAGTAAATAATATTCAGGCTAGATCAGAGAGACCGCATTTCCACTTTCTGCTGATATATTGGAAAAAAGAAATGAAAAGAAAAGAAAGAAAGGACAAAGGCTGCTGATCCTTAGAAATAATTGTTTTAAAGGGACTAATAGCAGAACAATGCAGTTACTGAGCAGAGCGTAATGCAGACTCGCACTCAACAAGTAGCTGAGGGCTGGGAGCAGCCCCCTGAACCCGGCTCGGCTCCATCTCCACTCGCTCATCCCACTTTCTTCTCCTTGATTTTGGGGTGATTTCCACTGCAAACCTCGGGCTTTTTAGATTTCGCCACTACAGAGGCCACTCTCCGGCTTCACAAATCAGTATCTGCTTTTTTTCCTCCTTTTTTTATTTTTCTCTTTTCCCTATTTTTTAACCATACAGGTAAACTCCAGCTATAAATACTGGATCATCCCAATTCTTTGTAAAAAGATAGCGCCAAAACACGCATCTCTCCACAGACCTGGGCCGCATCGGCCCCAGGTATTTCACCTCCTCTCTAAAAGCTGTGACCCAGGAACAAAATTCACATTGTGGATCACTATCTTCCTGCAGGACCCGTAGGAAAATACAACGGGTCTCATATCTAATTACACTAGGGGATTTTTTTTTTCTTTCTTTCTTATTTTTAACACACGCCCTGGTGCGGCCCTGGATGCATCTGCAAAACTTTCGACCCAAGCCTAACAAGCTCACCAAGTGCGAATGAAATAGCCCAAGCGTGAGGACAGCAGAGTCATTTTCACACCCCTGCTCTCCAGCTTGCTTTTCTTCTCCAGAGCAGCTTAATCGTGCAAAAAGTAAACACCGTATGAAAACCCTAACTGTTAACCTAATTAAAGAGAGGGAGGGAAACTAAAGCGAAAGAGAGAGGGAAAGAGGAAGAAAACAAGAGAAAGATGAAAGGGAAAGAAAGAGAAGGAGAGCAAGAGAGAGGGGGAAAGGGAGAGCGAATAGAGAGGGGAGTGAGATAAGAGAGGAGAGAAAGGGAGCAAGAGAAAGAAGAGAAAGGGAGCAAGAGAAAGAAAGAACGAGAGAAAGAAAGAGAGCAAGAGAAAGAAGGAGAGAAAGAAGTATAAAGAAAGAAAGATATAGAGAAAGAAAGCAAAGAAGGAAAGAGAAACGGAGAAAGACAGAGAGAAAGACAGAGAGAAAGACAGATAAAAAAAGAAATAGAGAAAGAAAGAGAAAGAAAGAAAGGAAGGAAGGAAGGAAGGAAGCCTGGATTTTTATTTATTCCCAATAAGCCAACCCCGAAATCCACCCGTGACGTAGTTTCCCCGCCGGCAGGAGAGCTGCCGGGGTCTGCCCGACGGCAGCCGGGCCGGCGGGGCTCGGGGCAGCGCGGAGCCGCCGGGGCCGGGGCCGCCCCGCGTCTCGGTGGGCGCACTCACCGTGGTGGGCCGTGGGGTATCTCTGCACGGTGGCTCTCACGGAGTTGCCGTAGTACGGAGGGACGGGGTTGCCTTGTCCGTCGATATTAAAAAGTACATCCACTTCCTCGGCGAGAGGATACTGCGTGGGGTCCATGTAGGTATGGCCAAGCGTGGGGTGGTGCGAGTCCGGGTGCTGCCCATTGAGCACGGCCGGGTGATGGTGGCTCACCCACCGCGGCTGGTCCGTGGAGACCTCCATCTTCCGCGCTCGCTGCTCCGCCGCTGCTCTTCCTCCACCTCCTCCTCTTCTTCAGCAAGGCGCGGAGGGCTTGAGATAGGAGGGGGAGATGGTGCTGGAGTTATGCAGAGGGAGGGGGGAAAGTGCTCGGCGAGTTTGGGGATGTTTCTGGTTAGGTTTGGTTTAAAGAGGAGGGAGGGGGGGTATGGTGATAAGCGATCGATTCCAAAAAAAAAAAAAAAAAAAAAGAGAGAAAAAAAGGAAAAAAAATATAATAAAAAAGGGGAAAAAAAGGGGAAACAAACAAAATCAGAGGACAAAAATCTCTACGAAGTGAGATCCCCTCGGTATCTTCCGCTCTTTTGCAGATGTTTCTCTTCTTTGATCACCTGTAACGAGAAAGAGGAAAGGGAAGGAGCACAGAGAGAGAGAGAGAGAGAGAGAGGCAGAGAGAGAAACGTGCTTGAGAAGTTCTGAACTTTAGCACCTGACTTTTTAGGCAGCAGAAAACCCATCCCATCCCTCGGCAGCCATCCCTGGGAAGCGCCTGCTCTGCCCTGGACCCACCTCTCCCCAGCGCCTCTTTCTCTTTCGCTCTCTCCCGGCTCGGAGCGGAGCCGAGAGCAGCTCTAACCGCTCCTGCCGCCTCAGCTCTTACTCTTGCTTTTTTTGGGGCGGGTTTTTTTGGCTTTTTTTTTTTTTTTTTTTTTTTGTCGTCGCGGTTGTTTGTTTATTTGTTTATTTGCTCAATTTGCACCTGAGAAGCTCCAGTGGCTTAAGCCGGTGAGAACTTGTGCCATTCGCTGCTCTGCAGCCTAGAGTCACTTTGATTGCTCATTAATTATTATGCAACCGAGAAAGGGGGGAAGAGGGGGAAAAGAGAAAGGGGGAAGGAAAAAACTCGAGGAGGGGAGGGTAAAGCGATGGAGAAGAGGGTGGGGGTGAAAGGAAGGAGCGAGGGGGAAAGGACGAGGGGGAGAGGGGAAAAAAAAAAAAGCGACAAGTTGCTAAAGAAATTCCGCACAAACCTTGGTGGAGAAGCAGTATGTGACCCAGGAGGGATGAAGCTGAAAGTGCTTGATCAGATCAGATTGTGCTCGCTCGCTCGCCCTATTTTTTCCCCCTATTTTTTTCCTTCCTCTCTCTCTCTCTCTCTCTCTCTTTTTTTTTTTTTTTTTTTTTTTACAGGGAAGGCATTCTTTCTGAAAGGAGCAGGATGGCGCCAGCCGGCTCAGTGCTTACAGACAGCTGTGGCGAGACGCAACTTAAGGAGGTTCCAGTGTCATAAGCCCGGGGGAGGCGGAGCCTGTCCCCGCCTGAGGAGGGGACCGGCGGGGCGCACCGGCCGCCTCCGCGCTGCCCCCGCCGCGCACCCGCGGGAACCCCCTTTTACCAACTTCTTTTAATTTTTTTTTTTTTTTAATTCTCCCTTTTTAAAGGGGAAAATAAGTTTTCCCGCTGGCCGGGAAACTTCGCGAGTGGCCGCTCCGGGAGGTGGTGCGCGGCGGGGATCGGCTCGGTTCTCCTGCCGACACTCCGGGGGATGCGAGGAGGGACCGGAGCCCCCCAGGAGCGAGACCGGACCGAGCCGGGGATGTGACGGCAGGTGCAGGACCTCCGGGGGGCTGGCCACCTGAAATAAAGCTACCTCTCCGCCTACACCGGCGGGTTTACAGCTGCTCCGTCGCATAAAGGATTTAAATTCTATTCTTCTTAAGGATACAAGCGCAGCGAAACGGCCGCGTTTGGGAATCACACGATTTTGGGGTGGTTTAGGGTGTTTTTTTTTCCCCTCCCAGTTCCACTGGAGATCCCCGCGGGGCTCAGGTAGAGGGGCGCAGGGGCAGAGGGGGGCTCCCCGGGGAGCCCGAGGCGGGGCTGCGGGGGGGGACCCCCGGGCGCCCCGGCCCGGCCCCGCCGACCCCCCGCGGGCTCCGCGCCCGCAGCGCCGCCCGCCGCCCAGCGGGGGCCGCCGCCGCCGCGCCCGCAGCCAATGGGGGGCGAGCAGGAACTGGGGCGCCGGCCCCGGGAGGCGCTGATTGGCTGCCCGCCCGCCCCCCGCCGGCCGGCCCGGCCGCTGCGTTGAGCCAGGGCATCCCCTAGCGGCCCCGCCGGCACCGCCGCGCCGCGCGGCCCGGCCCGGCATGGCCCGGCACGGCACGGCACGGCACTGCCCTGCCCCGGCCTCCCCCCACCACGGGGCACCGGCCAGGGGACAACCCCGGATCGGGGGACTGGCGGAGGGAGAGGGGGGGAAGGGAGAAAGGGAGAGAGGGAAGAGGGAAAACAGAGAAAGAGAGAAAAGAAAGGAAAGAGATACAGAAAAGAGGGAGAGAAAGGAGAGGTGAAAGAGAGAGAGAAAGGGAAAAGACGCAGAGAGAAAGGAAAGACAGGCAGAAAGACAGAAAGAGAGGGGGAAAAAAGAAAATAGACAAAGAAGAGAAAAAATAAAGAAGAAAAGAAAGAAAAGAGAAAAAAAGAAAGAAAAATAAAAGAAAAAAGAAAAAAGAAAGAAAGATTTAAAAATGAAAGAAAAAGAAAAGAAAATAAAGGAGAAAAGATAAAAGAGAAAAGAGAAAAGAAAAGAAAAGAGAAAAGAAAAGAAAAGAGAAAAGAAAAGAAAAGAGAAAAGAGAAAAGGAAAAAAGAAAAGAAAAAGGAAAAGAAAAAAGAAAAAAAATAGGGGGGAAATGGGAAAACAAAAAAAAAGAACTAGCAGAAGTCACTTACGGGGTGCCGTTGCGTGCTGTCTCTCCGCACGCCGGCAAGAGAGCGTCTCACCCGGGTGCGAGAGGAAGCGCCTCTCAGGAGTCTTTATACAGGGGTGTCTAATTAAAAACTGGGGCTCCGTTGCCGTTGCCCCCGCCGGGTGCCGCCGGGGCGGTCTCCGGTCGGCGGAGCCAGCGCCGTTCCCCGCGGCAGCAGCGCCGGGCTGGGCTCAGCCTGCAGCCGGGAAATGCCCCCCCGGCCGCTCCGCTCTTCGACGGCCGGAGGAGCTGAGCCTCCAGACGGATGCTCCGGGTCCTCGCGCCCATTTTAAGCCCGGTTTTAAGCCCACGGTGCGGCCCATCCGCCGTTGGGCGTGGGGACGGAGAAGCACCCGCTGAGGTTTCGGGCTTCTCCGTGGGGATGCACCGTGGGGATGCACATATATATATACTTATTCTATTCTTTAAAAAGCCGTCTGGGGCAGGTATAAAAGCCGGGCAATCAGCCGTGCGTTGGGGTCGGTGCAGCCTAGCCCGGGGTGGGGGGAACCGGGGAAACGTGCCCGGTTGGGAGCGCCGGGGGGGTGGACAAGCCGGGATGGGGGTGGCAAGTCCGACCCCCCCTCTCCCCCGGGACTGACTGGGGGATCGGGGGAGGCTGCGGCGGGGCCGGGCTCGGCGCTGCCCCTCGCTGTCCAGCCTCGCCGACGCCGCCGGGGCCGAGCGTCGAGCCCCGCCGCCCGGGGGGAGCCGGGCACCGCTCCCGGCAGCCCATTAGGAGGACGGGGGGAAGGGGGGGGGTTGCCGGGCGGGGGGGGATGCTCATGGCCCTCCCCGAACCGGGGGCTTTAACTCGCTCCGGGAAAGCTCGTGTTTCCTCTCTCCCCCCAGTTAGGCCGCTTTGCCTGCAGCTTAGGTTTTTTGCAGTGTGCCCGCTCCCCTTTCCCTACCCCAGTTATTGGGATGCACTGTGGGGGGGGGGGGAGGAGAAGGGGGAGAACCAGCGCGATCTCTCCTATGCGCTTGCCGGGATGCCCCGCCGGTTTCCCCCGCACCGGGCGGCCCCACGGCCGCTCTGGCGGTATGGGGGGTCGGCGGGGTGCCCCAGCACCGGGGGGGGGTCCCTTGCCCACCCCTCCTCCTTGGAGGGGGGAATTTCTTTGAGAGGAGGAGGACAGTAAAGAGGGGAGCATCGTTTCCAAAGCATTTATTTGCAGGCAAGAGCACAAACTTCCCCCCCGCCCCCAGTTTTAAGCGTTTTATGGTCGTGAGGGCGAAGTGTCTCCCCGGGGTTTGCCCCTTTATCCCCGCTCCCCAAATTTCCCCAGACTCCAAGCAGACCCTGCGGGCAAGAGTGGTATCCAACACTTGGGAAAAGTCACTTTAAACAGAAATTTCTTTTAATATCTGGGTGGGGGTGGGGGTGTCTTAGTGCCGAGCTGGGATTTTTGGGCAGGTGAGCTAAGATTCCCAACCCCCCCCTCCCGCAGTTACAGTCCTGGGACCTACAGCCGTGGGATCACAGGAGGGGAATTTCCGTCTAGAAGTCACAAAATTGCTAAGCCATAGAGAAAACGTGCCTTTCCCCCTGTCCGGGGGTAGGGGGAAACCGCTTTCCTTCAGCTCTTTGGAGGGCATGGAATGATTAATGCAAAATAAAATGAATAAAGTAAAAATAAATAAAATAAATAAAATAAAATAAAAAAATAAATAGAATAGAATAGAATAGAATAGAATAAAATAAAATAAAATAAAATAAAATAAAATAAAATAAAATAAAATAAAATAAATCAATAGCTATAGCAAGTCTGATCAGTGCCGGGGGGAAGAAGTGGGAACAGCCCCGAGGGCCCCGTCCTGCCCCGACGGGAGAGGACAGGGGGTGGCACGGCGGGACCCTGCGCGCCGCCTCCCCCTGGCAGCCACAGCCCCAATTTCGGGAGGAGGACACCCACTTTCAAATCTAGTTTTCTCAACCCTTCCCTGCATTTTCACCCCGGCCTCATTAGCCGCAATCTTCCTATCCCTTTCCCAGCCGGGGGTAAACCGTGGTGGGGAGGGCAAAACCACACCTGTCCAAAAAAAAAAGAAAGCAAAAAAAAAGCTAAAAAAACCCCCAAACCCATCATTTTTCCCCCCTCCTCAGATTAATCTGTGATTCCCGGGGGTTTTGCGAGGAGCGCTGGCCTTGACCGTCCTTTTCCCAGGCTGTGGCTGCAGATCCATCACCTCGCCCCCCCCAGGCAGCCCCCAGCAGGGTTTCCAGTGACAGCTCGGCGTTAATAGGAGCCCATTGTTGGAGCAATTAGCCCCAAGCTCGCCACCAGCAGCCAGATAAGGCTCGGGGGCTCGGGGGTTAATTCTGCCGGGGCGGGGGTGGGAGCTGCGGGGAGCGGGACTCCAGCATCCCTTCTAGCTAGGGAAGGGATGGAGGGGTGGGGGAAAAAATGGGGCTAGCTCTGGCGCTAAAAGATCAAGAGGAAAAGCTTTTGACAAAAGTCACTGAAAGTCCCAAAAGGGGGGAAATTAAAAAAAAACTCAACAACAACAAAAGAACCCAAACTCGGGGAGCTGGGGCGGTTACTCAGCCTACCCCTCCCCTAAAAATAAGCAGTCAAAGAGCACTAAAGCTGCCCCCTGCCTTTTTCCTCCAGCTCTTCCTATTAAAATAGAGGGGAGGTTTTTTCTGGTGCCGGGGACCCGGGGCCACCCGCTGTCTCCGTCTCCATCGGTGCCCACCGCTGAGACTGGCACCTCGGGGCGGGGACAGGCAGAAAAAGCCCCCTCCTCCCCCCCCCCCTTCCTTCAGCCCCCTTTTAGACGACAATTGACTGAAAGGGGATTAAGTTACGTTTGCCGGGCTCAGGTTTTTTTACAGGGTACCAGAATAGTACAGGTAAAGCTGTACAAACAGCCGGGAGCGACGATTCGGAGGGTTATGGAGAGGACACGGCCCAGGGCAGAGCTCCGAAGATATTTCCCCCCCCCCCGTATACAGCAACTTGCTCTCTTGCCGAGGGAGAGGGACCCGGGGTTGCCATCTCCCTGGCTGGGCCGGGGGAGGGAACCGCGCTCAGCCGTGCCCGCCTGCCGGGGCAGCCCCTCCCGGGGCAGGGAGCCTGCCAGCCCCCCGGGACGACCCCCGGTGTGAGGGTGGCCGGGCCCTGGTAACGCTGCTGAGATAATCTCGGGTTAAACAAAAGCGGAGAGAAGGGGGAATATTTTGTTTTCCTTTTTTTCTTTTTTTTTTTTGTGTCCCCCTTCGTGAATCAGGCAGGAATTATCATCGGTTTCCCCAAGGCCACCTCTTTATCAGTAATACGAACCACAATCCAGCAAAAAAAAAAAAAAAAAAAAAAAGTCCAAGAGAAAGAGCGACGGAGATACTAGACTGGCGTTTCTGCGTCTCCCCTTTCTCACCCCATGTGAGACTTTCCCTCCGCTTCGAAACCAGCCATAGGGGTGGTTTATCTTTTTTTACTCCTTTTTTTTTTTTTTTAATATATACATATATATTTCCGTTCTCTTCTAATAATTCATTTATCTCCCCTTCGCGAAGATCGGGAGGAAACATAAACACACGCACACAAAGAAGTGCCGAGCCATGCAAATTCAGAGAGAACAAATCAACGTCTGATTACACCGGGTCCAATTTTTTCTCCCTTCGTACATCACCACCACCCCCCCAGACATATACACTTTTTTTCAGCGCAAATGATGCTATTTGGTGAAGGGGGGGAAGAGAAGGGGAAAACCCTGCTCTACCGAAGAAAAGAAATTCGAAGAATTAAAATTGGGAGGAGAGAAACTGGGACTTTTCTTTCCCCTCCTCCCCCCCCCCCCCTTCTTTGAAGCTGAGAGGAGGGCGACTGCCCCGGGACACTGCAGGAGTAAAAAAAAAAAAAAGTCCGAGAAAGATCAAAAACCGGCTCCGCAAGTCCCAGAGGCGACCTCTCCCCCCGACACATTCCCCAAACTGCGCGGCAGAAACGCGGAGAGGAGCCGGGCAGAGGGGAGAAGGGAGGGGGGAGCCCTGTCACCCTTGCTGCCGGTGCCCCGTCCTGCTCCGGGATGGGAGGCAGAGTCCAGCTCCCTTCCCTCCTTCCTTCCCTCCTTCCTTCCCTCTTTCCTTCCCTCCGCAGCACAGCCCCGGTTTCCAGCTCAACCCGGTAAGTCCCTTTTCTCCCTTCCCCCGCCACCTTTCCCTTTCTCAGGCAGCAAAGGAGTGGTTTGAAAAGGGGTTCTCCTTCTCCCTTTTTTTTTTTTCCCCCTTCTTTTCCTCTTTTTTTCCTCCTTCTCCAAGCTGCGCGCAGAGGCTCCCCGACCCGCCGCGCTGCGCGGATCCCCGCCGCGGCACCGGGCATCGCTCCCGCCCGCCCGGCACTGGGGTAGGGGCAGTGGGGCAGCGCTCCGGAAAGGCTTCTACCCGATAAATTAAAAAATAAGAGAAGAAAAAAAATAGAAATCCGCCTGAACAGCTACTCCGAATTAAGGTGAGGTTAAGGAAATGCTCATTAGCAAAAAAAAAAAAAAAAAAGAAAAAAAAAAAGAGGGAGGAAGTCGTTTTATTTCGGGTTTCTCGGCTTTGCTTTATTGCCCAGGACCGTTTGAGTGATAGATTTGCAGACGGATTGAAGCGAAGCATCTTGCGGGCTTTAAACCCGAGCCGCGCCGTTTTCCACGCACCCCACGGAGGAGGTGAAGCTGCCGTCGGGTTTAATTACTTTTTTAAATTTTTTTTTTTTTCAAAAGCAGAAATTACCCTGGGGCTTAGATAAAGCAGAAAACACAAATCGCCAGGCGGTTGGCGTGAGAAGAGACGGCAGAATTAATACCAGTTCCTTGGCGAGGCGCAGGAGCATATCCCGACCTCCCGGGATTAAAAACGGAGCGATTTGCTCCGGGAAGCGTCCGGCTGCGGCTAGTTTAGAGCTGTCCCTGCACCCCCAGCACTCCCCAAAATAAACCTCCCGTGTCCACAGAGACCCACACCCCCCGCCGGGTGTAACCCGGCACGACACGGCCGCTTCGCACAGTGGCACATCCCGCTCCGTAAACGTGGGGGGTTGCATTTACTGTCCCAGGCTCCCAAATTCAGATAGTACCGGGGCTGGGAGCGTAAAACCTGCACAATTTCTGTTCGCTCTGAGGAGGGGGATTATCTCACCCCAAATTCCCCTGAAGTGCCCATATAGGCACCCCTGAGAAGCTGTGTTCCCCCCCCCCGCCCAAGCACAAGGGAGATGCTGCCCGCATCCCGGGGGGCGAGCGGAGCCCCCAGCCGGGTCCCCGCTTCCCCCCCCACCCCGCCGCGCCCCGCTCCCTACCTGCCCCTGCGGGGAAGCACCTCCTCGTCTTTTTTCCCCCCTTGAAATTAAAACATCCCCCTCGGCTCTGCAGAAAAAAAAAAAAAAACATCCCCGAGGAGAAGGAAGCGCTTTGCCCCAGCCGGGAGCGAAGTGCCGGAGGGGAGACCTTCCTTCTCCCCCTCTTCTTCCCCGAGAGCCTATTTCTCCTTTTCCGTGCCCCCAGGGTGCCGGGACCCTCTCTGTCCCCGCTGTCTGCTCAGGTGGCCGGGGATGCCAGCCCCGGTGCGCCCGGGGAGGGGGGACCGGTGTCCGGCCGGGGCAGCCGCCGCTGTGGCCCCTGCCCGCGGCACCACCGAGTCCCGGCTCCCCCGCTCCGCACCTGCGGCCCATAAATAATAGAGAAAACAAGCAGGGCCGGTGGTTATTAATTATCCGGTTGCATTAAAATCCGTCACCCAGAGCCCTCTGCCTGTGTACGGACACGTGAAGGTAAGAGGAGGCGAGGTGGATGGATGGATGGATGGATGGATGGATAGATAGAGACGTATTTTTCTCCCCTTTCTGCTTTGAAGACGCTCAATGACAGCTAACGCGCATTTCTGGACAGCCCGAGCCATTTCCAGGCTCCCTCCTGAAATACCCTCCGCCCAGTCCGAAGGGTGGAAAAAAATCCTACAAGGGGAGAAGGAGGTGAGAGACCTAAATCCAGGGATGTCGGGAGAGAGGGGAAACTCCTCTCGTCCTTCCGCACCGAGTCCTGCCGGAGCCCAGGACCGCCCGGCCCGGCCCGCGGGTCTCCCCGGGCGCTGCGGGCAGCGCTGCCCGGCGGGACGGGGAGCCGGGGGGAAGGTGTGCGGTCTGGGCCCGGAGCGGAGCCATCTCCCGCCTCATCGCAGCCTGCCTTAACGGCACATCTCTCCTCCGCGGCCGGGGTAGCTGTGGTTTGGGTTTACAAGGTATAAAAGGAGGAATATCTGCGGAAAGGGGCAGAAGATCGCCCTAATTAGATCCTGTTAGAAGCATAGTATGCTTGTTATATATTATATACTATATATATTTTAACATAAATATATATAGCGCTAAATATATAGTATATATTATGTACTATAGAGGACGGATCGACCTAACATAATCAAATCAACATGGGTGAGTATTATACGTGGGAACAGTATAGAAACGCAGGCGTCCTGCTGCTCACAGCCGCCCTAGCAGACATCGGCACACGCCTGCACGCAGGACATCGCTGTGTACAGAAATATAAGTGATACGCGTACGCGGGTCTGTATATACAAACGTATATGCACATAGGCACAGAAAGGCCCCGATCCCGCATACCAGATATATCCTTCCCGTCCTGAGATTAATATTTCACATCCAGATATGACAGTGCCGTGTCCCATCTCCCACCCCCCACCATCCCAGCCCCGCTCCTCTGCCTCTAACAGCCTGGGGTAAAACAGCTTTATCTCACCCGCTTCCCAAATTTCGGCTCCCTCCCGGGCCGGGGGGTGCCTTTCTCCAAGGTCACCGGGAAAACCCAGCTCCCCCCCACCCCACCCCAAGCAATAGGGGGGGGTCGGGTTGAGTTTCAAGCCGGCGGCTGCTGCCCTTTGAGCCGAGATCCCCATCCTAATTCCCTCCACGTGGAGAAGGAGTAAAAGGAGGAGGCGAAGGAATTAAAAAAAAAAAAAAAAAAGAAGAAGAAAAAGAAAGGTGGAGGGACATACAGACACACAAATCGGAGTATTCACTGACCTGGGCAGATGCTTTTTATTTTGTCCCGCTCCGCTGGAGCTCTCAGGGCAGGAGTGCGGGAGGAGCGGAGCCGCGGCGGCGGCTGCTGGCATCTCGCAAGCTCCCACCGAGGGGGAAAACCTGGGGGAGCCGCATCCTCCAAACGCCCACCCTTGCCCTCCTCCTCCTCCTCCTCCTCCTCCTCCTCCTCCTTCGGGTTGGGCTGAAGATCAGAGCTCTTCCGGGTTGGGAAAGGGCAGAGAAAGAGTGAGAGAAATATGATGGGCCATTTCTTTACACACCCATCCCGGGAATCACATGGGGCGGGGAGGTGGCGGGGAGGGGGGGACAGGGGCAGGGCCGGGGGGATGCGCCAGGTACTGGGGCTCGCAGCGGTGTGAGCGTGATGTAACCCGTCCCGGGAGCGACTGTCACTGCCGTGAGCCTGCAACGCCTGGGGAGAGAGAGAGAGAGAGAAAAAAAAAAAAATAATTAAGCGTATGATCATACAAATAACGCCGGGGCTCGCTCCGCTTGCATCGAAAGCTTTCGAGGAAAAGCGGCGACATTAGCTACGAGGGGCTGTTTCTGTCCCCCCTCCTCCTCGGGAGGGACTTTTATTGACCCTATTTTCCTTAATTTCATTTTTTAAATTATTACTAATTTTTATTTTTATTGTGTATATGTGTCTGTGTAAAGCTCCAGGATCTGGACAGAAAAAAACAGATATAAGCCACACGCATCCCCTGGCACTCCGAGAGCGGGGGGGGACTGTCCCCCTGTCCGCCTTGTCCCCCTCTCTTCATCGGGACGAAGAAGGCTCCCGGCCGCGGGCAGGAGCGCGGTACCTCTGCAGGGAGACACCGACCTTGGGGGTTGGTCCCAGCCCGGGGGGTTGTGTGTGACCCCCTCTTCGCTGTCTGTCCTCCCAGAGCTGCACGGGCTTGAACCCAGGGCCGATCTCCGTGCGGAGTCAACGGGACGGCCGGGAGGAGCCGCAGCCCCCTGCCCGCTCCCCAATCCCCCCTCCCTATGAAGACTTGGGGGGCTTTCGAGGGCTGGGGAGGGGGAAGAAGACAAAGGCCCCCCCCTCAGCCTGCTGTAGGGGAGAAGCCTGGGAGCCGGGCCGTGGGCATGGCGCAGCTCCGGGGGATGCCCCAAATCTTTCACCGATGAGAAGGAGATGGAGGGAACGGGGGGAGGGGGGGCTGTGTGTGTGATTTTCCACATTTAACCCCCCACTCGTGTCAGTCCCCAAATCCTAGTGCTGCAGTGCCCTCCTCCTCCCCCCCCGCGTTGATCCACCGGAAGATTTGCTCGCAAGGAAACTTCCCCGCGGTTTGGGGGTGCTGGTTTTTACTATTAAGGGTGGGTGCTCATTTCTGCAAAGCACCCCCCGGGGTGGAGGGGGTCCTGCCAGAAAAGACGGACAAGACCCGGAGGACCAGCCTGGGGGGGGGGGCATCGCCACGGAAAACGCGTCCCGCAGCGGCCACGCTGTTCTAGCGGGGTGGGCAGCCACTTCCCGGGATGGGAGAAGAAGTGGGGAGGGGGGAAAAAGTGGGGAGGGGGAGAGAAACACACGCACACCCCTTTTTTAGCATCAAACCCCACATCTACCACTGGCATGAAATGCTCTCACGGGAATAAACCAGAAGTGCTTTATTCCCAGGGCTAAAAAAGGTGCAGGCAGCAGTCCCCAGGCCCCACGAGTGGGAGACCCACTCGTGCTGGGGGGATGCAGAGCCTCCCTCCCCGACCCGTCTCCGCGGTACCCGGCGGAGGTTCCGCGCATCCCGGCGGCGCTGAGTCCCGGCGCAACCGGCGCTTCAGAAACGTGGGCGAAAATTGATCACTTAAGGGAAAAAATAATATATATATACTCCTACTCATGGAGGGATATTGCTTTTTTTTTTCTGCTGACGTTGGGAGTTCGCTATCTCCGCTTCTAGAGTGACTCTCTGTAAGGTGAAAGGTAACGCGATCGCCTCCCAATTCTATCTTTAGAAAACACATTCAATTAAGGTAATAACTTAAAGCTCATTAGAGCTGCGAAGGGAGCCTTCCCACCGCGAAACACCGATGGAAACAGCTCGGGCACCCCAACAGCGGGGGGGAGGCGTGTTGAGCCCATCTCCCCTCGCCAAAAAATGTGGGTTTTGCTGGGGAAAGGCTTCGAAAAATGAGTATTTTAAAGCCACGAGGCTTGTGTGGTTTGCACTGAGCCAAGTGGAGGAGCCGGGGCTAAATCCTTGCAGGGCACGGGATTAAAAAAGGAGACTAGAACTCGAATCACTCGGGGTGTGTGTTCCCCATCACCGGGCAGGGAAAATCCCTGGGAAATCTTCTGCTCGCCACGATTTCTGCTCCCCCAAATAATGCTGCGGGAGGAAGGCGAGATCAGCGTGGAAGATGTTGCCGGATCCCTCCAAAACTGCCTAGAAGAAGGAAGAAAAAAAAAAAAAAAAAAAAAAAGAGGGAGGGTGAGGGAGCTGGATCTGGGATGTCTGAGCACATCGTGGAAGTGGGGGCAAGGTGCGGAAACGAAAAATCAAGGATCCTCCTGCAAAAACCGCTTGGGAAGCCCATGGAGATGGAGCCCCTGCGCTATTGTCCCTGTTCCCCTGGCTGGGGCTTGCTGGGGGGGGAGAGGGAATTTGGACAGAGGCGCAGGCGCACCCCATACTCGTATCCCCCCCCTCCCCCGCATTCACCCCGCACCATGAAGTTCATTTCCAGCTATGATGGCTGGTGATTCAAAGGTTAAACATAACTAATGAGGCTTTAAATGGCACCCGGGGTTTATCATAAATATCACAGACCTTCCTTGATGCCTGCAGTTTAGGTCCGAATATACATTAAAAGCAATAGTCAGGTAGCCAGAGGTCATTTAAATAAATAAATACATGCATATGTAGATACACACACACATATTTTTTTTTCCTTGTGTGTATGTATATATATAGGGAATATATATATGTGGAATATATATATATGGGGTGTGTGTGTATATATATTCCATATATATATATGGAGTTCCATATATATATATATGGAATATACATTTTTTCCTTGTGTTTTCCAACTCGCTAGGGGAGCCTCTGATTCTCCGAGTGCATGTGGCTAATTCCACCTCTTGCTCTCCTCCTGGCACACATTTAGACGCGTATACATCGAAATAAATACCTACACACACACACAATCGATTCCGGCTCCGCCTGAACTAAGATTTGCAGTCGGACCCTCCATAAATATAATCCATACGTTATTGTTAGCGATAACCGCTCCGCCGGTTGCAGAAAGGAGGTTAGGGATGTTTTATTCGCTATAATTAAACTGCCTTGTCTGCTCTGGAGAGAAAACCCACCCTTCTTTGCCCCCACCCCGGAGAAAAGTTGTCAATAATCAATAATTCCCCCCTCCCCGGCTGTGAAAACAGAGTCTCAGATAGGTTATTTTTTAATATCATCGTTGCAATCTTCATTTCGAAGGAGGGGGGGAAAAGCATCCTTCGCCTTGATCTCCCCAAATCAGCCGGTTTGGCATTGATCCTGCGCTTTGTGTGCGCAGAGTATATTCGCTTTAAAACGATTTCCATTAAACGTAGCCTCCTACATTGGTAGGATCGACCTAATGACTTTGTGTGAGCGGTGGGGAGGGAGCGCGGGGTGGGGGGGAACCTCGGAAATTAAAATAATCCCCCCCCCCTCCGCCCACATCTTCCATTCACCCAAATCAGGGACTTGGAAATAAAGTCAAATCCGGAGCCCAACAAATAACCCCAGTTGCAAATTCCTATCCATTACCGCCAAGGTGCAAAATATATTTATAAAAATATATAAAGCACGTGGAAGTGGAGAATTTTAATTAAATCTTACTGCGGCTCTAACAACATCGAAGTGATATTTCATTCGGAGCCCGCCTCTTGCTTGTGTTTTATAGCGTTTTCTTGCCTCTGACTTTATTTAAAATATTAGACGAGGTACAGAATTATAAATGACTCTTTCCTTATCTGTGCTGCTCACATATCCAGGATCAGAGGAGCTGATTAAGAAAGAAGTCAGAGGCAACGTTGGATTCATAATGATTCGGAATAATGAATCCTTATCTCTGCTTTCCAGATTATCACCCTTTCAGCTCCCAATGTTTTGTTACATGGGATAATTTATTGCATCTAATACATCACAATGAATCTGATGGCGGAAAGCGATGGGCAACGTTGAGGAAAAAAAAAAACCGGGGGTCCTTATTTTAGTTTAGTTTTATCCTGGGGGCAGCGAAACTGATTTTTTTTTAGTTTTTTTTTTTTTTTTAATTGGGAAAATATAAGGTAAATCTGATAATAATAATAAAAAGATGTTAGGGGGGTGGTGAGGCGGTTTAATTAGTGTGTCACTTTCAGACTGAAATTAAGAAAATCGACCGGAGCTTCTCCTCTCGGTGGCTGCGAGATCCTAATTTTACATGACTTATTTTTTATTTAAGGGGAGATAATACATCATAAACATTGAATAAAGCACGGAGCCGGGTTAAGATAAAACACAATTTGCATCTCTTTTTTTTTCCTTTCTTTTTTTTTTTAAAGGGAGGGCTGCCAATAATGTTCAATTTTTCTCCCCGCCCCGTTGCCAAATAAATACATGCAAGCAAAAAAATCGATAAGATTTCTGCTAGGAGTCTCTCCCCTCTCCCTGTGTCTCTGCCTCCTTTTTTTTTTTTTTTTTTTTTAAAGGCATTTCTCATAAACTGGAGAAACTCCGCGGGTTGCTTTGTATGCAAATGAACGCTGCTCTGTGTTTCTGGCTGCAGAAATGAAAAGGGAGGGGGGGCATTCACCTGAAATTATTGATATTCCTGTGTCTGAGGAGGGGAAGATTTGCTGATATTTTGCTGGATTTGAATGTATTCGTTTGAATCCTTGAAGGGAGGAAGCAGCCGGTGTCTGCCTCCTCACCTGCGCAGGGAAAAGATGCATTTCAAACATTTTCTGCGGCGAATAACCCCCTTTATTCCCCTCTAAGGGATGGGTTGGGGTGAGGTGGGGGGGAATCCCGTAGCAATAACGACTCAGCCCCAAAGTTCATCTCGACTGAATCACCGCGTGGGTCAAATCCGATAACGGCTCGACCCACCGCCCAAAAACCCTGCCGAGGGGCTGGTGGATGCTCCTGACCCGCGTTAGAGATCCCCGCCTCTTAATTTCTTGGACAGCACCGGAGAGAAAATGGTGCCTAAAATCCTCTTCGTGGTCAATTTGCTGCGCCTCGCTTTTTTTTTTTTCTTTTTTTTTTTTTTCCTTTTCTTTTTTTTTTTTCCCTTTGTGTACCGGCACTCCTGATGCTAAAATTTCTGGGGACAGGTGCTGGCAGCCCTATTCTGCCTTGGTTTAAGTTTCCCTGGCTCCCTCTCATCCCTTCTTGGCTCTCAGGGCACAGGGATGGTGTTTAATCATTAACCAGGTCTAGCACGGTCCTTTTTTCCAGGAAGCAGGAGACGCTTCTGAAATGAGGTTGAAAAATAACTTGGTTTTCCCTTTTGCCTAAAGGGGAAGGCTCCCACCCGGGGGCTTGAGTGGGGGGCACCTTCGCTCCCCACCCGTGTGCGTGTGGCAAACGCACCTCTCCCAGCTATAGGTTCTGCACCTCTCCCTGCTATACGTTCATCATTTTATATGCGATGTTTCACAAATCCCATCCAAACGGTAATCTCTGCTTCCCTGCTCTTCCTACACCGTATATTCCGTGCAATATTTGTCAAGGAATTTCAAGTATCAATTATAACGGCAATTTTTGATCCCCCCAATTTGAAGTGAAGATGATTTGATAGGAATATACATATATATAATACCGGTTCTCCCTCAGATGAATTTGTTGGACCACGTCCCACCCTCAGCTGAACATTCAATATTCCAGCATTATCTCCGCACTTAAACTCGCTTTCTCCATTTCTGTGCCAAGATAAATTTGCATAATATTTGCAGTTGTAATTAGCTGATGAACATCTCCCAGCCTTCCCCTTTGTTTTCCGTGCGTTTGGTCTTCAATTGATGCCACTTTTGATCTTTAATATTACAGTATCCCGATAGAGTATTTTATATCTTATCTGCAGCGCATGAAAGTCGCGCAGAAAGGGAGCGAGGGGGGAAAAAAAAAAAACCAAACACCACTGGAGAGAAAGGAGAGGGAGGAAAAGGCACTGAACGAAGCTGAACTAATCAGAGTTTCGAAAGGTTGCTTCAGATGCCTGAATCCGCAGTTACGGGGCAAATGCGATAAATGTTGAAATTAAAGCCGTTTAAAATAATATAGGGCTGGATCAGGTGAGGCACCACCAGCATCTCCGCATCATCCGAGACGGGCGCCGGGGGCTGCGGCGGCGGAGCCGGGGCTGGGGCCGGGGCGGGGGGGGGGCCGGCAGCCCGTGTGCGTGTCCCCCCCTCCGGGCTTGGGGACCTCGAGGGGGAGTCGCCCCGCGGACTTTTAGGGACTCGAGCACCAAAGTTGGTTTTTATTTATTGTTTAGGGTTTTTTTTTTTTTGGGGGGGAGATGCTTTTCTTCATCTCCCGGCAATTGCACCAGGAGCAGCCCGTGCTGGCTGCCCGGTACTCCCGAGCCCCCCCCTCCCGGAGCATCTCGAGTGAGCAGCACCCTCCCTTGCCCCCCCAGGGTCACCTCCGCTCGCAGAGCCGGGAGTAAAGGATGTTATCACGTCGGGAGGGTTATTAAACCGCTAATGAATGAGTGTCTGTGAGACTCTGGACGGGCTGGAGAGACTGCGGGAGGGGGGCTAGGGGGGGAGAGGAGGCAGAAAGACTCGATCTTCATGCCAATCTCTGGAACAAATAGCTAACATTTAACGTTTACACCCTGCTTGGCGACGAACTGGCGCTCCACGGACCCCTGATCCAGGCTAAAATGTCCAGAAAGCCTTTGGAGAGAACAAGTTCCTAGCTATCAGGTTCTTCTGATCTCCCTCCTCCTTTCATAGGGCTTTGGTTTCAGGCTGGACTTGTCCAATGTCTGCTTTACCGCTGCGCGCTCCTAAATGAGTGTCAAGGAGGCGAATATCAAATAGCAGAGAGGTCAAGGCGATTTGGTTAACCGTTGGCTGGGCTGATGGCTTTAAACTTGTGTGGGAGGCTGGGGACGTGGCGGGGGGGAGGGAAGGAAAGGAGGGAAGGAGTGGGAGCGGAGGGGAAATAAACCCGAGAGAAAGGAAAGCAAGGAGGGGGGGGAAGGAAGAGGATGGGGTGTGAGGAGAGATGCGGGGCTTGGAGAGCCCCAAAAAGCCAGAGCCAAGGGTTTCATGGTGGTGGAGGGCTATGGAAACCCTTGGTGGAGGGTTTACTGGTGGCCCTGGCTAGGCTGGGGGTGTCCCTGTCCATCGTGGGGGTGGTATCTGGGAGCATTTGCACAACGGGTGTATTTTGATGGCATCTACCTTTGGGCTTGTGCGTGCTTGATCCCGGGTGTTTTATATGGGAGGCTGCAGGGTGCGGGTGGGTGCACCCTGGATGAGCGGGTGCAGCCCTAGGGGTTTGAAGACACGGGGGGGATTTTCTAGCGTGTGGGTGGAGAGGCCACATGGTGTTTGTGTGCAGGGGGAAAACCCCAAAGATGCTCCGGAGAAGGTGTGTTTGTGCGAAGGGTGCGTGAGGGCAGGGTGGGCTGAGTACCTGGGTGTGGGTTTGGGGGTGATGCAGGGGACATGTGTTTTGGCATGAGGGCTGTAAGGGGGGTTAGGGAGATGGCATATGTATCTCTGCATTAAGAGGAGAGAGGAACGTATGGGAGCGTTTGCCTGTGGTGATGGGGGTATGGCAGGATGGGGGGCAGGTGAAGAGCTTGTGCACGTATGGAACATGTAGGGGCAGTTGTAAAGCAACTATGCCTGTAGCTGAAGTGCAAGGTGTGACTCAGCTGCGGGTGTAGGATGAGCTGTGCAGGGGGTTCATGCAGGGGTGCAGGACCATGGGTGCTGTGCCGACGAGCGGGTGTGAGTGGGATGGGCTGGGCGATGAGCACAGGAAGAACCTCGGGCTGTGGTGATCCAGCAATGTTTTCGGGGGGCAAATCCCCTCCCCGGTGCTCCTGCACTTCCCGACGTGGGGGCAGGCTGGGCGGCTCAGCAGGCAGCAAAGACGCCAAAGAGAAATTTTACTTTCCCTGTAATAATCATCTGCTTAAAAAAAAAAAAAAAAAAAAAAGCAAGAGAGAATTTCCTGGAAGAGAAAGTTTTCTATTACTGAAGTGGCCAATGAACAGAACAAATACTCGAGGCCTTTTCCAGCCACAGTCCTCAGCTACGAAGCCGCACAAGCCCTCCCTTCCCAGCAATCACATTTTGCTCCCGACATTAGCAGAAAACTCACTCTGGTCCCAGGTAATGTAAAGCTCGTCAGCTGAATCAAGGCAAACAATCGCCATAGGAAATGTGTGCACAGCTACACACGGCTGAGCAGCGCCGGGGGTTGTAACTACCAAAGAGTTTGCAATAGCTAAAACCAAGAGGGATTTAATCGTGGGTTTATTTCCCATGCCCTTGACCTACAAGTTGCAGGGCCCAGGGGTGCGACGCTGGAAGATATTCAGGTGAGGTCACCGAGGCTGTCGTCTAAAGCCATCGTCACCCCATATCACCCCAGCTTTTGCATTTTGAGCGTGTTATAGGGGAACCGATTCCTTCTGCTCTCCCTTTTGGAGATGCAGGAAGGACTTGGGGGGTTCGGCCCTTGGGCTGTCCTGGAGGAACAAGGGATGCCATCAGGGACACTTTAACGAAGCCTGGTAAGGATGGGAGAGAGGACTAACAAATTTCAGGATCACATATGCATTTTGGATTTTTTAAAATTTTTTTGTGTTCTAGTGGTTTTCATTTGCTTGGCTGCTTGGGGTAGCACGGAGCCCAGTGAGCACGGGGCTGCGCATCGTATGGGCATTGCAAAGGTGTGTCCCTATGGAGAAATGCCTCATGCGTATGTTTGAACATGAACGTATAGGTAGCGTGTGCGCAGGGGGTGCTTGTGCATGTGCGCACCAGTGCTCGCAGATATCTTGCGCTATACCTATAAAAATATATATATTCCATACAAGGCTCAGAGCTATACGTCTCTCCATCATACCTGCATACATCCACATACATACACCCACTAAGGTTGCGTTTCCGGAGACATTCTCAAATAGAGCAGTGTAATTTCTCCGCTGATTTTGATTGACATGCTGTCCCTGGGATCATGTGTTAATCCCTTCTTCACTCAAGCCTTTTCATAACTCATTTCTCTCTGCTAGATGGAGACTCTGATGGTTACCGAGGCAACGATGATAGCACTAAGCCATTTCCCTCTCTGCACGGAGACCATTATTCCGCATGCATAGGCCATTTGCAACAAAGGTCGCCACAAAGTCATCCACAACACAGCACACGTTTATTAAACTTTTATTCTTTTTTTTTTTTTTTTTTCCCTCCCCCTAACAGAGAAACTAGCCGGCACGTGTGCAATCTCTCTCCCTTTTTTTTTTGGGGGGAGATCTTTGTAATATAGGTAATAATAACTGTAGCAGATATTATTGTACCCAAACTATATATCACACAGATCAGGGGCTTAGAGTTCCTGGTCCAGAAAGATCACGCTTAGATGGCGAGGTTTTGCGCCAATGATTCCTATTTGTCTTTTGTTCTCCTATCAAATAGTAACTTTAATAGCAGTTGGAGGAAAAAACAGCCAACAGCAACAATATGAGAGCACTGTCGGGTGAATATCTGAATGTAAAACCCACATGGAGATTTGCCCTGCAAAACCAAGCACCTACCGAACACGAATAACTAAATAACCATCAGCAATGACCATCCTCTTGCCGGGGTGATTTTCTTTTTAAGTCCAATTTCTACCTGGCTCCTTACCTGGGCTTCCTGGCTCTGGGTATAAGTTGTAGGGGGTTCTTCTTCTGGTGTTAGGAGCTGGTTTAAGGGTGTTAAAAACCAGTTCTGGCTGTAAAAGGACAACGGGTTAATGTGCTGCTGGAAAGGGTCCCCGCTAACCTGAAGTGCTCCCTCCCCACCAGCAAGGCTTTGCCCATATGGGGCCACGCTGGTGGATTTTATTTCAGCCCCATCTTCCGCCTCTGGAGACCGAATGTGATGCGTCGCTTTGGGCTGGCTTTTAGTGAGCAGCCCTTTCCCACCGGGAACGGTGCAGATAAACGCTTAAATGTGTTTTGGCGGATTCGTGAATTTAGCACTGAAGCCAACCCCAACAAATGTCCACATTCAATATCTGCTGGCCACCAGCCCAACCACCTCTCAGTGCCTGGGATCACGAGTCCTTGGCCTGAGGATATTTATCACCTCTTTCTGGCTCTGTTTTAAGGCAGCTAAACATCTCTGGAGGTCTAAATTTCCAACCATGGCAGGACAGAGACCCCCACCCTGCTGCGATGGGTCTTGCAGCCGCGGTGCCTGATGGCAGCGGGGACGGGCGAGGGCTGGGCGGCTGCTCGGACAGTCCTGCGGCATCAGGTCTGCCGCGGATGTGAAAGAGGAGGAGAAGATGGCCCACGGTGATAAGCTCCCAGGAAATTTCTATGGTGCCTCCTACTCTTCTCTGTCCAGACAGCTCCAGCACTGCTCCGGGATCTTATCTCTCCATATTGCTGCACCTCTCTGGCCTCCCTCCTACAGTGTCCTGCTCAGCTTGGTGCAAAACACACTCCTAATTGCACTGGCCTGGCCCAAAGCTCTGATCCCATCTGCCCTCTCCGACTCCCGTCACTGGCTTCACTGGTTTTATCACCTATTTCGTTTATAAAGCTCTTCAAAGCCAGGCAGAGGTCAGCCCAGCCCCAGCTCCTCCATTTCTCCCTTTATTTTTAGTTTGGGAATTAAAAAAAAAAAATTAACAACCTTTAAACATTCAGCTTCTTCTCTTGGATACATGGAGTCACTGAAATGACTGGGAAGTCCACATGAGTCCAACCTCTGCAAGTGCATGAAGCCCTGGGCTTGGAGATCCACCTAGAGGAAAACATCTCCCAAGAGCAAACCACTACTTGGAGACAGCCGCAGTGGTTTCCAAACCAGGTCTTGTGCTTGTTTACAAAGTTTCTGTTTTGCAAGATATTCAAATAATCGGAGACAAACAGGAGTTGAGGTTAATCCTCCCCATCTGCCATTTATCTGAAGGATCACTTTCCCACTACGATGCAACCGTCGCGGAGGAGGGTGAAACACCATCGGTCCAGCTGACACACGCGACGGTGGTTTATGGTGTGAAGTGGCTCCTCTGCTGAGGTGGTGATTTAGCAGAGGTGTTGGAAGAAAGCAGCTGCCCCTGGATCCTCGGTGGTTGGTGTCCAAGACCTGCCATGTCCACCCCTTTGAGCTGATGGTGAGCAAGAGCGTGGCTTGCTCCGCTGGTGCAACACTACGGTGGGGGGACCTGAGGGGGACTGATCCTGCAGACAAAGTCTTGCTCTCAGGAGGATGCACTGTCTCATGGCACTTTTCACGGTATTCCCAAACCACGTCCAGCCTTTCTGAATAAAAACCCATTTCCCTTTTCTCCATCTCCTGCACCATCCAGCACCCTGGCAGCTCTTGCACCCCTCCTTCCACAGAAAGTCTCCAGCCTGCCTGGCTTGATATTAAAAAAAAGGGTGGAAAAAATATATTTATCCTGATTTCTGCTCATAACAAGCTCTCCCAGCTCACACGGGGATGCTCGAGGCCGGGGAACGCACAGGGATATTTGCTTGTGATGCAGCCCTGGGATGGTGCTGGGACTTTTGAGCGAAGCGTGGCAGGTATTTCCAAGCCCCCTGCACTAATTGATGGGCTCTCTATATATCATGCCAGATAATGGGCTCTTGTGCAGTAAATGCTGATGTTTAGAACATCCTGATAGTGTTTTGTTAACAAGAAGATAACAGGAGAGCAAGATACGTTTGTTTAGCTGCCTATAGATAAACCCAATAGGGTCTTTGTTAAGTTTTCATGACTGATGGCAGGTACTAAACGCGATAAATAATACCCCAGGTCCTGACTGGAGCTACTGTATCACAAATTATAACCCACGGCACTGACCAGTGAGGGGGGATGGAGGGGTCGAAGGCTACGGGAGCGAAGACCTGGGATTTTTTTGGGGTGGTGACCCCTTGTTTCTGAACCGACAGTGGTCTGCTAAGGCTTTTCCAACACTCCTGCAAAGTGGTACACACCAGAAAAGCAAGGGATGAAAAGGATGTTGGCAATAAGGTGTTTTTGGCAGCAGAGAGGCAGAGAGGCTGCAAAAATTCACTGGGAGAGGGTAGCAGTGGACAGCCCCAGCCTAAAACCAGCTGTGAGCTCCAGGTGACCTCCTCCAGGGCTCTTCACCAGCTCATCCAGGATGGGACGCCCCAAGAGCCTTTGGAAACGGAGGGTGAGCAAGGCTACGTCGCAAAATCATGTCCAGCAGATCCCGAGCATCCTTCTACCCCCACCCCAGGAGGACACTGAGTCAAGGCAGCGTCCACCTCCCTCGCAGGTTTGCCTTCGTCAGGGTGCTTATTAGCATTTCTCCCCAAACAACCTGCTAATTGCAAGGTGGGTCACTGTCAGCCCTCTTACAAAAGAAGGAATTGTTATTGAGAAGCGATGTGGTCGCCCTGGCCCTGAGTCATGGGAGGAGAAGAGAGGCCACGGGGGTCTGCCCGTGATGCTCCCTGGTGATGTCCCACGGGTGTCCCCACCGATGCGCCAGCCCGCGTGGCCAAGGCTCCTGTGAAGCCAGTGACAAATTACCAGCAGGGGGAGAGTTGCTCAGCAGAGGCTCTCCAAAGCCTACGGCTGCAAAACTTCTCAAGGTTTAGAAGTCAGACCATGAAACAACCCAACTCCTCTCAGCTGTTGAAAGGGATTATAATTACACTATCTTCAGCATGATCTTCCCCGAGAAGTCGGTAATTTGCTCCCATTTTTTTTGTTTTATTCTTCTCATGTTATTTTTTGTTTTCTTCTTCTCGTGTTATTTTTTGTTTTATTCTTCTCGTGTCTTTTAGGAGAGAAGACTGCAGGAGCTGCGCCGGGGTGATGCTAAAAGCCTCCGTGGCCCCCAGGTTGGCACCTTCCTGACACTTCCCACCAAGCAAGGGAATGAGAAGAGCTCCAAGCTTGGCTCCCTGGCTGAAAACGCCTGGGATGTTGGGAGTCTCAGTTCCTTTTCTGATGGAGGTAAAACCAGAAAGCAGCCGTGGCACCTCCAAGCTGGTGCTGACTTTGCATGAGGTCCTGCTGCCCGGCCCGACGTCACGTTTCGGCTCCCTAGGAACTGGGAACGAGGAGCTCAGAGTCCAGATTTCCAACCTAAAAAAGGTGTCACCCAGAGATGAAATAGGTCTTGGGGAGATTGTGCAGTTTGGGTTTTGTTTTTCTATCCCAGCTGTTCACATGCGTATTTATTTGTTGGGTCTTTTTAATCCTCTTAAGGAGGTGCCAAAAACTGGAGAAGAAAGCACCGAGCCGGGTTTGTATAGCATCCCAAATTATTTACGTTAATACCTGGACTGGCCCAGCTCCTTGCCCAGGGAAATACCAAGCTCTCCCAATTTCTATTCCCGCTTCACAGACATCTCCCATCCAGCGCCGGGGCTGTGCCAAGCCCCCCAGCTCGCTGGGCAAAGCTCGGTCCTGCCGTGGCGGCGATAGCGATCTGGCGTTCACGCAGCATCCCGCATCCCGGCGGGTCCTCGGGAGCACCGCGGCGGGGGCTCCCACTCGAAGGGCAAACGGTGCTGAGGCGATGCTGCTCTGGCGGAGCAATCCAGCTCGCAGGAAAGGACCGGGCTGGAAACAACGCAGGGAGAAAGAAATGGGCGATTAAGAACATTTTGGAGTTTTTTTTGCCTTCTTTAGTTTTTCTGGTCATCGATAGCAATGGCCAGAGCATATCCATTCCCATCCTCTGACCACTCCATTTTTGCAAGGGCAACTGTGGGATTTGGCTGTAGATAAACCTACTCCTGGCATATACACTCTAAGTGGAGATTAATTTCCAGCTAGGGGTTCTCCCCAAGCAGAAATATTGAAAGAGGAAGGACATTTTGTACCCAAGGCTGGACTATACACGTTTAAACAGTCAAAGCTTGAAAATTTATGGATGGGATAGAAACTCTGCCCCATATCTGGTGGGGAAGATCCTGAATTTCGATTTCGCAACCATCTGCAATGCGGGACTCCTGCTGTGCTCCCGAGCGAGCGCTCGGCCCCGGCATCAGAGCCGGCCAAGAGCGATGGAGAGATGTAAATGAAAAACTAGTGGGTCTTCCTGAGAAAACTTTGAACAGGCATCCAAAAAATGAATGTGTTTTCTTCTAATTAGGAGTGTTCGTTATATCTCATGGTGATCTACAAAACAAGCCACATGCCAGTTATTGTTGGTACAAGCACAACCATTCTGACTGTGGGAAAAAAATATTTCCAGGCATGTAGGACACAAAACGTACTAAAGGCATTTTAATGACACTTTAATTAATCTCTAGGCATAGGTTAAACAGAGAATATCTAAAAAGGTGTGTATGTGTGTGGGGGGTAATAACGAAAGTTAGGACTCAAATCAAAAGATGCTTTAGTACCTGCAAAAGCTATTAAATATAATTATATTCATTTAAAATATCCCCACGCACAAAAAATGGTAAACTGGAACGAAGGTTGCAAGCAAATCTCAGTAAATCAAGGCTTAAAAAAAAATGTATCAAAAGAATGTTGTGATTATCATACGAACAAAAACAAACCCGAATAAATTTAGAGTTAAGGTGAGACTTAAAAAAAGAAATCCAAAGCAGCTAGGTGTGGAAAATTACAGTGGAGGCAGCTAAACCACTTCAACTCGGAGATGCCATGCAATAACCTAAAGAAAAAGCAAGTGTGGATTTAGAAACACACTATCCTGACCTGGGACCACAGAAATGGAAATGCCTTTCTCAGATGTCTGTTGGCTGATAGAGTTTTTCGCAACCAGTGGGAGACTCTCATTTCCAGTTTGCTCACTGGACCGCAGTCCTGTCTACACGTACATCTGTTACAAAGCAACTGGGGTCTCTGCAGAGATGCGTCTTTTGGTTCAAGAAGAAATGACCCTGATTTTATCCAAAATCACCACTTCCTGCCCAATTCTTGCAAGTGCTTTGCTGAGCTCACCTTGCATCATATCCCAGTTGTGGTTGGGAGGTGCGTCAAGAAGCCTCAGGGGGAGCCCACGTACAGACATCTCCCCATGCCTTTGGTTTGGAAGGACCTTGCAGAGGGATCCAGACTTCTGCATGTCTGTTATATGGAGATCTTGGCAGCTGAGACCCACTTGTGGGATAAAAATTCAACGTAAGCTGGTGCCTGCAGTGATAGGTTCATATAAAGGTGCTTGGAAAAGTACCTGGAGAGGTACCCAAGGATGCACAAGGCTCAGAGTTGTATTTTGCAACAAATGTCACTCTGAAAGCAAGGATTAGCTGCTAGAAGGGACCTGAAGCTTAGAAAGCAGAAGAAAGTTTCCCGTCTTGTATCATCAGGTGACTCTTCTCCGCAGATACTGACCCTCTTGGCCTCAGACGGCTCCGGCACCAGCCTCGTCTGCTTGGCGTCAAGGGGAGCCGGGAGCTCGGAGGTGCCCGTTCCCATCTCGGCTTTGCCCCTGACGTGCTCTGTGACCTGGCACAAATCACTTCACCACCCTGCTTCGGTTTCGCTGTTTGTAATGCCAGCAGAAAACAAATCAGTCCTTGTTCACGGAAGGTCAGCCATGCTAGCCCGGCCCCATGACTCCTCCAAGCACATCTGATGGGAACTATCACAGCTTTTGAGCCCTTAAGCCATTAAGCTAATACCCACGCTGAAGAATTATCTGGTTTTATTACCAGCGACTGTTGGGGACATCCACCCGCCTTGCCCAAACGCATGCGAGTGTAGGAATGGCATGGTGGGACATGTTGCACTGTGATGGCAAAATATGACTAGATGTCTCCGGAAGTCCCCTTATGTCTTAAATTCCTATAGAGCGTGATCAATCGTGTTCCCTGGCCGTAGAGTGTGCTGCCAGCAGGAAAGGGGTAGGTTGTTATCTGCTAAGGTCTGATCTCCATGCTGCTGGACACCAGAGGTGCGGAAGATGTATCTCCAGCAGATGACAACAGACACTTGTCTTGCACAGAGGGGAAATGTGCAGTGTCAGACAAGTAAAAGTGAGGGACCGATTGCAAGCAGCAGGACATTTCTGATTGAGATAAGGATAACTCAAAATGGAGATAAACAGCTAAATTACTAAGTCGTCGCAGAAAATTGGAGTACCTTTGGGGAGGCAATGCCAAGAGCGCACTCAGCTCTGAAACTATTTTGCAACGTGCGCATCCAAGGCTGGATTCATACCAGAAGTCCAAGTAATACTATTTGGTAAGTGTTAACTCCATGACCAGTGCATGCGATCCAGAAGCGAGAAGAAAAACAAAGACGTGATGCAGCTCTGCAGCCATTTGAGCATGGCTTTGGTAAACAGAGTAATACTCACCGGAGTACTTTGGTAAACGGTATCATACTCACCGGAGCCTCGGGCACGGGCTAAGGCACTGGCTCCTCCCTCCACCCACCTGCACGCTGGATGACTTGTACAAAACTTGGCCTAGTGGGAGCCCTGGCAATTAATCTGGTCCCCCCGCGTCTCCCCACCGCCTTCCTTCCCCAACACTAAACCAGCACGCTTGGTTCTGCTTGTAAACACAACCGGCCCATCAACCGAGGCCAACTGAAAACGAGAAGTCGGGCGGGCATCCCGAGATCTGTAGCCTGTTAAAAGCCCGAGGAACATTTTCCAGCGAGCTGGTGGAGCGTAGCTTTGCCAACATGGGCACCTGGGTGTGGGAAGAATGCTGGCAGGGCGATGAACTCATTAAGGTGGAGCTCTGTCACCACCTCCCGAAGGAATCTGAGATGAGTCCATCGCGCTGCCGTACCCTTGTGCAAGCGAGTGTAGGAAGGATCAGTCACCGGAGCTCCACGCTCCCCTGCTCTACACGCCGAAGTCAACGCCACCAGGAGAAATAGGAGCCCTTTCCATGTAAGCGAACTAATCTGGCTGATATCAAGTGACTCATTAACGCCTTACAAAACTTAAGTAGACCATAGCGTTGCTCTCTAGTAGTGGGAACTTCTTGGCTTGAAAGGAGGATTTGATACCTGCCAAAAGCTCACCTTGGGCCTCACATGGTTAGCAACAGCAGATCTGCCCTCGGACGTGCTTGCAAGAAGTTGCAAACTGCGTCTACTCTGAAGAATTAAGTTTTCCTGGGCACAGAGATGAGCTGGACCTGCACTGGGCAAATGATGAACTCCAAAGCCTGCAACGCAGGCGATGATGGGTGAAGGTGGAATCCAGCTGTTCTTATGCTGGACAAAAACCTCTACTCAAACTGTGTGTTTTCTCAGTAGTTTATAACATTTCACCCTCTGCTTGCCCCTTCATCCTTTTCCCATCCAAGCCACTCAAAAAAATGAAAATATCCCATGATGATTAGATTTATTAAAGACAAACGAATCTCATTTTCTATATTTGCAGAAGCCATGCTAAGAAAAATAGGTCCGTGCCCTTAGTGGTACAGAAGAATCTGTGTTTGGCCAGATGTGGAGAAAAGACTCAAACCGCTGGAAAGGTCACTGCCATGTACACAGAGAGCCGCTGAAACTTTGCCACCAGCAATAAGGATCATGTAAGAACTACCTGTTTCTCCTGCACTTTTGTTACCACGATAATAAAGAGAAAAAAGGCACTACAAGGTCCTGAGCGCTGGTTTCATCTCGTAGTCACAGTACCTTGTGTGCTATGGGTGGAAGAACGAATACACTTCAGATTTACTCATTTCAAGGCATATTTGCTTTAATCAGCTGCTAATCTAGAGGCTACACAGAAAGGACAAACTTGTCATGAGTTGCTTCAGCATACTGCTCCTGAGTACATGTCTGTTGTCCGTGGCCCAGGTGCATCCTTGTTTGAAAGGGGAGGTACATACATCGTCTTTAAAATAGCTAAATAGTCATCTGAAAAACATCTGAATTGGAACCACTGTGACATCGGAGCGCAGGGCAAAAATGGTCCATCCTTCTGGCCCCCATAGGTCACGTCGCCAAATCTTACAGAGCACAGAAACACGAGACATAGAGAATCGAATGGAGCAGGATCAGCTTCCAAAGGGGTTGGTAGGCAGGAGAAGTTTTTCCCAACTCTAAGGGACATAAGGGTTTTGCAAAATAAATCCCTCGTGGTCAGAATAAAATGAGTAAATAGAGTCTGAATAAAGGTTAAGCAGATGCACTGTGACAGTTGCCATGTTTGCTATGAAACCTCCAGGTAGACTTAAAAAACCATCCCAGACAGGACATACGCATGACACCTGAAGTTTAGGTTCAGTGAATTTGAAAGACATTTCTCTGTTGCAAACTGTCCACCGAACCAGAGCATCTCCAAGGGATTCTCTCGCTGGTTCAGCTCAGGACTTTGCACAGGTCACGGTTATATTCCCTAAACGTCACCTCGTGTATTAGATAGCTACGACACCTTCAGTGGGATCCTCAGCACAAAAATTGCTGAACATCCTTGCTTTGGGAAACTCTTTTTTTGGCCAAAGCAATCCTGAAACCAAAGAAATGCAGCATTTAGCCAGTGGCAAGCGGGAGGGCTGAAGGGATGTGCCTCCTCCTGAGCTGTGGCACTGCAAATCCAGCCTTTTAGAAAGTAGGTGGCACTAAGAGTTGATGGTCGGGTGGGTTATTAGATACTGAGGCCAAGGCCTGATTTTGGGCTTGATTGAGCATCTGTCTTTGCAGAAAGTGTAGAGAACAACAGCATCACTTCATTCTCAGCATCTTAATACACGCCAGCTGCAAGCACTAGCTCAGACATTTCACAGCCTACAAAGCCCGGAGAAGGCAGCTATCGTACGAATTATGAGAGGTGTGTGTTGACGTCCCTGAAGTAATTTTAAGCAAGAAGCTGTTTCTCAGATAAACCCCACCAGATATCCCTGAAGCAAAAAAGAAGTAGTAGCAAAATAAGGTCTTGGGGAAGAGTGGCTGGAAAGCTGCCCAGAGGAAAAGGACCTGGGGGTGCTGGTTGACAGCCGGCTGAACATGAGCCGGCAGTGTGCCCAGGTGGCCAAGAAGGCCAACGGCATCCTGGCCTGTATCAGAACTAGTGTGGCCAGCAGGAGCAGGGAGGTGATCGTGCCCCTGTACTCGGCACTGGTGAGACTGCACCTCGAATACTGTGTTCAGTTCTGGGCCCCTCACGACAAGAAGGACATGGAGGTGCTGGAGCGTGTCCAGAGGAGGGCAACGAAGCTGGTGAAGGGCCTGGAGCACAAGTCTGATGGGGAGCGGCTGAGGGAACTGGGGTTGTTTAGCCTGGAGAAGAGGAGGCTGAGGGGAGACCTCATCGCGCTCTACAACTCCCTGAAAGGAGGTTGTAGTGAGTGGGGGTTGGTCTCTTCTCCCAAGTAGGACGAGAGGAAATGGCCTCAAGTTGCGCGAAGGGAGGTTTAGATTGGACGTTAGGAGAAATTTCTTTCCTGAAAGAGTGGTCAGGCCTTGGAACAGGCTGCCCAGGGAAGTGGTGGAGTCCCCATCCCTGGAAGTATTTAAAAGACGTGTAGATGTGGTGCTTAGGGACATGGTTTAGTGGGCATGGTGGTGTTGGGTTGACAGTTGGACTCGATGATCTTAGAGGTCTTTTCCAACCTTAATGATTCTATGATTCTGTGTGAGCCCAGACAGGCTCCTTCCACAGAAAGGCTCAAAATCAGCAGATGAAAAGAGGGTTGGATTCATGTTGGAAAACTTGTTGTAAGAGGGTCAATTAAAACCTGCAAAGCCGAAGGATCTGTCTGGTTCAGGGGTGTAGTAGATGGTTTCCAGCTCCCAACCTCAATGAAAACACAAGTGCAGAACTGCAGAGAAAGGCTCAGCTGAGGAGCAGGCTCAAGGACAGACCCGGCACTGGGGGAGCTCCTAATAGTTCTGCAGTTTTATCCACCCCGTGTGAAGGGTGTTACTCTAGTTATTTAACCCGTGGGAAGGTCTGGGCTGTCTTTACAAGCTTCACATCACCTGGGTCCAAGGCCAAAGCTGGAAACGTTACCCTCCTCCTGCGTATGGAAACTGGGACATGCACCGGTCCTGCACCCAAACGCACCAGTAAAGCCACGACAGAGCTGAGAACTGTGACCAGCTTTCCCGATAACAGGACGATATTTCTCCCTTTGAATACGGGCAAGGGTTACCATGTGGGCAACAAAACCTACAAGCAGATGTACACCCTAAACATGACAATTCTTACAGCACTTATTAGAAAAGTGCTGTAAATGACATCCCAATTGCACACACAACATTCCCTGCCCCTATTTCTTAATTTGGTTCTGTATAAGGAAAAAAAACCCAGTTGTTTTTTTTTTTTAAATTTGGATGCCAAATTTAAAAAATCCACAGCAAACAGTGCCCAGCCCTGCACCTGGGGAGGGATCAGCTTGAAGGAAGACGACTGAAGGTCTCCTGCAGGCGGGTGAGCAGCAGTGGTGCCGGAGGCCCTGGGTGACACCAGGGTGGTGGGACGGTGACACCCCATCACACTTGTCATTAGTCCCACAGTGAGCAAACGACAGGCACAGTAAGTTGTCAAAACCACGCTGGCTTAGGGAGGAATTGACAGGCAAGACTTTCTAATTTATAAACCAAATTCCTACTCATGACAGGGGATGAAACCTAGCTTTTTGTAAATGTGTTTTAAGTCTCTTTCTCCCTCATCCCCTCGTTTAGGCAATAAAATAATCTAATTATTTTCTGTTTGGTTTTATAAATCCGTTTCAAAGTCCTTATGGGAACGCTCACACTGAGAACACAACCAGGAGCTGTGTATTCATTAGAAAGGACTTTCTCCTTGTGTTTTAAAAAATACATGGAAGATCTTCCACCTATCCTGGGTTTACTTGACATTTTGCTTTTTGAAAAATTGGCTTGAGGCAGCAATATTCCACCAAACCTCAACGATCAGGACCTGCTCGGTGCCACCCCATTTGAAAGCAAGTGTCCATCTGTGTGTGGCACCCAACAGCCACCGAGCTGCTGCGGTTTCATAGAATCATAGAATCATTAAGGTTGGAAAAGGCCTCTAAGATCATCGAGTCCAACCGTCAACCCAACACCACCATGCCCACTAAACCATGTCCCTAAGCACCTCATCTACACGTCTTTTAAATACCTCCAGGGATGGGGACTCCACCACTTCCCTGGGCAGCCTGTTTCGGCAGTGGCCACCAGAAACCTGAGTTAAGGGTCAGGGTCTCTGGAGCAAACAAGGACTGGAAGGGAAATTATGGGGGAGACTGCCAAGGAGGAGCGGGCGAAGGGGGCACGCTGGTCCTGTAGCCCCCAGCTCTCCTCAATCTCTCCGGAGAGCATCACAGGATTTAAAGTCCTGGTGCAAAGGTCACTCCATGAGCAGGAAGGGCTGCATCTTAGAATCGTGGAATCATGGAATGGTTTGGGTTGGAAAGGACCTTTAAAGGTCACCTAGTCCAACCCCTCTGCCATGGGCAGGGACATCTTCAACTAGAGCAGGTTGCTCAGAGCCCCATCCAACCTGACTTTGAATGTTCCCAGGGATGGGGCATCTACCACCTCTCTGGGCAACCTGTGCCAGTGCTTCACCACCCTCAGTGTAAAAAATTTCTGCCTTAGATCTAGTCTGAATCTACCTTCGTTTAGTTTAAAACCATTCCCCCTTGTCCTATCGCTACAGGGTCTATTAAAAACTCTGTCCCCGCTTCACCCGGTGTAAACCTCAAACAGGCTGAAACAGCCCCTGCGAGGGAAAGCAGACGGGGATCAGCTGCCATGGCTCAGCTCTGCTCGCATCAGCCAGGTACGAGCTGTTTGCTGGCCGTAAATCTCCCGTTACAGCCTCCTCTGCCGTACAGCACAGATGGATTAATAGCAGCTTTCTACTTTTTAGGTTACAGCTGATCCGAAAGTCCCCAGAAGAAAGGGAGAGTTTCCTAAGTAGCATGACTGACAAGACTGCAAAGAGGGAGTTTATTCAGAGCATTATCTAATTCATTCCCCGGCGAAGGAAACTCATCTGCTTTTGAGACTTAAAACTTCTAAAGAAAACTGCTATGATCTAAAGAGATTGGCCATAAAACTATTTGTATTGAAAACTTAGCCAGCATGCCTTTAGTGAACTTCATTCATTAACATTCTTCCTGGCAAGGTTTCCATATCTCAGCGTTCATTTTATACTTTAATTTGGTTAGTAGGTCTTTGTTTAATCGTCCTATTGAAAGGAGAACAAAGAAGGTTTAGGTGATACAGTGAAGTAATACACTATATTTTATCTCTGGAAAGCCCAGACAAAGTCAGCAGGCTCTGATACCCTCCGATTTCGGTGTTTTTTTTTTTTCTTTTCCCTTTCTCTTCCAGGACATTTGGAATCACAAATCAGTTGCAGAGTATAAAGATCCTCACTGTACTTAGCTGCGGACACCTTCAGAAGAGAAACACCTTGTCAAGCAGAGAAATGATGCTTTGAGCACGACATACAGCCCCGAAGGAAGATTATCTCAGGGAAAGTGCATCCCCATTACTCCGGGGATGGATGCTCTGCATTTGTATCTCTGTTCTCCACTAAAAATCAGTAGTCAAGATAGTTTCTCCCATTTCTGAGCTTTGCGCTTACCATCTCGATATTAACGTCATGGTTTTTTCTAGCTGCAAAACTCATTAACAAGTTGTAGTTTTGCCTAATGACTAACACGCTTTGCAGCGAGCATGCAGCACCGCCGTTTTCTCCAGCGACCCGCAGGCACAGGCTGCCCTAAAGGAGGATTTACGGGATAAAAAGGATAAAAAAACCCCGCCTCGTTTCACAATAAACGGAGCTGCTCCCCAGCCCCGACGTCGGCCGCACGAGCGGGCAGCTCCTGGGCTGGTGTAAACTGACACAGCTCCAACTGACTCCCAACTGACTCCAGATAATAATCTGGCCCCAAAGTAAAGGCAGGATTCAACAAGCTTTTTTCACGGAATACCTTTTACGCTCTTTTCTCAAATATTTGCTACCAATACTCGCTGTACCGCTTACATCCACCACGTACGGTGCATCAGGAAAGGGGGGAAAATTGTACCTGTCTTATTTTTATACCGCGGGCAGATATTGTTGTCTTCTCACTGGAAACTCTTTAATTCTTTACTTTCTAAACTTTTAACCAGTTCTCCTCCAACTACCCATGGAAATAGATGTTTTCTAGAAGTAAACAGTGCTCACAAACAACTTCCCTCCTGCCGCGAGGCAGGAAAACCATTCAGAGACACTGATGCTCTCCCATGACATCCGACGAGCAAAGCAACCTGCAACCCACCCGCCGTGCCCTCTTCCCATGGACAGCGGTGTCCAAAACCCAAACCATAAACGGATTCAGAGGAACACAAATGCCCAACCATAAAATCAAGCAGCAAACCAAGGGAGCAGCCCTAACTCTGGCAGAGTTTATGGAGAAGAAACACAACCCGTGAAGTTACAGCAGCAAATACAAACATCTGGGGAAGCAGCTGGGCTTGCTCAGCGTTGGGTGGTACGAGGGGCTGTAAGGAAGGTCCATGCCACACGGCTGCTCAGGGGGTAACTATTTTTGGAAGCTGATTATTCTTTTATACCACGGATTCCCGATACACATCAGCGTAAGTGAAAGGGGAGGCAGGCTGGGCACGGCTATGGACCAAGGCTGGCTTCAAACCGATGACCTGGAGGTGAAGGGCCCCTTCTCCCGTTACTAATCCCGTCCGCCACACAAGCCTCCTGAAAATGATGCTTTGGTTTTATTGCTACAGGGGTCATTTATAAAATCATAAAACCCGGGGTAGGAAACCAACCCGGCGGCAGCAACGCACAAGCATGCACAGAAATAGCTGAACGGCCGTCGAAACGGCAAAGTTCAGCCCTCCCACGGCACCTTGAATAATTTAGTTGATTAAATGTGAGAAGTTCTGATTAACGGAGGGCAGGAGAAAATGGATAAACAACTTACCAAAAGCTAGTTCTTTATTATTGCGACCAGAAATGACCAAAGACTGTGGGTTTTGTATGTCTGCACATTACACATGGAAAAAACCAAGAATCAGGTTTGCAACATCCAAGAATTTAAAATAAAATAAAAAAAACCCCAAACCCAAGAACTTTCTTGACTGGTAATTAGCAGGGACAGAATATAAACGAGGTGGCATTGAACAAAGAAAGTAACAGTGCAATTTTAATAAACCAATTTCATCCATATCTCCACTGATTTGCAATTTAACAGTTCTATCAGCAAAGCCTCATTTCCCTAACTAGACTGGTACTTTTAAAAACATGACTAATTCATTCTCCTTAATATCAATTTGGATTCATTTAACAAATAACTCTTAATATCTGCGCAACAGGTTAAAGGGCCGTATTCTCAAACATCAGATGTTTCTCACTGTACAGTTTAAAGAAGAAATATTCCCAAATTAACCAACGATGTCTAAATTCACTTTGGAAACAAAATGTGTAGGTTTTTTTTCCAGATTCATTCTTATATTTTATTCAGCTCTGAGACCCATTGCACTACAATATTTAATACTGCCTCATTATTTTTTTTCTCTGCAATTTCCCCCCTCATTTTCAACAGGGAATACAACTCGTATTCACTTTACTGGTCTTTCCAAGCACAGTAATACATCTTCTGCGTGACGCCATTCTGCATCTCCTCCGTCTAAACACGAGCCCGGTCGTTTTGGCAAACTCATTACCACTTGTTTAAAAAAAAAAAAAAAAAAGAAAAAAAGCTCAGTTCCAGCTACAGATTAACACACTGTAGCTACCATTAAAAGTGCAGAGCCCCCTGGCCTAAGCTCTCAATTCAGAAGGCATTTAAGCACACGTATAACGAAGTGTGGGAACAGGCTCCTTGAAGGCAATGGGATTACTCACTTCTTAAGAAGTTACCACATGTTTAAGTATCTGAATCGAGGCCTAATTATGGTGCTGGCCGACTCCTCGTGCGCGCACCACTGGGGCAGATCTCACCAATCCCTTAAAGCCATAAGGACAGGCGTATGTCGCACGGGCTTTTAGTAGCTGCTAGGTTTGTATTCTCAGGCAAACAAAAATAAAAATCCTCAAGCAAAAAAAAAAAAAAAGTACTTTATAAATATCAGGTATTTACATGTGTGAAAATCTTTTAATGGGAAGTGTTTTTACACACCAATGAAATGTACAAGCAATGAAAAGGTACATTGACAAAGACTAAAAAACAAAAACCAAAGTATAAAATATATTACAGGTCCACCGAAATAAATTCACACGGAAGAAAAAAATTGACACAATAGAAACTTTTTTTTTTAAAAAATAGAAGATATATCACAAAAGCTTGAATGTGTTTATTTTATGTTAGTACTAAAAATCAAGGAAAAAAGCTTCATATATTCTCATCACAAAAATATTTACCAGCCACTTTTTATTTCCACATTATGATTATCTGGCTCAGCAGGAGTAGAGGCTGAACTGCATCCAGACTACAGAAATAATTCCAGAAGGTCTCCTCAGTTTACAACTTACTGCAATTTACATTTTCTCCTCCTCTCGGCACCTTACTGCAAAGGTTCAAGAGGGTTTAATAACAAATGGAGAAAGAATAGGACAGATATCTGTATTTACAACATTCATCTTTGTTGCTGCCGAGCCACAGGAGCGGGAGCGGTACCATGAACTACCGAAGTCTTCATATCGCTCTGTGCAAATTCCCCTCGGTAGGTGAAAGACAGCATCAGAATGTACCAAAATCCAACCCCCGGGGCTCGGACGGTCTGCGAAACGCAACAGCCCCGGAGGGAGAGCATCTCCTCGCCCCTGATTCACTCCAAGTCACAACCCCAGCAGTCGGTGACGGAGGGTGCGACAGGAGCAGGCTGGATCCCCCCTGCAACGGAGCCAGGGCAGAAGTGCCGCGGCGACCGCGCGACTTCAGTCCGCTGCAAAGTCTTCAGTGTGCCCTGTGCTTCCTCTTCTTGTGTTTTTTATCCTTCTTTTTGTTGGCACACTTGGAGCAGAACCATTGTATCTCTTCTGGGGGTGCAGTCGTAATCCCAACGCAAGGCCTGTGAAGGACAGGAAAACATCATATCATCTCAGTGGAGGAATGTTACTTTTGTTTCTTACCCAAAGAAATGAAATTTTTCAGTGGGAGACAGGATCTGGCCTTCAAATTAATATAGCAATTATATTATCATTATCTTAAAGAATATAATGATCAAACAGAAACCTAAAAACCACTTGAAACAAAAAAAATATATCGAAAGGACACTCAGATAAAAAATGTTATTTTAACAGAAAATACAAGCGCACTTTCAGGTATAATAGGCTAGATGTAAAATCATTTCAAATGCTTCTTTACCACATCTGCAGAAAACCTTATGATTTTATGTAGCTGTTTAAGAAAACGCCTAAAAAGTGATTAATTCCCTCCAACCCTTTTATAAGAGCTGACATTTATATTACTGTTCATACAATGCTTCATAATTTGAAATGTCTATCTGTATACACGATGCTCATAATCCTGTAGTTCTCACAAAATGACCAGAATCAGCAATATTTCCCAGCAGTTTCAAAAACAACTGTTATCACCAATGCCCATTAATTAAAAAGTAACTCTCCTTCACAGCTTAAAATCTGCTTTTTCAAATTCCAGAGAAACAGAGATAAAAGTATCTTCCAGATTATTAAATTGGACACAGTAAAGCCATTCAAATATTCCCGGCGTCACGAATCGTAAAAAAAAAAAAGGTTTTTAATAATATAGCCCCAATCTGCCAGGGTACGGCAGAATAGGATGGATGAGAGCAACTTACCAGTGATACCAATCATCGCAGTCATCACAACCTATCATTGGACTGCCATCATCTGGCTTGTTACAGCCAGGACAGATCCAGATCTGGTTACCCCACTCGTCTCGGATCTGGTGCAAAGGAAAGGAAAGTTAGCTGGTTTTCAGGGCTAAGCAGGCAGCAAAATTGACATTAAAAGAAAAAAAAAAAAGTTTCTTGCTTATCTGACAAAGCTATTCAGCGGCCACCGTTGTTATTTATGAATTCTCTGATCATAAGTGCTCGGCGTTATGTTTCTATTTATTTTTCTATACTGTACTTGTTGAGCAAAGCATGCATTTTTCTGTATTGTCCTGTAAACCAGTAAAGCCAGTTATACCACCCGACCTAAGCACAGGCATTCACATATAGCAGCCAGGGCTTAAGGACACAATTCCTTCTCTGTCTATACTATCGCGACTTTTTAAATTCTACCCTGTTAATGGCAAGAACGAGCAATGGCAGCCTCCTGCGTCAGATAACAGTCTTATATGCATGTAAAATATACAGTGCCATGTGTATATATTGCCGTATTACTTATTAGCCAAAGTCTTCAACTTCAACTAACTGATAAGATCAGGATATAAAAAAAGTTGTTACTGAGTAACTTTCCATTCCCCTTATGACATTTATGTCACAGTACAATTTACTAAAGGGTAAACGAAACAAGAGAGGCAGATCATTTACAGTCTTAGGCAGCTGCTTACTGGATAAATCCATATTCAGAGCTTCACAAAATTTTTTTTAAGTTTATATTCTATATGTTAGACACATTATTTGTATTTTTAAATTTCAAGTGGTTTCTTTAACAGTTCTTTGGTAAAAACATACATGCAAAATGTCACTAAATCCACCCAAAGAAGTGCAATTAACCATACAAAATACAAAATGTCTGGGTTGTCACCCTGATTTCATCATTCTTTTATGAAGATTTGCACATTATCACTGAATCTCAAAAACATAAACTGTTTTGTTCTCAGGTGCATTAGTGCATTTACACATATCTAAGGCAGTAACTTTTTGCTATCTGTACAGCTTAGAAAAATGATAGTAAAAAGTAGTAGATGAAAAGCCCCAAATGCTCTTAGGGAAAAAAAAAAGCCACTACACGGTGGTCTGTACATCTTACACCACTTCCCGGAAAATCAATAGGAATGTACCAGAGCTGCAACCAACACATCACTCTTGACCGACTCCTCTTAAAGCCCTGATTTTTTTTTGTGATTTAAAACTAGAAAATACAAAGCCCAGGAATATTAAGCAGGGAACAATCCCCTTCCCAACAGCAAAATGGAGTAGGCAACGTCATAAAATGAACTCGATTTTAGAGCTAATTGATTGCAATAATCATTCCTATCTACTGTCCTGGCATCTAATCTCACATCTGCAAAGTCATTTTAAGTTGGTAGAGAAGCATCAGCTCTGCAGGTAAACCGCGCTCGGCGTGAAGAGGTCCACAGTCATTTCTGCGGCATAATCCTGCTGGGGAAGGAGGAGGTGCTGTGCCATGGTGCTGCAGAGAAGCGATGCTGTGGGCTGTTGGGCTGACAGCGACAGCCCTTTACAACCTGCTTGAGCAACCTGGCTGCACCCGCACCATCCTCCGCACGGGCACGGGCACTTGGCAGGCACCCCGTCCCCCGCGCCGCCTCTTCTAGGCACGGGCGGTGCCTGATGTTGCCCCATGAGAAGACAGACACCCTAACTTTTCCAAACTTAGTTTTTCAGGGGGTATGTTTGTCTGCAGAATACCTGTCTCAGGCTTTCAGGGGCTGGAGAGGGAGAGGGCACTATAAGCACTGAAACTTCTGCCTGTTTGTTAAACAAGAAATTGGACTGCCGAATGAGGATGTTAAAAATATTGTGTAACTTCTCATTCCTTAATGAGCCAAGGGTCGTGGAAGGAGGGACAGTTTGTGATTGCTGAATGCTATTTTAGTACAAACCGCTGAGAGTTAATGATCAGAGCACGCTTACTGAGATGCTATCCCACAGGGAGATCCCACATCGTATCTTTTTTTTTTTTTAAACTATAAGATCATCTTCCTGTCCTCCCCTGCAGAAGAGAGTTGCGCACCTCTGTCACGCTGACTCCAGTCTTATCTCTAGAAGAGCTTTCCCCTGCGACCTGGGGAAAGCCATTTCATCATTCTATGTCCTGCATTCCCTTCATACAAGGGGCTAATAGTTATTAATTATTCCCTTCTTCCCCAACCTCTCTCTCAGCTTTTTGACTTATACATGTCTCACATCAGGAGTCTCTCTGCCTGTGCACATAGTTGGATCCTGACACAGTAAAGCCCTGGTTTCAGCTATGATGTTGTAAAAGAAAGAAATAACCTGGAGCCTACGTGTCCTCTGAATTCCCCATAAGGTGCTAAGCGTGTTACCACTAGAAGTACCTAGGAAAAGTTCTAGGTCTTCCTTCTTTAAACTAACATAATCTCTAAATTATTTGCTTTTAATGCCTACTGAAGAAAATTGGATGTAGTACAGTGTTTTGAAAATGTTTCTCTCTCAGAGTGAATTTCCAAGCTTCTGGGCACTACTGTAACACATGAGTGACACTGCACTTACACCTGTGATACAGAAGGTGAGATGTGTATCCTGCACCCTAAAGACATGCACAGCCTATGTGCCACCATCTAGTGCTGTAACCAACTCGGGAGTGAAATGTAGCAGCTGTTTAAATAGAGACCAGTAACACGATACAGCAGTTTAAGTCCAGCAGGGAAGAGCACCTTTTCCATTAGAAACAGCAGGGTAGATTTACACTAGGAATCATTATAAAAACAGGAATTAAAAAAAAAGGAGAAAAATCATGCATATGTTGCAATTAAAGCACAGGAAACTCTGTAAGAAAAGGTAGTTCCAGGTGCTTTAAATGGTGAGATTTTTAAACTGCTACCCACTACGGATAAGCAAGGTGTCACCAACCAAGCTGGCACTTAGCCAGGACAGGGAGGATAACACCACTGCTACCGTTGTCAATGGTATCTGCTGCTCTCCAATGACCAGAAACGGTCAGGACTTGCATTTTACATTGCACCCAAAGCAGAAATTTTCAGTATCACAGCAATCCTAGTCCTGCCCAGAGGTATGTCCGTGTTCTTTTAGAGAACGCAGGTCTTACATCGTGTTGGATAGGAGACTTTTCTAAAGGAATGAAGTCTTAATGCTACCAGAGAGAGGCCAAGTTCAGAGCATACGTCAAACAGACTAATGAACTGTAGACTAATGAACTATGTACAGACTTTCTGAGATGCGCAAACATTTGCAATTTCTCTATGTTGAGGAAACCAGAAAAGAGATTAGCAGACTCTCCACATTTCAAATGAGGGCTAAGTGAAATTCTTGATGTTGTATGAGGGTTTTGTACTTCACCTGACTGACAGCAAAATCTATGGCGAATTTGACATCTGAGGTTTCAATTCAGCACTTATAAAAGCATCTATAAAAAATCTCCACCTCCAAAAAGAAATGCTCTAGCTCAGTTAGCAGAAAATACCAAGTGGGATATAACCGGACTTGTTAGAAGAAACTTAAACACTGAACTGGGAACACAGAAAAAATTCAGTCCAAGTAGTAGTGTTTTAATTAAGTTATTAACCCCTCAAAACACATGCATGGAAGCAAGGGCCGGATAAAGAGCAGCTTGATAGAGAGCAACATCACAAGCCCAGGTACCATCAGTTTGAGACGATGAGTCACCCAGGAGCTCAACAGTTCAAGAGATGAATGTCAGTGGCACTGGGACAAAGCACGGCAGCATGTGTTACCTACCACGTAAGTACTGACGGTCTCGGTCACCACGCTCCTCACTGGAGCTTTGGAGCCTCCTGCCGCCGAGACGGCTGGAGAGGGCGGTGGGATCAGGACGGGCGAGACGGTAGCCTGTGGAGGAGGAGGAGCTGGAGCTGGAGGAGGGGTGACATGAACGGGAGCTGGTACTGGTGACGGCACGGGTGGAGGTGTTTTGGGCCGGCTTACAGGAGTAGAAGGTTTGGCCTCTGGAGCTGGCACCACTTTGCTGATGACTCTGTAGGACCAAAAATGAGACTTGTTAGAGTTGATGGGAAAGAAAGCAACGATTGACCACTAACTAGATATAAAGAAAATATAGTGCAGCTAATTCACATCACCTTTGAGTGATCGAGGAGGCTGTTTCAACCCAACACAAGGGCTGTTGTCATTGCTACACCCATCCATTGGACACGATAAAGCACAGAGCCATTACAAAGTGAATGCCAGAACAGCCTGAGCCACTCTATAGCTCGCTGTCATATAAATATTCTCTGTGGCTTTGCTAAACCTTGTTTCGTTAAGTTTTATTACATTAGCTCAATTTGTGGGAAATATTAGAAAGGAAAGTTAATCAGCTGTGAACAGCACTGATTTTAATCTTCAAACTGAGAGACGATATCATCCTCTTAAGATCCTACATTAGGGGGTTCTCCAAATATTTGCTAGTTTGGTATTTCTTTCCCCAAATGTTTATGAAATCAGCAGTGGATCTAGTCAGGACAAATAAATGACGCACACTATATACTCAGCAGTTAAAATATTGCTACTTACTCGAGTAGCTGAAGTAGACAGGATGTAGCTCTAGTAAATACACAGTATAGAATAACCTTGCCCAGGAAGGGGGATACATAGAGGACCCAACATTTATTAATGAATGTTGATACACAGCGTTATCGATGTGCATGCAATTTAAGGGACAAGACAGAAAAAGCCCTTACTATAAGGTTCTAGATTAGAAACATAAAGAGAAGGAAAAGGATGTTTTAGAAAACAAAACAAAAAAACCTCAAAGAAAACACAGGATAGGTCTATTTGTTTTACCACATTTTGGTAAATCATTTAACTAACTTATTTATATTTGGAGTGCAATTCATTTGTGATGGGACTGTAGGAAGAAGGCGATTTAAGGAAAGGTTAGACATTCCAGAGAGGAGGATATCTTAAGAAAGCAAAACACGGAGACATCAGTAGGAAAAGCATGACGAAAATCAAACTGCAACAACTCCCGAGAACCAGGAAAGTCCAGCTCCACCGTCAACAGGAATTTTACATTCAACTTTAGAGTTTCTGGCAACTCTCTTATGATATTCAAAAGGCAGTATCACTACGATCGGAGACATTGTCTGCATTTCAAGTCAATAATCCAAGCCATCATTTGAGAAAGGCTTGGAATTACACAGTATTTAATGCTTGGCTGAGATAATAGTGTTTTTCTCCCAAGATATAGTGTTTTTCTCCCAAGATATGCCACTTGCACTACTAAATCAGAACTATGGCAAGTTATAGTAAAAACAGACTTAGTAAAAGGAAACAGAGCAATGGGCTTGGTATTCCTGCCTAACCTGCCAAGGGTTGCATCACACCTCCCTTCCGAGACCTACTGCGAGTGAGTAGGGGAAGAAAACCAAACCCAAGGAAGTTTAGAAACTCAGAGTGGAGCAGAATCTAAAAAGCGTTAGATGATTTTCCATCAGCGACGCTGAAGGCATTCACACCACTTGACGTCCTAGTGATTGCTTCAGCTACCTCATCTGGGAGCTCGGCTCTTTATATGTGTCAGTAAGGTGCTAGACTGTGAGTCAAAGCGCAGGACTCGTAACTTAAATTGGCTGTGACTTGCAGAAGGAAGGAACTCCTATTATCAGGCCATCCTGGGAGCAATCTATACATCAGATCCGGCCTCCTTCTCCTGTTAGTGGGTACATCTGAGAAGTCACCGTTAGCTCCCACCAAGAAAGTTTTCTCTTTGGCTCTTCAATGCCCATGATGCGTTTCTGGTTCAACAAAAGTCTTAGCGCGTGACTCCCTGGGGCTCTGCCAGACTGCTCATCCCGATTCAGATGCTTATTCTGCGCCTTCCTCCTTCCACTGCTCCCACAGAGAGCCCTGGCTCCCAACCCTGAACGCCCAAGACCTTGGTTGGTGGCAGTACTCCCATGGTTTCCAAAGTTACCCTCACAACTTGAGAGCCACCTCTCAATAAAAAAAAATCTTAGCAGTAATAAAAGCGAGGAGAGGGACAGACAGCAAAATATTTGGCACAGCGAAAGTCATTTGGACGGTTTTGAACATCATTACCCCTTCATTCTCCGCCTCCCTCTTCTATCCCCTCCAAGTAAACAAAGTCCTGCTATGAGTTCTTCAGGGAGTCAACCCTCCCTCAGTCTAGACTAGGAAATGTATTAGCTAATGGGATTTTAAACACAACTTTGCACGCAGTGTAAACAGTTTTAAAGAAGTATTAGCTAATATAATTTGAATAAGAGTGACCATGCCCAGCTAACATATGAAATTAAATTACATAGTTTCTTGGTCTAGATAAAGCCAGGTTCTCCTCCTGAACAGGGTCTTCGAAGCCAGTCTGCTAATAACTGCAGAAGCTACAAGGAACATCACATACGAAATCTTCCAAAACTACAAATATTCATTAGCGGGCGACACACACTCATTGATTGGCTGGTTTGCTTGAAGTGTGCAATTAGGCCATGTTCAGTATATAGGGCAGCTTGTTTATCTTGATTTTAGAGCTCAGTTATCAAAACAGGAGATCGGCATTTCAGAGCACGCTTGGGCCTACCACTCCCTTGGGCTAATGAAGTTCAGAGACTTTAGACTCCAGAGTGGAGAAATGAATGGCTTTGTGCTACACCATTAGAGGCGATGGAGTAATCTCAGCGAGGGTGGTTTAGCCTGTCCTCCGTCCTGAAGAAGGGGCTGCATACATGGCAATATGGAGGTGGGGAGAAATCAAAGGGAAATAGCAGTCCCACGACTAATAATTAATGTTACTTCAGACTTGGAGAGAAACTTGATATCAAAACACTATGTAAATGATGCCAAGATTTATGAGCTCTATTTTATAGACAGGAAAAGCGAGGCACAGAGCACACTGCAAGTAGGCGGTACTCACTACAGCAAAGCTTCGATGCTCCTGCTACCTACGTCCCTGCTAGGATTTAAACTCTACATTTGGACATCACCATACATACATCATTATCTTCTTTCCCAAATGTGTTTTTCATATGCTTCCAAAATCAGCACTTGTATATTAAAAGTCTGCAAGTACAATACTAAATAAGACAAAATTTCACCTCCTTCCCCACCCCAACCCAAAAACTCTAGAACTGAGGCTGGATTAATATTTTTGGAGCAATCAAATGCAAATGAAAATCAACTACCATCAACACACTCAAAGGCCCAAAACAAGAATTACACTTCTCTGCAGGCTGCTTGCCTGACAATATATCACAAACACGTTCTACACTGAAAGATAAAAAGTCAATTAAAGCTGTTTCTGCATCAAAATAGTTCCTCCAGAATGAAGGGGAATAGATGTGGTAATAAGAGCCTCCATAAATCATAATTAAAGGTTACCACTCCCTTTAAGAAAAAAACAGAATTAATGTAAACATTGTGTAGCTGGTTGTGTCCAACCTAAATTCACTTTGGATTTCTTTTTAAATGCTAGCAGGAACTGTATTTCTTACAGAACCTCAGCACATTTATAACAATGCATGTATCGATACACCTCTTCATGATGGTAGAGAGAATGAAAACCCATTTTCATCATTACTCCGGGGCAATCAGCCTGTTCACAGCTACAGATCCAAACCCAAACACGATGAAAATGAACTGTCGGCTTGCAGGCAAAGTGCAAATTCTACCAAGATTTTAAGTGTTGCGACAGGTCAGTTGGTTTGTAATCAGCTCTAACTGGCATGAGCTGTAACACGCTACATCTGGAGCAAAATGAGGCTCCGAGGTGTGAAATGGTTTCCTATCTTTGGAAGTAATTTATTTGATTTCATTCTGATCCTTACGGCTGAAAGCCCCATTGACTGCTTCATATAAACACAGGGAAAAGACATGTGCACCGAAAGGAAATGGCTTTTCAAAAATAGGATATGAGCCACAGGGCTGAATGATTGCTATGGGTGACGAGCTCCAAAAAAATGCTGTATCAGTACTTCGAGAAGTCTAGTAAAAAATCACAGCAATCTTTGTTTCTCAGAGGCAGAGCTCCAAAGAAGCTGCTTCTCTGCCCAAAGGAAAAACAACATTTGAAAAGTCCTAATTCTTTTCTGAACCCATGACCCATATTTAAGCAAGGAGCAGGAGCTAAAGGGGTCTTTGTACATAGGAAAATGACACCATCAACTGCACTGATGTAATTAAAACTAGTACAACTCACTTGGGTTATTAAGAGTGATATTATTATCTATTAGTATTGATATTCCCTTATTGATGTAAGTTCCTCGACGCTAGAAAGTTAAGTGGTGTAACTATTTTATTACTGAAAAATCTCACACCTGGAACTGAGATTGTTGCACCAGAAAAAGAATGAAATACTCTAAGACCTATGGGTAAGAGTGTCAAAAACACCCACGGGAATTAGGAAGATTTCCATATGGTTTAGATTCTTCACAGATTAGAGGTGATTTTGAAAATTTTATTCCAACCCTGGAGGAGAATCGGTGTAATTTAAGCTCTGTAATGTAGGCTAATTCCCATATTACTCTTAGAAAGTGAAATTTAGTTTTTATCTCTTATGCTCTGCTGAATATTTTATTCTGTGCAAACAAGTCATATTGGCAAATACAAGCTCCACAAATACACACTATGACCAACTCGTGTGTTTGCAGAGTGCCAAAATGTATCAAACCTCCAGTGGAGCCCCTAGCAATTTTGCAAGTGAAAAGACTTCAGTACTTAAACTTGAAAATAAAAAAATATAAATATTTTCATGTGATAAATTGCCTGCAACGTGATATTCTTCTCCATCAAGGAAAATGAACTTTGAACACTTATTCCATGATATCATCCATTTTTGCGGATACTGCCTGGTCTCAAACAAATGGCACAACTTCCACGTAAGCGTGTTGACCTTCAGTGGTGCACATGGAGCTCAACAGCCCATTCTCCATTTCATCGGTAGGGCAAAACCCCGCAAACGTCCCTTCCTGGGCAAATGAGTCTAGTGATTTCGCAGGCGTCATGTCACCTAATCCCATTCACAAGTTTATTGAGCTTCATCTTAAAACCTGTTAATCTTTTTGTCCCCACCATCACCCTGTTGCAGGATCTCACTGCTTTGGTGGCACAGCAACCTCTTCTAATTTCTAGCCTACATTCATAGCCGAATAATTCCCATTTGTTTTTGTGCCAACATTGTTCTTTAGCTTAAATAGCTTTCTGCCTCCAAAATGTTTACTTGCTTGATGTATTTGTGGCCAGCAATCATATCCCCTCTTCACATGCTAGATTAAACACACAAAGTTGCTCTCCTATCATAACACAGACTCCCCTGTGCTCCCCCAACAGTGCTCCGAGCCCTCTTCTGCACCTGCTCTTCCCAACTCATCCTTCCTGAATACAAGCTGCCTCCAAGAACTGAATATAGCATTTCAGATGACGTATCAACAGGTTCTCATATGATGGCCCGGACACTTCCACTCTCTCTGCTAAAATTACCTCTTGCAATGCATCCTACGGTCCCACTTGTATCATGTTGGCAACTCTGTCATTCTGTGATCAACTATTGATCCCTCACCCACTTAATGCACCTACCGTAGTGATACATCTACTGATCAGCCCTTTACTTCTATTGGTACACTTCAAATGCGAAGCCTTAACTACAATTTTTCATTTACTGAATTAAATACCACTTCTTCCCTTCTATTCAAGGGGATCCAGTTCTTTCCAGACAATCATCAGATCCTCGTGTGTACTGACATGGTCCTTCAACCTTACTGCCAACAAAACCCATCAGTGTTCTACCTCCTTCTGTGACAGAATTTTAAATGAAATTATTAAATCAAACCAGTCCTGAAATACATCCTTGAGCATGTTCACTAGTAACCTCCTCTCTGGTTAGATAAGCTCTTACAACTCTCAGTTGCTACCTTCCTTTGAGCTAGTTCCTTACTACTGAGCAGTTCCTCTGCTAATCCCATCCTTGCCAGCTTCACTATGAATGTTCTGTGTGATAGTATTAAACGTTTTCCTGAAGTCCAGCTCGGATTTGCCATCTTTCATTCATCCAGAAGACAGCATCCCTTCTCCCAACGGTAGGACAGATGTCAAGTTTATTCCAGCTACGCACCTCTTCTCCACCGCAGCTGAGACTTCTCCTTGGAGGGGAAGCGATTTGATCTTGCACCCAGCGACGGCTTCCCCAGTCCAGCAGAAATCACTCAGCAGTGGGAGGTGGAGGCAGCTGCTCTCAGCATCGGTGGTGGAAACAGATACCCGAGATGCACGGCAAAAAATCAGGCACTGCCAGCCACATCTCTCGCAGGGACTGCCAACTGGACTAGGCTAACCTAGAAAATCAGTTGCTTTATCAAAGATCGGTATCGAGCCTGTTGGTATGGCTCACTTCCGTTTTGTGTTTTATTTCATTACTTCCAAGCCTTTAATCAGCCCTTCCTCCAAAATTGTTTTATAATTATGTGTACTGCTGTCACCGGGTGTCTAGATTACTTTTCCTTTCTTCCCTTCTTCAGCACTTCTATTTTTCTATTATTTATTAAAAATAGATTTAACAAACATTGCATTTTAAAATAAAAAGTAAAAATTACTTGTCACTAAGTCTGCAAATTCAGGACCCAGTTCTTCTTTGGAGAAAGGTTATCCCCTTGATTTCAGTGCATAAAGGTCCCTATATTTTGCTTCCCGATTCATTACGGTTATTTCCACTGCCGTCAACCTACTGCTGTTATCCATCTTGTCCTAGTCCTCAGTAAAGGAGAGAATGAATATAGGATCAGAAGGAAAGTATTCTTTCTGTTCTTGGCTCATACCTATATTATCCTTCATCTTCTCCTTGTCTTCATTTCCATGGTCCTCCTTCTTCCCTTCTTTTCCTATTTGCTCAGTATCCTTCACAACATTTAATTCAGTTTGACTGCTGCCAAGCCTGACTTCACCTCCACAGTCTTTTGCCTTGAAGACATAACTTCTTTGCTCACAGTCCTTTTCTCCTAGAGGTACAACGCTTATTCCCAACATTCTTTTGGAAGGAGTTATTCAATTCACTCTATAGTCTTTTTGCTACAAGTGCCCCCTTCCTACAGGCAGAAAACACCACTTTTGAATCCATTAGGTCTTCAGTCCAGCTGACATTTCTAGCTAACTCCTTTGGTTTGTGGACATTTGCACTCTTGAAATTGAATTACAGGTTTTCTACTGTTTATTTTTCCATTACTTTAAGTGAAACAGAGTTCTGCCCTTGGCCTCCACCCTCTGTATCTGTTACACCAGAGTATTTCTCCCAACAACCACAAACACCTTTCTGCCGATGACTCCCAAATCTCCCTCCCATTCTTTCTCACCATCCTGACTTACATCTCCAGATGGTTCATTGCCAGTCTGACAAAACAAAACTGAGCTGGTAGCGTGGCGTCTTGGTATCTTTCATCTTCTTTTCTTTCTTATCATCAATAACAAGCTGCTCAGAGCTTCGATGTGAAAACCACCTGGCATTATCCCCTTCTGCTGAGCTCTCAACAGCAAAACCAGAAGCTGGTAAAACATGTTTATGCCAATAAGCTCTTTGCAAACTTTCTCTTACGTGCTCCTTGCAAACTGCCCTTTATTGTCATTTGTTTTGGGAAATGTTATGGGATGTGTGATCTAGAAGCTTGCTCATAAGCCAGTCCTACATCCACCCTCTTTAATGGGAACTAGTGTAGAATATGAATTTTATTAACTACCAGAAAATTATGCCACCATGAGTTTAGAAACCTCTAAAACTGTAATTTCCAACTTGTTAGTGAGACACGTTTTTGTAAGAACCAAGCAAACCAGCCAGTCTTGAGCTCGGAGGCTCTGTACAGCTACCGATGAATTACTCACAGGACAACTTTACTAAATTCAGGTAGGACCACCTTCTTCCTTTGTGTCTACGGATGGCTACTTCTCTATGGCCCTCTTGTCCATGTCCAGCTCCCAGGAACTATAACATGAATCCTTGGGTCTATACAGTTTACTCACTTTTGTTTAGAAACTTCAATAAAAGCGTGAATAAAAAGAAGCACCTCTGTCAAAGACAAAACAAAAACCTTTCTCTTGCAGTCATCTTCCATGGAGGCAAAGTCTATTTTTTAAACAAATACCCATCTGTATTTCTAATCTTTCACACATATTTGATCGGTTTCTGTTGTGCTTTATAAGGGCAGCTGCTCATGCCCATTTACACAAGCAATTCGTTTATGTGTCTAAACCTGCCTGAAGCATTTTTCTTTTTTTTTTTTTTCCCCAACTGCGGTATACAGTATACAGTTTTTTTACTCTTGAGCAATAAGCAACAAAATCAAAGAATCTCACAGTAAGTTGTTTTCTTTTCTAATGACTCAAGCCTTTTTATGAATTCACTTTTGGAGTCATCACCCAATGTGGCCAGCAGCAAAATGAAAATAATTTGCCACAGCCTACCACCTACCATAAGCAGGATGAATAATTAGTTGGGGTGGCTTCAGTAATTAAAAAAAAGAATAAAAAAGCTAAGGACTACATATGAAGTTGGAAATAACTCACACTCAAGGAAGCAAAAACTCTTCTAAATCCCCTCTAGAAATATAAACATAAATGATCATTTACTTCTTTTGGTAAAAGGGATATACTATTCTTCAGTTGTTTTCTTTTTTTCATGTAAAAGCTGCAATCCTGCAGCAAGCGAGAGGCTGGGGAACCTCCACTGAAGTGAAGGAGACTTTTGGATGGATACAAGACCACACATGGGGATTCTACTGCAGAATTGGGGCCAATATGTTACACTGAAAAAGAACAATCGGGAAAGGGATATGAATCATACCCGAGACAATATCTTCATTAACATACATTCAGCATTTAAAAAGGCACTGAAAATCAGTCCTCCAGCTCTTATAATTTAAAAGACTACAGAACAGAAAAATGTGGGTATGTATATACACACACAAACTCACACAAAGATTTATGAAAGCTGTAAAGATCACTGGAATTCCTTAAGCACACCTCTGCGGCCTGGGAGAGGAGCAAGATCATTTTTCATTACTCTGCCTCCTCACTTAGGTGGTCTATTGATCATATCAAAAATGATTTCACCATTACACGCTCTTTTCCATCTCACAGCAAAAGCTGGATTGACACCCAGAGCTCTAATTCTGTTAACGGATGGTTAACACGGTCTTTCTCTGCTAAGTGTTACACTGTAAAATAATTGGGATACCCATTAGTCCTGCAATAAACACAGACTTTCGCTGCCCGGACTCTATTGTTTGGTTTTCCCAAACAGTGGTTTACCCTTCTACATTTTTCTCCCTGAAGTATCACTTTTTCCCTCCTATTTAATTCCACAAGAAGTTCTCCTCCAGAGCTTTCTGTTGAATAAGCAACGTCTCGCAGGGTAACCAACACCGCCCACAGCTGTGTCCCACAATAGCCCCATGCTGCTTGCATTACGTCTTTCGGAGGATTTGGTCACGGTGCCTTAACTGCTCCAAACACTGCTCTTATTCATAAAAACGTGCGGAAGGAGGGGCTTCCAGCAGGATTCCTTTACCTGTTTCCCCACCACAAAACAGTGAAATAAATGGAATGGGTCATGAGCTACTTGGCCGCTAATGCAAATCTATGGCTTGACAAGTCAATAAAAAGCCAATCCTTTCCTCCCCAGCCACATGTAGGGAGCCAAGGCTAGAGGCAAACAATTTGGATATGCCTACACAGGGAGGTTAATGAACCCCATTATTCAGCTATTGTGGGCAAACACTGTGAAGACAGTAATCTAAATTATCAAAGTCTGAGTAGCTCTCCACTAAATAGCAACCAAAGTTCAAAAGTTTCTTCACACGGTCTGATCTATCCGTATGAGAACAACCCTACTAAAAATTAAAGCTCCTTGAATATCCACCAAAGATGATACTGTAAAAATAAGATGCACTCTTGGAAACTACACAGGGCAGAATTCTAGTTTAATTGAAGCTAATAGCAAAGTCCTGTCTTAGCTAGCTTTTTTCCCACAACTCCCAGGGAGTTTGAGCAGTTTTCAAAAAAATAGATATTCATGTTACAGCAGCAACTACAGATCACCAGTGAGCTTAGGGGAACACCAACACAGTCCTTGCCTGATTTCTTGTCTTCAACCAGGTCAATAAAAAGCGTATTGATGGTAATACCACCTTCTTCTCTCCTCCCTTGGTGTCATTACCTATTTAAATTCTGATTGTGTGTGTGTGTGTGTAGTTTTCCCAAGAAAATTCAATCTCTGGAGAGTTTGCAGCTCAACTCTTAGGTAAATTAAGCTTATTGCAGATAGAAGATCCATCCTTTAGGCATCTGTTTTTGGAGAACATTACCCTATAATAAACTTGGTGGTACTCTCCATGCTGTAGGTTAGATAATAAAGTTTTACAGAATTCCAAAAAGTATGACTAAAGAACTGTTTTACCGCAATTCTGTTCCACAACTCTGGTTGCACTTAAAATAATGAATTCTTGAGCAAGTAGCAGTGATGACCCAAACCCTGTAAATTTATGAAAAATAAACTCCTCCAACAGTCCAGCTGTGTTTCAGGTAGGGTTACAGCGTCAACGTGGAGATCTTCTCAAGCTACATTTCCTTTCAGGCTTCCACTTTTTCAGACACATGCTATTTTGCCAACTTATAAAAATACGTGCTATGAGCACTTTATTGTGATAGGAGTTCTTAGATGGACAATCACAGAAACTCGGGGTAATAAAACAGATAGCAACAGGACAGGTTCCCCTGTCCTCTTAGTCCCAAAAGTATGCTTCTGGGTCACCAGTATTACACAGAGAGGTCAAATCTACTGGTCACAAAATAATTTGGTCTATACATATGCCACTTGGCTTTGAGATTCCCTACAAAGGATGTCAGCTAGCTACGCTGGTGGCTTTTGTCGTGGGGATACCATGCAGTCGAGTGAGCCTCCAAACGAACATAAGTTAGGCCTTGGACTGATAATATCCTATCAAGCGATAAAAAGCTTTAGTGGGGTCAATTAAATATCTGGATAACAAAAATTTTTCTACCCCTTAATCCTTTTAGGATTTTATTTTACAATCCAGAGGTTATTTAATATACATTTTTTATAGACACGTATGCATACATATCTGAGCATGTGTGCGATTTGTTTTTGGAGAAAGTCACATACCTACTCACTTTAAAAATATGTAAGACAAGGGGCAACTTCATTAGAGCAGCAGGTCAGGTTTACAAGTTAAACACTCTTAAAATACCTGTCTTTCCCCTTCTCATGTCTGGTTTCCAGGTTCCCTGCTGATGGCAGAGCTATGATAGAATGCAGTACGAGTCTGGAGCAAAAGCCCGACATTTTAAGGTAAATTTGGGGACCCGATTTCACAAAAAACATATATCCTGCTTCTAAGTCACAGAAGCACTGAAACAGCACCAGTGAATGGTACGCTGCATTGTGGTCTGGCATTAGTGTCAGAAACCATGTGTTTTTTCTTAAAAACTGTATTTAAATGTAAATAAATTTTTTTGATGTATCAAAAATTACAGGACATACTTTTGCTGAAGTTTATATCAACTGTGGTAGTAGCTGGAATCTCAACACCTCATCAATAGACATGCTTTTTAAAAACTTATGTGTATGAAAAATGATTGTGCTTAGGAAAAATAACTAGACAAAAAGAAACCATGATGCAATTGAACAGAAGTATTAAATTCTGCTCATCATTTGCAGTTGATTTAAAATTTAAAAGTCTATACTAGCTGTGGTGTTTTGTTTGGTTTTGTTTTTAAAAAGATAGCATCTCTAGTTCCTTCCTATACTAACTCAGTTAGCAATCTACCTTGATAACACTGGAGTGGAAAAAAACTCAGTGAAAAACCCTTCCAACATATCATTCAAATCATATCTAAAAAGGTGGTCATAAATATTTTAGAACCCAAGCAAACTAATAAGAGGTAGGCCCATTAAGGATAAGATCTTTTACAACAAATTAAATAAAACAATTTATTGAAGCCTGGACTTGAGATAAACTAGATTTACTAGCTGACCTTTTATTCATTTAAAGAACAAAATTAGCCCTAATTGCATTAGAATGGAATCCAGTAAATTTCTTCTAATGTGGCATCCATGCAAGTATTGCTGTAATTGTTTACAACTAAGATGGAAATGCTTTGATTATAATCTACTTTCTTCTTGTTTTACTGTGCAGTTAAAACACTTGCAGAAAAACCTAAAGTAGAACAGTTTTTCCAATATTGGGTTCTCCATCCTTCAGCAACAGTACCTTTTCATGTCTATTAACCTAACGTTATTAATAGCCGTCTCTTTTGAACTGATGTGTGTTGTAAGAATATTTGCACGCCAGACAAGCTCGAATGCAGGGATCACTCTGAATCTAGGAGCAACACGTACTCATATTCACAGAAACAAGAAAGAAGACTTCTCTGCCACTACCATCGCTGCTTTGTTGCTCCAAACAGAGGAGCCAAGAAGCAAAATGATAGAGAATAAACTGTTTGCTACACTGCAAAGGCATTTTCCTCAGCACTGCTGCACTATTTGAGTAAACTTGCGTTACTGTCGTCGTGCTGTGTGTACGGTGTGATGTGAATCAAGCACCATCAATCTGACGCTTTTTCTTCAGACACCTGAAAGACTTTGTGGCCTCACCAAGATCTGTAAGTACTTCCATTAAAGACAACGTTTTATATGAAGTTGCCCCAAAACAAACCAACCTCCAGTTGAATAGGTACTTAAGTACCTCCAAAAGCCTCCAGACAGGTCTTGTCTCTAACAGAGGAAATTGAAATAACTCATTAGTCCACCTAGTTTTTACTCATCAAATTCTATGAATCCCCAAAAACTTTTCTCATACCTTTCCATGGCGATTCATGGTATTCTCAAACAATCCCATGCTAGTAAACTCCAGCGACATGCTAACTGAAACACAACGTTTCCATATGATAATTACCAGGTATTCAGAACTTCATTATCAACACAGATAAAACAAAAGTTTAACTTTCCCTTAACATAACACGTCACAAGAGCTTTTTTTTCTGCCTGTTATGAGTTACTTAAAAGATTGATGATCCTGCTATGGTCTTTTCAACTAATAACTTTAAATAGAGGTCGTAGAGACTTCTGGTAACTCCAGATGTCCAAGCCACACCACAGCTATGTAAGGCTTTGCCTCAAAGCCACACCAGTCCCTTTCATAATGATCACAACACATGAAAATTAAAATATGCTGAGTTCAGGCTGAATATTAATTGTTGAGGATGAAAGCAAAAGTATTATTTAGAATAGGACAGCTCCACTGCAAGCCCTGCCGCATTAGACACCAGATCGACATGCAACACAAAACAGTTCCCAGAGCCACATGGCGCAAACTGTATTTACCTGTGTAACGGCAAATTTCTTCCTGGATTTTGCCTTGGAAAACTATGACAAATCCTAAAAGCTATTATAAAACTCTATAAGTTCTTGTTTGCCATCAGTCAGAAGGTGCAACTGGGTGATACAGCCATTACAACGGGACAACTTTAGAATGCCAGTATGGTGGCAGTGAGGAGATATTTAAGGTAGAAAAGGGAAACCAGTATGCAAATAGAGATGGAATACTAATGACTCAAACCTCATTTGGTTATGTAGCCTACAGCAATCTCAACGATGAGCACCACGTGAAGAAGATGAAGTTCCCCTCCTAGGCCCAGTACAGATGCTGCAGAGAGCTGGAGCACAACCATTTTTTAGCATTTGCTACCAGCTGCCTCCAGGACTCCCCTGCCCCTGAAAATCTTGGCCCTGGTGTTTAATTCACCCCTAATTTGTCTAGAAACTTTGAGCTAAGTCAGTGTCCTGGTTTCGGCTGGGATAGTTAATTTTCTTCCTAGTAGCTGGTATAGTGCTGTGTTTTGGATTTAGTATGACAAGAATGTTGATAACACACTGATGTTTTAGTTGCTGCTAAGTAGTGTTTACATAGTCAAGGGCTTTTCAGTTTCCCATGCTCTGCTGGGTGCACAAGAAGCTGGGAGGGAGCATAGCCAGGACAGCTGACCCCAACTGACCAAAGGGGTATTCCATACCATATGACATCATGCTCAGCATATAAAGCTGGGGGAAGAAGAAGGAATGGGGGACGTTCGGAGTGATGGCGTTTGTCTTCCCAAGTCACCGTTACACGTGATGGAGCCCTGCTTTCCTGGAGATGGCTGAACACCTGCCTGCCGATGGGAAGCAGTGAATGGATTCCTTGTTTTGCTTTGCTTGCGCGCACGGCTTTTGCTTTACCTGTTAAACTGTCTTTATCTCAGCCCACGAATTTTCTCACTTTTACCCTTCTGATTCTCTCCCCCATGCCACCGGGGGGGGAGTGAGCGAGCGGCTGGGTGGGGCTGAGTTGACGGCTGGGGTTAAACCACGACAGTCAGCTTTGTGTATCTCCCATCCTGGAGTCGGGGTTTAAACTGCAGGCTCTGCCATGCTAAGGATCACAACACCTGAGGGCCTCAGATGGTGGTCAAGGTGCCACTAAAGATGCACAAAGGAAACTGGAATAGAAGCGAATTTCCCAAAAGGCCTAAAACAAGATGTCAGTATCTCTGACCCACTACAGGCTGGCAGGGCTGACGATGATGTACCCATATGATTTGTAGCAAGCAGATGGAGTCTGAAGTCCCTTCTCAAAAGTGTGTGGGTATAATAAAGACTGGGGTAAGGTAAGATGGGAAGCAAAGTCAACTCTTTGGTGCTAAAATATGGCTTCAGAACTTTAATTTAGAAGTTCTGCCTTGAAAATATTATATATATATTATATATATGCCATATATATTATACTTAATTTTCCCCTTGTACAGTCCTTGAAAAAGGAGTTTAAAAGTATCCATAGCTCCTCAAGAAGGAAAATGGGTTTGTGGGCTTTAAAAGGACAGTCTGTCCAGCCGTGCATATTCAAATCATGCACAGCAGGACAGACAACTGTTCTGAGAAAGCTGGAGCTTTCATACAGCAATCTGAGGCACAGAAATTTTAGATCACACTCAAATATTGTGAAAGGAAGAAAGCAGAAATGGTTGAAGAGCAGGAAAAAGCCCTGATATTTGGGGTGGGGGTGTCCCATAGAAACCAAGAAATGACTGAAGTCTCAAAGCAACTTCAAACCAGTAGAACTCACAGTTACCTACTGAGGAGGAGTAGGACAGCATAGAAAAACAGAATAATCATCAAAGATGTCACTTAACTTATAAAGCAGAAAAATTAGCGATTAGGAGATTTAGTTCAGAATGGCTATAAAAGAGAAACAACTACATTAGCAATATTTAATGTGATGAATGGAAAGGAAAAATCTGTTTGGTGCTCATGTTTACCATCAGACATGAAAGTGTGCTCTGTGCCATTAAAACCATGAAAAAACTGATTAAAAGAAACCCTTCACATACAACACAGGACCAGCCTAAAAAGCCTAGTGACGCACGGTTTCCCCAGCCTCTCCAGCCACCTGTTTGTGCTGTGTGATCTCAGGATAGGGATCATCCTATTTATGCTCATATAGTACAAAGTAACTACTATTTGTACAACAGCACCCAATAATTAGGGAGCTAATGAACCAACATTTGAAATGCATTAGGTACACTCATGAATAATCATCAACAGTTATAATAAAACAGATGTGTATAAAGGAATTTCAACTGTTATGTTTTAAAGCATAAAACAACTGTTAGCTGAAGAGCATTATGAAACTTAGCTGTAGGTTACAGGAGGGATAACCGTCCATTACGGAAACCTCACTAAATGTCACTGCAGGCATCATATGAGTCTAGATGGAATCTTATAATCCATGCCCTAGAAAGGCACGGAGTAGGAAACACAGTAGGATGGATGGAAGATGACAGCTCCCACTTGGAGAGTAGAAGAAAAAAGGCAAAATGTCCAAAAAGTTTCTATTGGTAAGAGTTCTGCTTGATTTTTCATTAGAATGGTCAAAAGATGTCATAGCTGTATGAATATCATTTGCCAGTAATCTTTAAGTGTTTCCCACTGAAAATAAGAGCTAACACAAGTGACAGAGGATGAACTGTGGTAAGCATACACCTTGCAGATGGATTTATTTGTACTTACATCTTGTCTTGGCCTGCACCCACTCTTAATGTCAGCCGAGGAATAACCGGTGATGGAGCCGGAACAACTGGTTCCACCTTTATCTGTACAAGGGAACACAATCATCAATCAAAGACTGCAAGCAGACTCCCAAAATATATTAATTACATGAAAGCACTGATGGAGTTAACCAAATAGAGTATATCGGCTTAATGAGACAGACCTATGGCGGACTGATCACCGCTCTCTCACGCTTCATGCTGTAGCATGGGCGGTCAGAGTTTGTTGGGAGCTCCCAGTCATAGCAAATCACAAATATGAATTCTAGACTAAAAAGTCAACTTGAAATTTCATTGCATTTGTACCTGCTCATACACTTTGTTAACAAGTCTTCCCGATTTAGTATTTTTCTAGAGACACAAAAAACCCCAGCATGTTTCTAAACAATGACATGAAATGCTTTGACCTTAGTACTCAAACTCGACAGGTGCCCACTGGTGTTTGCCCTTTTTTCTGAGATTTAAATTCAATTATTTCCCAGGTTTATTACATAAATGTACTGTGACCCTCTTGAATAAAAACAAGACACAGAGGAAGCAAATAAACTCCAAGCACCAATACTGAATACCTTCCGAAAGTGCTTATCCACATAGGTATAACAGAACCACTGCTTTTTAATGCAATTAGGCTGGGGGGTTTCTAATGGCTATTTTTCAAATGGCCTGGTTTTCAACATCAGTATCTGGTGGAGTTTAGACCTCTTGAATATGTCCTTAAACTCTCTGAACCAGTATCTGCCAAAATTACCAACTCCCATTGAGCTACTGCTTTGCAAAACCTGTATAGAATCATCTCAGATTTTACAGTTGACATTCTTAATGATTCTCCATACATAAATTGCTCAACTTATATCCATATATAGGAGAAGTGTATATATGTTATATATATATGTGTGTATATACAGAAAGAGAGGGAGGCTGATCTCATTTTGAGCATCATCATATTTAATAAAATAACCACTTAGCTGAATCTAGTCCAGGAACTTAAAGATACAAAAATAGTATGCATACACTAAATGGAAACCCAAGCAACTCTCAGTGGGAGAAATCTGTTTTAAAAAGCTTTCATAAAGAAACGAAGGGCAAACAATCAATTCAAAGCACAGAAAGCAGCGCAGGAGACAGCAGGCCAGGGTGGGAGGACTCAGTTAGGACTTACATTGAGGAATGGTAATGACAAAGTCCTGTGCCACGCACCTTGCCCAAAGAATCGGAGCTGCTCATTAGGAGATGTCTAGTCCAGAGAGAGAAGGGCTGCAGCCTGACTGTTTTGACACAGTTAACCATGCTTTTCAATAAAGCTCTCCATGGATATGTATTAGCCTAGTTCACAGGTCTCTCTCTACTCTTTTGTTTATATAGCACGATTTTTTTCTTATGTCATTCCCCTGGAGTGTCGCAAGAGGTTTTTTCCTCTGGAGCTCCTAATGCCTGGAACAATTTCACTACCACTTTCCATAGGCAAGTCTCTTAATCTTAACCTGTAGCACTGTCCACTAGATAGAGACATGGAATTGAACCCTGACTACAGGAGGCTCAGGCACATGCCTTAGACTATCTTACCTCTTTTCCTGCAGGTTTTTCCTCCTTCTGTAGTGCCTCTTTCAAATACAAAACTTCCTAGGACAAGCACTGCTACTTAACTTCCAGCACACAGCACAGAAAGATACTCATGTCATCCGTCTTTTGTATTAAGGACTTTTGTATTATTATTTGTATACCACCAAGATGTTCTAGAAAATGGTGCTGTGGGCTCATGCAGCAGAAGAAAAGCACATAAAACACTTCGTTATGCTCAGATACCAACGTTGCAGTCTGCTGTGAGAGGAGAACTGGGCTCCACGACAATTCTACATCTTATCCTTTGATAAGGATAGGGGAGAGGAAGCATCTTTCTGCAACATGGGTTTGTGTGTAGGGGTTGCATGACTGGAGCAGAGGGAAAATTAAGGAGCATTCACAGTTATATCCTGGATATGCTAGTTTTCCTCTACATTGATGATAGGATTTTGACTCACGAGTAAGGGCAGTTTACTTTGGGGCAGCTCTGGCAAGCCCTGCCCCGATGCAAGGATGGCTCCATTTCTCATGAAGCAGTTCCTCAACTACTTTAGTTTACATCTCAGCGTATTAAGGTTAGCTGAAACTGGGTCAGCAGCTGCCTCGTGAGCTGCTCAGTCACTCCTACAGCACGCCCGCTAATCTCCATCGTAGAAGTGAGGTGTAACTGCTTCAACTGTTTGCTTTTAGTTTGCTTTTAATTTAGTAGTGCATGCAAGGCAGCGCCCCAGCTCACTGTCTCCTTTTCTGGCTCCGAGGGCAGCACCCCAACACTTACTGCAGAGCAGAGAGCTGCAGGCAAGCCCTACGCAAAAGCTCCTCTTCCTCGGTCCCACCACCGAACACTTCTGGCATGCAGCCTTCAGCTTCTGCTTTTGCCATTTATGCAGAGTGTCGGTTGCTGTTCTGTTTCTTCCAGCAGCTTGGGGCAAAATTACAGGGAAAACTTGATAAAAAGCTTCAATTCCCCAAGAGGATGGGATGCACGCTTATGTAATAACTATAATAATACTGAAAAATGGAAACATTACCGTTGAGTCACTCTTTTGTTAAGTACAGCAATATTAGAAATAGAAATCTGGTATTTTCTGCTGGCCATCAAGAGCTGAAACTGCAGTTAGCCCACAAACTCATCTTTCAGGTTGCGCCTATGCCTCCAAAGTGGACGCGCCGAGGAAGGTTAAGTGTCCGAGCAGTAACTTGATCATTTGCTCTTACAGCACAACTGCTGGCTAAATAAGTCATGGTGTGACCTAAAAGCTAAATTAAGGAAACATGTACTTTTAGGGGTTAAAACGAAAGAGCAGCATTCTGAAGTAATACTGGGAATTGGGGCCAGCAGAAGAGCATTTACAGTGGATTACTAAGCTTCCCAAATCACCAAAGAGGTAAAGTCCAGCAATATAAGGCTCCTTTGTAGCTAACTAAAAATACATTGTCAGTGGATTTGTCCAGTTTTATGTATAAGCAATACTTCTTTCACCTGAACTAATACTAGTAGTCATATAAGCCCCTTATTGCCATGTGCTGCATTTTTTTTGCTAATCTTCAAGGATTTAGCTTCTTTGCCACATACCTCAGGGCACCAACTGATAAAGCTCTAACTCTCCATTTTTCCAGGACACCAGCAGTGCGGCCTTGCAAAAAATGAAAATCGCTCAAGAGATTTAAAGGGGAAATTTATTTTTAAAATCCTGACTTGCAGCAAAGAGGTGGATTTAAAAAAAGCTTATCTATCAAGGATCAGTTTAAATTTTAATTCTAACTGGGGATTCTTTCATGCATTCTAGCTTTAAAGTTTATCTTTTGACAGGGACTTTTTGCCAAGGTAATGGGCAGCTTTGTCAATTTAATTTGTCCAAGTTTTTATTACTGTTGAACTCCTTTTCCTAATATATATACGTTCAGTCTATACCAAAGCTTTACCAGTTTGTATTTGTTTGTGTATCTGTTATACTGCTCTAAAGCAAACTAGATATAGAGATTTGCAGGAGAAATGCAAAATCGAATGTATGAAAAACAAGCAACTCATTGTCTTTATTTTATATACACACATATTTAACTTAAAAAGAAATCTCTGCAGAAATTCTCAATGGAATACTGACAAAAAATCTCAGGCACGAAGGGCAGACAGACAAAATGGGGAATCCATGAAAGTGTTGCTGCAGTCTAAAACCGGACATTAAATGAACATGGACAACTGGACCACCACCCTGCTGATCACCGACTCACCCACAGCAGGTAAATTTTAGTACTCCAGATCACCCGGATTCTGCACTGAAAAACCATTTGTCAACTTAAAAAATATGTCAAGTTTTGAAATCAGCGGTTTGTTTCAAGTCCAGCAGGTAGCACAACAGAGTACAGTGGCAAAAAAGGAAAGTGAGGAAGGTCCCAAATCTGAGCTTGTACGAACAGGGTATTACACTCAAAGCAGGATGTAAAGAGCATCTTGGTAAAACCAGAACTTGCATAGCGCTTCCTAATGCTAAGGAGAGATTTAGGAAATCCTGTATCCAAGGTTATCGCATATGAAGACAATCTCTTTCTTTTCTTCTTTTTTCTTCTTTTTTTTATATTAACAATTTCATGCATATTACAAGGTGAAGTGACAAAAAATTAGAGCAAACCCTGAATTAGGGGAGCCATTTCTAAAGGGATTTCAAATCTGATAACATGCAAATATGCTGGTTTCATTTCTTAAATATTAAACATATTCTCAAGATTAGGTGATATTGGAAAGAAGAAATTATCTTTGGCTGATGTAAATCAGTAAGAGTTACAGGAGTGGAAGGAGCTCAACCCACTTGAAAACTAGCTCTCCTCTTCTCTCTCTCAAGCATAAGACTCAAAACGAAAGGTGACATTTGAACATTTAGACCATAATTTGAAAACAATTTTCTTACTTCAAACAAATTGGAGCAACAAGGGGGCGGTCTTGCTAAGAGGGGATTCAGCAGCTCTTCTGAACATCTGAGATAACTGGTGAACTTGTTTATTTGAAGGCAGTCTGCTCCTCATTTCTGTCCACCTGGTAATTTACAGACTTCTACAAACTTTGAAACAGTAGACTCTTAGAAATTAAATTTAAAGTTTATATGGAAGGTATATGGTTGCTGTCCCTACTAGTGGAAATGTACAGAACAAAATTTGTGGATTGCAACACGACATACATTTGTTGTGTGCGTGCTGTTGTTGCGCCTGACCCCCAGCTTTTCAAAGTGAAAAGCAACTGGAGGAGAACCAGAAGGACAATCTCACATTTCAAATGCACAAAATTGAACTTCTATTGTCTTCCAAAGAGGTGGGACAATCCCTGAAACTCTTGGGGGACGTCTTCCTTGGAGCTGTTATTTTTAAAAAATACCAAACCTGTCATCACACATCTCCTGAAAGCTCTTCAACAACACTCAGCAGCAAATACAGGAATCCATGTGCATTTTTCAAGCAAGCATGCCATCTCAACTCATCTAAACAGCTTACCTTTTCATGTTTGTGTTTCTCTTTTTCTTTCTCTTTCTTTTCTCTTTCTTTCCTCTCCTTTTCCTTCTCCTTCTTTTCCTTTTCTTTGTCCTTCTCCCTTTCTTTCTTTTTCTTCTTCTCTTTTTTGTCTTTCTTCTTCTCTTTCGGTTTCTCTTTGTCCTCAAACAGTTTTTCAGGAAGCATTGGAGACAAGGAAGGTAACATGCTGGGGAGCCTCATGGCAGTTGGTGTGCTGAACAAGGGCAAAGACATTTCTTTGGGAGGTAACACAAGAGGTGCTGGTGGAGCCTTTATCTTATCTTCCTTACCCTTATCTTTAAGTTTCTCTTTGTCTTTCTTATCCTTGTCTTTTTTACCTTTCTCTTTCTCTTTCTTTTTATCTTTATGTTTTTCTCTCTCTTTTTTGGTATTGCCATCTTTCAACTTTACTTTTGTGTCAGCATCCTCAAAGTCCTTTAGTTTGAATTTGTAGGGATCAAGATCATCATCTTTGAGTAGTTCCTTCCACTGAAATTTCGCTTCCTTGTTTCCTTCCTTGTCTTTATCCTTCTCCTTGTTCTTTTCCTTCTCCTTATTTTTCTCCTTGTTTTTCTCTTTATCTTTTTCCTTTTGTTTTTCTTTCTTCTTCATTTTTGTCTTCAGCTCCTTTTTCAATTTCTTTTTCACTTCTACCGATGAAGCCAACTTGGTTTTCTCCTCATAAACTTTGAGAAGAGGTTCTGGAGTTGGCGGTGAAGCAGAAGGAGAGGAGAAATAAGGGAAGTTGGTAGGTGGATTAGAAGGTGTCCCCATGTTTGCCTTTCGAATGACCTCATCAATTGAGTCATCCATTGTCCATGAAATGTCTGAACTTGAAGTCCCACCTGAGGGAGGTATTGGAGTTGCTCCTGCCTTATTTGCATTATTGGCAGAAACAGAAGGTTTAGGAGTTGTAGTCTCTGAAATAGAAAGTCTTTTAGGACTGGTAAAAATTTCCCCTTCTGATTCAGAACCAGAGGAAAACTCAAAGGGGTCCGGTTCTCGTTCTGCACATGCACGAGCAATCACAGCATCGATTGAATCATCAATGGTCTTGTCCATTACTGGTACTTTCTTAGTCTGGTTTTCAATATTTGGCTTGGCGGCAGGCTCAGGTGGCGTCTGTCCTTGTTTTACTTGAATGTTTTCCTTTCCTATCTTGTCACTTAATGCAGCCAGAGGGGTTCTACTTGGCGTTTCAGGCTTCACAGGTGGTTGGGGAACATGAGCAGGAACCTTTGGACTTTTAGGACTTTTTGGGCTCTTGGCGCGACCTGGTGACTTTTTTTCTTTGGATCCAGTTTTTGGTGAACGTATGGGACTTCCAGTTACCACTGGCGAGGGCGTAGTTTTAGGTGATTTTGTCTTCTGTCCTGGAGAACTTGTTTTGGACTTTGTTTTGGGTACAAACGGCTTTGTCTCTAAAGTTTTGGGGGTTGGCACTTGTGATTTTGCAATGGGAGCCAACATTGGTGGTTCTGGTGAAGGAGGGGCTAAGTCTGTACTGTCCTGAACATGAACTGGAGAAAGCATTGGTGGTACTTTTTGAGTATTTATTGAGCTAAGAGGCTCACGTGGTTCCAAAGCTCCGTCCAAGCTGTCCCCTTTGGAAACAGATAGTTTTGGCCGTTTCACAGGTGGAAATTCCTCAGCCTCAGGACTTTCTAACGGTCTCTTGCTCAAGTAGTTCTCATCATTAATTGCCTCATCCTCTTCCATATCTCCCTCTTCTTCCAATGGGACCTGCATGGCCTCTGCAGATGTACCTCCATCGGTAGGCACCTGTTCCTCTTCCTCTTCTGTAACAAAGAACATTTAAAAAAAGCATTAGGATAATTAAAAACGTGTTTTACAGAAACAAACAAGCATCAGAGCAAATGTTGACATGCATCTCAGCCCATAAGAGATAACTGGCCACCTAATAGCTTCTTACTGGTCTATTTGGAAGGAAAGTGTGGCATCTCCTCTCTCATGCATCGGCTACCATCACAACTGGCAGGTGCTCTCATTTCAGTGTAACGTCAAACCCATGAGCAAAGGATACGAGGGTAGAGCTCACAATGACGGTAGACCTTGGGGGGCAGGTCCAAAGCATCAGTTCTACCTAAAAATGTCCTGATTATTTCTTCCTGCAGTTGTTGGGATTACAATAACATGAACCTGCTTCATTCATTTTAAACGAAGGGAGAGGTTGAAGCATTTTTTGCTGTAACGAAGTGGACTGCGAAGCATACATCAAAGTAAAGTTCACTGGAATTAGCTGTCTTGGGTATATATCACACAATTTTGACTACAGATTAACGACCAGGAAAATGTCTTCCTAAACCTGGTTTGTTTTTCCTGAAGCAGCACAGTCTGAAGGTTAAAACAGAGGACTAACCCCCATTCAACCTGCCAGGTTCTGTCTCTGATACCATCTTAAGAGCTTGCTGCATAGGACGTTATCTGTTATGAGTATATGGGAACACCCCAGCATTGCGTGTGTGTGTGTGTTGGTTTGGATCAGGAGCATGCCTTTGAAATCCATCTCCCCATCATCCCCGCTAACTGTTGTTTTATTTGCATCATGGAGCAATCCTGGAGTGCATATGCTGGCTTCCTGCTATAGTGGAATCAAAATGAAAGATATGTTGCCAGAGGAATACACCTAACATGCTCCAGTTGCAAGTGGGCATTCAGGCTATGAGACCAAAAAAACAGCTTTTGAAAATAAGATAAACCTGAAACATGCACAGTGTGGACATCAGGCACCAACTGTTTCAAGCCAGCGTGGACACCACTCGCATGATTGGTCTGGTTTTTTTGTTTAATAGCAATTATTTTTTTTGCTACATATAACACCATCTTCAGTCCTACACACGTGACATTATGGTGCAGAGAAAGGAGAAAATTCACTTGAGATCTCCCAGCAAATCCACGGCAGGTTTGAGAAGAGAACCTCTGATCTCCCCAACCACAGCCAAGCACTTTATCCTCTTGGATACACTTCCTCACTTTCAAAATGGAATTATCCAAGCAGGAAAAAGGATTCTTAGTCTGGAATAAGAACAAGCACACTGGCGTTAACTTGACACATTTATATTTGCTGTAATTACGTCATGACACCGATGCCATTTCTGCGTAGACAACCTCACTTTGCTTTACCCCATGCCTCTGTTTACCCACCTGCAAAAATGCATGACATTTTGTCTAGCAGGGTTTCTGCGGAAAGATATCAAGTGCCCTAAGATTCTCACATGAAATACATAGTAAAAAACATTTATTATGACAGCAGATAAAACCCCACCTTTTAATGAGCAGGTGGTTTTAATGAAGCAAACACTGAGAAACTTATAATGTTACACTAACATCATTTAAAGCTTTGTAAGACAGCATCTTTCTGAAATATCTCTTTTCGAGGCATTTATTTTCAGGTTTTCTGGGCTGGTGTTTCTCTACTGTAATGTGTCAATGCTCTGATTTAGGAGAGTTGAGTCAAGAGCCCTGGGCTGCAGCACAAATCTTGCCAGCATCACAAATTAAGTAAAATGAGCTAGCAACTCTGGCTTTTGCCAGGGCCCAGAGGATTTACAGCAGCCAGCCCAGAGAGGAGACTTTGCCTGAGGATAAAGTCTTAGCCTTCCGTGAAAAACAGGAATGTTAGGGAGTTAGGTTTTGCCTGGCTGGGCACTGACATTAAATTTTTTAAACTGCGAAGTTAGAGTATAACTGAGAAATCACTGTGGACCGAGCCTGCACCTGCTATGGAGGAAAAATCTGCTTCCAGATCATGGAAGTAATTTCAATCTCTGTTTAAGCTGTTGCAGAAATCAGCTGCCTTCATCTGCTCAAAACTGTTTTGGAGATGAAGAAGTAGCATTCATCAGATGTCATACAGCACCGGTGGCTACCCGGTTTGCATCATGGAGCAATCCCCTCCCAACCCCATTCAACCTAGTTTGCCACTGAGAGTTTGTTTTCATTTAAAATTTTAAAGAGTGATAAAATTTAAAACAAACACCATACTTTAAAATCGGATTTAGAGAAGTCTTCTGCCTCAGCTACAAGATGAAAAATGTAGCCAAATTCAAACATTAGGAAAGACAGAGTTTGATCATGCAGGCTTTAAAGAAAGCAACATAAACCATTTTAATATAAAAAACATGGGGATAAAAAGAGTCAATAAAGTGGAAGAGAAACTACTGCAACGAACAGTAAAAAAACCTACATTTACTAGAAAAATCAGAACATTTATTTGCTAACTATTTCTGCCCAGTATCCGCTTAAACAGCCACTCTGTTATACCGTGTCTCAAGGAAGTGCACTGCAATATTTCATATTTTTGTAACTCCTTCTCATCCCAAGGTGCTTCTCATGTTTTACCTACTCAGGATTGCAGAAAACCAGCAGCTGCTGGATCAAAGGCGAAAAAACAATTTCAGAGGAGGTTTGGAGAACAGGGACCGGAGTTTTGTACAATAAAAAAAGAGCAATGCTTATTTTTTTTTTAATAAGGCCAAGTAAAGTTTGCACCGGGCCCACGAAGTTTCTGTGATCTTGTGTGGAGATGCCAGGGAAGGGCAGAAGAGGTTAAAGTGCAGTTTGTAGAGGTGAAACTAGAAATTGGGGTGTCTTGGCTCCAGCTTTCATGCACATTCCTGCAAGCCACAAAGACAACTTAGTAAGGAAGCAGAAGCATTACCATCCCTTTTATATGGACTTGGATTCCCCAAAACATCTGGAAAAAATTGCCTGGGTCAGTCCTGAACAATCCAGGGACTAAGGAAGTTCACGAGCACTTAACTACTGACACACATTCACCACTTTTCAGACATGCTCAGATGACAATCTGGAATCCTATCGTGGTCAAATGAAACCCAAATTTCTCTTGGAACAAGGCCACGGTCTGATCCTCAGCGAGGACTGGTTTTCTGCCAGGCAGCGGCTTTCAAGCCTGAGCCACCGCAGCTGTGACCGTGGCAGAAAACAATAAAGCACTTTTTTGGGGGGATTTTAATTAGAGAAAGCGAAATCTCTGTCTTACGTTCAAGAGCTACAGGCTCTTTTTCCTCCAGAAGGATTCACACAGGAGCAGCAACCAAACACGAGAAGACATCAGCTTTTAAGCGTAATCTGCTTGACTTGGCGATGAGCATTTAAAACCACGCAGCCACTTTTTCACCTTTGTCCATCTCATTCGCTACCCGGCACTTCTCGACGCGCAATCCTTTGTGCACAGGATTGCTTTTTAACTCTCTTTACTGCCATCTCTCCCTATCTCCGGCCACCTTATTAATGATCCGACTCTTGAGTTAGCATCTATAGGTCAAATGGATATCACCTCGGCCATCTGCCCTAATAACTCTCTCCCGTAATGAAAGGAGACTAGAGCTGTTTGGGAGGTTTCTCAAGATAACAGATACATTTTTTTTTTCTGGTTGTTGTTAGAGAAGTCAGTGCTGGATCAATATTAATGCTCGCATTACTAAAGCTATAGAGAACAATTGTTTATTATGTCAGCCGGGCCCACGTGCAGAGCCCGGGTGCAGAGGATGCAGAGGTTGCAGGAGGGATGGGTCCAGCCGTCGCAGCGCAGCCCCGAAGGTGAACTTGTCCAACGCTGAAATAAAACAAGCTGACGGCTGTTGGCACGCTGCTTCTGAGAAAACTGTTTGTTAAGACAGCATTTCCTACTGGAGCATATTAGGGTGCGTAACATCGCCCCTGTCTATGTAACGAGGCAAGTTCTTCATTTTCATGAAAGGATGATTTTGAAGTGAAGGGAGGAAGGAATCCGCTCCTCTCTTGACACGGGTCTGCAGCGCGGTCGCAGGCAGGTCACACTACGTACTGTTGTCTTCCCATCCGACAAGCAAAGATAATTTCATCTCACAGAGGCGCTGTAAAAGCTGAACTTGATAAATACGAAGCTCCTCGGGATCTCTGGACAGAAAGCATTAGAATCCCAAATGCAAGCCGTGGGGATCTGTCACCACTTCAAATGCTGGAAAATTTCTTAAGCTGAACAGTGCAGGCAAGAAACCAAAACTCCTGCACCTTTTTAACGAAAAACCACTAAAGAAGCACAAAATTTCTTTCTTTGTACATCATGTTCCCGTAGCACAGCAGGGACTCCAAAACCAAAGGCTTATTGAATATATACCTTCTTCATTTGGCCACGGCTCAGTTTCAGGACAGCAACACTCAACACTTCAGTAATGAACTCCCAAGTTCATGATGATCGAGGGACTATTTGTCCCTAAAACTGACACAGGGGTACAAAGGAACAGAAATTCTGCCTTTATTGCAGAAAAAGAAGTGCAATCACCCGTACCACACTATCACGCTCTCCTGGCTGCCTCATTAGAGGAGGCTGCACACATTGCTCTTGCAATAACAGGTCAGATGAAAGTGAAGGCAGGAAAAAATACAAATGCAAAACTCTTCTGATTGAAGAGAAACGCACCTATGTGTAAACATTCTTCAAGCAGGAAAACCTATGACGCACATATATATATATAAAAAAAAAAAAATTAAAATTGGCATAATCTTGGTCATGACCAGACTTTTTACTTGGTAGCTTCAGAGAGAGCAGCATAAGCCCTTACAGCTAGACGATGTCCTAAGGAACATGGCACAGACTGGGACAGATAAGATCTCTGCTCAGCTCTTGACCCTGCCAAAAACTGCCTGTTGGCTGGTATTTAATTTAAGCAAAGTTCCAGTTTCTCTTCTGGAAACTGGATTAATATTTCCCTAAGTCTCAGGGTGGTGGTAGGACAAAACCATCTGGCTAAGACCTGGAGATCTAAGAATAAACCAGTATTTCTTAGGTACAAGATGAAGCAGAGTCTAAAGATGGACACCACTTGCTGAAGAAAGCATAACACGATGTTAGTAACAGCAGCCTCTTACCTCCAACACAATGGCTAACGTATTACTTGCACAAAGCTCTGGCAGGTAACAGTTCCTGTGGAAGCCAACTCTTGTTATTATAATAATGCAAGATTTTGGCATTTGGTATTTGATATTAACTGTAATATGCCAGATAAACAGTATCAGCTATCAGAGCAAACCCACTAGGATACAATTCTGAGTGAGCAGATGTTTCCATGTAACTCATACATGCCTATTTTCAACAATTAAATTTCTTCCATAACCCTTTTCTTTTTAAACAGAATTTGAACATTTTATTTTCTAACACAACACAAAATGGCCAACTAAAGATCTACCAGCAGATCACGCATTTCTTTCACATGCAGTTCTGCTCATATCTCAGGTCTCTCTGCTCCTTTGCACTGCATGGTACCAAGTATCTAAGCATGGAAGTTGAAAGCGTCAGGGTTTTTAAGGAAAATTAGGATTCATTAAAGGAAATAATGTGGCAGTGCCTGCACTGAAATCTTCAACCCATCTTTCTTTCCAAGCATATGCTCCTTAGGACCGCATGGATATCCAGCTGAAGGTTTTATATGCAAGCCAGCTCAGCCTCTCACAAGCAAGAAAGGAAGTGATCGTTCCCACCCAACATACAACAATTTTTAGTGAAAAAAAAACCCGGAAAAGTTCCTGCAGATTTCCAGAATAATTCTCCTATTGTCTAGATAAAGCATGAGATTAAGCCAAAGATATCTTTTGGGAAATTTTAAGTCACTAAGTCAAAAGCTTAATATCCCTATCATATTGTAATAAGTAGGGGCTGTTGACTTCTGTTAAAAGTGAAAAGTTTTTTTCTTATGCTATGATAGGTTTTGTCTCTTTAACTTGTAATAACAATGGCCTTTCCCAAAACAAACAGAAAGTGTGCTTGTAGTCCACAAAGGAAATCAATAGAAGAGCGACAAAATTCAATCCTGGAATCCTACAGGCCAATATCCTGATACCCTAATGCAAAATGAACACACTAAGCTACCTGCAATGCATTTTGAGTGTAAAATGACAGATTTTATATAGATATATATGTGTGTGTGTATATATATGTTATATATATTATTATCTATATAATTTCTCTGCCATATGAACACAACTGATCACTGTGTGACTTGTTTACCGAACAGGCAATACACCAACAGATTTCTCTTTTCATAGAATCATAGAATCATAGAATCATTAAGGTTGGAAAAGACCTCTAAGATCATCGAGTCCAACCGTCAACCCAACACCACCATGCCCACTACACCATGTCCCTAAGCGCCTCATCTACACGTCTTTTAAATACTTCCAGGGATGGGGATTCCACCACTTCCCTGGGCAGCCTGTTCCAAGGCCTGACCACTCTTTCAGGAAAGAAATTTCTCCTAATGTCCAATCTTACTGTATAAAGGTCAACCAACCTATTACCAAACCCTGACATTTTCCCGTTGACACTTTCTATGGGAAGAGAGCTGGTAAGAGAGCACCATCAAGGAGCTCACCTTCCACGTGTCTCAAATTTTTCCACTGGCATTGCCAACAAGTTCATTCCAGTGCCTTCTCGGTATGTTCTAAAATGCTGAAACCACAAATACCTTAAAAAAAAAGAGCTTTCAGGTGTGGCTAGTGATTTTGCATACATAACTGAAACACTGTAAAGAGGATGTGAAAGGTGCCTGAAGTTAAGCATCCAGACATTTTGGCCCAAGTGGCTGGGTGGTGCCTTCAACTACCGCTATTACTCTGGCTTGAACTTGGAAGTGTTCAACAAGGCTGACTGACTTGGTGTGTACGTTTATCAATCAGTCCAAAAATAGTTCTGAAGCTGTCCAAGAAGCTAAAGTGGTCGACAAAACCCTCCTAATGACATCCCTAATGACATCCCTAATGACAAAATACATCCATCCATCTTGAAATTCGGATGATCGCAATAATCTGGTTCAGGACTCACAAATTTCCAGACCAATTCAGTTACCTCTTCACTCTGTTGAACAACCGCTTCACATTCTTGATTAGGCATTTCTTGGTATGAAATCAATGGAGATGAACTTTTGAACATCAACATGAGAATAAGAAATCCATAGTTTGCCAGAAACAAACCGCAACTACTAAAGCTGTAGTTCTACATCACAGCGTTGCTTTAAAAAGAAACAGTCCTATCCTTTCTTTTGTCCTGGTTCAAGCATTTGTGCAGGAGAATGGGGAACTAACTGAGGCTAAAATAAGAAAGATTATCTATTAGTTCGAACTCAAATCACCAATCTGGTCTGTTATGATACTACTCAAACTTTTGGGCTAGAACAAGCCAGAGGAAAGTCCTGCACCTCCTTTCTTATATCATCACCTTGCCCCTTCTCCATAATGAAGTGACTTAATGGGCTAACTCAGATGGAAATATACCTAGGGGTGGAAGTAAAAAAGAAAAGCGAAAGTATTTTTCTGCCCAGTTGGCAAAGTAAAAAGCCCACCTCAGGATCACACAGGCCTAAGGGTGTGGGAAAGAAGAGCAGAGGTGCGGAGCATCACTCTTTGGACATCAGATCTTGGCTTAGGGTATAATGTGCAACTTTGGCTTCCAGTGCTGCTTTAGGACACTGGATGCAATGAGAATAACGCTTTTAAATACTTGCCAGTGGCGCTCCTCATTATAATACTTTTTAGAATATGCAATGTTTATGAAGCCAAACTACCCAGGATTCTTAAAATGACACACCCGGCTTCCTGCTGAAGACAGAAAAACAGTGTTGGCAGATTGTTATCAGCCACACTCACAATCTCTCTCTGACCCGATGAACTATCAGTCCTGCATTTGCGCTGCACATAGCCAGCAAAAACGTGTTTCTGTCTAAATACAAAGAGGGAGACTTTATTTTCGCTGTGACTTTTTAATGGTGGCTCAACTGTTTTTGTAGGTTACACATACATACACGAACAAATGCATGTGCATGGCAATGCTACGCTAATGTGTCTGAAGCTGCCGAGCAGACTTTGGATGGAGAGTAAAAACAACCACAGAAGCATCTTTAGGAAGTGATCGAGCGAGAAGATGTGTGAGAGCCAGCCAGCTCCCTATCAGCAGGGCAGCCTTGGTTCAGTCACTTTGGTGTTGCTCTGAATTACCTGTGATTGAGTCTCTCCCCTGAAATCTGCAGACGAGAGCGTGATGCGAAAACCACCGCCGTTTGATCAAAACATACAGCCAGGGACAGGAAACCTCCATAACAAAATTTGGATTAATCTGCATGCTTTTTGTTTTACTTTTTACTCCCTCTGGGGTGTACAATCCTTAACAGAATCGGGAACTCGCCCCAAAGTACACGCGCAGGCGTAGAGGTTTTCTCTTTAAAGGAACATTTTGACTTCTAAAAAATGAAATTATTAGCAAAGACAAGGTAATTAGGCAATGACAATTCATAGAGTACAACCAATCAATAACAGAGTACATTAGCAAGACTGACAGAGGTGTGAAGCCGATACGTTATAAATGGCTCTATTCTGACCTGTAAAAATGCAGCGTTTCCCTAACATTCGACACAATAAAAAACTAAAATGCTATATAAGCAAGCCAACCTGAAATGACACCTAGTATTATAAATGGCCTAATCTATATGTTAATACTGTTGTATCACATAACTGCAGCAAGACTAAGATAACAATATGACTTTGGGGTTTCTATGGCTACATCCTGGGCTAACGTGCCTGAAAGGGCTTGCTGCTGACACCACACAAGCTTTCTGAGTGCTTCTCTTTGGTTATTTATGATATGATTTATGATAACGACAACATCTCCTATTTTCTCCCCTCGTCAGATACAATAAATTGCCATCGTTAATCACCGTTCTTGCTTCAGCTATGATTACAATAGTATAATAGGGCCTAGCTATGGTAATACTGTGTATTAAGGTGTTTTTTCTCCCCCTTTAAAGAAATATGCACAAGTAGATCTTTGTAGCCGATGTCAGTACCTGTAGTATTTTAATAATCTTCCTGGAAGTATTTCTGGATGAGAATTTCTGTTACAACTAATGTTTGGCGCCGCTCCTCTTGCAAAGATCTAATTTATGATCTAAAGACTCAAAATCCATGTCGTATTATCTGTATCTAAAAATTCTCAAATGTAATACAAGGGGTTTTATACATATTTTTCTTGACAAAAGGAAAGCAGACGGTCACTCTTTTCACTTTGCACCTCCGTATCTAATCTTCCTGGCTGAGCTTCCCAAACCAGCTTTTCAAATATCACAAATCTTACTAAAAACAAAAACACTGAACCTATATAAACTATTTGGAAGGATTTTACAGTGCTTTTCCTTTTGTATATTATGGTCTTGTATAAGAAAATATACTGTTCTACTTTCAATAGAATCCTGTGCTAAAAAAACCCCAGACTTTTGCAAATATTTTAGGAAGCAACTATTTATACCTCCTAGCAGAGGAACTAGCTAGGTATTTATTTCATTGTGGTACCTGTACTTCTGCCATACTAGTAATTTTTACCTGGCATTGTAGAATTTGTTTGAGTCCTTCACAGATTTGCAACCTACATATGCATTCAGGTACTTGGATTCAGAAGTGAGAAAATACAGTGATTATTTAATATATTACTTTGATATTAACAGAGCTAAAACCCCCAGAAATGGTAAGGCATGATTGTCCCACAGACATGACGTATTTCTTTTACCATATTACTTCAGACCTCACCCTTTCTTCCCAAAAGTTCAAAATTTAAACCCCCAAAGGTTTGCTTTCTGTGTAACGCACCCACGACAGCGGAACTGTGGTTTAGGGAGCAGGTGCTAGAATTTAAAAGTCGCATTTCTTGTCCTCAGGAGTCTCAGAGACAGCAAGTAAGAGAGAGGCATGATGGCACGATGGGGTATTTTAGATTGTATTAATAAGCGTACTTCTATTTATATTGCTGCTATAAATAGCTAACATGCCCTTCAGCCCAGCTATCATTAGTGACCCGACTTGTTATTGGTTTTGTGGCAAAGGTAGACGCTGGCAATACTGATCAGCGCAGGGAAGATGTTTGACATATAAGTGGTAGCACGGAAGAAATGAGAATACGAAGACAGTGGTCTCCTATTGAATGATCAGCTCATCTCAAAGTTCAGAGGATAAACACGGACGCCGCTGTGCTAGGTGTGGCACAAAATCCAGGTGGAGAGAGAACACCTCTGCAATCACCTACAATTACCTGTGTCTGCCTGTGACTTGCTTTACTCCCTCAAAAGTAAACCTGGGCTATTTTGGGTATTAATCTGTTAGTACTTGCTCACATGATGGAGCTTCTGCAAAAATACATTACCAGAAAGAAACTTTGGCTCAACGCAACTTAAAGACCATCGTCACTCTTGCTATGCAGGACAAAGATGCAACTTTGCCATCGTAAAAAGGCTGTGAGTGTTTGTATCACCTTCAAATAACTTTTTAGTTCAACAACTCATTTGGCCATTAATTGCCTTTCCGCTCCTCTTCCTATTGCGCATTACTTGCAATTGCAAGGGCACGTTCGAAACCAAATGATAAGCCGCTCAGGGCAAGAACCGTATCTGTATTTTTCAAAGTGCTTTGGTTACTTCTGGGCACTATTAAAAAAACCACAACAGAGCATGTATTTAGAGACTCTTCCATCCATTTGATTGTCTTCACTGGATAAGAAAAGGAAATGAAGTATTTTCCCAGCAATAAAAAAATATTATATAAAAATGAGAAAAGACTGGGGGAGGGAGAAATTTATTTTCAATATATGAATTGAGATGTATAAAATTGTCAACCAGATCCTGTTGCTCTAGAATAAAACGGGAAAAGTATGTCTATAGTGTTACACAAACCCCTGATCTGCAGTATCTATCCGTAGTGGCACAGATGAACGCAAGTCACTGAAATTTAATAATAAAAAAAAAATAATAAAAGAGCCCTACCATTGACTGGAAGCTCCCAGTAATGCAAACAGAGTACTACATCTTCAAAGTAAAAAAAAGGCATGCGTTCACCCTCTCTCTTAATATATGTATGCACACCATACCCAGAAGAGTTTACCAAATGCTCCAGCTGTTGGGAATGTGTGTATCAGGCTCATTTCTGTAAAGATACCGGCTGCAATTACGAACGCTTTTGCCATCCAGAGCAATGCATTTATTTAAATAGTTGCTAACTCAGAAATACAAATGCAGTTCCAGCTTACGACTTTGTCTGAACGGCATCCAAAGTCTTCATGAATATGTGCTGACGACGCACACCCCGGGACTTCAGTGCTCTGAATTGGTAGTGCTGTGTCTTGGTACATACACGAAAACCCACATTTGCTGGGAAGAATTCTGAGCTATAATATGAATCCCATAACAAATATAATCTTCTTGATCTAGCAGAGAAGGAAATCACTGATGATAAGGCTTTAATAAAGCTTGACAAGCCTCAAAATTAAATTTGCTGGGAAGGGTTCACCCTCGAAACAGATACTTTCAAGCTGTCTTCACGAAAGAAGCCAAGGAAAGGCTTAAAGAGAGGAAAATGTTTACTTTAAGAGTTCTTTTTCTTACAGCTACAAATCCAATTAGTGACTCTCTTTGTCTTTCAGCCTCTCTGCTTTTAGTCTGTATGGGAGCACATGTGTGTCCCCGGCTCTCCCTGTAACCCTGCCCCGCAAAAGGTGCCCATAGGCAGAGAGAAAACTAATCAGGGCAGCGTGATCACCTATACATCGAGACAGCAGCACCTCTCCGGCGGCACTCAGCAGCCATCTGAAACCGGATCGGACAGCCCTATGCTAAGGCGGGTTCAAAATGCTGCTGTCAGCATCGCCGGAAAAAAAGTGCTATGAGAGCATGGGGTGACCGTGCTGAGTAATAATTCTGTGGGCAGCTTCCCACTCCAGCAAGGAGCTCAATTCAGGAGGCCGTCGGAAAATTTAAACCACATCCAATTTAAAACCTCTGCTTTTTTTCCAGCGACCTTATAATTTTTCAGGGACAGCTGCTAAAATCTATTGCTTCTTTCTGTAGGACCTCATGGATCACAGCAACATCTTCAAATAAATCTCACTTCCCAGGGAGCTCAGAGGCTAAAAACAGAGTGAAGGAGTCTGTTAGATGCTCTTACCATACAAGAGCTTTTTGGGGAATAATTGGAAAGATCTCGTGGTCTTTTGCAAAGCCACAGCCATGAAACAATCCTACGCTTCTGCAGTTGCTGCAAGCCTTTGTAGGACAATTAAGCTGAGCAAAAAGCTTAGTGTGAAAAAAGAGAGAAAAAGAACAGAAGAGAGATTCAGAGGTATCAGAGTCCTGCACGTACACTAGGAGAGCTGGGGTGACAATCGCACGAAGGTGAAACGATTTGTGATACACTCCTCTTGGTATCACTCGCCATGGATGCAAAATAACAGAGGATGTTTTTGTGGAAACACTAGGCAAGATTCAAAATATTGTCTCTGTTTAGAAACATTCCAACCCATTTTTTTAAATAAAAAATTACAGCTCCGACAACGACCTCAAAGCCAGTGTTGCGTGATGCTGCACTTTACACTCAACTCACTCTTAAGTACGCAGCAGCCTTCATTTTGATGCAAGGTCTGCCCCAGCGCTCCCAATGACCTTGGCAAAATTCTTAAAACCAAACAAAAACAAAACCAAAAAACAGACCAAAAAACCTCCAGGACCTCAGGCTCTAAAGCTATTTTAGAATTAGCTTTGAATAATTGTCCCACAATAGGAGTTTTCTTGATTAATTGCTTAAGATAAGGCCTCCTTTTCCTTGCTGGCCTCCAGTGACTCCCTCTACTTCCCATAATCACTTTTGTCTCAGTCTCCTGTTCACTGGGAACTGCAGAGAGAAAAATCAGAGATACACCAACTCCATTACCTGAGGATTAGCCACGAGATAACCCTATGTATTCCATTACTGACCGTTCTTTGAGTAATTATTCAATCAAGTTTAGACCATGTGAAAGATGCACTAATTGTTTTGCAAAGCTTGCCCAAGCTGTATATCTAAGGGATGCAACTTGTGTCCTTTAACAAAACAGAAATGATGAGCTGATTACAAAGGAAAATGAGAAGTGGTTTTATATCGAACACTGCTTTTTTGAAAAAAAAAAACACAACCAAAAAACTAATTAGGCTTAACTAGAAGTTAAGGATCTATTTTGATCAAGTTTCTGCACAAGCTGGGTTGTATACATGCTTGATTACAGAAATTTTGCAGGATATTGCTTTTCCATCTGAATTATTTAAAAAATGCTACTCGGCTGTTAGGTTTCTAGCAGTTTATGAGATAAGCATCCTGAATATAGGGAAAGCAGGGACAGTGGAGAAACAAACAAAGAGCCAGTAACCAGCAGGCTTAATTTAAACAAGAAACTTGTGCACACATCAGCACTAGACTCAGAGGGCTTGATACCCTGATTTAAACTGAATTAATGTCTTTTAGCTAAGTAATATTTTTCTTGGACACACGGGAGAAATGAAAAAACCTTATAAAAACAAATTTAGCAAAGGAATTGGCTTCAGTAGGCAGTTTTACGTAACATTAACTTTCCACTCAGACATTAAAAAAAAAAAAATCTTTCCTTTTAGAGTTGTCAGATTCCCGTGTAATCTTCCTGTTTCATGGACCTGAGACTGGTACACTACCAGGTGACTGCCTGCCGAGAGGGAAGTGAAATTCCCAGGGACACCAGCCGATGCTCTACAAAGACCCCCAAAGAAGCCACAAACTAACGACAACTTCGTCTTGAGATACAAAACTTCCCTTAGCTATCAAACACAGCAAAAGCATTTACAGCTGATGCAAAATTAATCTGTAACGATTTATTTGATCATCATCTTCTTCTTCTTGCCACACTTTCTAAACCCGTGTTCTTAAAACTGCCACCGTCAAACAAAATCTACAGCCTTTATTTTTAAAAGCCCATCAACCTTCCAGCTCCAGCAGATCTCATGTAATACTTTGTATAAGCTATTTTCTAGACACAGTTTCCTCATAATTATAAGTGCCATTCTGGTAGATAGATATAACTAGCCCTTGCCAGCATCTGGAGTGGTAGTTTGGCAATTTTTAACCCAGGTTGCTTGACTGTCTTCCAGCTCTTGGCTAACGCAGATAAAGCTTCCACATGCCTTCCATAAACTCAGACCTTTACCACCTCTGTCTTCAGGAGTTTTGGGGCATGGAGGGGAGATTTATCTATGGGAGTGAGCACCATTGGTATTCTCGGGATTCAGGCAGAACGAAGCACGCTCAGCCGTGGCGAGGGAGCTCCTTCCAAGCTAGGATTAAAGCCAGTGGTAGGGAAGCTTGGGTTTTAATGGATAAATTGTTGCAGAGTACGCTCAGCCAAACGTCTTTGCTGATGAACGGGACTTGAAATTCGGTGGGGAGGGGATTATCCTCCTGCCGTGGCATGTAATTTTTAAGAACACCCCCCTATTAATCTAGTTACATGCCAAATAGTAAGCAGCAGTTTGACCCAAATCCTATTAGCAACAACAATCTGTCGTTACCTCCTCTCCCCAAAATGAAATATGCTCTGGGATGCGTTACAGAGAAATAAATTGAAATGCGGGTGGTTTTCTGCATTAATTTCTCCCACCTCCCAATTCAGATTGTAAATTCACGGGGCAGGGACCTGAATTATGTTTGTAAAGCACTGCCTTCACCCACACTGCTGCATGAATAAATCATGAACATAAACAACACTGAAGATTTTCTTTCCCATTTCTTTTTTTCTTCTTTTTGTTCTGATTCTCTGTTTTCTCTCATCCTTGTATTTTCCTCCTTTTGTTTGGTCTTCATTGCCTGCCCCTTCCAAAACCCAGAAAATGCTACAGTTTTTCTGCCTTTTTCTTGTCCCTCACTCTAAGCTTTCTCTTTTGCTAGCATTGAGCAGAAACATAAAAACCAGAAGAGGGAAGAACACACTTGCTTTTCGTGTCACTCGGGATATTTTCATGAAGGAGACTGGTGGCCAAAGGCAAGACTGAAGCAAAGGGTAAAGGACAAAACATCCAGGAAGCCCATGAGATGCTGGACTGTGAGAAGTACTAAAAAGAGGGAGAGGAGATAAAGAGGAGTTACACTAAATAAGCATTTCAGAGGCAAAATGAGGAAGATGGCACAAATAAGGATGTGGACACATGGTCAAAGTGACTGTGGAACAAGACAGAATGCAATGGGGAGCAATTGCTTGCTAGCTTGGTTTCTCCATCACATGATGCTAAATCCTGCAAGCTTTGGTCCTCCAACACTCATTTAGGGAGGGTCTCTTCACTCCTGAGTTCTTCCATCTCACACCTGACACGGCAAATACTGTGGCTTCATTTCTTATGCATGTCCAGAAAAATAAAAAATGCCTGAGGATACTCTTAGATAAGAAGCTGTTCAGATGTGATGTATCTCAGCAGTTATTAAAAAGTAATTACACCTCATATTCTCATGAAGCATTCATTCCTCTCAGAAGGGATTTGGATATCTAACTTTTAGATACATAATTTTTGCAGATCCTGCATTATTATTCACATGTTATAGTAGAAATGAGGAATAGCTGAAGAATCCTAGTTTGGTCACTAAGCTATAGATTGCCTTGCTTAAAATGGTGAATTCAGTGTCACCATGTCAAACCACGAGAATATGCCTGCCTAGCACATTACGGCCAAGATGAATTAGTTTACAGTCTCTTGGGTTTTTCTGGTTTCTAATATAATGCTCAAGAGCATGAAGTTGCTTGCAATGATCAGCAGCTTGGGACACGGGGTACCGACACTGTCTAACATAGACTACCTTAGAGCGTGGTTGCATGTTACCCTTGCTTCAAGCACAGCCATGCTCCGACGTTCACCCCACGGCATCCAGTGGCCGTGCAGCCACAGGGCAGCTCAGCTCAGTGAGCTGAAGGAAAAGCCAAATTCTCCTCTCCCTCCTCCCTGAAAAAAACCAACTTGTTTAACCAACTCAAAGGAAAGGGGGAGAAACAACCAGCCAGACATGAGAGCACGCCTGCTCCTCTTGGCAGGATCCCACAACTACTTCCAGCCAGCCTACGTCAGACATGGGGGTATCGGTCCTCTGACTTAAAAGAACGGCACACGATGAAAACACCACGTTCAAGGTCAGTATATCACAGTGTACATACACGATTTCTGTTGCTAACTTTGCTTTTTGTATTTTAGTAGACCTATTAGCCTTTCAGGTGAGATGGGACTTCCTTCATCTTACGGGTAGATACAGTCGCTTGTGTACCGGTTCACCTCTTGCTGCAGATGGAGAAAGTTCAGGAGAAGACTTACTCAGATCTCTTACTTTGCAGTAGGACAGAGGATTCTTTTTCCAACTGGGGCAGGAGATTTATTTATTTTTCCTGAATGGTATCTTTGACTCAGCAGACATCACTCCTCAATTTACCTTATAAATTTTGTTTTGTTTCTCCCTCTTTACACCATATTATTCCCTAATAAAGTGAGAGAAGGAAAACCCTTTCCTCTCTTCCTCCCACCAAGAATTGTCACTGCTCTGCGCTGAAAGACAGACAGCAGAAGAACTTCAGATGATGTCTAGAAATCTCTCTCAAAGATGAAATATCACTGAAACGCACAAAAAGGACCTGCCACCATTTCTTTTGCAGGGAGCTAAAGAGCCTTTAACAAAGAATTTCAGATCCACAAATATTTAAGGTGAGTTTGTTTCAAGTGCTTGATAGGACCCTGGCAGACATCAGATTCTTGTTTTATTTCTGAGCTTCTTCCCCCTCCTCCACCATTTCTGGGCTAGAGAAACAAACACAAAACGTTGGTGTACTCTGTGTACGCCCAGGAACTCATTAAGTTTAATCAAAATGACCTCCAGAACTGTGGGATGAAGTAACAAGAAAAATAAAGCATTAGGAATTTTAATACAGTAACTACTTGCTTCCTTTCGCCATAAATTCTTCATGGGTCTCTAAGATACGTCTGCTACTGTGGGATAAATATCTCGTGCTCTGGCTATTAAAGGTTTCCTACAAAAATCTAAGATTTACTCAGCCATCTACACAGAAAGCTGTTTAAAAAATCCAGGTGCCTTACAGGGAGAAAGAAATCTAACCGTAAAATTTGTGAGCAAGAACAAGGACACTTCCTTAATCCTCTAAGAAAGAAAGGTTGTCAGGACTTGCATCTATGCCTTCTGAAAATTAGAAAAGAAAAAAAATAGTCAGTTATGGTCAAAAGTATAAGGAACTGGGAGGAGAAAAGACAGGTAACGATTTTAGTCACGACACCTGAGAAACTGTAAATTTCCATTTTCAATACGCTACACCACCGCACGAGAATATTACCCTTGACATACACCAGACATGCTGAATGACAGTGGCAAAAAATATCATTTATCATAAGCAATATGATTAATAAGCTCTATGACTGCTCAAGAATAGCAGGTATTTAGAGACACAAGATACTCGATTCAGAATAAAAGTCTAAATTCATTCTTGCTCAGGAAGAATATTTTTGCCAAGCCACTGTTTTGGGAGTTTTCTATTACCAAGACCAGATATTTCAGGACAACCTGCTCATGCCACAGCCACATATTTTTACAGGCTCTTCATCCACAAATGGCAAAGAATTTGCACAGACAAACAAAATCAGTGGTCTCATCTTACAGAGGAAAAAACAAACAGGGCTCAGAAAGGACAACCTATTTACGTATGGTCACTGTCACACAAAATACTGGTGGGAGAGCTGAAAATTAAAAGCATAGGATGAGTTGGGATATCTAACACAGAGCCTACCTTTTGCTTAAAAGGTGTAATCTGGCTAATCAGGTATTTTTTATCCAGCCAGAAGGAGAAAGAGTTCATCTCTCACTCCTTGGATTAGGGGACATGTCTTAAAAAAAGGAAATATTAGTGTTTGTACATCCGCAGTATGATCTGCACCTGTCCTTAGGAGATGCAAGCTCCTCCCGCCACTGAAAGAAACCATCAGTAGTTTTTTTCCGGCAGAGAGAGTAGTTTAATTCCTTGCAATTCATTAGCTACTTTGGTCACCGGGCTATGACCGATTTGGGAATGACCATCACTTTGTGGCTGACGCCCCATTCAGAAACGGTATAGTTTTTAATTTTAAAATAAATCACAAAAGGACTGCAAGATTGTAACATCCACTTTTGGTACCACATCCTTCTCCCTGCCTCCGCCTCCCCCCAGTGCGGATTAGGATGGGGAGAGGGATGAATTATCTCTGGAGAACTATAAAAGATAGAATTGATTTTTGGTAAGAACTCCAAGGAAGTTCTTAATACCGCCTTATCTTTGTGAGTAATACAGAAATGTTCCTCCGCTGAGTGAGCGCGTATCTTTGAAGCTATCCTTGCCAATGTTATCTCGACAGAAAAGCAGCTTTGAAGGATACAAAATAATATATGTTCCCCATTGGTTGAAACGGAGTTGTGTCAAAACTTGTAATATAGAGTTTAGGTTCTACACTAGATATTTCCATAACTTAGGGGAATTCAACAAGTTCGCTGCTGTGACGCTAGCATGAGGCCAAGGTAAGATTTATCCATCTCGCATAATTAAATTTAGTAACTGTGATGCACTTCAGAGCACCTGCACAAACCTAATGATGTGACATCGCCCAAATTCACAGTCTTGCCCGTTAATATTTTTATTATAGTGTGAATTTGTGAAGCTTCTTTGAATCTTAAAATAAATTTTAAAAGTCCATCATCTTTAAGTATTTCTTGAAGAAAGGCAGCAAAGTCTAGGTTTATAAGGGGAAGAAATCTCCTATTAGCCTAGGAAGAACAGATGGAAAAAACAGATGTAGTTTTGGATGCACAAGCTATTCGTCGGGACCTTGTGTGTTTGAAAGTTTTTTGTTTTGTTTTTTTTTTCCTGACCACAACAGGAGGTCTAAGAAGAGATATTACCTCCTCCTACAAACTGTCTGATCCTGGCTGCAACATTATCAACACAAATATTGGACTGTCCCACCCCTAATAATTTAGGGTAGCACCCCTACCCAACTTCTGAGCCTTTAGGTCAAATAGTCGACTTTCTGAGAAACAGAAGCCTTTGATTCAAAAGTTCCCGTTTCTAAGACAGGCTCATTTAAATGTGCATGAATCTCTGAACGTCATCTTCTTGCCAGTCCAGGGTTATGCTTACGTATAATACTTTCCTCTTTATTTTCAGCCCTTGACAGCTAACAAGGAGAATACATACAGAAAGCATCTTGCAGCTCCTCTAAAAACAATCCTCTGCTGCAGCCGATCAGTCTCTCCCGAGAAAAAGAACTTTTTGGTCATCTGCCGAAGCCAGTAATTCTGTTCTTTGGACTCCCAGGATTTCTGCTATCTGATGGAATATTTAAGCAGAGACTTCATTCCCCCGGCGGAGTGCCGACAGCTCAGCCACTCCACTCTGGTGTTCAATGAGCTCTTGTGTTCTATTACAGAAGAAATGCGATTTTCTGCCCAGCTGGAAAATGATACTTCTTCCTACTGCAGAGATTTGTACCCCACTCTAACCCGTCTAAATAGGTCACAGTCACATTTTCACAATACTACCAATATATCCCTTCAGAAAATGCAAAAGCTTATTGCACCCAGGGCAAAGACTATCTAACGTGGAACACAGCAGACTCTCTCCTTAGTGAGGAAAAATAAATAACTCAAACTAAGGAGCACGTTACATCTCTCTATAAAACCTCTTCCTCCGATCCGGTGGGTTGGAATAGTCCTCCCGTATCTCTTTCTCTCATCGACGTTCCTATTTCAAGCAGATTTGAAGGCCCCGCTCTGCCAGTGACCAGCTCGGCGGTGCTTGACAAGACACAGCTCTGCGCCTTACTCCCACCCTCTATCAAATGGGGATTATTGATATTTTTCCCTGAGTGCTTTGAGCTCTCTGAGTGTACCAGGAAGCCTTATTTATTCATTTGCCTGCCCCAAATGAAACAAGCTCTGTCAATCCTACTGGGCAGGATGCTATATAGCGTTACTGTTCTACACGGTGCAAGTCTGCCAAAAAACTGGAGACGTCCAAAAATATTAGGCCTTTGAGGTCTAGGGAGATGTCTGGAGGAAATTCAAAAGTGCCATGTTGTTTAATTTCTTCTTCAGATGTCTTCTGTGCATGCTTTTCTTACGCTGCTTTACCAGTCAAAGACAGTAATTGAGCACGTGCCCTTCAACTAAGTAATGTGCCCTTCAAAAGCACACACTGTTCCCAGCTACCTTAGTGTAAATCTGGACCAAGCTTAGAAAAGCCAAGAGAGTTAAACCCTGCATGTGAACGGACTGAAACTTTCAGTGTCAAAATACATTTGAGGTAAAATGATTCAAAACGTGGAGACAGAGGATGCTCAGAATTGATTTTTCCAACAAGGCATTTACAGGCACTCAAAACATGATCTCCACTTCAAACATAAAATAGTCATTGTGCTGATTTGTTACAGTACGACTTGCGAACGTATTTGATTCCACATTATCTGAAACTCCTAGTTATCCGAGGTCTCATCTTCTTAATGGAAGGGAATGTACAAAAGCGGAGCACTCACTTTAACACACAATGTATTATCTATACAAATTGGTACTCATTCAACAGACAAACTTAAAAACCAAATTATGGTTGACTATCAATTTGATACTCTGCAGCAGAAAACATCGCTTAAAGCCTGATAGCTTATAAAGCCTTTTAACGACATTTCTTGGCATTATAAAATACCGGATCTTGACCACGTGCTAGAACTCGGTTAGAAAGCTCCCATCAGCAGACAATTTTTGCTAGTTGGTTGTTGCAGCTGAGACCTTACCAAATATTAAACAAATAATGTTCTGTGGGCTAAGATATCAATATTATAAAAATGTTTCTTGGCGTAATACTCCACTGCTGTGTCAAAAGCAACGATTCCCGCTGAAGCAACATGCTGGCTATCTCAAAGGAAATGATTTGAAAGCAAATTTCACAGGCAACCCTGCACCTAAGACACCGATCCGGCAGTCAGGGAATTTCAACTTTTATCTTTGCTTCGTCACTGATGCCTCTAAACTAAGTTGCCTGTAAAATAAATTCAGAGCCTTGCCTCTGTTTGCCCAATTTTAGAGACTGCAGAACCCACTTGAGAACGGTGAATTAAAACTCAAACATGGAAGAATTCACCAAACACGCATATGTGCACGCGTGCAGAAATGCAAACTGCTTTTCCATTCCAACAGACTTTCTGCATTTAACAAAGTCAGATGCTAGAGGTATTACTATTTATTTAGATATTTCTACGTGGTAGTAATAATACCTTCTAAAACACATGGGTTTTTGCCTTCAGCATAGATATTTTTGAACTCAGGGCCATATTCTCAACAGCACTTCAGTAATCCAGGAATAACAATCCCAATAACTTTCAGCAGAAATACAGTTTTATATTTCTTAGGCACTCAGCAAAACCTACCTTAATTTGCAAACTCCTTTAATTAAAACTTACTAGAAGTTCTAACTTGCAGTCAAAATTCTGTAATAAAAATGGTAAACCCCACATCTCATTCCACAGCTTTTCATCAGGATATAAGCCAGATCCTAGTCGTATAGTATCAGACATGCTATTAACAACACAGCACACTACACAGTTTGCTGAATAAAAATTCAAGTCCACAGTACAGTGACAGATATTTGGATGCTACTGGGCAGTTCATGTTATAAACAGAGGCATTTCTCTTGAAAGTTCAATAAGGTTGAAAGCCAAAACAGTGATACGGCATCAGGGATTTATCATCTAATAATAAAAGAGTGTTTGTTCCTCTGGATCTGCTCCTAACAAGTGGAGTCTCATGCTGAAAGAGCAGGTTCAGTAGGCATGCAGCTTTTCAGTTGCACTCCTTATTGTATGCTTTATATTAAAGAAAGCAATTTAACTTTTGAGGACAAGAAAATTATCTTGAAACTGAAGTCCTGCCTAAGCTCAAGGCCAAGCTAGAAAAGAACATATAAAATTATTAAAAGGTCTTCAATTATTACTATAGCTGGAACACTCGCAACAGCTATAATTCAGGGTGCCTACACATTTTAATTATAACCGCCATTTTCAGCAGGTTATAGCTTTCTCTATCATGCTAAAATTTATCAGGTCTGGCCTGTCATAACCTTTTAAAAAAAAAAAGTTTAGGCCATATTACTCACTTCTGCTCAAATCATGGGAGAGTAGAACAAAACCAAAAGTAACCGCAGTTCTGCTGCCCCATGGGTGACAGAGCAGAGGTGGAAACCACTTGAGCAACCTCTCTTAATAGTGCTTTGGAGTTTTTTGGTGAAAACTAGGTATGGTATCATTGATTCCACTCATGTAAATTCAATAAAGTATAAAATAATGAAAGTGAGAAGTTACATGGCTGTCAAAGCAATGTGAAACAGAGGGACACCATCCTCCAAGAAGCTGTGTTGTACCAGGCATACACGTGAATTAATTGGCCCTGCTTCCACAAGTACAAACGAGGTTTCCTATTTAAACACGTCAGGGCTTTTAGATCTTTGCCTCACTCCTTATCAAGCAAAAGTGAACAAAACTGGACTTTGCAGAAATGGTCTAGGACAGCATTTTCTGGACCTCAGTTTTCTACTCATCGACTTTCCTACAGCAGTACATCCCCTTCCCCATCCGTGCAAGCTTTGATGCAAGGCACAACTCTGGTCATATACAGAACGGACCAACCTGCTAGTATGCAGCCAAAATTAATCCTATTTTTTTTTTTTTCTTTTAAATATCCAACAAATTTCACGTAAACCCATCCTGAGACAGTGACAGGGATGCCTGCTAACTCTCGAAAGACTGGAAGAGCTTTGAGTTGAGTTATATATCTTTGTCAGTGCAGATGGGCCCAACTGATGATCTGCTGGTTGTGTATGTCTTGCCAGAACAGAAAAAGCAATCTGCTGCCCATTCTTCTACAGCAGCATGTCTGGGGAATACTTGGAAAATCAGAGCAGGCTCAATGACCTGCCCTGGCAAAGGCATCTCGCGCCCGTTGTTTTCTTTTCCTAGGTCTGCTCAGAAATGAGCAGGGATTTCCTGTGCACTCAGGCTGGGCTGCAAAGGCACAGTCAGCTTTAAACTGGGAAGCACTGGACAAACCAGGCGTACACAGATCGCTTGGACTGGGTTCCAGCAGTAGGTTCATTTACATGACAGACACTTATTAAAATTTTGCTGTTCTTCTAAAATGCTCCTCTGGACTCTGAAATAGTCAATGTAAAGTATAATATTACAAGTGAATAAAATTAAAGCAGAAAAGAATCTCATATATACACAATGATGAGTACCTACAAAACTACACACCAATGACTAAATTAGATGTTAGGTGCCTAGATGTAAATATCAAGCAAAATTACTATATTGCAGTTTTGTAGATCCAGATTTGCCGAATTAAGCTCCAGCAAATCACTGCTCGGAGTGCACAACATCATGCTGCATCCTCTCCTGTTTACAGAGTTCTGATAAGTCAAATATTAATGATACTGTGCACTTGAGAAATAAGTTGTGACTGTAACACCCTCATGCAATGACACGTTAAGATTCTATGTCCAACCTCATCACTGGTATTTCCTGAGTTTTTTGAGTTTAACAAGTATAACCTCATACATCTCAATGTTTAAAAGAATGATGTAACATAATAGTAGCTTTGAATTTATGATTGGTTTTTATTAAAGAAGCATCTTGGAGACCCCAACTAACAACAGAACTCCATTATGGCAGACGCTGTCCAGACTTAACCTGAAAAGCCCTCAGTCAGAACAGTTTACAAATCAAATACGGAAGACATACCTAAGATGAAGGACAGGAAATATTACTGTAATAATACTGATTTATGGAGGAAGTGACCCATCTAAGGTCACAAAGCAAGTCTGACCCCCATCTTCTGAATCCCAATGCACTGCACTAATTGCAAAACTGTTCTTCATCTTCCTCTTGAGATGAGGAATTGGCACAGCCAGGCTGATGCTGCACCAGGAGAGCTCAGGGCTCCTGTCGGGCAAGACAACAAAACAGTTTTACAGCTGCAGACAACAATGATCATTTTAAGGATAGGAAGACAAAAATCTTTAGTTGCCTTCTCCCTTTGCCATTTTGCCTCAATTTTTTGGTTTGGAAAATATAGCTCCAACAGTCTGTGAGGGCTTTCAAAGGACTTTCTAATGAGGTACAGTATCTTCCTTGGGGGACTAAAAAGCTTTATTCTCACACAATACTCAAAAAACACACCTGTACTGTCCCTTCTACATCCTCTGCGTCTGGAAAAGTTAGCATATGCCATTGTCCTACCACCCGTCAGCAAGTTCTCTACACATAATCTCCTATTTGTTTGCAGGATATACTGGTGTATTAAGTGAATTTTTCAAACATTACATCACACCCATTTCACAGGTCAACAAACTGAGATTAAATGGTATAAGATGAGTGCGTGCTGGATCAGCCAAAAGCTTGACACAAATTCAAAGGGTTCTTGAATTAAGACTCTATTCACACTAATGAACTTGCAAGACATGCAGAGAAACATGTTAAAAACGCATTTTTTAATGCATAACAGGATCCACAATACTGAAAACAGTCACTGCAAAGATAAGTGGTCCAAGACTTTCAACTTACACTGGCTGAAGCTGATGTTGAAGAACAGTGAAACGCATCACCTTTAAGCTAGTGCAGAAGTAGCCACCCCTCCAGTGGCTCTTTAACTCTCCTGGATGCTGATGCGCATAAAATACACAATACCAAGGTATTTTAGGTCAGTCCTAAGGAATTTAAGTACAGGATTAGTTATGGTATCACTAGGAAATTCTAGATATTGAAGATGCTAATGTAAATCATCATTATGATGATTAAACCATAAGCATCGCAACACCCTTTCAGCAGACACAGGCTGAAAACACCAGGAGCTTGGAAGCCAACAGGCGTCCTTGTCAGTTTATTTTTGTCTCCACCTCCCTGAAAGAAAGCAAAAAGCTCCCATTCTGGGTTAGCACAGGATCAATTAAGAGCCTATTTTAATTGAGTGGAAGCCAGGCTTTCCTTCAGAGCTGTATGGACTGTGCATTCGCTGATCAGACGAATTTCTCCCTTGTGTGATTCTTCAGGAAAGCTTCCTTGTGCGTATGCGGGAGCTGGAGAGACTCAGACATCAAACCTTAATTGCTGGGCCAAGTTTTTCTTTAAGTTGATTTTTTAGGTACCTTTAAACTTTTAATTTAAAACACTAAAAATAAATAAGAAGTCAATGCTTCAAACACAGTCCATGTTGAACAAGACCATTTATAGGGTTACAACTAAGGAAACAAGCGCATTTATAGGGCTGCAAGAGAAAAGCAACTTCAGCTTCTGCTAGAAGCAAAAGGGGTGGGTGGGCAGGTAAGGGAATACAAAGAAAGTTTCGGGCAGTTTTTTGCATTACGTGCACATTTTGACTTCTGGTTTTTCTGCCTATCAAAAGGTAACACGCACAGACTCAACAAGTAAAGCTCATCAGGGATTGAAATCACCGCAGGAAAAATATCCTGAAAGTACAGGTTTGTTATCCTCCCTCGGAGCCGCTTGACTAGAAGACGCTGCCATGGGGGAGAAGAAAGGACCACCGCGGTTAGGAACCCAGAGCAAGTAATGCCGGTACTCTTAAACTGCAGCTGGTTTGCAAGCCATGCACCTCACTAAAACAGGGAAGCACCGGGATATCCTTCCCGTTACCTGGACTAAAACCCATTTCATCCAGAGCTATTACAGAACAAAACAAGGGGGGGGGGAAATCACACGCATTGTCCACCCTGTAAAATCCACGAAAAGAAGTTTTGCTCCTTCCCTTCTCTCCCGCCCCTCTCCCCGCAGCCTGGCGCCAGGCTCGGCCCAGGGAACAAAACCCGCGTCCTAACGACGGGTATTTTCAGTCGCGAACCCATTGACGACACGCAGCCATGAATACCTTCTCCTCTTACTGTAGGGAATGAAGGGCGGTCGGGTGGCATTATTGTTTTTACCCAGTTACATCCTCCAGCCTGTCATCGGGTATAGAAGGAGCCTTTATGCAGCAGTTGTACCGTCCCATTTCCTGGCTTCTGTCAGGCTTAACAAAACCCAAGTACTAAACACATTTTATGCCTTGGAGTATCAAATGTTCTTTGCTATCAGTCGAAATGGAGCTCTGTTCATTTTCATTATTGCTTCATATGAAAATGTTAGCTCTATTCATATTCCATATTCAAGATGTTTAACCTGGGTTCACTGTATGAAAAGTCAATCATGTGTGCATAAATTCAATATATTTTCCCCATTTATTGCAGTACAATGAATATCTTACAGAGAGCAATGTTTGTGTACTGATTCAAAAATATTATCTCTTTCTTTTGCCCAATTTATTTTGTATTTATTTGAGGTGAGGCAGGTATATTTGGGTTAAATAAGCTTTATCATTGCTCAGGGTTTATTATGTTTAGCACAAGAAAGAAAGGCGGCGTAAGAGAAGGAAATAAAAAATCCATCTTCGAAATCATGCCAGCAAGTGGGAAGAAACACTTTTGCTGATAAACAGGAAATATTTTATTCCTAAAGTTAACATTCTTAAGTAAAAAAACAAACACTTCAGCTAAATTTGTGGGTTTTAAAACAAACTGTGGAAAACATTAAGGGAACTAAATAGAAACCATCTTTCAAGATGGTAAAACTAGGACAACTGCAAACATGAGGTGTTAAACAAGCCATGACAACGAACATACACAACAGCCAATTTTAACACCAATTAAACATATCTGCCATCAAAACCTGAAAAAAAAATACTTCGAGAAATGTCAATCAAATTATTATGTAATAACATAATACACCTTTTACATTATTATTTGTGTTTCAGGAAGTCGCACATGCTCCAACTAGCGTCCAGTGCGTTCAAAGCACCCTACAACCCACAAAAAAAGATTAATTAAGAGAATCCGTGCTCCAGAAAAGGCATAGCAGACTTGATGACTAGAGAGAGCTGGGGTAGAAGGGCAAGAGAAGAACGATTAATTGATGCAACTCATCTTGCAAAACCAGCAAATGTTGGTAAGGTCCTGCCTGGGTTCTGCTCTAACTCCGCAAAAGCAAAGGCTTCGTGCTGTTCATGGGAGTTTTGATCAAAATGGCAACCGTACATACTGCTGAAATTGAAATTAAAAAAATATAAGTGGAAAACATCAGTCTTGGGCTTTCCCCCCACCCTGCTTTCTGCAAGTTTGCTCAATAATTTAAATGAAAAATCTAAAGGGAGTTTTCCATCTCTACTGCTCTGTGCTGACGGTGAAAACTGGATTTCAGACACTCTTTAATAGAAGTGTAAGGTTTCCTCCTGAATCGAAAAAGCAATTTTGCTGTATTTTTTTGCACAGAAAAAAACCTAAACACACACATGGTTTCTTTCCATCAATCTGTCTATTCTAACAAGTTTTTTCACCTAATGGATCACCAGCTTGAGCCCAATTTTTGGAGTACAGATTAACACACAACATGCAGTGACAGCAATCAACTGCCCATAACAGGCACAGCTTTCTTGTGGGTAAACATGTTTTTCTGTGCAAGTAAAATTAAGATTTTATAGTCCGTGTAATACAACACAGACCCTGTGCTAGGGTGTAATAAGCACCAGTGACTGACGTCCGTCGGACTCCTGCCCACCAGTGCACCCACTCCAGGCACGCTGCTGTACTGCAGCAAGTACTGGGTAGACTGGGAGGTTGGGGAGATCAATTAATGTGTGAAGAGTGCTTTGAAACTGAAAAGCAAGAAGTAAGTGCTAAGTATTATATCCTGTTTCAGCATGTCATTTCAACAGCTGCTCAAGCTTATGATAAACACAAAATACCTTGGAAAAAAGGCATGCAGGTAAGGAAAACGTAGAAATTCAGCCCCAAGTTTCTACCTGCAAAATATCTGATGTGATCAGGCACCACGCAGCCATTGTAATCAATTCATGCTGTACAGAATGGGCACACAAGAAGATCCTGAAAGTGCCAACAAACACGCAAACAAGCATAAAACTTTTCTTTAAAATATCGGGGTCAAGTCAGCAGCCATGCATTTTGCTTAAGCGCGGAGCATAAAGGAACTTAATATTCTTGCAAAGAGAAGCAATTTGGAGGAAGCCCTGCTCTAATTTCTCTCTTTTGTTTGGATTCGTATACCAACGCCAAAACGTCGACGACTAAAGCAACACGAATATTATGCTATCATATTATTTACCTATGGCGGGGGAAGATAAAGAGTTTTAACGGGGTGAAAGCAAGTAAGAAAAACTCAACTTCAAAGCAAAAACTAATTATGTGTTTTACTAATTACATTTTAAAAAGATACACAGGGCATTACCAACGAACCCTGCAAAACTGAAAACACAACTGTGTCTCAGGCTGCCTTGGCCTGGAAAAGAGCTCCCGAGAATTACCAAGGGATTCCTGCTTCCCGCAAACACAGCGCCACTAATATTCTCCAGATTTGCTGGCCCTGCTACGAACCATCTCAAGAAAATGTTTACATTAAAGTCGGGTTCAGCAAGGAGGTCAGCTAACTTTAAGGCTTTAAGAAATCAGCAGCCGTCTTGTCTCCCTAGCAGTGCAGGGGGATGGGGAAGGGTTGGTTTTTTTTTTTTTAAAAAAAAAAAAAAGAAAATCATTAACTTGCTGCATGGACAAAACCTCAAGTTTTTCACTCCGTTTCATTTGCTGTCAGTGATGTGAAAGTTTGGGGTTTTTTTTTCTCCCTGTCTTTAGGCATCCATCAATAAATTGTCAGCACATCTCCAAAATTTCTGCATACTTTGAAGCTGCTTTTAGACTAAGCCACGACATCTCACGTTTTAAACCTATAATGAAAATAACAGGCACTATCTCACACAATTAGCTGCGATTTTTATCAGGTTTCTGACTTTTGAACTGCACGCGTATATCAAGTAAACAAGATAAGGAATTTATATTGTACATATTCAGCCTTTATTCTTTAAAAATTGCTTCGATGAACACTGAGTGGATGTCAGATGATTTTCCATTTCATTCTGTACCACACAAGAATCAATACAATCTGGTTTTATTTGAGCCAGGCTCCTAAGCTTACGTCTTATTTACATCTCGCAACTGATAAATGATAGCAATAAAAGTGTGGCATTCCACAGGAAGAAAGTGAGATTACACTTCATCTAATTGTTTAAAGTAGGAGAAACAGTATTTCCACTCAGAAACAAATGCCTTAAAGGCTTCCACCGGTGTAATTGTATTGCAAAGGTCTAACAACTCTATGCTGAGCAAGAACGGCTGCAAATACAGCAATAAAAAGCTAGCTTTTTTTTTTTTATAGTTATGTATACATGTAAACATGTCAGAAAAACACAGCCTTCATTCAAGGTTCTTAGAAATAATCAAAAAACCTCTACGGCAGTGTCTGCGTAAGAGACTGTTCATGTGCGCTGTTAAATGAAATCAGATGCACGTTAGCAAAGAGCACGAAGGCAACTGTTAATATTTGCTTCTAACACAAAATGCGTTTAGCAGATCCAGGGTTATACACAGAGTACAACTTACAGCAACTGTCCCACGAGATACAGACCTGCATTGTGGCTGATCAAATTTTTATTATTTTTTTTTAATCCCAGAACCAGTTCCTAACAGCACACGAACAGAGGGAAGGGAAATACCTGCATCGTGTTCTGGTTCTGCCTCATTAACTTTAATTTATCTCTGTACTAAGTGCAACTATTTTACCAAGAAAAAGAAGCATGAGCACGCATGTGCAAGCTACACAGGTAAAAACAGAGGTAGCAACAGACAAGTAAAATCCAAATTAGAAATAATTTGTGTACAGAAATAATCTGAGTAAATTAAGAGATTGTGTTAGCACAAGGAATGGGTGTAAAAAACTTTCAGAAAGGAATTGTTACTGTCCATTTTTAACTTGCAAAGTTAGCCTTTTTGCAGGGTGTCTTGACTCTTTCGGGCAACTCCTTTTCCTGCTCAATGAATCCCAAAATGATTTCCAAAGCTTTCACTCATTTTGACACAAAGGATACAGGAGACTGTTTAGACTCCTAATAAGCCAGGAGCCGTTAAAGCTGCACAGTACTGCTAAACACTGGATGGCGGCAGCCAAGAAAACAATTCCTTGGAGAGGAAAACAGCCAGCATGTGCCCTCATGTAGGAATCACATACCAGAGGAAAAGAACTTTTTCGGGCTGGCGTGTGACGTGGCTGTAAGATGCTTATTGTGCACGGAGGGGCTCCTTTTCTCTGGCGTGCCCCTGGAACTGGGAAAGGGGCATTTATTTCAGCCACCCAACGTCGCCGACACCTGCCGAAGAGCTCGGTGCTTGGCAAGTGCTGGTATTGCTGTCAACTGGCAATTACCAATAAATGTTAGTGACGTATTAACGTTGAATCTTCTGAAGGTTATGCAGAAATTTTTTTTAAGTCTACTAGAAATGTTCCTTTTTTTTTTTCCTCTCTACTAGAAAAAGTCAAGACACCCCTCAAGAGCTCCTCGAGGTGCATATAAAATTGCGGTCATCTAAAGTCCAGTAATCTCTAACTATACCATAACAAGAACACAGCACAGTAATTAACACATCACTACCATATTTCTTCCAATTCAGCAAATTTACAGCTGAAAACAATTCCGTATAACCCAATTTAATTATATTAAAAATTATGCAACTTATTTTATTAAAACGGGATTGATTGCTCTACAAAAAATTTAGATCCAACAATGACCTTCTGTGCTACTGTAAAAGGTGTTCAAAACCCAATGAACATACAACGAAGGCTCTAAACCAGAAACTAATTAGCTCACACACAAAATATTAAATCTGTTTCACAAATTATGTAAATCATATAAAAAATGAGGTATAATACCAATGGCAAACTTTACAGTGCCAAAATGGAATAAGCTGTATGTATACCTGCCTTCAAATTAACTAAAGCAATTATACTGTAAAATCATTAGCCCAAGACATAGTTTAAAGTCAAGATTTAATAACTTAATGCTACGTGTATTTTCTAACCACAGAAAAAGCATTACATACATTTACACTTCCCACTAAATTTAGAGAAGGTTATGCTGCATTAAACCAAGCAGGAAAAATAAAGTATTCAAAAAAAAAAAAAAAAGAAAAAAAAGAAAAAAAAGAAAAAAAAAGACGAATGCCAAAAATGTTTACTGCAGAAAATATGCACAAAATCAAACCATCATTTCATCTGGAGCTCTGTTTCCCCACAAAACCAATGCATTATTATGCTTTTTGAAACACTAGTACATTTATTATAACTGCCACCATAAAAAAAAAAAAAAAAAAACAACAACTCTCCTAAAAGATGAGAAAATAAAACACAATTTTACATGATCCTGGCATTACTTTCAAATGCCAATTATCTGGTCTCACGGCTCTGTGTCCCCTACGGCCAAAATCTCTTACTATTTTGCATCAGGGTAGATGGAAGAAACAGCAACACAGGGTTACAAGTGTCTCTGTACCGCAAGGAGCGGTGCTACCTCCGCAATCCTAAGGGATAGGCTGAAATGTTTAATTTTTTTGCAGACGTGGAGTGCTCAGAGACCCTTCTGCGGAATCCTAATGGGATTTCCAACCTGCTCTTCATCCCTTTAATGTAACTGCCGTGGAGCTTGATGCGTCTATGAAGGAGTGAAGGGACTGCAAATAAGGCAAAAATAAACAAGTTTTCTTATTCTGCTCAGATGTTAAATTTGTTATTGCAATTTTCACAACACTAGGGTGTGTAAGACAAAGTCCTTCATGCCATCGTGCGGGAGGACAAAGTTTAGGCAAAAGGCCTAAAATCATCTACCTGTTACCTCTCAAAAGAGATGGCTCTATCGTATCTTTATGTAGCCTTATACAGCTGTGACTTTTCAGATGCTTTGGGATTCCCTCAGCATAAAAACAAGACACTGCGTGCGTGATTTATCTCTGAAAATGAGCACATGCAAAATACCTGCATAACAGTTTTCCTGGCCTGATTTGAGATGACTGCATTTTTTGGGGGTGAAGCTAAAAGCTGAAGCACAACTGTGATGAATATGTGTGTGTAAAATAAAAATAAAGACTATAGTTCAGCTTTAACAATAACAACTCAGGCCTTTTAAAATTTCTTCTAGCTGTTCACAGCCAAGGTGTTACTGTCAAACTTCTAATGGATAGAAACACTTTTTTGATTGCTAAAACTTTTTTTCATTTAAAAGAAAACAGCTTTTTTTTACATCAACATTAAGTCTGACATATTATGAACTACACAAGCTAAAATTTGGTGTTCCGTACCCCTTCTGAATAGCTGGGGTAATGTACTGTCCTGATACACAGAACCTAAACACTGCTCTAGGAATGGATGTGGCTGTGGTGTGTTTTACCAGAGGAACTGCAGAGGATCATTCAAAAATTGAGTAAGAAAGGCGAGAACTTTTCCTCTGTTTCCAGAATACTGATTAATAAAAAAGCAATTTTCTGAATTTGTTACGGCGCTTTTAATACTAGAAATCCAATGGGAGACTGATCAGCAGCAAGGTCAACTGGCCAAAGATGTACAACAACTATTTTTGTGTGTATACATATCTACAATCACTAATCCCGTGTAATCAATACACACAGACTCCACATGTACTAGGGGCTGCTATAATACTGTTTTAATATCCTACAAAGAAGAGTATTAAAATGATGGGCGTATGCTGGGAAGAAATACTTGGGATGAGGGAGAGAATGGAAAGAATTGTAGTGGGAAGAAACTGGGAAAATCTGAGCTATATCTGGACTAACGTGTAGCGCAAATTAATAGTGTCCATGCAGTCGACTGAGAATGGAGGACTGCAAGGCAAGATTGATGATTGAATCTTCTAATAAAAAGCATTTGATTGGAAAAAGTATTTCCTTGCCTCAAAGTATTCTCACAGTGATCATGCTATGATAGAAGTTGCCTCCTAAATATCAACTGCCTCTTGATGTTGCATGACCACCTCCCTCACCCTCTGCAAACAGAATATAAACATTATGGTAATTACAGTGACTGATGACATGTAACTATTTAATACAGTTCAGTTTTTGTCTTTAAAATGCATTTTAGAAAGGAAAGTAAATTAGCTTCTGGAGCTGACTCCAGAACTTAGTTATGGAGAGTAAGTACTGAAAAGAAGAGAGTCAAGGCAAGTTGTTTTGTCTGCCTGGCACTCTAAATTTAAAGAAAAAATACCTGCTGGTGTAAACCGCATTTCTAATTTGTCAAAATAATTCAAAATTAGATCTTTGTCATCAAAACAGATGCAACAAAGCCAGTTCCCTGAGAATATTTTATCCGTGTCTTTTTGACTTATTGCTTGAATCTGCACATGTGCCAAATGCCACAGCACTTGCTAACCACTTAATCTGTTTCCTTTGAAACTCATCATCAAATGCTCATTTCTCTACAGTTAACGGCAGGGTCTTTGTAATGTGTTTTCTTTTTAAAATGTAAATCCAGTGTCTTGGGAAGGTTTGGTTTTTCTAAAAAAAAAAAAACACAAACAAAACACGAACCTATGAAGTCTCATTCTATGCTTTTAAACAGCAATGTTAAGTATAACACATTAAAGGAAAAAGATGTCACTAATTTGAAAATTCCTTAGAAAGTTGTATTTCCCTTTCTACAAACTTCTAATATATTATTAAATATTTTCTGAAAGAACAAAATGATAGCCTTTCCATCTGTTTTTTAAGCAGCCCTAAAACCCTCTTTATCTTTAGCTTTAAGAAATTTGTATTTTTAAGGGAAAAAGAATGAGAGAGAGAGAATGAATAGGTCATGAAATATCCTAAAAACAAACAGCAAGAAAAACATCATTTCAACTGTATTACAGCTCCAATTACTACTTACACCCCATTTTCCTGGGCTAGACTGTATCTTGATCAATGATATGCCAGCTGGTTTTAGTTGAAAAAGTTTCCATTTCTATCTCTACTAATGGTGCCACTGATAAAGAGGGAGAAATCCATCGCGTCTGCAGCAGAACTGAAACTCCATCGAGGGATATATATTCATATACGCATGCATGAACTGAAACCGTCAAGGAACATATATATTTATGAACCCCTGTCCATACACATAACATTTAGAAATATAGAAATCTGAACGGGAAAGTAGAGTGCAAGAAGCATACCAGTATTAAAAAATATGCCAGAAAAAGGACTGCAAATCTTACATCTCTAAATGCTGAATAAAAGATCAGTGGAAAGCAGGATGTTTCTGCAAAGTTACGTGAGAAACCCCCAGCTTTACTGTATCATCTTGTAGTTCAATATTTAATTCCCACTTCTAATTTTTCTAACAGCACATTGTCTGCAGACATATATGCAACAGTTAGACAAAAAGAAAATAACGTATGCAAGGTTAAGCACCCTTAGGAAGTGACTGCTATAGCTCAGCTGATCCTCACACTGTCCCTGTCCCTTGTTTTATTGCTTTTCCAATTTGCAGTGAAGTGCGGGTATAAAAATGCCTCCGGGAAGGTGGCAGGAGGATATTTTCACTCCCTGCATCTGTACAACTTTGGCAGAGAAAGAAGGCATGACGAAAACGTGGTAACCTCTTTTAAACAACCAGTTTCCTCTTCTACGCAAGCTGAAAGCGTGATCGAGGCGGCACCAATCTCTGCTGTGCCCGGGGACCGAAAGCACAGCCGGGGACCTGCAGCCAGACACCGCGAGTCGCAGCCGTGACCGACGGCATCCCCATCCCGACCAGCGAACCCGCCCGGGAGCTCGGCACATCTCCCTGCAGCCACAGGCTGCTCCATCTGTGAATTAGCAACAACATCGGCGTAGGGAAAAAAATAAAACTAACCAAAAGGTGTCTGAGGTTTTGCTCATTTTGCTTCTCTCCGCTTGTATTGAGGTTTTTGGGTGCTCGTTTCCTTTTTTTCTTCTTTTTGGGGAGGGGGTGGAGGGGAAGGCTTGGCCCGTGTTTAGAAACGGTACATAAACCATGGAAATATCTCACCACATGCACCAAGGCTGCAAACTTTTTTTTCTTAAACGTTGCTACTGAATGCTTAAAAGACAAAAGAGAGGAGCTTGAAGCAAAGATTTGGCTAATAGGAGTAAGCTGTAAAGCCCGATTACTTTGACAGGGTCCTTTTCAAATTCACATTCATCTTCCAAGCAAAGCCAGTCTGGCATCGAGGATTCAACAAGTTATATTGTAACTGGGTACTCGTGTGTTCTTAAAATAAACATTTTTTCTCTTTGCGTGGAAATGTCATCCCTTTCAATTTACATCTTTGGAAACAAAAGCCCCTGGAAAAGTATACAGAAAAAGCTGGAAAAACTCCATCCTAGTTTGCAAAACTGAAGTAAGATATACAAAGGAAATGAACCTGTGATACTATGGCTGTAACACAAACACTCACTGTCCACCGCCCCATTTAATTCACATTACGTGCTTTTTTTAAATCCCAGGTTCTTCAATTTAGCAATGACAGGCCACATTAAAAATGAAAACTTAAATAATTGCATTTTTGTAGATTGTGTTGTGTTCAAGGCCAAAACAATCTGTGAAACAAAGAAGGAAACAGCCTTTTTTTTTTTTGCTAATGGATTAGTATAAATCTCTGTTGGACGAACAGGGTGGGGAGGAAAATAGGGGAGAATCTGGGTTTTATATAATTTTCTTTAGACACCCTGTTTAGACATCCACTATTTTGAATGAGTTTCCTGGAGGTGTCAGTCTGTCTGTTTAACGGCTTTATAGGGATCTTTGATTCCTGCCTGTAATCACTTGTCAAACAACTTATGTATCTGTTAGCCTGTATTAGCCACTGTGAATACTCTCATACATGTTTAAAGTGGATCCAGAACCAAATCCCTCAACAGGAGCAATTTTGATTTTTTTTTAAGCATTTAGACCTAAATTTCAGAGCTTAAATCTGCCTCCATATCTAATTAAAAGAAAAGTTAATGAGATTATAGTCAGGCAACCATATGAAGGCCTGAAAATGCACTTTGTAGCTCAAATTACTTTGTTCTGGGTTTTTTATTTTTGAGCATATATTTCAACATAAACTCTCCTGTACAGGTAGCACATCCCCGCCTATCCATCCCAAAATGTTTTGTGCTCTGTACACAGCCCTTACACAGCCAAAACCAGACTTCCCATGCATGCAGAGTTCGGTATACCAAAATCCATATTCATGTTACAACCAAAGCACATAATTTAATTTGTGGACATTTTATGAACTATGTAGCCAAATTAAAACAGCTACCAAACACCCTAGCCTGATTTCCTGCCTCTTCTGTCATTGTATTTCTACTGCATCGTGTTAATAATCAATTTTTCCACTGGATTTCCTCTTGTCTAAAGAAGGGACCAACCTGCCGTTGATCAGCCGTTCAGACACGGCACAGTTTGAACGGGCAATGTGAGATTCGGATGAAGGCACTGGCTACGTCTGAACGTCCTCACGCGTGTACAAGATCATACATTGAAACAAACACAGCTAGGGCGAATTTTGATGTGCTGAACGCTCCAAAAACCAAACTCCGATTACACTGGAGGTGAAGATCCAGAGGGCTACACCTTGCTACATGAAAAGCTAGTATTTGGTGAGGAGGGAAATATGCACCATGAGCAGTTCACACACAATTTAGAATTAGTGAAAAACCTGGGAAAAGCCACTGTTTAGAGCCAGAAAGAAGAAACCATCCCATGCCATCATCAGAGTTGAGACTTTGGGATTAAGAATAAGGAAGTGCATTCCAAGTGTTCTGCTTCTGCCTTTCAAATAAAGTTTTATGGTCTTTAAAATACATTGCGAAACGGGATTCCTCCACCACAGTTACACCGCTACATTGCTTTGGCACGAGCCAGACCAAGCACAGGGATGCTGTAACAAAAAAATACTTCACTTGGAGTTATCCCACTGGACAACTTCTGGGAATTGCTTCACGCTTTGTACTGCTACAGGAAAAAAAAAAAACAAACCACATAGACATACAATTCTTACCATTTTAAGTACCATGAAAACCCAATTTTATGGCATATGTGTAGCTAAGATATTTTTATCATCTCCATTACCAGGGAGGATGCACCTCCGATCTGATTGATGTGGTGAGCAGCCGCATACCAGAACCATTACACGGGAATCTGTGGCAGCCTATTGCTATAGCAACTGCCAATAACTAAGAACACCAACAAAGTTGTTTATTTATCTATTATAACCCTGATTTTGCTTGTTTGGGCTGAGACCTCTGAACAGATGAGTGCCAAAATGAAAAATAGGCAATTTTTTTTTTCTTCATGAAAAACCCTAACAAAATACCAATCATTTCAAAATTATCATACTCTTTAAGGTCAGGTAAGAGGACAGGAATCAAGAAATCTTACCTGCTAATAGTCTGGCCACTGATTTCTTACACAAATTGACCTAAGCTGCTCCAGCAGACTCTGGGAATGATACCTGGTATTGCAGCAACAAATATGACGAATGATACCTGGTATTGCAGCGACATATATTTATAGGGCGATCCAAAGAGACCCATCATTATATTAATGAAGTAGCTTCTGACACTGTTTTGCTTTAACACAGATAAATGCTGATGTTGCACATATGGTAAAGGAAGCTTAATGGGCAAGCACACAATTTAGCAAACACTAAGTGCTACTAGAAAGTATTACTGGGACCACGAGGTTGGTTTTTGTCTAAAAGATGAAAACCCAATGTAGCCTTCTAGAGCCACCATCACTGTATCTCACGGGCACTGCAGTTCGGTGCCTCCTTTTTTTCCCTCCTTGCTGCCCTCTATACATGCAGCTTTCCAACCAGACTGTTTTCTCTGGTTTACCAGCACAGCTTAATGAAAAGGCACGGTCATTTGGATGAAGAAACCCAAATCCACCCCGGGAGCCCGGGCCACGAGGAAAAGGCACACGAGTCACCCAGCGATGACTTCCATCAGCGTTACAGCAGCATTTCCAAATGGAAACTCTGGTGTCTCCCTCGGAAAACTTTTGCTGTATCAACGTTTGGCAAAAATGTCACATTTTCCAGGAAAAAGCCAATGTAACCTCCCCTCCCGTTTCCCCTCCTCTCGTCCCACACATTTTTAAACGTTTTAGGCTGCTGCTGTTTCCACGCAGGCTCCTGCAAGTGGGACCAATAAGCACAGTTTCAGAGGAGAGAAGACAGGAAAGCACTGAAGCAGCTAAAGCTCTCAATAACAACTTTGGGGGCGAAAATACCCTGGTATTTATATTTTATTTTCTTCCTCTTCTGGGGTACAGGCAAAGGAGAAAAAAGCAAGGACCTTTCCTGCTTTCAGTAAACCTCATATAATGTTGAGAGTTTAGCATTTAGTTTCCTTAGCAGTGATGAGAAGAAACTGTAAGTGGTCTTTGCTATCTCTGTATTTTAAAGCTGGTCAGAAAATGGTTTCCTGCGAAGAACTCTTCCCTACAAGAAAAAGTTTTCTGGTTTACCACAAAAAGGCAGTTTTCTACAGAAAGCAAAATCCCTTTCAAGAAAAGCATTAGCGCAATTGAGAACCTCATTTTCTGTTAAAGAATAGCTTGCAATTTTTTTTAACCAGCTGTTACAGTTAAAACTGTACAGAATTGGTCATCGTTTACTGCTTTCTGCATTATCAAATCCTACATCTGATGCCCCAAGACTGAGCTTTTCAGAGCAAAACCTGCCTCTTTGTGTGCATACAAAGCACCCAGCAAACGCTGCTTGAGCGCAAAGTAAGTTAGGGAACTAATGAAGTTATGGAAATATGAAGATAATGAACTCTTTCAAACGCTATTTCAATTTTTTTTTGCCATACAGAGCATCCATTTGTGTTCTAAAACTCTACCATCTATAATTCTAAACCAAAATATTAAGTTGTTAACATTTTCTCCATAACAGAAGTAGGCTGCCTGAATTGAAAAATACACAGAACAGTCACATTTACACTAACAGTCTTTAAATCCTCACTGAAAGCTTAACCCTCTGAAGAAACATCTTCTGAAATGCCAATATAGAATATTAGTTTCTATTTTACTGACATGCTATGAAAAATAACCACACAGTGTAATCTGATGCATTATCACCTCAGAAGCTAAACATGGTGTCAAATTTACTGAGCCAATTTAAATCTGTAGGAAACTGGAACTCTTTTATTATTATTATTAATACAGCTTCATTTTGGTGCAAGTTTCGAGCTCCGTGGTGTATCTGGAGTTCCTTCGTGCTAGCCAACAACAAATCCTTTGGCAGGGAGTCAACGGCAGAGAGAAGATAGCGTTTCGGTGGCTCCGATTCCCGCGATAAGCAAAGAGAAATGGTTTAAACCCTACAGCGTGCTGATTTCTCTGCTGAAACATCTCTGCTTCTCTCTCTCCCCACCTCCTCCGAGCCGCGCGGCTCCATTTGGCTACCCCTGCTGTTGTCTGGGCAATACAAGGGACGTGCCAGCATGGAGCAGAAGATAATCCCGCTAGTGGCAGCATTAACTTTTCACCTCGATATTCATACATGGATGAAGGCAGTGTACCAATCTACTGCCCAACCTTTTCTCCCCTGGCAAAGCCCCTGATCTTCCCTCTGCCTTTGAAGGGAGCAGAGCAGAGGACCCCACGTCCAAGCTTAGGTCCCTCCTTCAAAAAAGCGTCCGTAAAATAAACAGTTATCAAATGCAACTCCAATACATCTCAAGCTGAGAAAATAATTAGTTCATGCTACAATTGTTACAAAAATGAAGAGGGAATAAATGACCGAATATAGCTCTGCACGTGCACAGCTCCAACAACTGTAAGCATGAAAAATATTCCTTACACTTCTCAGTCTAGTATTAACCAGCAGCAGAAGAGGTAAAATGTTAAACTGTTCAAGAAAATATATACACGGTTCCACTTACAGTGCGAAGGTGTTCTAACATGAAATTTGAAGGTGTCTCTTTTTATTTAGAGTATGTAACTCTGGTGCCATTGCCAGAGAATCATTTAAATATCAAATGGAAACAAAAAAGTCATGAGATACTGTCTCATCTTGGTAACATATGGATGTTACACGTGGTTATATATGTGTGTGTGTGTATTTCTGTGTGCACGTGTTTTGTTTTACCTTAAAAGACTGGTTACACTGTCAGTCCATCTGGGGCAAAACCCAGTTCGAGTCACTTGGACTTCACGTTGTGGTATCACAGCTCCCCTGCAAACACGGCGGAGCACAGCTCAGTGTGTAGGAAAGCAAAACAACTGGAAAGATTGGAATTCTCTTACAATTCACTGTTTGCCACCCATGAGGCCAAAGGCCCCTAAAAAGTAATGCAAAATGGAAAAATATTAAATCAAAACCAACAGGAGTTTGACTGGGACTCTTCTGCAGACTTCTGCATCACGAAAACATCCAAAGAGCAGTTTAGCCACAGAGGTGAGAAGCCCGCGATAGCGCTCCAGGGTGGTTTTAGCAGGCAGGGATCAGGGACTGCTGGGTGACTTAGCTGGAAATGAGATACAGACTCGAATCCCGACCGCAGATCCGAACAGCAGAGCTGTGGATGGAGCAGAGAGCAGCTCCGACCCGCACCTCTCGGTCTCTCCTGGGTAAGAAGGAAACGCAGTGCCGCGTTACGCTTTGGAGCTGTTGACAGCAAAGCTAAAAGGCCAAATCTTGACCCCAAATGCAATTATCAAAGAATAGGTGAAGGAAGAACGGGGGAATGAAGAACGCTGCGTATTGCTTAGGGGGACGCGCAGGACCTGGTGTGTTTGGGCAAACCCTCATGGTCCCAAGGAACGGTGCTGACAAGTGGCTTCTGACAAGCTCCCTGTTCTTTGAAGCAGCCCTGGTGTTACCTCCAGGCTCGGAGCAGGGGCACGACGCAGCGGTGGAAGGGAACAGGAGAGGGAGAGGAGCCTTGAAGTTAGAGTAAATGAGCAAAGGAGAAAAACCAAAACAGACGTAAGGAGTAAGCGACAGAGTCACTGAAGTGGCTTCAGTGAAAGGTGATCACCATCTTCTCCCAGCAGCACCTTTAATCATCCTTGACGCAATTTCACTAAAGCAAATTCTATTTAATTTCATTGTGCCTGACCAAGCAATGCAATTCCTACTAGCTGGACATTTTCTAGCCTTCATCAGGCTTTTGCAATAGCACTCATTCCCTTCAATTTATCAGTGCATTTATCACAGCGGTTCCAAAAGCGCCAGCTCCATGAGGCAGAACCTGGTGCTCAATACTTTATTTGTATTCAGCAGATCGACCTTTGCATTCTGTCCTGGTACGCTGATAATTTCCCCTGTTTCCAAGAGAACTCCTACTGCCCTGCCACGTAATCACTCCCTCGTTTGACGAGCAGAGCGCTTTCCTTCACATAAGCTCTGGCGTCTTGCATATTTATACAGCTTTTAGCAGTCCAACCAGCCCTAAGTTTAACTGATAGATATTTAATTTTGTTCTGCTATAAGAACAACAAAACTCAGCTATTTAGATTACCGAATTTAAACCCAAATTTAACAATTTTAGTGATCCTTTTGAGGAAAAAAATATATAAATCATATACAACAATCAAAGATCAGTTTGAGAATCTCTACATACAGGATGTACTCAAAAAAAAACCCCATGTATCTTGTAGCAGTGACATTTTTACTGCCAATCGAAAGGACATTGGACACTCAATAAAAAACCCTAGAGAATCTTTCCCTTCCAATTGTTTCAGTATGCAACCAGTTGTTAGCAAAGCAGCAGGAGATTAATGGTGGAAGGATATTATAAATGATACTGGTGTATATAGAAATAGGTAGAAATTCTACAAAAAAAAAGTTATTCAAGTTCTTCTCATGCATTACTCTCAAAATATATCCATCATCATGTCAGCTCATCCTTCAGAAGTCAATATTTCTTAAAGTTTGGGGTTTACACTTGCACCGTTTGCCATTTTAAGAGTAGAAAATGTGATCTATGTGACATAATTCATCTTTAGCTTGGATTGGATGCAGGTCAGAGAGCTCCATATTTTCAGCCCATTAGTCATGGGAATTAGAAGTATTACACAGTTGCTTTTAATTGGTAGTTCATGCTCAACCACTGCAATCCAGTCTATGATTGCAAAACTAGCTAAATTATATTCTCAATAAAACATCATCCAGCCTACAAAAAACCTGTCCCAAAGCAAACTACATTTCACATGCATAAGTAAAATATAACTAGCTCCACACTCAACGATCATGGGAAAAATGTTGATGACCAGCCACAACTGGCCGCCGGAGCAAAGCTCCAGCGCAATGCCATGTTCCACCCCAGCTCCCTTTCAAAGGAAAGTCGTTCTCAATGCTCGACTGGTCAAACACAACATTAAGTAGCAAGCACTAAAAAGTTAATTGAATGTTTGCCAGGAGATGTATGCCCCATTTTTATACTGGATAATTAATTTCTTTGTTTTTATAAGAATTTTAAAGAGTGACCAACATGCACCCTGAGGGTAATGATCTTCATTCAAGGGAGACGTCTGACTTTTTGTGACACAGGACTTACTTGTATTTGGAAACACTCCAAAATTATTCTCACGTAGGTGCTTGCTTCTAACATTACACAAACTCTTGTATCTATTTTATCTTAAGTAGCTGGTATCTTTGCACTCCTCTCCTAAAAGAAGACCATTTCAGTTCAAGGATCTCAGAAATAAATTTGTTCTTTACGTTGTTTTACAAGCAAGGTGAGAGAGGCACAGTTGAAGCACCTTGGGCTGGGGGCACACTGGAAGACTATGGATGGCTGCAGAGAAGGGGCTCTCTCTACTTCTAGTCATGTACTTCAAAATTACAAGACCTGTCCTTTCTCGTCGCGATAGTCTCTAAACCCTATTACTCAGTAACGGGGCTTTGCTGTGGACAGTGTGAGCTACTCATTAAGATAAACTGAAGTTCTGAGGTTTAAAAAAAATTTCCTTAGGTTACTATCAATCCTGTCGGGATTAATTGTTTTAAAGGACACTTAAACTGTCAAAACAGTTCCATATTTAGGGCCAGAAAGGAAATATGGACTATTAGCATCTCACAACACGTGCCAAAGCTCCAACATACCCGCAGACTTCTGGTCTACTACCGCTTTGGAATAAAAATCCAGAATGATCTTTACTATGATTACGTCTTTGCTGCTAACGATGAACATTGCTATAATTTAAATTTACATTTAGAAGTAATCGTTCCTAGACCGTTGTAATCTGTGAATAACTTTTATTGCTTCTACAAACAAGCACTTTAAACAGTCAATCCCTCATAAAGAAAATATTGATAAGGAAACAAGCAATATTGTGTCCTTCTCTTCAAACCCTCCCTGTGATGACTGTAGGAACTACTGCTGATTATAGCTGTTATGGAAGTATACTAGCTTTGTACATGGAATTTAACTTCTTTAGGCTTTGCCGTTAAACACAACCAGCTATCAGAATGACTGCAGAAACACCGAACTCCTGAACAAGTGAACTCTAAAATTTCTTTAAGCTTTTAAGTTTTCATCTGTTTTATTTAAAAGTTTGTGCAGTTTTTGGACTCTGATTTTTGATTGTCATCCCAACTGCTATGTCATCTAAAATTATCCCAGTTAACATGATGAGATGGTTTTTATAATCAATGAAAACAGAACCAGGACAGGAGACTGAAAGAGTAACAGGGTGATGACACGAGTTTAGCTGCTAACCTGAGCTCCTGCAGGTCTGAACATGTCTCCACTCCAAAATAATCAACAGGCATTCGCTCTGCACAGGTACCTCCAATCTTCTTACTGCTATCATTACTAGAATATGTTTAAAGTAGTTTTTCTTCACTGCCTGAATACCTGTACAAGAGCAAATTTTAACTATCTGCATCATAAAAGGCAAACTGATGTAAAGGTGTTCGCTGATGAAGCATCTCGCTACTGCTAGCCGGACCTTCTTCTAACTCTCAGCTGGAATTGATGCTGGCAAGAGGAGAGTTGTCAGCAAAGCAAATTCTGCCATCCACCTCCCTTTGGTCTGCTCGCTCCCTAGGTTACCTGCACGCTGGTTTGGGGTACAATAGCTGGGGTACAAGCATTCACACTGCCACGACACCTTCCAGTTTTATCACTCTTGGGATTGTGGTTTTCCTGCTTGAATGAAACTACCCTCAGCCTTTACACTGCAGCTCCAAGTAAGCCAGAAGATCTGAGCTGAAGGTGTCTCCACTGGTGAGATTCCGGTGATGGGCACAAAGGTTAACGTGGATATTCCCATAAGGAAGCCTGATCTTTTTGTCCTTGCTTGCATCTGGAAACGTAGCCCACAGTGATTTATGTTGAGACAGTCTAGGGCTCTTTCCCAGTCAGCAAACACAGCTGGAGGAAAACTTGCTTGTCCTTCCAGGAGAGCAGCAGGGAGACACCGGGGCATCACCCACACGTGGATTGCTGCCTGCAGCTCATGGACACGTCCACACGTCCCAGTTTGGATGAAGGCAGCACCTGCCCTGCAGCAGAGCAGCCCAGTCCAGGGTAAAAGCCCCTACAATGAGATCTCCAGGTCTTCTGCATCTGGGTGGCAGCAGATTTCACTTCAAATCTAAGTGAGACAAACTAGAAGGAAAATCTTCCTTCACACTACCAAAATAACAGAGAAGATGTAAACCCGATAATTAGTTTTTTCGCAAAGCAAGAAAAACCTGTACTCTTCTCCCTCCCAGATTTTTGTTGACATGATGACAAATAAAAAGAAAAACTACTGTTTCTTATGGAAGCAGAAACAACATGCACACACACAAATATTTAGGAGCAGACAAAGCTGCGGTGTTCATGAGGGGCTCACGGTGTCCCACCAGCAGCCCACAGCAATAATTCGCCTTATTGTAACATACACCAACTGGAAGAGCCGGAGAAGCTACTGGGCTGGTGGCAGCTTACGTCTGAGGTTGTAGTAAGCTAAGGTTTATACGCTATCTTCTGTCCTAAAATAAAGCATGCACATTTACTGATCAAATATGAATTACTTAGCTGCAAAAGCTTTCATAGCTGTAGCCTTTCCAGACACTGTACTACCATGCTATAACACTGCCATAGTCGAGTTAAAGCCGATATTCCACTCACACTGGCAATTTTCCACTAACAACAAAAAGAAGTCTCGTAGATGCAACATTTCAAAACGCATGTAAACTATTTAGATGAATTCTTTTTATTGACAATCCCAGGGGAATGGAGAGAAAATGATTTGTTTTACCCTCAGAGCTCAAAGCTCTCTCGGGAGGTAATTCAATTGAAATTTCACATTCAGTCTAGCCAGGCAGTGATAAACAGATGCTTAAATTAGCTGCATTACACCATAATCAAATATCTTAAGAGGGGGGAAAAGTTTCCAATAAACAATGGGGGTGGAGGGAGCTTCCCAGTATTTTTAGAAGGAATGTTTTTCATACCTCTCTAAAGCTCCTGCAGCAGCTAGCACTCCTTCAGACACAGAAGCATCCAACAATGCAGGGAATATAGACACAAACACAAAACCAAACACAACTGGCATTTCACCGAGATCTCTAGCAGATTAGGCTACCTGCACCCCCAACACTTCCTTTATCTACTACACTTAAAAGACGATTTCTATTACGACCTCCTGCTACACCATGCTACCTCTTCTGCGATTTTACAAAAATGTTTCTCTTCTTTTTGTTTAAACAAACTGTTGCATAAAACATTCATACACAAGGAGAACTAACCAGACCGGTGCTCAGATCCAAACACCTCCGTACAGTCCTAACGATATTGTGCATCTTCATCCCCTGCTTCCACCACCATCAGGTACTCCCTCTCCCCCCTCTTCTTGGTCCTTCCCCACCCTGCCAAGCAGAAAGGCAGCAAAAGCAAGAAAGTCCATGTCTTGCTCCTGCTCCAACTGTCAGGAATGAGAAATTTCCCCAAAAATAACTAAATGCTTTGTCCATAACTGGGGGGTCCCCTTGTTACTCCTGAGAAACCCCTGGAAGGACAGGAATGGTCCAGGAGAATATTAAAAATACAAACTGTATATAGTTCTCCCAACTACATTTCCCAATCCAAGAAGCTAAGGGAAATAACAAAGGGGAAAAAAGCATATTAGAAGTTTTCTAAATTTTACAACTTTTTTTTTTTTTTTTTAAAAAAAGAGGTATTTTGCATTTCCCTCTGGACTTTATGTGCAGGTCCAGGAGACTGCATGAGTGATCCTGGCTTTCACTGTAAACACTTTCTAGCTCTCATGGTTATGAATGTAATGTGCTTTAAGCACATCCAGAAGTTTCAAAAATCAAGAGGAACAAAATAATCAAGACTATAATCAAGATATTCAAATAATCAAGATGAGTTTTCCGTTATGGGGTTTGGTGCTCACATGCTGTGTCGCTGCAGACCCGCAGCCGCCCCTTTGCATCCAATACAAACAAAATGCCCTGAAACAGAGGGTCAAGATAGCAGAGGTCAGGCTTTCAAATGCTGTATGTTTTACGTTTGTTTGTTTGTTTGTTTTGTTTCATTTGAAGTTCATTGTCACTTTTCCTTATCAGTAAGTGCTCCTTAGCCTGCCCCGCCAGTGAAAGCATTTACCTGCTGCAAGAGGAAAATAAGATTTAAAATTCCAAACGTCCTGGACTCTATACAAAGCAAGCCGAAGAGAAATCTACTGCCTGTTATACTGAAGGTTGAAGTAACTGTTGTAATGATTCCTCTGGCTTAAAAAAAGAAACCAATGAATACGTTAAATTGATTGGAAGTTCAATCTGGTTGAATCATGTTGTTCATCATCACAACTGTAAAAATCCAAAGTGTAAATGGCTCCTTGGGTTTGCAATACTCAAAACCAGAAGCTACTGGTTCACAAAACTTTTATTTTTCATTGGTTGTCTTGTCTAACTTGGAAAGTATTAAATTTTAAGTAAACCCAAATAGCAATATTTGAGGAAATTCTTAAAAAGGCAATTTGTCTGTTCTCCAGGTCAGCTACCCCCTAAATTTTTAAACTACCTTTTGAACCAAGAATGTGTTTAGTATGTGAACGCTTGTAACAGAGCCATTCCTACAAAGATTGGATCGTATTTTAAAGCAGTATGGAGCACCACAATCTGAAAAAATGAGGCTAAGAGCTAGTAGCTACTTATGGAAAGCTGGATTTCACCGTTACTGATTTGAACATTAAGTGAGCATCAAAAATGTGTGTGCTGGATCAAATAAAACGCGAAATGTTGCATTGAGTTTTTTAGTCCGTGGTAGAAACAAGCTACACATTAGACACTTAAAAAGTCCTATTGCAAGATAAACATGGCATGCCAAAACATTTCTCTTTAAATCGCATTACTTCCCATCACAACAGCTCAGGCGAAGTTCTCAGCAGCGAGTGAAACGGGAAGGTAAAAGCTCCTTCCGACCGGAGGAGGCGAAACCAGCGGATGACACGTATTTCTCTTCTCTTTCGTGCCACAGGCACCAGGAAGCAGCTGCTTTGAAAACTTTGCAGCAGCAGCAGCGTGCGAGCCCGAGTCAGCAGCGCAGGGAGCGCCGGTTCAGAGGAAAAGCTTGATAGACGTAAGGACAGACCTAATGCCGCAGTTCAAGTTCGCCTGACCCTTAGGTTACCACCACACTGCAGGCGATGGCGGTGGCGTCTTTCTCTGAAACCCAATGCATCAAAGTTGTTTTGTTTGTTTTTTTTTAAGGGATAGCTGAGTTTCCAACTTCATTTACTTACAGGGTTAAGAATATACAGTAATTGCAGCAGATTAAAAAGCAGCAAGGAAAGGGTCTTGAATTAATCTCTCCTTCATATTCCCGTGTCTCACCTCTTCCGTCTACACTTTCATAAACTAGATGGACTTCAAGTTACTCATCTCAAAAAAACCTAGTAATAAAAACCCCCAAACCCACAGCTTTCAGGCACCCGATGCTTTTTAGTGTTAACATTTACAAATGGAACTCATGGCTTTAAAAGGCTCCATGAATTAGAATAACGCCATGAAATTAGTAACTTAAATAAAGTAGTATTTTAATTGATTCTGACATTCAGAGACATTTCTTAGCTTTGCCACCTTTTTCTGACCTTTCACTCCAGTGTGTTTCACTCCAATGACGGGGACCAGTTATTTATTGCTGTCTTTGAAGTTATAAATGCACAGTAGCAAAATCTGCCCCCAAAGAAATAAGGGGGACATATCCCACCAATCTTATTGAGAACAAGATTTGGCCGTGAGAAGTGTAAAAAAAATTGCTTGAGAATACAAACACATCCAGTGAAAGGGCTACAAAATCAGAGGCCCCTTCAATTATTGTGGTTTCCCTTTATAGGAGGGTCAGGAAAAAATAATAATAGTAGGTGGCTGTTACGTGCCAAACAACATAATATGGCAATATAACAGGGCAGCTAATTAGACCCACAAGGGCAGAACTCACTGGCCAAAGTTGTGACACAAGTATCTCATCATCTTTCACGGTTACTTAAAAGAAAAAAGAAAATAAGAAGGCAAAAGAAAAAAAGCAGTATAGGTAGAAGTACAGAGGAGGTAAAGATAAATTATGCATTTAATTCCTGAAGACAATAATATAAAATGCATCTCCCCCCCCACCCCAAAGCGTCCCACTAAATGCAGGAAACGTATTGCCAAAAAACTCCAAAGTTTGTGAAAAACTTGGAAATAATTTGACACATTTAATAAGACTAGCCACAGCTCTATTACAAAAGTCTATTCTAAGTCCTTATGATTCAGCACACAAGCCTTGCAGGGAAAGTTAAGGGAAAATATTTTTTTTCTTTGGGGTAGGATGTTCTACAGTTGGCCTCCAAAGGACATTTCATACTTTCCTGTGATATACTTGGAATTTACCTATCACACAGGATAACAAACCAAATCGTCTATCAGGATACAGACCCAACATGACAGCACCTGGATTCCTACATTCTTAAAAGAAGTTAGAGATCTTTGTCATGCCAGCTCCTGCTGACTCCTATTTTCACTTCTGTTAATTACCAAATTCTGAAGAACTTTGTCAGCTTCTGACTCATCCGTTACCTAGTAGTCCTCCTCCTCCTCCTCCAAGCTTCATGTGACATACCTTCCTTAGTGCTGTCTAATGATTTATCATTTTTCTAATCATCAGCTCTCTGGAAAATACAGAACTATCCATATTCACACATAGCAGTACAAACATTTTAATTTAAGACTTTAGTAGCCTGTATATACAATGTTCCAAGTGGTTCAGATATATAATTCACTACCACCTTCAGTAGATTACTTCTTGAGCAAAACTACCTAACAGAGAAGTAATGTTTCCATGTTTTCCCAGAATGAATAGATATATATTTCTTGAGTGCAGTAAATCATCAGAAAATTGGGCAACAGGGCAAGAATTCAAGCAACATGTATGAGAGCATGAAGTCTGCGAAGGTTTCTGTGACAAAAGCATGAATGCAAATGCCTACATGAAATGTAAGAAGCTCCACGCAAAGCTTTACAATTCTCCTTTATCTCTCCTTTAAAAATTAAGGTTATTTTGAAAACTTTTGGTTTCTGTACTATCTGTTGTTTGTAAAGTCCATTGTTTATTTAAGCAACAGCAAGTTATAATCCTAAATCATTTCTCTGCAGCCATAAGAGTATTTTTATAAACTTCTTATTTCCAGTACTACTTGGTTTTCCTAAACTTCATTTTCCAAAGCTGTGCAACATACCTTTTAAATCAAGAACACTTAGTTTCACGACAATTAAGTATAAGCAGTGCTGAAATTAATAGCTGAGCGCACAAACCCCTTTACTCTTACTACCCTACGACTGACGTAACCACCCTCGAACGGAAGAAGAGATGAAAGTTTCTCCCCCACCATCACATTTCTACCTTGTTTCTCCCCACTGTTTAATTTTAGAGTATCACAAGTTCTCCTATCTATTCAAGCAACATCAACACATTCATTTTCACAAATGCGTGACCCAAACAGGCACTTTAACAATCCTATTTATATTTCTTTTACCTGCAACCGCTTCTAGCGTGCTTTTGAAGCTCAAGATTAAAATCAACCGTAAGAGAGAAAAAATACAATGCAATTTATTTGTATATACCATCCACATGACAACGTACCTCCTTTGTCTAATCGACTCCTGGGGAAAAAAAGGAGGTCAGGAGGTGAGATCTGAAGAGAGGATGGAGCTCAGTGGGACGGAGGAGAGCAGAAAGCTCCCCAGACCGGAGCAACACAAGTGAGATACTGTGGAACCACAGGAAGGGGAAAAGGAGAGAGACTAGAGGTCAGATCCTGGTGTTTTTGCACATCAAACTCGCGCCAAGACTGGTATTTTGCACAACCAGTTTCAGGCTGCAATCCCAGGACACCAGAGTCGAGGCATGGATTTTAACAAGGCATGGTGCTGTGTTAGGGGAGCCGAGCATCTCGGGATCTGCCCGAGCCTTGCCCTAAAGGGTACGCAGCCGGGCAGGGGAAAGCGCGTTCTGCGCAAGGAGCAAAAAAGAAAGCAAACAAGGACGAGAAATGGAGAAAATGAAACAGAAGAGCAGTTTGGCTCTTGCTTTCTGGCCTCATAAATCCTTACTAGCAGAAGAGAAGTCAGATGGAACAAAGCATAAATAAAGTATGAGGTGAGTTTTAACCATTTTTCAGGGCAGGGAGAGGGAAAGCTAAACAGACTGCACCTCTCCACCCTCATTGAGATGCAAACCACACAAAGGCGAAAAACTCATCTTGATGCACTGGTAGTTACGCATGTAAATTCCAGCGCAGGGAGCAAGATAAGCCCAAAGAATGCAGTTTCTCTCACCAGAAAGATTCAGCTTTGTGTATAATGCTGTAGTCTAACTACTGTAACCATCAGGACGAGTCTGTTTAATATCAATAAAGTGAGCAATGTGTTTGCCTCATGCTAAACAAGCAGAAAACCCAGAGCAACCAATTCCCACAACCTAGAAACACCCATACGTGAAACAGCATCCAACTTTGCTTCAATACAAAGAAAACTTCTTTCCACTTCAGGCTCTTCTTTCTTAACCAGAGCGGCAGAGAGGAGTCTGAAATGAGAGCCCACCTGTGCAGCGCAATGTGAACCTGAAGTCTCCTCTCCTAGTGGAAAATAAAGTTTTATTTTAATAAGGCAGGCCTGTGCCATGCCCTTGCAGGAGCCTTGTATGATAACACTGACAGTACCACTTTGCAACCTCTTTCTCTTTCCTCTGCCTCATCTCTGGCTTTTTTTTTTTTTATAGTTATTTTGGCAGCTGCAGAACATACAAATCTGCACACAGCAGAACACTAGTTATCTAGATGCAAAATTTTTTATTTTAACTATTAACAGCAATTATGAAGCGTTTCTTTTGAAAGGCCATAATTAGGGATGACAGACAAACAGTGGATGTGGCAGAAAAAGATAGTACCAGCTCTTTGATAGTACAAAGCAAACCACCAAGGCAGTGTAATAGTACTAGTTTCATTCCTTTTGGAGTTCATCAGTTGTGAGCGATTGAATTCTGCCTCGTGACTGATAAATGCATATTTCGATTTGTTTCCCCTTGAAAGCCAAGTACTCTTTTATTGGCAGGCTGATTAAAGTGGAATTAAAATGTTCTCTGAGGAAAGAGGTGAAAACTTGTCACCTTTTCTGCAATGCTCTTTTTTCCCCCCTTAGTAGATAAGGGTTTTTCTGAGTCACAGACACCGGATACTTGGGGGTAAATTAACCAAACTAGTCATGTTTTAAAAGGACAATTGTTCTATTTTTAAAGCTGTCATTTTCTGAATATTTGATTAGGGCTGCATTACAAAAGATAACTTTTGCAAACAGCCTGCTCTCCCCTCCCTGATTAATTTTACATTAGATTTCGACTCTGTTCCAGCAAACCCCGCGGTGACTCCCTGCTCCACAGAGGCTTCCTTACGACAGCGATCTCTGCAGGATTTCAGCACGGCAGAGTTCAGCTACATCAGCAAACAGGCAGCCAGAAACCTCAGGCCCCGAGCCGAAGCGCAGCTAGACTTGAAAGAAATACAAATATTTAAAGACAGCGCAGAGAACCAATAAAAAGCAGGGAAAAAAAAAATCAACGAAGCATTTACACGACATAAAGCTACTAGACTAAAATAAATGTGGCCCTCGTGAATTTGCTATACCAGAAGTTTATGCTTCCCTCAATTTAAAATTTTCAAATAAAGAGACTAAGTACAAAGCCCTGGAGAGAAAAATAGTAGAAAGTAATATAATTATGAGAGCAACATCAGCCATTGCGAGTGATATTGTTATTCTCCATCAAGGAAGCAATAACTTTGATGAATAATCCCCTTAATGAACACCAAGATGGGGTTCTGCCTCCCTAATTAAATTAAATTAAAAGCGTCAGGTATCAAACCTCCGTGGTAAAGACGAAGAGAAGCTACACAGCAGCTTCCGAACACGGTATTATCAATGCCGATTTTGAATTTTAAAGTATTAAAAATACAAAGAAGCAATCTTTGGGTGCTCTGGAGCCAGGAGGGGTAGAAAACATACCTACAAAAGACAACAACGGGGCATTACTAAAAGACCCAAAAGTGGCAAAGGTGGAAACTTTCTCCTTAACTTAGTCCTTACGCTACCATGGCTGCATCGCGTGGTTTAAAAGATCAACTACAGAAAACAGAGAAAGCAAAATGAGTTTGAGCGAGCCACGCAGTCTTATCAACAAATTATCTTTACCGGATATAAGTCAGATCTTCAGTATTACTTTAGTAGGATTTTTTGTGGGTTAGTTTTCTTATTCTCTATCTGATGCAACAGAAAATACAAAGCCTGAAGGAAAATAATCCCTATAATTTGCATTTTTAAATGCCCCGACATAAAATACATATTTAAGTAGATGCATCGTAATGGCTGGAATTATTAAGTTACATAAGTATTTAGAGAGATTATGAAATACTTATTGATTTAACTGCATAAATATGTACCTAGGGAAATTTATATCACAAATGAAACTGGCCTAAGCCACTCTGTCAAAGCCAAAACAAAGACAATTATCTTGTCAATAAAAAATGGAGGGTAAAATTCCAAAAAACTATTAGAGTGCTAAAAATAGAGCAACTTTATAATCATAACAGGTAACTTCAGGATAAGCCTCATAAATCCTTCTACAGACACCCAAGTGCATGGAAAGTAAACACTAATTTTGATTGCGTCTTAAGAATCTGTTAGGATTTGGGGCAAGAGGAGCGTAAAGCTCCACCCCTGTTAAAAAACATAAAGTTGTACACTTTTTTATTTTTAAAAAGTACCTAACTCTATAATTGCATAGGCCCCGTTACAACCAACCATTTAGGGCATCCACACTACACTGACAGAGTCTTACAAGCTTTAAAAATTCATTAGTATCTTGGCAATAAATATTGCCAATGTATTTTACTGTAACTGTATCGATCCTAATGCACTTGACTTATCTATAGAGATAAAACTTATCTTGACCTTGTCGAATACAAACAGTCTGGACTAAAAACCTGCGATAGCCTCTCATGGGGAAAACATACAACAGATAACAGCTACAGAGATGATACAGGAGCAGTACATCAGTATTAATGTTTCAGACGAAACAAGAATTTGCTTGAATATTAGCCTACCAAGCAGACGCAAGGAGACACTAATAAACAAGAAACGATATGAAAGAAAGCTTTAAAGAACAAAACCGTACATTTAATTAGAGTCTTCTTGGGCATGATGTTAGTCCCTTCAGAAAATACGTAACACCGGATCGTTACAACCCGCTGCACAGAAATATTACTGAGTATGCTTTTTTCTTTTTGGAGGCAGCCGCCTCTCTCTGTGAAAGTAAAAGCCAGTTGCATTGCACTGCACTGACAAAAGGCAACGCAACCAACTTTTGCCTTTGTTATTTCAAGTTGCTGTTTCCAGCTGCAATCCTAGCGGCGACTTTAGACAGCGGCGTTGGCCTTGAGACGCGAGTCCTGCTGCACGCAGCCGGGCTGCAGACAGATGCTGCAGAGCGCAGGGCCCTCCCTTCCTAGAGACCCTGCAGACCTCCAAGAACCCGCTCCGCAGCAGGATCAGGCCCCGACCCCAGGATTTCCCGTGGAAGCCCCAGAAGCCGTACGGAGCCGTACCACACACTTGCATTTCAAACTCTTTGGTGCTCCTTTCCTCACAATCCTCCCGACTGCATTTAGCTGTCGATAACTTAATTAACATTTTCAACTACCAAAAAAAAAAAAAAAGATTCCTTGCTGTTTCTAAGGCAACGGAGATTTTTGGAGAAGATGTCTTTTGTGGTTGATTTTTAAATGAATGTAAGAGTATCCTGCCAGTCAGCGGCAGAGCGTATCCCTCGATCTTTAATGCAAACTTCTCCAGGTTGTTCGTGTAACTCAACCAGTTACGGACAAAGAGTCACTTTCTGAAAGAAAACTAGAACATGTTTTTTGTAATTAATTCTGTACATTTTTGCCAATTTAAAAGCCAAACATATCAGAATATTAATAGATTTTCATCTTCCAAATATCTTCTCTTTACAAGCAGCAAGAGCATTCTAGTGTAATGTAAGCATTAAGATTTAAGATCTCTAGTACCTCAGAAAATTATTTCTTTCTGACATAATGTTTTGTAGCTGGTCTTCATAAATTATAAAAAAATTAGGATGTTTACAGGTATTTGGACAAGCAAACTATTTCTAGGTCACTGTAATTACTTTGCATTTGCAATTAATGAAAACTAACTATGCCTGATCACTCTGTAATTAATATTTCAATATGCTAAACAGCACCAATACAGTACAACTTCTTGCAAAGATACAAAGGAAAACAAATTAAAAAGGAAAAAAAAAAATCTGCCAAATAAAATCAATAGGTTTCCCACATAATTAAATATTACGGGTTTGCATATATATTTTTAACAACCTGCAAGTACTGACAATCCAAAAGCATTATAATACACATTCGGATACAAAGGTAAAATTATTATGGCATATTAACTCTGCTGTTTCCCGGTGCTACGAGCAGGAATTTTAAAGGTTTCCTATTTACTCTGAGCAACTAAATGAAACTAACTACGCAGTTTTATATTTCCACCTTTAAATATTGCTTAGCTTTGAGAGATAGCAATAAAACTTTCTATGTTTTGATAGGCAACAGTATTTTGCATTGACTGAAGGCAAATAGAGACAAAAATAATACTATCCACAGCAGTGGCACAAAGAATAAGGCTCCATTGCTAATTATACAGGGAACTGAATTTAATTACATGGAGAACATTAAACACTTTCCAAAAAAAAAAAAAAAAGAAGAAGAAAAGCTGGAGATGAGACGTTCAAGTGCCTTTAATGCTACAACAGTGCCCTCTGCTGAGGCATCAAAATAATGCTGAATTATTGCACGAACACCAAACAGGACACAAAACCAGGCATCGGTATTTCGGGATCATTTCTGCTTAAAATCAGGCACCCTCACAAAACCGAATTAAGCCAACTTTCCGCAGGATGAATAGGCCAGCGCGGCATTGCGGTAGGCGTGCATTTTTCAATGAGATTGCAACTAATCTTTTCAAAAGATAGTCGTAGTTCAAAGAAATATAAAAAGCAATGTCTGAGGTCTGAATTGTTTCGTGGTCACTCATAGGATCCATCTAGAGAGGATATTCCCAAAGACTAATCTGTTTAGGATCCCGTACTAAAGCACTGTTTTTCTTAAGATCCAACTCAGTTTTCTTATGCATTACAATGGATGTAACTAGACGATACTAGAAACACCTTTGAAAGCAAACAGGCTATGAAATAATCTAAACCAAATAAAAAAATTTTGATTCATTATTCAATACATTTAACAAGAAAACCGATTTCCCCCCCCTCCGATGGTAAATACCCCCAAAATACTACTGCTGTCTGGCGCCTGACAATAAACCAGCTAAATAAACACCATCCCAAGCACCACGGAGGGGCTGGCCGTTGTTTTTCAGAATTCCAGTTTCAGATGGCCAAGTGGAAAAAGGAAAGGGGAAACAGAAACAGGGGGCAAAGGATCTTAGCACGACCGAAAAGTGCAGCATAGAAATTTCTGACAGCTCCCTCACCATTCCTTCTTCCTTAAGGAAAAAAAAAAAAACACACCAAACGACATCCCCCCCATTACAACTGGGATTTTAAAAGGACCAAATGAAAGCAAACTCTTCCTGAAAGAGTGGATTTTCACAATCTGGTTTCACTGCAATCATTCTAATTTTATGTGTTTGGGGGAACTATTTCAGCAGCACAATTTCATAGCTGTAAAAACAGAGGTTCTCAGGATTGACCTCTTGCAGACATGAGGTAGGCAGACATCCTTTGGCTTTCTTACCTTAATCTGGGAGAATAAAAGGAGCGAAGGAAGAATAAAAAGACATCCCATTTTAATGTTTTTTCTTTGACCAAAGTTTTAAGAATTTCAAGTAATACAAATGAACAACAGTTGTGAAAGTCTGAGCATTGCCTTCTCCCCAAATTCACAAGTTATTCAATAGCTCTCTAACGATTAACTCACAAATAATTTTTGTCACCGGCAAAAATCTACAGCCACAAGCGCCCAGATATTTTAGATTAGATCATAGCCATAAAATTTAGGTAAGAGCAGACACTGCGCTCTCCGGGTATGCAGAGGAGCAAGGTGAACAGCATGAAAGGAGCAAACACAGACTAAGTTAAAACGCCTGTCTTTCCACCTTAGTGACACCTTTTTTAAAACTGGGGGTCAATGGTGGTCTTCCTGCTTTCACTTTAATAGTAGTAATAAAAAACCCCCGTCCTATTCTTGAGAAATAGTAAATTTATGTGGTTTTAAATGACAGAGAACATTCAGTGTAAAACATAAATGCAGGCTGGCAGTCCTGAAGTGAGTTTTTTGCACGTACTGTAGATTACAGTAACTTTTCCACCACCTCGCAAGCCTCCTGAGAGGTGGCAATCTATCAGACACTCATCTAGATGGCGATGCTGGAGAATGAGAGCGGGATGCTCGCTCAGGCTTTGATATGGACACTGCGATCTTTATCAAGCACAATGGTTTGAAATCAGGATGCTAAAACCAGGTATAAACCTTCAGGGTTGGGAGTACCTACAGGTGCTGCTAACGTCAAAGAAAGATACGAGTTCTTAGCAATCCTGACAGCCTTTTTATTTACTACATACTGTTACAAGCCCTGGGCTTTCTGCATCCGGATCTACCTCTCTTTTGCCTCTTTTCGCATCAGCAAAGCTGGGATACTTTTGGTTAAGTGTGCCCTGAAAAATAAGTAGAAAAATACTATAGAAAAATCTGAGAGACCAAAAGGGTGTCTTTTTGAGGAGTGAGGCACCCTTCCTTACACACCACTTATTTAAATTTCAAATCTGTGTTGTGAGCCTAATTTTCACAAGTCTAATTTTTTATGAAGCTTTTTCCCACCCCCATGAGAGACCACTGCACAGATCGCAGCAGGTGAGCCTCCGCTGGACATGTATTTAAACTCATGCACACCAAAGATTAAGTGGAGGTGATAAAATTACTTTAAGCCACATCAGTGGATAAGGGGTATGTAAGCCAAGATAAGCATATTTAATAGGGAAAAATAATTGGATACAATAGTAAATCTTCTATTTGATTAAAAAAAAATGCAGTTAGCACTGAATCAACAGAGACAAGATACATGCCAATACTTTTTTCAATGTTAAGGAGACATAAATGTTCAAACCTCTAAGATATGCTAAATCTGGACCACAGCAGCCATCGAGTTTGGATGTAACACCAGCCAGCCAAATTAACAGTCAAAGACTCCTGCACTGTCCAACTACCCAAGGAAAACCCTTTTGCCTTTTCAGACGAACTAGGGAAATAAAGGGAAACTCTAGTAAGAAAAAATTGAAAATTATTTTATATTTGTCCTTTAGCAAGAACTCTAGAGAAAAACATTTGCCTGTAAGGGTGGTCATAGGTTACAGCCACATCCCTGTATCAGCTACCACGTGCAGCTGGTCCCAAGTACGAACCCAGGGCAAGTTTCCAGGAAGGCGAACAGGGATGGAAATACAAACTGCAACACTTTAAGCCTGTCTCTCTCTCTCTCTCTGCACTTTATGCTGACTTTTTTGAATTTCTTGGGCAGTTTCCATTTTCAGCTGCTTCTGCTCACTTAATATCTTCACATTTCTATAATAAAACTTGTACAGAAGAAAGGCTTTTTCAGCGATGTAGAACCAACATATTGTATTTTTGTTTTGCTTTTTTTCATTCTGAGTAGTCTCAGACTGTAACCATCACTAGCAAATTTGAGAATTATAAACAGCCAGTCAGTACCAAACAGCTTGTATCCCAAGCCCAAGAAACCTCTACATAGCAGGCGACATTGTTTTGATACTGAAACGAAGAGCATCTGGATCATTTGTCCTGCTGCTGAAGAAAATTCATGTCTCAAACTATTGTGCTGTCTCTATCAGGAGTTCACTAATTACTAAAACTGCTTGTTATTAGATGTATCTAATTAATATTATCAGTAAGTCCAGAATATACACATACTTCAAAAGAATGACCCTAACAACTACCACTTCAACCCATAATAGAATTAGGACATATTAAGAAAAAAACCACTGCAAGATTAGACCAAAAAAAGTAAAAAGTAAAAAGATAATTTAATCAATTTTCAGATTCTTCTGAAAGAACTACAAAAATAACAGATAACTGGAAACTATAATAGAAGCTTTAAAGTTCGATATCCGACAGTATCACAAAATCTTACTTGAAAAGTCTTGGACAAAAAATTAAACATGCTGAAAGAATGCAGACAAGTGGCAATGAGCAAGCCGAGAGAGCTATCTAGTAAGGAACCAAAAGAATATAATTTAGGCATGCTTTTATTGTGGCATATTCTAAAAACAAGGATGATCCCATTTAATGAAACTTGTCAGAAAGTATAACACTGAAAGTGTGGAGCAAGCACTCATGGAAAATGACAGCTATGAGAAATACATGCATAAATAAACTATCATGCTTAGAACAATGTAAGCTGATCTCGGCATGCAGAAAAAAAAAATATTTAATGCATTTCAAGAAACCTGTTAATTAGAAAGAGAAGCGTGGAATACTTAGGAGTGGTAACTACTAATAAGAGGAATGCACTGGCAGAGAAAAGGCACAGCAAATTTGACCATAGCATTTAGGACAGTCTTAGTGTTAGAAGACCCACAACACTGCATAGGAACAGTATAGAGCTGTACGTCAAAACCAGATACCAATTTCCAGCTGGGAAAATTGCACACAAATTAGTAGGGGCTTAGGAAAATTGAAAATTCCAGAATGCTGGAAAGACTGAGCTTTGAGAAAAAAAATTAATTGCTAAACATGCCGGTTTAGCCAAGTAATACATACGTAAACGTTAAGATGGGGTAAAAGAGTATACGAGGTTTGCAAAAACACTAGCTAACAGAGAAGACAAAACTCAGTGAGTACCAACAGCACTTAGTCTCTTTAGTCCCTTTCGATAACATACATAGGCACATATATACATGCTCTCTTTTGCATTAAGAGTGAAGCGCATTTAAATAAAAAGACTGCGAGATACTATCTGATAGCTCTATTGAATCTATTTTATCTTCCCGAACGATTTAACTATAGCAAATTGATAGTGACATGATGGTGAAGGCTACGATGCTATTTCCATTTTAAATCATGCCTCAGATATTTATAATTCTCAGGGGGGAAAAAATACCCAACTGTATCTATTAGAAATACAACATCTTATGCATGGATTCCACTTAGGAGCTGAATTTCTGTGAGAAAGTTGCCGTAAAACTTCAGCTACTTGAGTTCACAAAATATTTCCTTCCATATTCCTTTTTTTATTAGCAAAATGCAGCTAAAATATAAAACATGTTTTAAATCAAAGTTTATTGAATACATTATTACACATAATAACTAGAGCTTTTGTGGCATGTGAAGAAGTGTTTAAAAATAGCAGAACTTGCAGCTGTCTGAAAACTACATGTTCAATAGCCTTAAGTCATAACTTCTCTCAACTTGAGGCTTGGAACGATGCTATAAAATTTTTGCACGTGTGGTATCTGAAGGGAGAAGAGTGATATAGACCTTTCGGGCTTTTACACCTCGGGATTTTCTAGCTAACGTAAAGAAAGCTTACCGCGCTTTCAAGTTGGAAATTCCTCTGAAAATAGTGTGCAACCTACACGTTTTTGCAGTGATTTGTAAAATATTACTGTTAAAAATACACTGATGCAGTCAGCATAGAAGTCTGAACCAATGTGATTATTGAATTCGCATTAAGCAGCAAATGAGATACGGTAACTATGGTGAAAAACCACAGCTGTGTTATTTGAAAACACCCGATCTCATCTGATTGAGTTTTAAGAGGGAAAAGGAAAATATGTAATTTTCCAGGATATCTAGAAGATTCATGAAGAGAAAAACCAGTGGAACGTGTATTTTCTGTACAACTGGCTCATTAACAGACTGCAAACACTGACCGACAGTCTGCAGACACGTAGCCCACTTGTTTTGCAGAGAGAAAGGACATCTCAGAACCAGTCTGAACGCGAGAGTGGTGTACCCGTATCCCAAAACCTTGCTCAGCTAGCAAAGCAAGTATAATCGCGGCGCTTCACCTGGACTGATGTCTTCTGCTTCTCAGCAGGGATTCCTGCTCTTCCTCAAGGAAGATCCATCAAGGAATACAAAAAAAAAAGATGTGGATGTAGTCTCTGAATAAAGAAGTCCTTCAAGGAGATACTGCTACACGTGTACATTGTAGAAGGGTATTGTGCAAGCTCTAATCCAAAGCATCCTCCACCAAGTGCTCCCATTACAGGGCACCTGCCTAGACAGAGGTTTAGCTTGCCAAGTACAGCTGGGCTTAGGTTCTTCTCAACAGTATAAATGGACCTGACAAAAGTGTCCTGTTAACACGACTCTGCTGTTTCTAATACCCAAGTCAATTTGCGTAGCACCATCACCATTATCTGTCACTGCAACAGACCTTAGGCACACACTTCAAGTCCTGGCTTACATCTCTTTCACATCACACCCCAAAACCTCCCCTTACTGAGTTATGCACCAGAACTACAGTACCGCAACAAGGTTGGGGGAAGGGTTTGGCTCCCTCCAAGTCGTCATCTCCCTTCCCCCAGCATCACCATGTCCTCGGCACCTCAAACTGATGGGGGTGCAACTAGAGACATGCTGTGGTTCTGTGCTCTTCCTAGAGCTGCAACAGGAACGGCGACGATGTTGCCGACAGCTCGGTGTGCCCTGATAGCTCTGGTTCAGCTCAACCCCAAAATGTCATCTTCACTAGTGTGGAGAGCGTTTTAGTTGTTTTCCCTTTCCCCCAAACTCTAGCAACTCTAGACTCTAGAGACACTTTGGTGTCTCTTTTTTTTTGTCTCCTGAGGACAGAGATTGCTAGGAGCAAATCGCTGGACCTCATGCTCGAAATTGTACCAGATGTACCACACACTAAGCTCTTGTTCCTCAGAAGAGATTACTGCATAGTAACTACGAATACAACCTCCAAGAAGATACACCACGACTGCAGTTATCTGATCTCCACTGCTCAGATCAGCCTGAAACATTTAATTTTCTTTGCATGTGCTCGTCTGGCTCCTCTCACCTTCCCTCCTGAAGTTTCCATTCTGAAAGCCAGCGTGTGGTGTACAATCACCCTCTCTGGATATATGCTGCTTTGTTTTGTTTTTGAGCAAGAAAAGAGGCGGTGATAGAAAGAGCTAGTAAGCAATTTCAAGTAAACTTAGAAATAAACACATTTAATTAATTTTAATTAAAATGCAGTAAACATTTATACTAGTCTTTTACTGATGCTAAATTTTAAAAAATTGCAAATTTTAACACAATGCTTAAAGTATTCCACTTATACTATGCATTTTATAGCCACATAACACATAGCAATATAAGATGCTATATGGACTCTGATTAGAGAAAGCCTAGATCTTTCGTATTGTTTCCTTTGCCATATGTAACCAGATTATGCTGTTGTTCTTTTAAGAACACATATTTTGCTACGAATGCTGTAAAGGAGACATGCACATAGAAGGCAAAATAAAAGCTGGAGCGAAATGACTTGGGTTTTGCAGAATAAAAGTTTCAGCCTTGATACTGCATCAGCAGAGTGAGGGTAAGTGTGATATAACTCAGTATAGATAGCTAACATTAAAGAAATATAAATCCTTGATGAGTACAGTATTAATATGCTTTCAAATAGAAGGGGAGGGGGAATCTTGAAAATCTCCACTTGTATTTCTAACTTTCCTTACTTTCCTCACCTTCCTAAATCAGAAGGTGTGATGACAGAACAGTTGAGGTGCCTCACTCTGCAACAAGAGGCAATGAGGCTGAGTATTGCTCTGGATTTTTGCCAAATGTCATTCTTTATCAACTCCATTGTAATTAGGAATCTGGCTCTTTGCATGAGGAAGCAAGACTTTTCTTTGCATACCCTTTCTTACAGAAATTGAATTGTCTTAAATATGTTCATGTACCATGCTACCTATGACCAGGAGAGGTTCCTGGTTTAACAAAGCTTTGGCTCATTAAAATGAAAAGGTTACAGCTGCTGTCTTAATGCTAGAGAAAGAAATGAACTACTGTTCAGAAAAAGAATGGCACTAATGCAGCTTTGGCTGTTCAAAAAGTAACCCCGACCTTTGTGGGATGATGGGACACTAAACGCAGGACAGGAAACAAAGTCACCTAGTTCTGGAGAAGAGCGTTTAACATGTAATCTGATAGCTCGCGTGTTCTCTCCCTGTTAATGCGATACTAAGTGGACACGAGTTCTTGACGGGATCTCTCACTCTGAAGCTCGCTTGTTCCCTCATCTCACTGCCCTTTCATAAAAGATCATCTGAGAAAGCAAAACTCACACAATTAAGGCAAAGAAACTGCAAAACTGGACATTTAGAAGCTGCAGTAACTCCGAGTAGTTTGAACTGCAGTCAACTCGGAGTCATCTTTGCAACAACCAGAAGAGTTGCGCCAGGGGAGGTTTAGATTGGATATCAGGAAAAAGTTCTTCACCGAAAGGGTTATCAAGCACTGGAACAGGGGAGTGGTTCAGTCACCATCCCTGGACGTATTTAAAGGACGTGTAGATGTGGTGCTTAGGGACATGGTTGAGTGGTGGACTTGGCAGTGCTAGGTTAATGGTTGGACTCGATGATCTTGAGGGTCTTTTCCAACTTAAACGATCCTATGAAAGCAGGTTTTTAAACCACACCTGACCTTTTCCTCGTAAAACCAGCATCTAGAGTCTTTCCCCTGAGATACTACCAATATATTTCATCTCTTTTAAACAACATTAAAAGGTAATAACAACTTAATGCAAAGATGTGCTGCACTGAAAAACAGATCTAAGACAATTAGACTATAGCAGAAACCTCCTCCGCTGTTTAACAATAGGGAACGAAAACATTTTCATTTATTTTCACTTAAAAAGAAAGTCAGAGTCCTGTGACTGCATTGATAGGAACGATGTACACATACTTCAGGGCGTATTGCCTTGAACTAAGGAAAAAGAAGCTGGTTCTTTCAGATGGAGTGGCAGTGCACAGAAGTCTTTGGCTCTGACTCCCTTTGCTCTCGATAAAAGCTTGGAGCAATGAACTCTCAGGAGATTAGCGTACACACACACTAGCTCCAAAAACTTTAGGCAGCATACATGTTCCTTTGAGTCTTGTACATGTGTTGTGTATAATGTGCTCTTTTTGATATTAAAAAGTTGCTAAGTTGTTCTCAAGCTGGAAAGGGTTTTCCATTTAGATAAGGCCAATAGCTACTGCACAGAATAAGCACATGTGTAACACTGGAATCTGAAAGCAGCACAAGTGTTAGCCATTTTACCAGGGGTTGATAAGAATTATTCCATTTTACAAAAATCCTACTGTAAGTTATTTAACCCCAACATGCATCCTTCTGGTGGCACGCACACCACTGCCAGTATCACCTTCCCAAGTCACAAGCCTTTCTTTCGCAGCAGATTATAACCAGTTGTCCCTCTACTTGGCTCTTTGCAGCTAATTACTCTAACAGTCCACACACCTTTTCTATACATTGACTGCTAAAAATACCACATGGAAATTATTATCTATATTATGCACAAAAGGAGCCTGCAAGCGAAAGGAAGAAAACTATTCAGATAAAAGGAATCAACATTTCTGTCCATTTGCTGGAGTTTCCTCAGTACGTTAGCAGCACCTCCAGATCACATACGGTTCTCTCCTTTGCAAACACAGATTTGACACACAGGGCTCTACTCCGTGTCCTGAAAGAGTGTAACGACCTTGCCTTTATTTATCATCATTCATACATACAGGTCTAACACCAACCTAGAAAACACGCATGCACTGCTGGATTTACCCTTAAAAAAGAAAAAAAAAAATGCTTGCTGCATGCATTCAGTTGATAGGACCTGGCCTCGATTCAGCATCACTTCAATTACCGCTGAAATGCAGTCATCTTGGTGGGAGGATGCAGCGGCTATTCAGCAGCACAGAGCAGTTTCTCCTCCACGAATTTGAAACTGCTCGGGGCATTTAGGTTGGCAGAACTCTATAACCCAACTGGAACCGCGCCAGCAGGGTTAACACGCTACTCTTGAAAAGTGAGCCACTGAGGCTTTAATCACCACAAGTGGCAAGGACTTAATTCTTCATCTCATTTGAAATATGCCAGTCTCAACAGCAGACCAAGCTGCTTACAAAATGCCATCTACTAATCAACACTATTTCCTGCTCCACTGGATTGCCTTGGATGTCTCCTCTTACGAGTACCGCAGCAACCCTGCTTGGCTTAGCCTGTGACCTCGGAAAATCATAGCCCGCTGCGGCAGGGCACAGGACAGATCTCCTGCACGCAGGACACGTGGACCACTGATACTGCAAAATTCAAACTCAAATTTCTTCTAACGTTCTTCACTTCCCATACCAGTGGAAGCATTTTGTCTTTGAGCAGGCAGCAGGGCTAGTTTTTAAGACCGCTGCTTTACACTGGCATCCCACCTGTATGAAATTACACCGGGGGGGCTAGAAGATGCGTTGGGAGTTCGCCTCACCGGGCTCTCTGCCTCTGCACAGCAGAGATGGACCAAAAATACATGCAAGGAGCTCAGCTTAGTGAGCTCGCGTGAGAAAGAATGTCTGTGTGAAGGAAAAACTCCTTAAAGAGATGGGCCATTTATAAAACTGAGGTTTTACAGTGAGGTTTTGAAGAAATTCAGTGTTTCAGCCTGAATCACCTTAAGTTTTAAACAGATACTATGCAGAAGCTGTACTCCGTGAAAATCAGCTCATCTAAGAGAAAGTTGTTACCTGCAACGTAAGCATTAAGATACTTATCACTTTTTAATTCACATAAAGTTTACTTTCCCCAAGAGTCCTAAAAAAATAGTGAATTGTTTCAATATATGCAATATTGTGATAAACCCTGCATATGCTGCAGTTTGTAAGTATAACTGAACTATATAGCTGCAGTTTGTAAGTATAACTGAACTATATAGCAACATTGTAACAATAAAATTCCACCTTGATTTTTCAGCTCATCACAACCGATATGATTTTGTATCATGTTTTTAAGGACTCTGGAAAAAAAAGTTAAGGTATGATGCTAAAGGAGGATAAACGGATGGCTAAATCTCACCAAAATATAAATAGATTTTCACTTGTAATTCTAAAGCTTCTTAAAAAAAACACCCCAACCCAAGCAACCTGGATGAGGATATGTGATGTTAACTGTAGCTTTTATCTTAAAAAAAAAAAAAAAAATTAATATATGTGCATGTTTTGATCACATTGCAAATATTTTTGTAGAATATTTTATACACGCATACCTCCAAAAAAGGTAATTGAATTACAGTAAACCTTGCTGATCTGAACATGTAAAGCCTGTATTACAGAAAATTAAAACTGTTGCACATAAGAATGGTAAAAGTCCATCAATTCTCTTCAAAATAGCAAAAGAAACTAGTTATCTCTGAGAGATTACAGATGAGCTATCACCTTCAGCAGTATTATGATTTAAAATATTCAGAATAGAAAGCAAGCCTCGTCCTTGAATGTGTTAAAAGTTTCTCATGCAAAACCAAATGCATCCTTGTTTTATATTTAATTTGCAATAGGATACCCAGCAGCTGAGCTACAAGAGCTTTTCTGGCGGGTGACAACTGCCTGCTGAGACGGGCTCCATGCATAGGTAGCACACGATTGAAGACTAAATCCTCAGAGCTGCATCTCAGCTCCCTTTAAAGTTAATCTGAACACACTGGACTCGAAAGGAAATGAAAAGTGAGTTTCTCTCCTTTCCTATGGCACCGGGACTTCCCGTGTTTTAGCGATTGGTCAAGAACTATTATTTCCTCCATGCTATTTCCAGTTGTGACTGTCAGACGTAATTAGCGTTGTCCGCAAAGCGCAAACATTTGTTTAAATATGCCTGGAACAAAAGTCCCACATGCACAGAAACCTGGAGAAACGTGGAGAAACTTGGAGAATATTAAGATTCAAGTATGCTGTACCTGAACGAACATGCTGCTCTAAACATTTAGAAATGCAAAGTTCATTTGCTGAGATGAATATCCACAAAAATCTATGCAAGATAAGGGGTATTAAAGTTATTCACTCTCCAATTCAGGATGGATTATTTGGCCAATCTGTTAAGCCGTACCTCTCAGACGCACAGAATCAGTACCATCCTCCTCCCCTCAGGGAAAAGAGCTCATAACGTTTGAAGAAAAGTATGCTTCATCCCAACCGTAAGAATACACATGAAACGCAGAGTCTTCCTTTAACACAACTCTTTGGAATGGGAAAGCAGCAGACATCAACAGTGCAAATGCAGAGGGCAAACAAGTTCACCAAAGAAAATAAATTAAGCAGAAGGCTGCAGATTGTAAAGTGGCCAGAATAAAGGCCATTTAAGTTGTTATCGGACTGTTTTAAACACACACAGAGTTGAACTTCAATTTATCTCTCCATATAAAATACCACCTCTGGCAGCGTGGCGTCATCACTTATAACCATGATTGAAACATTAATCTCAAACCAAGTCAGAGAAATTTGTGACTTACTGTGTTACCACCTGAAGACCCTACGTTTTCCAGCCTTGGGCTAAATACAAGCCAGATCCAGCCCTGCTCAAGTTTGACATTGCTTCTCAAAAACACAGGTATGTTATGGTAGCTTTTGCTTAACCGATCCAAACAATATACATTCATACACAGCATGCAAACAGAATCACATTTTACCTAGTCACGCAACACACAGCTGTTCAAAGAAACAAAATCCAAACTAAAGAAATATATAAAAATACCGTCTTGTCAAGTCATTAGAAAACCATTAATGTTTCTAATGAGTGCAATTAAAAAAATGAAAGATTCTAAAAAAACACTCAGTTAAACATGAACTTTAATTATCCAGGCGTCTTGCTACATGAACCAGGGTCATATCTCCAAATGCCTTCTAATTTGAGCTCTCCCTGTTATCCATCCAACTTTACACTTCTCAGGCTCTCGCAGAATGAAGTGGAACTGCCTACATACAAAAATGAGTTATCCCTTCCTAATGACTTACCCACTCACTAATATTCCCTTTAGTTGAGAGTTGGAGAAAACAGGAACATGTACTCAAAGGTGAAGACTGGAAGAAGGCACTGAAGTTAAGAGCTGTACGGTAAAGTTATAGTGCTTATCTGTGTGTGGCAAAAGACAAATAATTCAAATGAGCTTTCTTAGTCATAATTTTAAAAATTAGAAGGCAGAGTTCCTTGGTCTTAACCTGGACTCTACCACATACTTGTCTGCAGAAGCTTGTAATGAGTCATTCACCTGATTAATGCAAGAGAGATACGGGTCCCGTAATCCACTAGTGATCTTTGTCTAGACAACGGCTTGTTCTGATGCTAAGATCAAGGTTAGGCTCAGCTACACTTGAAAACGTGCGTGTAAGCACCGTGCAATGTCTATTCCTGAATACCTCCAAGCATGGATATTTTTCACAGGAGGAGAGAAATGTTTCAGACACTTCAAAAGTGTTTGACTGAAAAAAGTTGCTCTGCAAGTAACTCTTCTCTGGACAGCAGCATTATTCAGAACAACTACCTGGAGTGCCAACTCCTGAACTCCAGACATGGACCCTTCCCCGTGTCCATGTACGTGCCACTGCTGTTAATCAGCAGCAGGAGGATGCTGGCATTGCTGGAGAAACTTAAGTCCACATGTCTCGAAATCAGATATACATATGAGGTCTCAACCAACATGTTCTACTTCCATGTCCTTCCCAAACGATTCTCTCAAATATAGTACAAAATTATGGCTTGCTTGGGTTATGAGCCATTTCTCAGAAAGTTTGGCACAAATTCCTCTGCAGGGGGATAACAATCAGATTTGTGGTTTTGCTCCCAGTAGCTAAAATAATTTTTATTCACTTTTTAAAGTCCAGGAGTTGTTAGTAACCACTGGCTAACCTTTTCGTTAAGTTACAGCACGCTTGATAGCAAAAGTCAAAGAGGAAAAACTAAAGCATTCGATGAGAAGAAAAATAGGAATGGCTCCTGCGTGAAGCAAGAGCACTGAAAAATAATAAAGTTACAAGGTCAGCCCTTAAAATAGGCCATTTGCACTTCTTTATCCTGCTTTAAGCGGTGGATAGACTTTCCATTTCCCACCCCGTCCCCTCTGTCACCAAAAATACTCAGTGCGGTAAGGGAAAGTCTGAAACGCTTGAGAACAGTAACACACAGCTATCAGACGATAACCTAATTTGAAACTTATGCTTTCAAAGGCACAAAAGTGTCTGATGATCCAAATGAAATAAAATCCTCAAGTATAGTAGCAGTAGACAGTGCAGGAAGCAACGCAGGCGCTAAACAAAGTCACATATTGTCAGAAAAGGGAAAAAACTGATCTGACATGACGAGCCAAGACAAGTGACAAAAGTTTTGCTGAAAAAGGATCAGTAGGAAATTAAAATCATGACAGCATTTCTGTTCAAAATACACAAGACAATAGAATCCTTTTATCATAAAGTCCCATTTTCTCCTCCAGTTTTTTTATAGCCAAAATTGCAATTTGCACATCACAATGCAGTGAATGAATCCAGGACTTTCATTCCAATTCAATGTAAATAATTTACTGTAAAAGGCTGGCTTTTATAAGTCAACTTCTGCATTGTGCAGTTTTTATTTTGAATCCTTAAGAATTACTAACAACTTGTAAGTTATCTAAACAGGTCTGAAAAACAGAAAAATCTCTGTGGGAAGGTTTTAAAAGGACGATATCCCCTTGAAGAAAAGTCACGTTAACTTCATTTCATTTGCTACATGCAGCGAATAAAACTAGATAGCTAAAGAGGCTAAAGAAATATATTTTCACAATGCTGAATTTTTATAGTTAGTGTTACTAACTCCTTGTTATTACTTTTAAAAAAACCCTGGACTCAGCATCTTTATAAAAAGTATTTTCTGATTTGCCTATTCAGATACAGCCAGGTTCCAGCTGATTTGTTTGTTTTGAAGGATACAACACTTAAAAGACCCCAACAAACAAAACCATGAAAACCCATCACAAGCTCTCTCCCAAAACCAGTGCAAACTCTTTTAATCCATTTCCTCCATTCCCCACTTCCAGCTGCCACTATGCTTCTTACAAAAATAGCAAGAGGGTTTGTGGGCTTTTTTTTTTTTCCCCAAAGACGTGAATGATTAGGAAAAGTTAGGTACTAGCCTAGCCTCCTATAGAATATAAAGTAGTGTATGCTTCTGCCTGCACAGTCTATGGATTCCAGCCATGTGATTTGGTTTCTGCCACTGATAAAGTTTTACTATGGCATTTATTACATTGATTTTTTTTTTTTCCCAAATGCTGCAAATTAAATGAAGCTCTTCGGTGAAAGTCTATTAAGCTTCACATTTTAAGCTTTTTTAAAAAAAATCTTCCTCATTAAATCCTTTCTTGCAGTATTTCACTGGAAATTATGCTTTCGATTATGATACAACTTCTTAAGAAAAGGTAAAGATACAGTTGTCTTCCCAATTACAGCTTTATCAGTATGCCTTCTATAAAAGAGTTATTTTTCTGTCTAATGGCAAGATTTAAACCAGGCACATCTTCTGTACAGGTTTTTTGTTCCTGTCTCATACTTTCCTTTTTCTTTGAAACCTGCCTCTCCTATTGGCTCTTTCCCAATGCCTTTCTTCTGTCTGCATCTCAAGCTTGGCTGGCTTTCTCATTTTGTCTGTTTCTCCTGTTGCTTCTTCCTTGCTAGGCTGATGCATACATGAAGACTCATTCACACAAAAGCAATCAGCGTCTAACACTCTGCATAGTGCACGGACGGCTAAAGGATGCTTGCAAATACTCAGCAACCAGGCACGGTTAGCAGCCAGAAGCAAAGCGTTCACAGTCTGGCAGGGGTTTAACTCTTCAAACTGGTTGACTACACAGTATCTGTTTGTTGACGGGTGGTGGTTTCCTAACCAAGTACACTGGAAAAGCTCTGTTGAAAAGATCATTGCTGCTTTTAAATCATCGGTGCAGCTGTTAGAACAAAGAAGAGTTAGTCTGTGGGGTTAAACTAGATCTGGGGAAAGGCAGAAAGGCTTAAAAACGACAACAGAGAGACGGGTGTTATCAAAATAGCAAAGTCGATACCCCAGTATCCTTTTTAAAGCCTGTCACACGCTAATTTAGAAGGAGGTATTGGCTTTTGTTTAACCCTTGAGGAAACCAGAGATAGAAATGACGCTGGTCTGAGATCCAAGACTTGCTACATTCAGTTCTTGACCACGGCCAAAGAAAGCACTGCTAGACCGAGGGGCCAGTGACAATTTTAAAATCTGATACATCTAGCCACTGGAGCGAGCTAGACACTAATGCTTTATACCACCGTGATGCTTAATGCTTTACACGATTACAATTCTAGCACCGGTAGACCCTAGATATCAGATCCAAAAATCATGTTATTTTGATCAGCACCTTGCTTCACACCCCGCCCCCCTATTCTCATCAATTCAAATGTGATTTTTAGCAACTAACATTGTGTGAAAAAAACTAGAGATGTTCTGAGATGATGCATAATTTGACAGCTGGGTTTCCACGCTTCCAGGTGGCTGCAAGCGTCAGGTTTTGGTGGGTAACAGGTCCTAACATCACATCAACACCAAAGAGGGAAAAGGCAGGACTGTAAGAAGATCAACAATTTTATGCTTTGATACGCCAGGGAAATAAAACACTCTGACAGAAAAGACTACAAATAAATCCGAATTTGTACACTGTGCCAAGAACTGGTGTTGACTCAATGATCAGAAATACAGTGCCAGTGCTTGAACACACATTATCAGGAATGAAAGACCACAAAACTTAATGCCCAGTAAAAATGACATTTGTTTCCAGATCATCTTTAAGGAAATGGAGCGGAACCTCTATAAAGTGGGAGTGAAGTGGTATGAGGCAGAAGACAGAAAAAAATGAAGCAAGAATTGAGGAGGAAGTTTGACTCCTTAAAAGCTACCCCTCTCCCCCCCAAAAAAATCTCAACTACTGGGAAGAAACTCTCATTCTTCTCCCTCATATCCTTCTGATGTACCCCAGCACAATTACAGGGTAAGAGAGGAATGAGGGTCTAATGCAAATATAACAGACTACGAACAGTACTGCATGCACAAAAGCAACATGTTTTCTTGTCTTCCAGTCAGAGAAACAGGGATGGGCTACCTGTGACTTCAAAAAGTCAGAAAAAGAAAGAAGTTGACATAAAGTGGTTATTTTTTTTTTTTAACTCATTATTATTATTTAAAATGAGGTAATAACAAGAGGCAGCAAGCACAGGTCATTCCAGGAAGCTTAGAAATAAGGTTACCATGGCACATGTAGGATTCACACTTCACTTTTCTTTGTTTTAATTATGGAGAATAATACGTGCTCTTAAAGCATCAGGACCCAGGGCTCAACATTATCACAAAATGTAATAGTGATTATTATTAGCTGTGGAAAAGTATCTGGGCTTTCTCAAATGGCCTAGTTTCAGCACAGTACTGTTTTGCTTCAAATGCAATCAACAAATTCTATGAAGTTGATGTATTATTGCAAAATGTATGTTCTTTTACATTAAAGCACAAGAAATAAAGCATGACCATCATGTTTTGCAACTAATTTATTTTTTCCTCCTTTTTTAATGTCTTACAAGTTTACCATGACATTTTAGTGACAACAGCGCTAAAGTAACTAAAAAAAAAAACAAAAAGGAGACTAATTAAAAATAGGCAGACAGCGAACATCATGATACATTGGCATAAAATTATCCCTTCAGTGTACTTTGTAAAAATACTGCTAAAAACCCAACATTTGCCATGGCAATACTGAGTCAGATTGTTTTATAAAATATATGATTATATATGCAGATCCTCGCAGTGCAAGCATTTGGTTAGTGCACGTTACTGAAATGAGACACTCCATATTTAAGGCCAGAAAACATTTTCTGCTTTCTTGGAACAAAACTTGTATCACTGAACTGAATGTCCAACTGACACAAATTACAGATCTTGAAAACCTATTTGCCTTCCTCCCTTTCCCCCACAGCTTCAGAAATCATTCAGAGAGCTGTTTCAGCATTTCTTACTATTGAGTATGTATGAAGGAAACAGCTCCTCTCAGGCTGGACAGGACTTCTTATCGAGTCTTTGGCAATAATAACTAAGACATCGCACAAGCTGCTGGGTAGATTGTACACTCTGAACACACCACCACCAGTTCTAGAGTAAGTGGAAATAAGAATTTAGTTACACACAGAGGTAGAGGACATTTTAGAAGGAGGTTAGCAACACCTACTGGTCATGGTGCATACTGAACACTGTTTTGTTTTTTAAATTAACAGTAAAAAAAGGCTTTTTCTTACTAAAGCACCTAGCTAAAATTACCTACGAAGTCAGTTTGTCACCAGAGATAATACTTCTAATTAGATCAACTAATAAAATTAAAAGATATTACCTCTCCCAATAAACCTTGTTCTGCTCATACGCTTAGACCATCATGGCTACATTATTGCTAAAATATATCAGCACCAGTAATTTCTGAACCCTATCAGTAAATTAATATTCATAACATGAGCTGAGCTCTATATAAAATGGGACATAACGAGTCTTCCTGGCAGTTCCTTTAAGTGACTGAAAGATTTACATTATACATCGTAACGTGCATGAAGCTTTCCTTCATTACTGACTAATTATCTTTATTGCCTACTCAAAGCAACTCAACTATTATGGACTGCACAATCTTAGCAGCAGCACATTTTTTTTCTACTCTATAAAGATCTGCAAACTATTCAAACAGCTTCTGCAATTCTTCAGTATTTTTATGATGGATTCCTTTAATCTGCAAAAGTAAAAGTTTTTCCTCCAAATTTTACTTGGAGTAAAACACAACAAAACATATACAACAAAGTTTCTTGATCCACCTCAGCCCTTAAAAAAAACTTGTAGGGCACAAAATTACAAACAGCATTTTCAGAAAACACTTAATTCAAAACCAAAATGTCCTCAACTATAAGTATTTTAAATCAATTATAACAAACCTGCATTCAGCAGTTGTATTTAATGCTTGCTTTAAATTTCTACTAAGAAAAAAAAATTGTATTCATTTTTTGAAGTTGTGTCTATAGGTCCTCTGATACACTAGCCTCAGGCATTAGAAGTTTTCCTGGTTCTTATCCAACTTTGGAAATAGTATCTTCTTGCTTCGGGTGTTAAAAGGATTCATACATTATTTATAAGGACTGCTAAAATCTAACTCCTGGATCTAACTTGCAAGAGAAAGAGTATAAAAAGTTACATACAAAGAAAGCGCACAACTGTCCCCTTTTCAATTTTTAGCCTCTCTATGTCATGTATCGCCAGACTGTACACTCTCATCTCTCACTCTCCATGTTCAGATATTCGTCTACAGCCGCTTTCAGCCTTGTTGAATTTGATCTTTCTTGCATATTTTTAAAGTAAAGTAAGAAAAAAAAAAAACAAAACAAAACAAAACGCAAAACTGCCGGGTAACTTGTTACGTTTCAAAGATGCTGGATTTCTCTGACAGAATGGTGTTTGTTTACCTCCTGAAAAATCAGGTTAAAGTGTTTCAAGAAAGTAGCCAGAATAGGGTAGCTAAAATCCCTATTCACTTCTCAACGTCTTCTTCCTCTATACTTTTCTCTTCTTAATGTTGTCTACGTATATGGTATTTACATTCTGTTTGTCTCTTCCTGGTTTAAGAGAGTTCATTGTTAGATTTTAAAAACAACCCTTTTAACAAACTTCACAAGGGGGAGATTTTAGTACCTTCTTATCAATCCAATAAAATATTTCTGCAGTTTCACTTCCTGGGTTATATTAAGGCAAGAGACATTAAAATGCTATTGATCTATAAAATAACTATGTATTCTATGCAATTAAAGAAAACAGAAAAGTCATGTCTACAGAGCTTCAGAAATATTCATCAGCCAGTCCTCACGTTGTTACTGGAAACAGCATATTTGTTCGGAACACACTAAAACCATTGTAGCTGATAGCCCTTTACACTTCAGATACCTGTTCCTGACTGTAATTTCACTTAGTCTAACTGGAGCACATAGTAACTGCATCTATCTAGCTGAACATGATGTATGAAAGACTGAACCTACACTTACTACAGCTTACTAAATCATTGAAAAGCTGCCCCATGTGATATCTGTACCAGCACAGCAATGGATTTTGTTCACCCAATAAGGTGATGTCATTTATGTCCATCTTTACACTGGGCAGAATTTTTACACGTATTTCAACATTCAGACTTTGAGACCTTAGTTCTTAAAAAGGAACAATATGCATAACAGAGCATGATATACATTCTGTCCCCACAGAAATTATAAATTAAACAAGTAACTTGTGAGGATTGCACCTGTTTGTTACACTCTTCTGGAAAATAAAGTTCTTCTGTCTGGGATTTTTGTACCCAGTCCACAAGCTCACATATGTTTATTTCCCCACAAAGTATAGTTGTGTGATGTTCACTATTCAAAGGAAAAGTTAGATTAGGTCGCGTTTCTTAAAGGTTTACTTTATTAGCAATCAAGTCTCATGTAGCTGAAAAATAGAAAAAACGATTTTGCTTTTTCCACTGCCAATGTTAAAATTCTCAGGCTAACTGCAGCGCGTAGCATTTGTATAGTTGGTTTTACTGTTACAGGGATCCTCAACCCCTGCCTCCATGGGACTTTTACACAAGAAAGGGAAGGAGAGCAGTTGGAACAGTGATGATGAAACCCTGATCAACATTAGCAAAGAGAATTAAAAGCAAGCACTGTGCCTCTAAACGACTCTTACTTCCAATTAAAATGAAGTCAGATTTAAAATAAGGAAGAGGGTTTGGGGGTTTTTTGTTTGTTAAATTTGCTCAAAGGAAGAAGAAACAGCTGTAAGGAGCTGGGAATGCTGTGCCAGTCTCGCCAGCCTTCCTTCTTCTACCTTTACCAAATCATGTAAGCTCTTGCAGTATATATAAGAGGGAGGTTAACACATAAAAGGTAGCGTAAAGCATTCATTTCTATTGCCATCCAGAAACTTAAAATTTAAATGCATTATAGAAACTTGTATTAACGCGGTGTATTTTGACACCAGTTAATCTTGGAGGAAAGTAAAGGAGTGGAAAATAAACTTGCCACAGCATTGCTACCTGTTTTGAAACTGTGCTTGTGTAACAGCCAGTGGGTCCTTTCTGAGTGACTGCTATGGGGCAGCACAACTCAAACTGCTTGAGGATGCAAACAAATATGCAAACACACAGGGACCAAAACCGAAAGCAAAGGATTAATTTCGCACCTTCTTGAGAGGAGACAATAGGTGGCATATAATCAGGGATGTACTCCTTCCTTTCTTCCGCATCTTTACTTCCCGGCTGGGGAAACTGCAGGACATTGTTCTTGCTGACAGGAAACGAAGGGATTTGATGTGCAAAAGTGACAGGTTCAATATTGTGTATATAATCTTCTAGCTCATGCAGGTTAACCCCCATAAGCTTGAAGGCATCACCTACATCATCCAAAATTGGATCTGTGCGGCCATCTGTAACAAAAAAACAACAAAAGAACAACATTTTTGCAAAAATCCAGTTTAAAAAAATTGACCTGCAGATCTACGCTTAGAGATTACAATCCGCCACGGCTCACCACCAGTAACAGAGATTACTGTCCCACAGTTCTGCCACGTTTACCGTTCATCGGGCTATACAACATTTCAGGCTAAGAAGAACACACTCTCATTTAAAAGTGTTTTGTTTCGATCCATATCACTTTGTTTCAATTCATGCCATTAAAGAACTGCACGTCAAGAAGCAAATCAAGCAAAAGCGAGGGAGCAGCAACAGGCAGCTTTACCTGGCAACAGTCAATTAACACCGTGCAACACTACTTAGAACAGTTTTCAATTTCATAATGTAAACTCAAATGACCGAAACAAGCCCTTAATATGCAGAAAGTGCCCCTTTACCAGTATGTAGCAGACCAAACGTTATTTTTCAATGTAGAAAAGGAACAATTTCATTTTGTTGAACCGACTGTAGTTTACGGGGAGCAAAAAAAAAAAAAGGGTATCTCGTGTATCTCTTGGTAACAAAAATACTTCACATAGTATCTTTCCACCAGATGAAATCTACAGGCTTCATAAACTATGAGTCACTTTACCTACCGGTTAGATATACCTCCCAGATGAAACACAGGAATGTTAAGTAGTGGTCTGATGAGGAGAGAATATTTTATACTAAACTTCAGAGGCTGATTTCCTGGGGTGCAATTTAAGTTTGACTTTACAGCAAAAATCTTATTTTCTTTATGAAAAGCATAATGAAACCTCACCGGCCAAGCAGTCAGGATCTTTATTTAATAAATTTGACCTCCAAGAAAACAGTCCAAGAAAGGATGCAGTTTGTTCTACACGTGTTATTTGGCTCAAAGATTTAAACTACACAGCGCAGAAGTCCTCCAAGTGCATCAGTTTCCCTGACCTGACAGAGGGAAATCAGAGGGAAATCCTTCTGAAGGTCTCCGCTGGGAGAACTTGGTAGTCAAGGCACCACTTTGAGTCTTCTCCTAACTTTTCATAATAACAATAACACAAAAAAAGATGCCTTAAACCCCAAACGTTTTTTTTTTTAAATTCAATAAAATTATAATGAATTATTAAAATTTGGTATAGTTGGCTTATGAAGATATTACATCCCTACATGATGATAAGCTGTGATTTACTTTAAAAAGTAATTATGGAAAACCAGCTCGTGCTTATTGAAGGAACACAATTGCTATTGTGAAGCCCCAGCTTCGGAGAACAGGGGGGATGCTCTTTTGTTTGTCCTTTAACCTAATCTCTTCTTGGTTTATCTTGAACCTGAAGCAATCGAGCAGGCTGGTTCTCACATCACTGGATGAATTCAAACCCTCAGCCAACTTAAGCCTGCAGGTACATTTAGAAAATAAGAATTTTGTTCTAGAATTTCTCTTCTTAGTCTTGCGGAGAAGATAAGGGTAATACTCAGATTATGGTTTTGATTCTCAGCTCTGTAACACTGGCCTCTTGTGTGACTCTGGGCAAGTCGCTTGTGTTTTAATTCTCTCCACAGCTAAAAGGGAGATCAGACGAAGTTATCGCCTCTTTTGTCTGTCTGTATTTAGAACGTGAACTCCGTACAACAAGAACCATCTCGGATTTTGTCTTTGTATAATATCTAGTACATGTGCAATACTAGTTTCCCGTACAGACTCTAGGGACGGAGAAATGTGGAGGCTTACATAAACATGATTAAAGGAGGATATCACCACTCTGGAGCAGTTATGAGATCCCTATAGTTATTAGGCAGACGGAAGAGTGTTTTATCCTTAAAAAATTAAATTTAGGTAATTGACACAGCTAAGAAATTTTGCGTTGTCACTTTCAGTTGCTTTTCAGACTATGAAGATACCTTTGAACTTACTGATCCATTTTCTAAGGTGTCAAGACTTAACAGGTACAAGTTGGACAGTCAGTTAAAAAGAAAAACCTGGGGAAAACTTTTCAAGGCCAGCAGTAGAGCACATGTATTCCCCGGACACTCCCGAAATCACTGGCTGTGCTGTTTGCAGGATGGGGGGATTCATGGTGACCCTCACAGCACTCATTCCCAGGTGGGCATTGCCTAGACCTGGAAAGCATACCAACAGGCACGGACAAGCACTGCGCTTGTGTCCAGCTCCCTTGGAATAAAAACCAAGTGCACAGGCAAGGAAAATGCTGCAATAGGTTCTCCAGCTGGACAACCTGGGGCACAGGATTGCAAGATTCACCACTACACCTGCCCCATTACTGGGGCTCCGTGAAGGTTGCGAGGACCTTGCTCAGCATGTTCCTCTTGACACCAGCACGTCATGTACTCAGGGTGAAAGTTTAGTCCAGTTTATCACTGCAATAGGAAAAGGTCTTCTCCTAGATCTGCACGTGATCTTTTTCACCTCCAAAAAAATGTACCAATGTGATGAGCAAGTGATAAATGCTAAAAAGGACTTCTTCCTACAAGAGAAGAAGTCTTGTAGGACTTCCTAAGAAGAGAAGCAACTACTAAGTGTAATTGAAGCATGGAAATATTTAAGCAACCATATGAAAAAACAATTATGTGTGTGAGAAAGCAGGTTCAAAAGGTGACCAAAAAAAACCTGAAGAAGATTCAATTTTCCCATATCTTTGACATTTGCCTCCAAAGAGACACTGTCAAGTACTAAGATTGATCGAAAGCCAAAAAAAATTTTTAAACCCGCAACTGTCACAGGGACAAAAGGACTGATCAGTTAACCTCTTCTTTTCAAGAAACAGTGTCCTCAGTGGTAACAGTGTACAAACAAAGTTTCAGGCCTGGATTCATAGCTGTATTTAAATCAAAGCACTTATCAATTGGAAATATACACAGCACAAAAATGCATTAAATGTAATTTCAGGTGATCATCAAATAAAGGCTTTTGCCTTTATACTTTTATTTGAACAGTTTACCATTCCTCTTCTCCCTCTGGTTTAATAAAAATCCACTAAAATAGCAGAAGCCAGACACATGAAAAAGAATGCTGACAAACACATAACACACTCTCTCCTGGTCTTTCATTTAGTCTTAGGCTTTTTTCAAGAAGTAAATTATGCAAAAAAAAAAAATTTAATTTGTGCATACTGAACTTGTCTCAATATTCTTCAGACACTTGTGCTATCCTCAGTTTAAAAATTCAGATGCTGAAGCCTCCCAGTGAAATAATTAATTCAATGTCACACAGCAAGTCAGTACCAAATCACAAACAGCTTTGGACCTTTTGGTTTCCAGCCTCTTGCTGTTTCCTATACCGTGACACTCCAAATACTATCTGTTGTCCAGGATTGGGAAGAGATGGAAGGAGGTGGGAGTAGTTCATCCAGCAAGTTACAACTCTCCTCCTTAGCCCGCAAACAGTGAACTAAGAAAGTATCTTTCTCACGAGCTTTTAAGCTGTACTATCTCCCTGAATGGGAACTGTGCTCTGAAACTGATATAGCTGCGGCAAACAGCAGAGCTAAATTAAGACCATTCCATCTCAAAACAGCTCACCAGAAACCTGTGGGAATGGCCATGCAGTTACGATACTCTCAGCTTCCCTATGCGTGAGAACGAACACAGGGTGAGGAGGAATCTGCACACAGAAATGGATCCCGAAAAAAGCACAGCACCGAAACTATGGGGAAACAAAATCCACGCAAAGCCAAGTATTTGGGTGGAAAGTTATCCAGCCCTCAACCCTGCTGCTCAGCGTCACCTGCAGATAAACCTAGCTGTCCACAAGGGAAAACAAACCAAAGAGAACGGGGGCGGTGCACTAACTCCCCTTCAAGCAATAAAAGCTTGCTTTTGGTTTGTGGGGAAAAGGAATTTTTAGAAGCTACTAAAGCCTAGTTATTTTTGCAAAAGTCCCAAGAATGCCTCCAGCCCTCCAGCAAACAAGCTGACCAATGCTCATGTCATCCGAAGAAACTGGGAGCGGGTGGGTGGGGGTTAGGGAAAAACTATGTTACTTTCCTTAAACTCAGTCTCAGGAATAGCTGATTTACTTTTATCAAGCTCACCCCCATCACCTCCTCCTTCTTGGCCCAAAATTCATACGATCAGTGAAAATTTAACAAGCGAGTAAGTACAGAACAGAAGAGCTTTTAGTTTCATGCTGGATTTTTGAAAGGAAGCAACTACAGCTCTGTAACAAGTATATTGAGAAAGTTAATGACTCATTACCCATGCAACACGTACAGTCTATTATAAATAGCTCAGCATTCACCCTCATGTCTGCTCTAAAAGAAATTTGAAAAAAAAAAAAACAACTTATTTTAACCAGGAAATTATTAGGTAAAGCTCCTCAGTAATTTTACTACAGGTTCTATCACAGATTTCTTGTGCTCCAACACGTCACATAACCCTGTTACACATTAAATACCCGTGTATCTACACTGAATAGTTACTCCAGGATAACTGGAATTAACTGTTTCAAGCAGACAACACATCACTTCCATCTAGCATCCCCAAGAAGTCAGATGCATACACAGTAGATTATTAAATAAGTATATATGCCTTACTTGAGTGCACTTAAGTGGGGAAAAGGGGTCCTATTAATGTAGTTACCAGGCAGGCAAAAGCATCTTCTTGCTATTGCTGTTCAGAGTCTGCTCCTTTTCCCGGTAACCTCATAAATGTCAAGAAAAAAAACCAAATTGACATTCTTTACTGGTAGCCAGCAAGAAGTTAATAACCTTAAATGTTGATATTTTTAAGCTAATCAGGACATAAAGAGGTACACTTCTTATAACAAATGTTATGGGCCCTGGATAGATATTTCTTACAACAGTCATTCAACATCAGTACAGGGAATCAGCTCATTTAAACTGATCATCAAAATCTAACACTTTGATAGAGGTTATTATTATATACTGGTAAGAGTGAAGTAACTGGGAAAAAAAAAAAGAACAAAAATGAAAAAACATACGAGGTAAATTTGACATTTAATTAGAAAGAAATAAAAATTTGGTTGATGCCAGGTCAAGTCTCTCCACTGTGGTAATTCCCAATGAAAATATTGGTCTGCTGCTTGCATTCTCCAAAGCAGAGATTTGCTATAATGAAGTTAAGTTTTCCTTTACAGGAGATTGTGCAGTGACATTGGAGCAGGATTTGAGCCAGCTCTGTCTTTGCAAAACATCTTGTAATATCTGGCATTTTTCCTTCCAGTTACAATGTTGTGCTCACCAGATCAGAAACTGCCTTTTTAATATAAATGCAGTTGCATTATTAATATCAATTTTAATATATTATTTAATACTATTTATATTTAATATTTTTATATATATATATAAAATCAGTTTTAGGTAGTCCTGCAAGGAGGAGGGAGTTGGACTCGATGATCCTTATGGGTCCCTTCCAACTCGAGATATTCTATGATTCTATGTTTACATAAAAATAATCTTCAAAAAAGCAGTCACACAATATGAAACTAAAAAGTAACTTTTGAACTTTATTTCCTCACTGTAAGCAAATTTCAGCAGAAAAAAAAAAAAAAACAAAAATAAAAACCCCACAGCATATCCAACCATACGCTCAACACTGAAAATTCAAGGAAAGAGTAATGAAAAACCCACTTCTAGATCCAACACACCTCAAAGTTAATTATCTAGTTTATTATACTTCTAGTTTTAGCAGCAGATGATCTAAATTTGTCCTGCTGAAATATGCCCAGGTGCCCTCCATGATTAAAGTTAAGTAGCTTCTACCTGGTTGTTTTTTAAAGCAATGTAATAGAAAAGTCAGGCTTTTGGGGGCAGAAACCATGACCCCCTCCTCATCCCTCCCATGAATTGCACCACCCATGTAAACATACTGGAAACTGAACTCTCTTACTGGATGTGCTAAATTAAGAGATAAAACATGATGTATTCTGTATGCCTACAACCAACCATCCCACTGCCAAGCTGCATTAGCTAAATTCATAGCAAATGAAGCAGATAGCATCTGTCTTCACTGGACGGTTCCCCAATATAAAAAAACCCAACATAAACTAGAAAATCCACAGCAGTTAACCAAAAGCACCAGCTGTACCGCCACCTCTATGAAACCACGTGAAATGTGAGTGCAAAATGAAGTGGCTCGTAACAGAGAGCTTTTCCCTTTTTACCTCTGCTTAAAACAAACAACAACAATGTAGACCTCAGCTCTCAGAAACCACATGATGCCAGTTTGTTTTGTAGTTCAATACCTTAATTACATGTTCCAACACTGTTTTTCAAATATTTTATTTAAATTTTAGGATAAAACCACGTGTGAAGCGTAGAGCATACTGAAAAGGTTTCCTCTTACAAGCTTTCCACAAATTTGAACAGCATACTGTGGTGTACTTTAACAGGAAAGCCCTTATTCTCTCCCCTGTAAGTTCACTCTCTCCTCCACCCCCAACACAGTATTCAGAAGCATTTCACACCATCAAACACATCTCAAGCCCGCTTTGCAAATCCTTTTGCCTTCTCTTTGCAGCCACAGAAGCTCCCATCAATGACAGCTACTGCAAATGCAAAGAAACAACAGCAGAAAAGTAATGAAAATCTTGAATGTAGCTCTCCTAATGGGATGTAACAGCTGGAACAAAGATCTAACACAGCTGGGAAAGCCATCATTTTCTTTTGCAACTCAGAAAATACGTGAACAGCAATGACATGCTTTTCAGAGCAATACCACACTGTCTCAATTACGTCAGAGTAAATCCATTCAGTTTCAAATACAAAGATTATGTCCCTCCAGCTGACAACCCTGCTAACTCAAACCTCACTGGTTTGACTCCAAGATAACACACTGACAATAAAGATGCTACAATTGGAATTTAATTAATTCTACTTATGCAAAACCATGGCAAAATTCAACTCATTCATCCAGAGCTGGGTTTGTACAGTAACTTATTTTAGGAGCAAGAGGAAACAATTCTGAAAAAGCAGGGAGATAACGCTCAGCTGACAAGATGTCTTTTTACAAACCTTTTAAAGAAAGAAATATAGGAATCATTTTAAGAGAGGTAATACAAAAAATACCGTATCACTGGCATGAAAACAGCATATTCCCCTTCTCTTCCACAAAAAAAAAAAAAAAGAGAAAAAAAAACCTGTGATACTTCCTTCTCCATTCATATGGGGGGGGGGGGAAATTCCTTTCCTCACTTTCAGTAAGCACAGAAACCATCACTGCACCTTTTCCTCACAGTCTTACAAACACTGCAGTACCTGTGGCAAAGGCAGATGAGCTCAGAGGGCAATGCTGCTCAATAACTCATCTCCTGCACAGTGATCCAGTAACAAAAGCATCTTCCCCAGTATTTGTACTAACCATATCAAAGGACAGCTCTGACCAAGCCTAAGTTAGCTCCTTTTTCACCCCATAACTCAGTTCTCCCAAACTCTCTGTGTTGTCCCCTCTAATTGCTTTACAAATCATTTCTGTTTGGATTGAGATACAGACTTCTGAGGTGCAGCAGCTGCACTTGTGCTGCTGGGAGATACGGGTTAGTATTGCACAGTCCCATTTCCAGACTAACTATACACAGCTTCACATCTAACTAGCTCTCAAATTTGGGGAAAGCTTGTAGGAGGGAACCTCTTCAACCTAGAATTGAAATCCAAAGAGTTTGCAGTGATATCACTAAGTCCCTCCCAAGCTCAGTTACACTGGCAGTGCCAGACACTTATCTCAATTATTCCTGAAATGATGAAGCAGAGGCAGGGCCAGGTGTCAGGTACATTCAGCTCATCACTTTGCTTTATCAGGGATCACTGCAGCAGTGAGAACTTCTGCTTCAGAGAAGGGACATGACCACAAGCAGCAGCACCTTCAGGCCACGGCTGGTCCTCTCCTGATCAAGCCGATCACGCCGCGCTTCCCGGCTCATGGGTCTTTGCTCCACACACTCTCCAAACTCACTCTTGCAGAGAAAGCCAACACCTCCAGCCTTCACAGTTCCTCTGACCTTGAGGCTGCACCCACCACCAGTTGACAGCAACATGCCTTCGATACTCCTCTCATCCACGGCTGTGACACCCTCATTAGCACAGCTCCCACAGCCTGGACAGAAGTGCTGGTAAACTTTCCCATTCACACATTTCAGGGCTGCCATGCCTGTTACCTCTCCCGTAACCTCCCGCAGTCCCCAGCACATTCTCTGAACTGGTGGTGGCTACCGGAGCTCCAAATCCACCACCAGTGAGTCACCTTCTCCTCACCCAGCACTTCAGGCGAGCAATCACATTATCCACCCCAACTCCAACCCCTGCTTCCTCTAAACGCCTTCCCCGCTGCCAGACCCCACCGCAGCAGCTCTGACCTCTACCCAAGAGGCTCTCCAAGACTTCCCCCTCCACAGGTACACACAGACACGTGGAGCAGTGGCAGCCCACAACCCCACAGCTCCCCAGCACACCAAAGGAAGGGGAAACATGTTCCTCTCAGCACAGAAGGCACAAGCAGACCTGTTTCTCTGTGCGCACACAGCCTATACCCACACCTCCACGGCACCCTTGCTCCCCGCAGCCTCTCCACTCTGTGCACCCCCCTTCATCTCCCGCCCAATACTTACAGATCCAGCAGCAGCGCTGGCAACCCCACCTCTGCACACACATCACTGCTGTCTCCCCCGCCGCGTTACACCCTCCCTGCCCCACACGCAGGGCAGCAAAGGCCTCCGCACACACAGACTTGTGACCCTCCAACCACACCGACAGCCTCAGCCTTGCTCCACATCCCCCGCAACGCTCCGTGTTCAGATCTAGCAGCGATCCTGACAGCCTCCCTCTCCCCACGCCCTCCCTGACCCCACAGGACATCAGCACCCCCTTCTTGACATTCTCACATCCAGCAGACCCCTACCACCCTCTCATCCCCCCACTCACCGTTACTGACCCAGAAAGCAACTGGACATCCCGTCCTCCCACACCCCACATTCTGCAGGTACCAGCAGGTCATCCGCCCCCCTCAGCACCTCCACTGCAGGCTCTACAGGGACGCAGACAACCCTGAGGGACACACAGCGCCATCCTCTGTCACTCTCCCAGACCCAGCAGTGATACTTGTTGCCCTTTCCCCATCCCGCCCACACACACACACTCCATACTCCTATGTGACCCAGCCAGCAGTCCCCACGCTGACTCCCAGACTTCTCTTCTTTCTCCTCTCCCACTTGGTGTAAACTGACTCCTTCCACACTCCCACCCCAGCACAGACTCACCCCAAATCCAGCAAGGCCCTGGGCATCCTGCTCCCCACCATCACTCCCAGCTCCTTCTGCACGTGTGCCACCTCAGTGGCAGCGTTGGCTAACCCCAGTCCCCCACATATCCAGCCAAACCTCTTCCGCTGCATCCACGTGAAGACACTCGCACCTCGTGCCATGCGCGCTAAAATTATCCCCAGGCCCATCCCTCCCGTTCTCCATACACATACTCCACACCTCCCACATGCAGCCCCGTCACTTTCCCACGACCTGTGCGCTACAGCTCCAACGCCCCCAAAAACCACTCTGCCTTCACACACTGCAGCCCCACATTCCCCACACACACGTTCCCAGCCCCATCGCTTCCCCCTGTACGCACACATCCCCAGCCTCATGTACACGGCCCCACGCTGCCCTGGTACATGTCAATCCCTGCCCACAGCCCCCTGCCCACCCCCATACGTATGCATCCCTGACACCAGGCACCACAGCCCCACGTCATCCCTATACACACACATCCCTAACCCCACACAGCATAGTACACGTGCATCTCCCGCCAGCACTAAAGCCCCACACCTCCTCTTGCAGACGTGCATCTCCAAGCCCCACAAACCACTGCCCCCTTACACATATATACCCAACCCAGAGCACTCCAGCGCTTCCAGCCACATCTCTCTCTCCCCTTGCAGGTGACTCCACTCCCCGCAGGGACACCTCTGGGACTCCACGCACTGCAGCTCCATCTCTTCACTCCTTACACACCCCCCGCCTCCCTGCCCCGTACACCCAGCCCAAACCTTGCGCTGTACAGCTTCAGCACTTCCCCTCGTACCCAATTCCTGGACCCTATGCACACATCCCCACTTGCAGTGGGCCCCCACAGCCTCCTCAGCATTCCCACCAGGGCACAGACCCTGACCCAGAGGTGAGCCAGGACAACACAGCAGCAGCATCACATCCTCTCACGCATATATTCCACCCAGCAAGAGGGCTAGCTGCCCCTTCTCATGACATGAGCCGACAATGTGCGCTCGCAGCCCAGAAGGCCAACCGTATCCTGGGCTGCATCACAAGAAGCATGGCCAGCAGTTCGAGGGAGGGGATTCTGCCCCTCTGCTCTGCTCTGGTGAGACCCCATCTGTAGTGCTGCGTCCAGCTCTGGGGTCCCCCACACAGGAGAGACATGGACCTGTTGGAGCAGATCCAGAGGAAGCCATGAAAATGATCAGGGGGATGGAACACCTCTCCTATGAAGAAAGGCTGAGAGAGTTGGGGTTATTCAGCCTGGAGAAGAGAAGGGAGACCTTATTGCAGCCTTTCAGTACTTAAAGGGGGCTTATAAGAAAGATGAGGACAGACTTTTTAGCAAGGCTTGTTGCGACAGGACAAGGGGGAATGGTTTTAAACTAAAAGAGGTAGATTTAGACTAGATAGAAGGAAGAAATTTTTTACAATGAGGGTGGTGAAACCCTGGCCCAGGTTGCCCAGAGAGGTGGTAGATGCCCCATCCCTGGGAACATTCAAGGTCAGGTTGGACGGGCTCTGAGCCACCTGGTCTAGTTGAAGGTGTCCCTGCCCATGGCAGGGAGGCTGGACTAGATGACCTCTAAAGGTCCCTTCCCATCCAAACTATTCTATGATTCTCCCCTCCCAGTACACCCCCCTCCCAAATTCAGAACACTACAGCCCCAGCAGCAGGGCCAACTGTCCCATCTCCCCCTCCTGTACACATGCACTCTAGTAACCTGCACACTGTAGCCAGAGAAAGCCTGTCGCAGCCCCATCTCCCCACACTCTAGACCCACTGCCTCAGAGCTCTGTTTCCCCCAACTCCACAGCCCCAACCCCTCACCCATGCCCACACCCCAAACCCACTGCCCCACAGCCCACCTCTCCCTCGCATTAGGGCCCCTGTGCACCAGTACTGCCCCATAGCTTCCCCCCTCATCCTCTTAGTCCCCTGCACTGCTCCACAGCCCAGCTCCCCTTGATCTTCCCCCAGCTGGCGTATCCCAGAGCCCACCTCCCCGCAACCCCCACCACTGCCCCACAGCCTGATCTCCCCCATGGCCCCTGCACTGCCCCACAGCCTGATCTCCCCCACGGCCCCTGCACTGCCCCACAGCCTGATCTCCCCCATGCCCTCACCTCCCTGCCACAGACCACTTCCCCACGCTCTCTCCCTACAGAATTGCCCCACAGACCACCTCCCCATGCCACCACAACACTGCCCCACAGCCTGGTCTCCTCCATGCATGCACCTCAGACCTGCTGCCCCACAGCCCCCAGCGCTGCCCAAAGCCCACCTCCCCATACCCTCCTGCACTGCCCCACAGCCCACATCCCCATAACCTCCCCCCGCAAAGCACCCCCCAGCACCGTCCTACAGCCTCCCACCCCACAGCTGCCCTCCCCATGCCTCCACAGTGCTACCCCACAGCCTTCCTTCCCACAGCCTCCCCTCCCCACGGCCCACAGCCCTGCTCCGCAGCCTCCCGCCACAGAACGGCCGAGGCTGGCAGGGACTTACGGAGGTCACTTGGCGCAGACCCCTGCTCAAGCAGGGCCACCCACAGCCGGCTTCCCAGGACCGTGTCCAGACAACAACGACTACGCCCTTTGCCGCAGCCCCTCTCCCCACAGCACTGTCCCCCAGACCCCGGCCCGGCCCGCACTCACAGAGCTCGCAGTAGCGGTGGCAGCCCCGGCCCAGCCCCTGCAGGTACCGCTGCAGCACGTCGGTGAGGAGGTCGCAGGCCGAAACCTGCACGGAGTCCCAACCCAGCGCCTGACAAATCTGCGCCACCGACACCCGCAGCAGCCACCGCGAGTAGGTCTCGCACATGCCGGCTCGGCTCGGCGCGGTGCCGCCCGGGCCCGCCGCCCGCCCTGGGCCGGGAGGGCCGAGGGAGGCTCACGCACAGCCCGCCGCCGCCGCCATCTTGGCGCTGCGCCTCCCCGCCACCCGCGCCAGGCCGCGCCGCTCCAGCGCCGAGCGCATCGAGCGGGGCGCGTCGCATCGAGCGCTCGGCCGTCGGCAGGGCGGCAGGCTCGTGTCACCCCAAAAACCGCCGAAATTGCAGTTTCCCACAGCGGTGTGAGGAAAAGTTGGTGTCAGGCGGCCTTTCGGAGGACCCCCGGCTGGGATTCCCCAGGGGCGAGAGTCCGCCGCCGCCGCCCCCTCTCCTCCGCCAGTCCCAGGCAGCCGAGCCGGGGCCGTACCCGTCAGGCGCCGGAGCAGAACCCAGGCGCAGCGTTTAAACAAGCAGCAACGCGACGTGTGACCTGAAAGCGGGAAATTCCTGGTCAAACCAGCTTATCCGATGCCCTGTTTGATTATTTTTCTCTTTTTTTTTTTTTTTCTTTTCAGCCGGCTGGAGGAGGCAGATGTCGGCCCTCGCCATCGCTGCGGGGCCCAACGCGTCCTGGAGCGGCTGAGGACATCAAATGTTTGCTGTCGAGACCTTGCCTTTAAATCTTCCTTTTTGGGTGAAGGCCTTTAGTTACTCTTCACGCTAATCTTGTCAGCGGATCACTTTTGGTTTGGAGATGGCGGTTTTGGGCTGTCAGGCCCCACGGCGTCACTCCGCAGCGGTACGGCCTCGCCAGGCGTATCGCCACGCGTATCGCCACGCGTATCGCCAGACGTATCGCCAGACGTATCGCCAGACGTATCGCCAGCACTGCATCAGCAACCTCCTGCACGCACATGGAAGCTGCAGGATTGGGCCTGTGCTGTGAGGAATGGGAATCTTGAGAAATGGGAGAGGAAGTTTTAGTGCAACAGAATCCTTTGGGGGTGAAGAGACTTCTCAAGGACATAGGAAGGAGCCTGATTTAAGACACTTCAAAACAAAATTGACTTGTAGGGGATATTTCATAGAATCACAGAATCATTAAGGTTGTTTATTTGGGGAAAAAAAACTGAGCAGGGAAAGGATGAAACTATGGTGGCAAAAAGAAGGATCCAGAAACAAAAATAAGGGTTACTAAGTGGTGTGGGAGGTCGAATGAGGAGCAACAGAGCTGTTATTCAATCATGGCTGTGTATACACTAATAACACAAGCGCTAAGCTGTAACTCGGTAATTGTTTGTAACTAATCAGAGCGTGAAGGACAGATTTGTAAATAATAGCAGTCTATTATTAGAAGTTAATTAGTTCACGAATTAGCTCTTTGATTTATTGGATGGTTAGTAGTGTGTTGATTAGTCAGTAGACAGCCCGGTCTCTTGCATCAGTCACATTTTGGGTCTGCAGCCTGAGGAGAGGGGAGCTGGGCCCCAGCAAAGCCCTGCAGCTCATCGTTGGGACGGGCAGGTGGATCTTCTCTGCTCGCTCCCTTCAGTCTGTTGAGAAACTTTGGGCAGTTTTGAACTGGCATCACATTTCCCATCTTAGAAACCTATTTTTTTTTTTTTGAGTGCTCTGGAAAGCTGCAAATGCACAGGCGCCCTTTTTGAAACTCCGCAAGTATTCTGAAGGGAATTAACATGGAATTCAAGCATTTGGAAAGAACTTCCCCCTGTGGATGTGCTACTCCTTAGGTACATCGGACCTGACCTGGGCTGCATGCGAGGTACTCCTTTGTCTCTTGAAAGGGGGAAGAGGGAAGGCTGGAGGTTGCAGAAAGGATTTCCTCGCCTATCTGAGAGGAATTAAAGGACACGTTGCGTGGGGGGCGAGGAAGGGAACAGTCAGATGGGCTGGGGACAGCAGGAGGGTGCCTGACGGACCCAGCTGGCTTGGCACGCTGCCGCTGAACCAGGCAGGTCCTGCCCAGGGCCCAGCGTTCCTGTGCTCGGCGTCACACGTCCCTCTCCTCTGGGATGACAGCGGCGGATGGCTGCCTGTCCCGCGGCGCCCATCAGTTGCACACTCCGTGAGGCAACAGTGACAGCAGGCCAGGCAGCCACAAAAACTCAGACGCTGCCAGAAAGCATTGGCCCTGTGGGCAAGCACCTTGGTTCACATGCCATCAGGACAGGAACACGGTGGGAACTCAGTTAGAAAGCCAGCAGTAGCCTAAATTATTCCTTAACGGGGATATAATTTCACATGGAAGAGAACAGAAAGGATGGATAAATTTACAGAGGAAGAGAGTAACATAAATCATGAGAACTACCTCAAAAAATGGAAGTTGTTTAAACAATGGGGCTAACTCTCAACTATAACGGACTTAATTTCAATCTACTGTCTTTTTAGGCTTGTAGTTTCAAAGCAGTGTTTGGCACACTTAGGTAGAAAAGGAAACAAGACAAAACATGATTTAAAAGGGGCTCTAAATAAAAATAAAGTTATGCTGAAAAGAATTACAGGCTTGAGGTTGTGAACTAGGAGTTGCATAATAGATCAGGGACTTCTACACTATCGCAACATCCAGTGGCTGGTTTGTCTTCCCACATTGTGGCACTCCCTGAATTCACCCATTCTAACCTGTCTGCCACTCCGGTTGTGTGAAAAACAGCAGCATTATAGAATCGTAGAATCATTAAGGTTGGAAAAGACCCCTAAGATCATCGAGTCCAACCGTCAACCCAACACCCCCATGCCCACTAAACCATGTCCCTAAGCACCACATCTACACGTCTTTTAAATACCTCCAGGGATGGGGACTCCACCACTTCCCTGGGCAGCCTGTTCCAAGGCCTGACCGCTCTTTCAGGAAAGAAATTTCTCCTAATGTCCAATCTAAACCTCCCTTGGCGCAACTTGAGGCCATTTCCTCTCGTCCTATCGCTTGTTACTTGGCAGAAGAGACCAACCCCCACCTCGCTCCAACCTCCTTTCAGGTAGTTGTAGAGCGCGATGAGGTCTCCCCTCAGCCTCCTCTTCTCCAGACTAAACAACCCCAGTTCCCTCAGCCACTCCCCATCAGACTTGTGCTCCAGGCCCTTCACCAGCTTCGTTGCCCTTCTCTGGACACGCTCCAGCACCTCCATGTCCTTCTTGTAGTGAGGGGCCCAAAACTGAACACAGGATTCGAGGTGCGGCCTCACCAGTGCCGAGTACAGGGGCACGATCACCTCCCTGCTCCTGCTGGCCACACTATTTCTGATACAGGCCAGGATGCCGTTGGCCTTCTTGGCCACCTGGGCACACTGCCGGCTCATGTTCAGCCGGCTGTCGACCAGCACCCCCAGGTCCTTTTCCCCTGGGCAGCTTTCCAGCCACTCTTCCCCAAGCCCGTAGCGTTGCATGGGGTTGTTGTGGCCGAAGTGCAGGACCGTGGTTCCTTAAAAGAAGTCATTGGAAGTTTTCTAAATCCATAACAAATCTGTTCCAAGACTCTCTCTCGTTTCCCCAAATCCCACCTCAGGTCCTGATATTGCTTCCCTTCTTATCCACGTGTACATCTCCACGCACACACAAAGGCAGCACACAAAGCTGCAGGGTATCAACAATACACCGCTTCATTAAGCCAACCCGTTGTCTGTAAGGAGACGTATGAGCTGAAGCTCAGCACTCGATTGTGCGGTTTCTAGACCAGCTGACTTGGGTCCAACCCAACCCCATCGGGTGGCTGCTTACGCCTGTCCCGGTGGCACGCTCACAGATTGCTTTGAAGCTCAAAGCAAAGGGCTCAAGGCCACTGCCATGCTCTCCAGATCTCTTCTGCAAACTCCTCCCATTGCCGTCACGTACGTTACTGAGCCTTTCTGGGCTCTTGTTTTGTCTACCAGACGGAGAGTGCCAGCTTTCTACTTTTATGGTTATTCTGCACCACTGCCATTTCTTTCTTACACTTCTGCTATGCCCTATTTTTCCTTTCTCACATTTCCGTCATGCTCAGCGAGGGCTGAGAACTGCAGCACTGCTGTATTTTATAGCATGCAAATATATATATACACACACACCCCAACCATATATAAACAGCATGCATTCTAAGTAAACACTGAAATCACTCATGTAATCAGTTGATTTTAGAATACGAACATCTAGAAACAGCAGTAATATGGCATTCAAATGAGATAGAGAGTAGGGTTCCAACTGCACGATGCAGAGGTTATTCCAGTCTCCTCCTTCAGCACACAGTACAATGTACGTAACAAACCAGCACTTTTAAACACAAGGTGAAGACAGGCAATCTCTTCCACTTTTCAAAAAAAGAAACACCCGCTTTATGTCCTTGCATGCCAGATACATTACAAAATGTAGAGCACAGCCTTTTAAAAAAATTACGTTTCAAAGCATACCCAAGTCAAACCCAGATATTTAGTCACCAAGAGCATTTGTTTCATGTAGATGGTTTATTATAAGAATTTACAGATTTCTGGGGCTTTACCACTTCTTCACAAAATAACAGAGCAGTCTTGTTAACATAGACACAGGCAGGTTAAACCATATGCTCAGAAGGGCTCCTCTTCACCTGTAAGGAAAATTGAAGCAAATTAAAAGCCGTTCATTTATTTATTTATTTGAAACTTTTATCTCCTCCAATTTGAATACTTCAACTAATGAACATTCCTTACCCCCTCCCCCCACAAATTCTCTATCAGGTCTATTTTTCCTTGAAGTTTTAGATCTTGAATATGCTTATTTTGCTACAGGAACTTCTTCTTTGTACAATGTCTTACATACAGACATTTTTAAGTCATTGCATAAGGTCAAGGCACTATGAAAAAATTAAAACAGTAATTGCAAGTGAATCCAATAACCCAGAGATGTTTAAAAGACACAGAAAACTATGTCAAATGTGGACATACGCTATCATGGGCATATTTTGCTTTGAATTATTGGTGCTTAACTTTTTGTTCAAACAGATTCAAACTACCAATGGGCAATTTCCCAGCTCTTTGGGAAGAGAAGTTTGACCAACAAATTCCGACTTCCTCATTTGACTCCAAGATTGTCTGTGTTAATTCATTTTAAAACACAATCTAGTTTCTATTTCATAACTTTACCTCTTGGATTTGGCTGAACCGCTTTTTCCGATTAATCCCTGGTTACGGTATTACGAGAAAAAACAGAACAAGCAGGTTAGGAAGCAACTCATGCAAATTCAGGCAAAACTATGCACGTACTTATGACCACAAATGTATTGTGAGGAGCACAATACAGCACATAACTGCAATATGGTATGTATTCCAGGCATTTTGTAAACACACAGGATTTTAACACATGTATTTGCATCTGAGTATAACACAAAATTTCAGCTGTTAGATGTAACACACATTAGCTCCATGCAGTTACAAATTGTGGTCTAAGCCCACACATTTGTAACCTGCAGTACACACCTTCACAAAACTTCTTTCTCAGGGAAATAAGCAAAATACTGAACTTAAGTAAAATACACATTCAGTATCAACAGACACTGGCAATTCCCTTCTTCTTCCAACCCCACCCCCAAACTCTCAGCTTCTGAACTCCATCACAGGCTGATTTATCCAAAAGCATTTCAGTCACCTGAGCACTACTGGGCTGTCTGAGCAGACCGAGCAGGAGCAGCCCAGGTAGAAGAAGAGGGGGGGAATCCACTGCCGGTTCAGGCAAGGATGTGTGTTGAGGCTAAAGATCTATTTTACCAGCTTTTTCAGTTTATCTGGCCAAAAAAGACTGCCAAACTTCACACTTGTTAGTAGAACTGCAGAAGATGAAAAACCTGGGAGTCGTGCCCTGGATTGTCTTCCCTTCGGTTTTAGGGCCTACATGCCCTAACCTTCCCCGTGAACCTGACTGAAGCAGGACGTACAAGCATTACATGGCTTCGCAACAACTCCTGTTCCACATTTATACAGGTACTCACAGAGCAGCAGCGCCAGAGATGATCTCAATAAGCTCCTTGGTAATGACGGCTTGACGGGTACGGTTGAATGTCAAGGTCAATTTGTCAATCATCTCAGCTAGAAAAAATTAAGATTGGAATTTAAACATACAATAACTATTCAAATACGGATAAAGAGAAGCTGTTTGAACAGAATACCAAATAGTCTTGTAAATACATGCAAACGATCAAGAGGCATACTGCACTTTTCTGTTTTTTTTCCCCTACAGATAACACAACTAGTAGACAATCTAGAAACTTGATAATTTGGCTTGAGGCATCAGAGTTAAACATCTGAAGAACAGCTGACAGACTAGTAAATACCATGGTATGATGTCACTTATTTTAACAAAACACAAGCATGCATTATTTGCTTTTAAATTCGATTTCACTGTCAATTAACTAAACTGGTATTTCCTTCAAGTTACTGCTGTTCTGGCAAAGGGAGCCAGATTTTTTTGAAATTTTTTTCCTTAATTTTTTTTTTTTTAAACGCAGAAGGTATAATCTCTTTCTCTCAAGGTAAGGTGGTCAGCAGAGAGCCATACTTACAGTTCCAGGTAGCCCAACTGCACATCACATCAGCTTCACTCAGTCAGCAGTATTTATGCAACATTACCTTCTTCGGACTGAAGTCTTATCACCATGCCACATTAAAAGCTATTAGCTGTCACCCACTAGTACCAGCTGCATAATCTCTGCACTGCACTCAGTTTGGACACCTTCCAAGAATACTTGTATATTCTCAACTTGCTGCATGACAGGTGGTAAAGTATTTAATTATTGTTTCAGTTTCCTCACCTTTAAATTGGTGCAGTACTAATCACATTGGGCTCACAAGTAGGTATAGGTTTATAAAAATTTTGGAAATCCTCAGACCAGCCACATGAGAAGAGTGTAAAGAATTTTTGGCCATTACAAGATTAGTTTAGTATTTCATATTCTTATTAAAGAATCTGTTACTTTGCTTCCAGTTACCTAGTCTTGTTTCTCATATACTTGATAGCCATCCCTCTTTCCAGGGACTAAATAAGGTTCACATGTTCAGAAAAGAATCCTGGTTGAACTGGCTCAAAAAAACCAGACTCAAAACAGAATTAAGAGAGAAACCAGCTCGTTTCTTATAATTCTGGGAATAAAGAATTGCACAACAGGAGGTCAGTACTTTCATGCTAAACTACTGAAGTCCTGGGAAGCCCACGGTGTAGACTTACAAGCATTTTTGCTAGCGTTGTCCATAGCGGTCATCCTAGCACTCTGCTCGCTGGTGGTGGATTCTTTCAGGGAGTAGTACAGAATATTTGCTAGTGTAAATTCCTGGTAGTTTCTCAGCACATCAGCATCAATATCATCATAGATACTTAGGCTTTCTGTAAAATATGAAAGAGCGGACTTAGAGAAATCCAAGATACACTACTTCTATCAAAACAATACAATGCATGCGAAAGACTACTAGGCTAGCCTGTTTCTCTACTTAAGGCAGCGCAGAGGGATTTTCTGTATGTACTATGTGTACTTTCATAACAAATTTTAAGTAGCAGAGAGATTAAGTATTTCATGTGTTTTCATTCAATTTAATACTAGGAAAGTCAGATTCCGACCAGGCCAAATACATTATCGGTGTATTATGTTTAATCTTCCCATACAACGTTGCAGAAACATTCTGGGGTATTTTTACTGAGTAGTGCAAAGTCACTCAATGCCCAGGCCCTTCAGTGCTGAAAACACTTGAACTGACAGAGTTTGGCATATGCGTAATTCTTGCTTGGGAGAGAATCTCAAACCAAAATTAGTATGACCTTTCTTTTTAACCTCCCTGCCCCACAGCACCTTGATAGGTCAGCCTTGGACTGCCAAGATAAAACAATCCGGTAAAGACACATGTATCATAACACCATAGTAAGATGTTCTAATACCATATTTCCATGTTTAGAGTACTTTTTCTGTGATTTATCACTTCACGTTTTCTAGTTCACTACTTACCAGAACCAGCAACTGTTTCAAGGGAGAAGATCGGTTTTTCATCAGTCTTGTAGGAGATGACAGACCTGTATAAGAATAGTTAACAAGCTTTTCAGTTCAACTAACCCTAAATTGAGCGTTTAAAGTCAAATTAGAATAGACTAGTTCTAGCCTTCCAATTCCACAAAGTTCTGCAATAATCCTAATGAATAGATCTCAGGTACCATGTGGATATAATGACGTGCTGACTGTAAATATAACAGCACCCACTATGCAAAAAGAAAATTCCAACCACAGTTATTAAAAAAAAAAAAAATGGCTCTTCACACACAACAAAATGCACTCCCTCCTCAAGAAATAAAGTAAACATGACAATTCACAGTCAGGTTTCGTATTACTTCATTAGGCCAATGTACTGTTTGAAGGCTTCTATCCAATATATTTCCAGTGCAGTTTCAGTTTAATCTTACCTGAACCGATTGTAGATGACAGAGCCTTCATCAAATTCATACCCAGAGTTTAACAACTCTAAGGCAATGACTGAAGCATCTCCAAAGCTCGGAGGTCTCCGTCCCACTTCTTTGAATGTCAGCAGGAAGTACTTGCTGTGTGTCCTGCAGGAATACCAAATCTGTGTTACAAGCAAGTGGATGCTCTAATGTACAACTACATAGCAGCAAGACTTAGTTACTACTGTAACTCATTAAGTGTTCAGAACTAATCATGTTATTGAATTAGGGTCTGAGAGAAACTTTGCTTTTTATTTTTTCAGCTAAATTATTATGATAGCTTCAATGATAAACACACACTTATAACAGTGCTAGTGTTGCTAGCTTTCAGACTTTTATTTCAAAAATGTAACAGTGCTGTGCAGCGGTTTCATGAATGTCCAGATGATCAAAATCCCTTTTAGCATATTTGCAGATTTTCTTTTTTAAAGGAGCTTGAATTTAGCACAGTTCCATTAAATGCAATTGCCTGCGAATTGCCACACAGCTTTCTGAGCAGTCTTGAAATTTCTACCACAGAAAACAAACAAAACCACCAAACCAAACCCTTCTCCTTTTTACCTCTGAAGTAGGCCTCTGATCTTGTCGCCTACTCCAACCACCATAACTTCTTTCCCTGCATTTGAGAGGTTGGTAATCTCGTTCTTCAAGGTTTTAGCAATAGACGTATGGATAGCACCACACAGACCTCGGTCAGAGGACACACCAATAAGGAGGTGCTTCTTCTTGTCCTCGGGTGCCTTTATTTCTGCCTTCTCATAGAGAGCTTAAAAAAACAAAACCAACCCAAAACAAAACAAAAAAGATAAGTTATTCAAGGGTGCCAGGAAGCAAACAGGTCATATCAAAATACCTCTGACTTATTCTAACTACAGTAATTTCAAAAGGGGTTCCAAATCATAGCCAGATGAATTTTATCTCCCCCACAATCATTCGAGTTTGCACGTTATCTGACCAGAAAACAAAGAAACAATTCAAAGCCAACCACATCTCTGCGTCGGATATCACACAATCAGTGTCATTACTTAGTTAAGGTCACTGTGCAAGTCCACTGCCTCAGGAGCACGTGCAGCCCAAAAGTTCACAGGGAGGTTTGGCAGTAGCTGTAGATGCTACAGAGACAGGACACAATACCATTAACAGATAGAAGCAGGCCAGAAATTCTGAGTTGTGGTGCTTTTATGACTAATAAAAACAACCATGCAACCACACAAAGTTAAAAAAGTGATCTGAAATCATAATGAATTTCACATTAGAACTCTTAAAAATAGCTATCCATAAATTACGTATAAGGAATACTCAAGATGACAGTGGCCTAGGGATACAAATTCTTCTGCAAAAAATCTACCAAAAGGTTGAAAAAGTCTAGGCATTTTATCACCACCATGAAAGCCTTCCTCTTCTGTTCCCACACCACACGATTCGAGAGTCTTCCCTCACCCAGTGCTCCGGTTCCATAGACTCTAGCAGGCTTCAGCTCCCTCTCAGCTCTTGCGTATTTTGCTGCAGAAACCATCTTCATGGACTTTGTAATTTTCTGAATGTTCTTGATGGACTTCAAACGCCTGGTAACTACAAGGTTAATAGTTGAAGGTCATGGGCTGTACTGGGCATAATGACATCAAAAACAAGAAATAAAGTGCTAGTAACAGCCATCCAAAAATATCTTGCCAAGTTCCTCAAAGAAGAAATAAATAAATAAACAAAAAATCCACAAATAAACTTCATAAAAGACATGCCCCTACTATTTACAGTAAGAAAGCAGTAAGAGTAGTAATCTGGCTAACCCAAATGCATCTTTACAATAGGTATGGTTTTTTCCCCCAGACATAACATTTATTTAATATTTAGCCCCACATAAGACCTATTTACTATTCTCTTTCCTTCCCCTTCTACCTGTTTCACAAATATATCATTTGAGGTATGTTGTCATCTTTTCCCAGACAACAAGGGGTAAAAAAAAGAAAACCCAATAATATAATGAGACAGAATAAACTTCCTCCTCTGTTTAGATTGTGGTGAAATGAGATTCATAAAAATGCTGATGTAAAAAGAAAACAAAACAGGTGTCCTATAGACAAGTGCAATCCCAAGGCAATATACCTGTATAAGAACCAATGAGGAATGGCTTAAAGAAGCATTATCAAAGTGAAACTATTCAGTCAACCTTTTTTCCCCCCAATGTTGGATAAACACACAGGGAAATAAACATAACAGAAAATAAATTCATTCTTAGAGGCAAGGAAAAATCTGGTTTAGCACATATGATAAAGTTATTTTTAAAATGTGTTTGAGTAAAACTATATTGGTTTGCTGAAATGACATCTAAATCAGTGTTAAGACCGTTTTAAGCAATGCCCTTTCTGAAAAACACTTCTTTAATACAAGAAGTGCTGGAGGCTCACATATCAATGTTACTGTGTATCACAATTACTTTATCTGACGAGGCTAGCCGAAATTATATTTTAACATATGGTTTTCCTGCAACACTCTCCCTTTCTCAGAAGCAAACAAAACCTGTACTTACTGTCTTTTAGAGTTGCCATATTCCTGACTTGGCCCCTGAAAATGAATGCAGGAGAAATTAGGATAGCTCACTAGTTCTCCAGCAAACCAACACCTATCAAGGGCAGGTCCCTTTCAGAGGGATGAAAATTTAAAAATTGCCGTTTCTTAAAAAGCATCGGTAGTAGGGACAAACCACCCTAAACCATGCCTTGTATGCCTACCTTCCATCCTCCCCCTCATCTCCTATATCATGTAATACGTTATCCACTGCCTCGGATAATGGCACGATGTAAACAAGGGCCAGACAGCATGGCATCAGAAGGGTACAACTTTCAAAAAACATAACCGTTTTTTAAAAACGATTAAAACGAAGCACAGGAGGTGACACCATTTCCTGACAAGAGCAGAGTCTCCTTACACCGCCTGTCATCTATAAAGTTGTCCTTTTTAGCCCTCTTGCCTCGCTCATTCACTCCCGGGCTGGGCGCTCTTTCCCTACGAGGTCTCCCCCTCGCCCCCCCACCCAGAGCCGCAGCTGAGAGGACGGTGCCTCCGTCCCCGGCAGGTCACCGCCGTGCCCCCGGGAGGCCGCTTCCCTTCAGCCCCACGGTCACGGCTCCTCCAGCCACACCGGAGCCCACAGCACCTCAGCTGCTGCGCCGGGCGGCGATCCCGTCACCCCCGGGGCGCCAAACGGCTGAGGGGAGCGTCGGCCCCTCAGCCCCCCGGGGCCGGCCCCAGCCGCCCGGCCGCCCCGCCGCTTGCCCGCACCACCGGGAGGCAACCCCCCCGTCCCCACAGGGCCGTTCCCGCCCCGCGACCCCGCCCGTTACCATTGCGGCTGGTAAAGAGCGACGGCGGCCCCCCGGGCAAACATGGCGGCGCCTCCACCACAGCCCCGCTGAAGGTCAGCGCGCCCGCACCGCGCATGCGCGCAGCCGGGCCCAGCGGAGGGGGGGCGGGAAGTACTTCCGGGGCGCCGGCGGCCACTTCCGGCGGGGGCAGCGAGAGGGACGGGGGCAGGGAGGGGGGTGGCGGAGAGTCAGCGCCGCCGCCATGGGGAAGTCGGATTTCCTCAGCCCCAAGGCTATCGCCAACCGTATCAAGTCCAAGGGGCTGCAGAAGCTGCGCTGGTACTGTCAGATGTGCCAGAAGCAGTGCCGCGATGAGGTAAGCTCGCCCCGATGGTGGCTGGGCCTGTGGCGGGGGAGCGCGGCGGGCCCCGATCCCTCGGCGATCCTCAGTGAGGGGGCACGGGGGGCTCCGACCCCCTTGCAGGGAATCCCAGTCCCCTTGGGGGGGAGGGTGTCTCCTGGAGATACGCAGGGGGGTCAGATCTCCTGGGTTGGGGTCCTCAGTCCCCTTGTGGGGGCTCCGATCTCACTTGTAAGCGTCCCCAGGCCATTGAGGGGGACACGGGGGGGCTGCGATCGCCCTTGTAGGGGTCCCTGATCCTCTTGTGGGGGCTGCGATTCTGTTAGGGGGTATGGGGCCTCATAACCTTCTTGTGAGTTCCCTAGTCCCTTTCCAGGGGGGTACAAGGCTGACTCAGATTTCCCTTTTAAGTGTTCCCAGTCTCTTTGTGGGGGCTCTGATCCCATCTGTGGGTGTGATCCTTCTAGGGAGTATCCTGGCCTCATTTGCTGGGAGCACAGGGAGCCTCAACTGTCTTTAGGAGAGCATTGGAGAGGGCCCTTATTCCCCTTAGGGGGTCCCCAGTCCCTCTTGTATGGACCACGGTCCCCGTGGGGGCAGATTGGTGGGACCTGGAGGGTTCCCAGTTGTTGGGGGTGGGCCGATCCCTTTGGGATCCCTGTCGTGAATGAGTGATTTAGAGGCCGCTTAAAGAATCACCGTCAAAATCACCGTCAAATCACCATGGGAGTCCTCATCCACTTTGGAGAAAGCATGTTGGCCCTGATCCATCTTTGGGGATGTTTAATCCCCTGCAGAGTGACTGATCAACACAGGGTGAGAGGGAGCACAGGGTGGCCCCAGACTCCCTGTGGAGGGATGATTCCCTCATATACACCTTGAGAGGCTGATGGGGGTAAGAATTAGGTGGCTTCCATCCACCTTAGCGTAGCCATGATTTCCCTTGGGGACAGGGTGGGTGCGGTGACATGCCCAAGGGGATTCACGTCTGGAGCACTGTGAGGTCTCTTTTCATAGAATCATAGAAACTTAGAATCATAGAATGGTTGGATTGAAAGGAACCTTTAAAGGTCATCTAGAATCATAGAATCATAGAATCATACAGGTTGGAAAAGACCTCTAAGATCATCGTGTCCAACCGTCAACCCAACACACCATGTCCACTAAACCATGTCCCTAAGGGCCTCATCTACACGTCTTTTAAATACCTCCAGGGATGGTGACTCCACCACTTCCCTGGGCAGCCTGTTCCAAGGCCTGACCACTCTTTCAGTAAAGAAATTTCTCCTAATGTCCAATCTAGTCCAACCCCCCTGCCATGGGCAGGGACATCTTCAGCTAGATCAGGTTGCTCAGAGCCCTGTCCAACCTGACCTTGAATGTTCCCAGGGATGGGGCATCTCCCACCTCTCTGGGCAACCTGGGCCAGTGTTTCACCACCCTCATTGTAAAAAATATCTTCCTTCTATCTAGTCTAAATCTACCCTGTTTTAGTTTAAAACCATTCCCCCTTGTCCTGTCGCAACAGGCCCTGCTAAAAAGTCTGTCCCCACCTTTCTTATAAGCCCCCTTTAAGTACTGAAAGGCCGCAGTAAGGTCTCCCCGAAGCCTTCTCTTCTCCAGGCTGAACAACCCCAACTCTCTCAGCCTTTCTTCATAGAGGAGGCGTTCCATCCCCCTGATCATTTTTGTGGCCTCCTCTGGACCCGCTCCAACAGGTCCATGTCTGTCTTTTACTGAGGTTTCCTTCCTTCTGATTCTGGCTCGGTTTCTTCCCTTCTTCTCCTCTTATGAAGAAAAGCTTTTTCTCTGAAGCTTCCCCCTCTTCTTTTCACTTGTCTATTCACTTGGACCCAGATGCCTGTGGGATGTGAGTGTCCTCTTCTTCCTGATTTCCACCAGAGTTGTGCTCCAAAAGTATCTCCGCTTGGGCTAACTGTGCTTTTAATTTTCCATTCTCCATGAATAGCCTCTTTAATGTGCCTTAGAGAAGAGAAGTAAAGCATCCTGTGGATGTTTAATTGTCTCGTTCTTCAGCTGTTCCTGCCCCCCTCTCCCTTTCACCCAAGAAGCTCAAATCCTATTCTCTTCCCAGTGGCTACAAGCAAAAAAGCTTCACTGCGTTACAACCAGATCTTTTTATAAGGGGGAACAGGGCTCCCGTGGCATGAAATTTGCTGTAGATTTAATCATATTGTGATGAAAGAGCATTATATTAGACAAAAAAAGGATGCGGTCAAACATCCTATGTTGGGGTGCTTTTAGGGGAGCTCTGATGACTTCAACCCTGTGTCAGAGGTGGCCAAACGACCACTGTCCATAGCTTGAGCGCTCCCAGGACACCGTCTCCTCCTTACACACATTTGTCGTCAGTGTTGGTCAGGTAGGGAGCCAGTAGATATTTCCAGTGCTCTTGCACAAGTGCCTGGGACGGGTCCTGGGTGGACCTGAGTGGTGCCCCGTCAATCCCGTTCCACATGGGACGAAGAGGACTGCTTGGAATGTCCTGTCTCGTAGCCCCTTTCACAGTTTGTCTGAAGGCTCTTGGCCTTGGGAAGAGTTTTGTTTCTGGCTTGCCCAAACAAACCACTCTGTGTCGGGAGGAACAACTATCTTGTGTAGGCTATGGCTGAGTTAAGGTGTTTTCTGTGGAGCCTCCAAGAAATTTCACTTATAAAACGTTATTTTTAATACTCTTCAGCTGTGCGAGTGTTGCAAATTGAGACAAAGACAGACAAAGTATTTATTTTTGTTTTATAGAATGGCTTCAAATGTCATTGCATGTCTGAGTCCCACCAGAGGCAATTGCTGCTGGCTTCTGAAAATCCTCAGCAATTCATGGATTACTTTTCTGAGTAAGTTTGCTACATATTCTTACCCAGGTCTTCATTCCTGTGTCACGTCTGCGCAGCCATACCTCTAAGGCCCAATCATGTCCCGTTGAAGACGCTTTATTCTGATACATTTTAGTGTCAGCTCTTTTTTTAATGGCAGTTTGAAAATTTAGGGCGATGTCACTTTTGAACACATGTAAGAGGTTTCAGGGAGCTGTGATGTTTAATCAAATTTGACAGTTTATGCCGTGTCTGAATCCCGTTTTAAGTTGCTCTATGTAACAAAGTACGTCATCGTTCTGCCCCAGCTAACGCAGGGGCAGAGTTACACGCAGAGTTACAAAGAGCTAGAAGAACCATTACAGAGGGATAACAAGCCAGGGGTGTGACTAACGTCCCACAGTTTCCCCCAGTCCTTTGTCCAGCTGACCTACATGACAGCTGGGTTGACTGGAGCTGTCTTCAGCACGAGTCTGAAGCTCTTGAATTAGCAGTGAGATGAGTGATCAGTCTGCCCCTTCTACCACTGCTGCCCTTCGTCCTGCCCTGTGTTTTGTGTCAGTCAGCCTGGGAAGATACCTGGTAATGAAATACCAGCAATTAGTGGGAAGTGTTTAGATTTCGTTCTTTTCCATTCTATCCCTTTGAAAGGGTATTATCCTTCTGAAGATTTAACTTGTATGTGCAGGTACCGTATTGTGTTTCTTTGTGCTTACATACTGCATTTAACGCTACTTTACTGAAAAAGGGAAAGGAGTGTCTGAATTTCGTTATGCTCAGTTCAAAAGAATACTCATTTTTATGCTGCAGATATTTCATTGTCAATGATGATAGAAAATTGTTTTGTAACCATTGAAATTTTACTGAATTACTTTCTTTTTATCCCCCAAGGGAGTTCCGAAATGATTTCCTAGAACTGCTCAGGAGGCGATTTGGTAAATATTTTGCTGTTTGTTTGTTTGTTTGTTTTTAATGTCTTTTATTAGTTCAGTGCAAGAAGTTTTGGTTGCTTTCTCCTAGGTCCCATATTTATATTTAATAATAATAATTCTGTATTTCAGGAACAAAAAGAGTCCACAATAATATTGTGTACAATGAATATATCAGTCATCGAGAACACATCCACATGAATGCCACACAGTGGGAGACACTGACTGATTTTACTAAATGGCTGGGGAGAGAAGGTAAATGTAGTTGCTCAGGGTTGGGAAGTTTTAAAATTATTGGGTAATTGCATTGCTGATAAGTGATCAGTAAACATTTATGTTAGTTCTCCCTTTTCCTTTTTCTTTCTTCCCCTCCTCTCCTGTCCAAACATATTTCTGTGCTAATCATTAGGAATTTGCTTATGAAAAATGTCAGAAGTCTGGGATAAATGCATCAATTATGAACCTTTCTTTGTTTCATCTGTGGTCTATATTTACTGGAGATATTGCTAAATTCTAAATCAACTTCCAACAGTTGCCGTTTAAAAATTACAAACTATGATAGAACATTTCTTATGACTACAGAGTCCTTCCGTATTTAAGGTGACAAGAAGCAAGCAGTCATTTTCGTTCCTGGCCTAGTGAAAGGGTTAAAGCTTGAGATCTGCAGATTTGTGTTCAGCGGGAGGAAGAGGGGTTAAATGGCACTGTGGTATGACAGAAAGTTTACTTTGGCTCTGATTGCCCGTGTCCTACAGGATACGTTCATGAGTCATATAGTGTTTGAAAAGTCACTGTAGTGAGAGTTAGTAACAATGGCATAGCATAGTAAAGTTTCCTCTAGTATGATGCTATGAGTGTGTATTGTTTAGATATGTTAGATTTCTGTTTTCTTTCTTGTTAAAACAGTGGGAAGGAAACATTTTCTTCAATAAGGAAAGTATTATAAAACACTCCGCTTTATTATGTACTCTGGCCTATTTCCAGATAGAACCGTCTAGCTGAAGGGCAGAAACAGATACTAAAGATAATTCAAAGTCAATTTTACCAGGCCAGTCAGGGGTACATTGTCTCTGGTAAAGTATCTGCATTGTTATAGTGAACATGGACTATGAAAATGATCTTGATATTTTCTTTGTCCTTTGCTTGCTTTTGTGAGTATTAATCTTACTTTATCTTGCATTGACTTTTTAGGTCTTTGCAAGGTTGATGAGACTCCAAAAGGCTGGTATATTCAATATATTGATAGGGACCCAGAGACTATTCGCAGGCAACAAGAACAAGAGAGGAAGAAGAAACAGGACCTTGATGATGAAGAAAAAACTGCTAAATTCATTGAACAACAAGTTAGAAGAGGTTTGGAGGGGAAAGAACTGGTGAGGAAAATTGCGCTGTATGTCAACCTTCAGCTCAAAACTCCTCTTGGTTAAGCTAATGATGATCCTTGCACTGGTATTTCCTTTGCAGTCATTTAAAAGATGATGAGTAAGCTTCATGCTTCAGGTTACAAGCTCATCACCAGTTCAAACTGGGGAACAGTGGGCATATTTGTCTGCATTGCTGTTCTTTTCTAAGCCACAAGGAATCGTCTTCTCCCAGATACTTCCAATAGCAGCCTTGACTAACGTGTTTCTGCTGAAATTGCAACTTGTTACCGCTTGCTGGTGGTTTTTACAGCTGATGAACATCAAGGTCTCTATGGAATCACAGTTTCGAAAAATAAATGAGTAAAAGAAAGCAGAGGTTTCAGCTCCTTTTAGATTTGATGTGATTTTGAAATCTACTAGAATTGTATCTTGTGGCTCTAGTGCCTGATCCTGGCCATTTCAGACTTTGATTTAGACTGTCTTCTTCCATACCTGAATCACCACATCAGTTCACTTACGTTCTGAATTTTCTGCTATACAGTTATCTTAGATTATAACCTGCTCTGGAGTAAAACTTGGTCTTACTTTGTACCTGGCTTGCTTTAGTACTAAAGGAGTAATAATTATTGCTCTTCAAGTGATTAGTGATTTAAAAATCACTCTTGAATTTAGGAAGGGAGAATCAACAACATAGTAACCAGCATGGCGTGTCTTCCTTTATGGTATTTCACAACTTTTAGGGCTGTAAATAACTAAGTACCTTGTACAGTGGGGAAGCTGAGATAAATAGCCAGGAGGGGCTGACACAATCAAATCCGCATAGTGGAAAGTTTTATTTTGATAGTGCTGGTGTGGTATTTGTGATCTGTTTGTTTGGCATCATTCCATGACTTCCATACACGTTGTTGCCTGGGACTGGAACCTCCCATTTGATCCTGGGTATTGATAGGTACATTTAAATGCTGTTGTAAACAATTATCTTTTTCTTAATTTAAAACTAATTGAAATTTAAATGGTCTGAGCCTTTGGTGCTAAAAATTTGGAAAGATTCCAGAATTTCCTTCTTTGAGTTATCAGTCTGTCCAGAAAGCAGTCTAATCATGCTGGCTCAAATAGAGAAAACTGCTACAGTAAGGCCACTTTCCTTTCATGCTGGAATCAAGCAAGTTTAGGCAGCGTCTCTGTAGAGTGTGTTAATTAGAGAATTTTGCACAGGAGCCTGTAATGAGATAATGTTTTCAATTTATAATCTTCTTATGAATCAAGCCAGGTTGAATATTACAGTTACTTATAATAATCTCGCAGTAGTCTGTAAAACTGAGCTAATCAATGATCACCAAAAAATATCTTGGCTCAGTTTTCTGTTTGACTCTTGAAATGTGTTTTGTGTTTTTTTTGGCAGGAAAAGCCAGTCTATACTGAACTGAACAGAGAAAGTGAAGAAGAAAAAGGTAACCAGATTTTGATATATGTAGTTTTCTAGAACCTACTGAAGCTGATTTTGTGATTAAAACAAGATGAGCGCTGAGGCCTGCTTGGTGCTTCATAAAGTGCTTTGAGATCAGTTATAAAGAGCACTGGAATATGGAAATACAGAGTATTCTTTCTTATAAAGTTTAAAGTAATTTATTTTAAAAGCTGAACCAAAACATAGATCAGTAAATATTTTCAAATTTATGATCTTTTCCATTTGCAGATTTTTAAAATTGTAACATCCTTCAATGCAGTTATTTTTAAAGATAGAAATAGAGTAATGTCTTTTTATTTTTTAGTTACATTTAATTTAAACAAAGGAGCAAGTACTTCAATAGCAGCATCTTCTAAAACAAGGTGAGAAAAGAATTTAAGGGCAACCCTTACTGTTGCAAAGCACTTATATGATAATGATATTTGTATGGGCATGAAGATGCATCTTGTCCTGAAATATCTGGAGTCTAATATCTCATCCTGTCATGTTATTCAGGAGGAGATACTACGTGACTTCATGATTCCTTTTTTATTTTAAATGGATGAATGGGTTTCTTAAGTGTGTGCTGTGAGGAGCCTTCTTGAATTCACGATGGTTCATGGCAGATGCCTATAGAATAACAGGCAGTTATAGGTTCCTCTGAGAAGATACCGTTATGTGAAAGGGTGGATAAGGGATCCAATCAAAGCATTCGAAGTGGATGCCATCTAGTCCCAGCTGCCTCCTATGAATGGGTATTCATGACTTGTTAATTTTGGTTCCTAAAGGTTTGATTGCCATGTCTAATTGGGGGTAGTACTTTCTCTGATAATCATTTAAGAAGCCGAACCTACCTGATGTAAATCTTTCTGAAGCTCATGAATTTAATTGTCATCATATAACCACGAGCAACGCAGGGCAAAAGGGATCAATAATGCAAACCATACTGACTTATGGCAGTCTGTGAAACTGCTTGATGAGCAGTACATCTTTTCATGTGAGGCAATATTGTAATTAAATGTATTGCAGGTAAAACGAAAGCTTTCCTCTCATCACAAGCTCAGCTCTTAGATAAGGTATCTGATGGGAGACATGCCAGGCAGAAAATGAGACAATATAGTAGTTCTTTGCAATAATAGATACAGATTTCAGGCTTTGAGGAAAACTTGTAAATTATCCCTGAGCATTGAGTTGTGTTTAAGATGAGTCTGAAACTTAACGCAGACACTCACTTGAATAGTTTCAGTGAGGAGTACTTAGGGTGCTTACTAAAATTTGTCTGAATGTGAAATCGTATATCAAGTAGTCTAATTTTTTCATAGCATATGACAGATACTTGTCTGTAAGGTCTGTAATGGTAGTATAGAAGCAAAATTAGGATACCCAGTTGACGGTAAAGTGACCAGACTGTGGTTTATGTGTCACTGGTGATACAGGAGTTGTATATGGAAACTGCTTCCTCATGTCAATGTAAAGGTGTGTTCTGCAGGTGTGAGATACGTTGGCTGTTACTGAGGAACAGTTGAGTTCGACCTGATGTCCAGTACCCCAGTGCAGCGTGCAGTAGGACTTCCTGGCTTCCCACCTTCTCTGCTCATACACAGCACAAACTACAGAAACCTGGCACTTGTATTTCTTAGCGGGGTGCAGAAACAGGACCAGGAGATCATAGGTAGTGGATGGTGGAGTTTTGGGGGCATCTGGATACTGGTAGTTGGGTACAGAGATGGAGTTGGAGCCTTGCTGAGAAGGGGAGCGAGAGGGGAGGTGTGCCTTCCCTTCAATGTCCGTGTGGCTGACATGGAGATAGGAGTCACCACTGCTGCTGCGGGCACAGCTTCTGATGCTGACTGCCCTTGAGCAAACTGGGAGCCCTGGGCTTACTTTTTTCCCCTCAAGAACTTACATCCTCAAATCCCTGCTTAACTCACTCAGTGGACAAGTAAGATTAGAATTACTTCTAATTAAGGAATGAACAGAAGCTACTATCAAGGTCACCGACTCCTGTCTGCAGTATTGCAAACGTACCAGCGTACAGTCCTGTCCGCACACTGATCAGCCTCCGTTGTACACAGTTAGGGTCTCCCCAGCCCTAGAATCCCAAGGGAAGATCCTTCAAAACCTGTTTGCTCTGATGGTTAGGACCTTGTCTGTAATTTCCCAGGTAAATGTAGTCATGGCCAGTTTATACCAGTTGCTTTCATGTTGCTATGGGCGTTTAACATAAATAGTTGTTTTTCTCCCTGGTGTTTGCTTTCTCAGACAATGTATTTGTAGAGTTTTAGCCTCTCAGCCTTCACTGTGCTGTACAAGGCCTGCACGGTGCTGGCCTCATCTCCCCATTCCCCTGATCCGCTGAATATCCCTTCCTTGTCCTTGTTCCAGTTTCAGCTAATCTTGAACAGGGGAGCTGATCGAATTTGTGCATGCTGCAAATGAAACGTCACCATGGCTTATACAAGGCACTAATGCTTGTCTGTCTTGATGCTCCCTAGGATTGCATTTGACTCTTTCATGACTGGTCTACACTGGTAGCTGTCATCTGTGATTATAGCCTGACCCCTTTCTACTTTTGTTGTTCTTAAACAGCTCCCAGTAGATAGAAGGTAATCAGAGGAAACTTTTCCAAAGTATGTGAGCTTGCATAATGTGCTGTTGAATTTTGTTTTTTTCAAACATAGTTTTCAAGATAAACCAGTCCCTTCTGGTGTCCAGTTCTTTCTTGTGTCCTCCACATTGAATGGCACACCTGAACAGTGTTGGTGGTCTCGCACTCTTGACCCAGGATCCTTAATGAATATGTCAAATAAGATTTGTTTTAGTATTGACACCCAGGAATCCCTTAGTAACCTCACAGCTAGATGTGTTTTCCTTCTTAAATATGGGCACTGCAGTTGTTATGTTTTAATTGTATGTTACCCTTTATGAGATTTTATTTGAAGTACTTGCTATTGGATTTGTGATTTAATGTGCTTTTTCTTCTAGAACTCTGCTATGGAGATTATCCAGTCGTCCTTTGAAATACAATTATTTTTCTCTCAATTTTGTTTCTACTGCCATTTCTGTCTCTTCATTCCCATTAAGTATCTTCACTTTGCTAGTATATTGAACGTCCTCCCCACAGGCAGAACACGCCATTTGTTGTAAGGCCATACTAATATTACATTACTATCCACCTCGTAGCAGCCTTATCTTTCTGGATGAGAGAACACCTAAATTTTTTTACTGCATTCAAATGTCTTTTATAGAAATGGCTTAACTCAAGCTGCCTTTAGGCAGTTCTCACTTCACCTAGATGTTCCCTGATCCCTGAGATGTAACTTTTTGTGCCGATTACTCTTTTCTTTCATAACTTGTAGGCTGTTTGCCTATTTTGAGTACAATTGTGAAGATGGTATTTATTTGCTGGGTGTGGAGTCCTTTTCTGTAGATTCCCATGTATTTTCTCCCTCTGACGGATGGGTTAAGTATCTGTCTGGAAGGAGTTCTAGACGTCTGCCATGTTTGAGAGTTGCTCTGTCCAGGTGGCTTCTCCAAAGCCACAAGTTTCAAATTTGAAAACCTTATTTGCAGACCTGCTTTTGTCTTCTCCATTGAACTCAAGCCCCCGATCAACTCTGCTTTTGCACTGGTGAACCGATCGTTAGGTTGTTTTCATTCTGCTGGACTGCTAGCAGCAAACGTCAGTGGACATGGAGTTTACAACTCAAGGAGATCAGTTCTAGCTGCCAAATGCAGTCCTAGAGAAAGAGGCATGCAGGGTCTGGAAGGTGACTTGCACAACTGAAATTAAATAGATCAGCAGGCTTTTTTGCACAACCAGCTCTTCAAATGCATCTTGGTAGAGGAGACAATTTAAGGTCTGCTGTGAAAACACCATCTTACTCTTCCAGCAGTGTCCTTGGACCGAATGCACTGAAGATGGTGGAAGGGGCAGTTAAAAGAAAAGAATCAGCTCATAGCTCTGGTCAGTCCAAAGAGAAAAAGAAGAAATCTGCACTGGATGAGATTATGGAGGTAATAATCATGCAGGATCTGTGTCTTTATAACCCCGTGCCTATGGCTATGACCACTTTACCAGGGCGTCCCTTTGAAGTGACCTCAGACCTTCAGTTCATGTGGAATTCAGACTTTTATCAGGCAAAATTATTTCACTTCCTCATTAAAACTGGTTTCTGCTGCTCATCTGTGCCTATTCCCCAGACGACTGAGATGTTGGAAGTAAAGGAATACAGATTTTGGAAGAGAAGAAAATACCTAGAAACACTTGACAAAAACAAATATAAATCATCATTTTATAATGGATTCCTGGATCTCATCAGATTGATTTTTATGCAGCAAGCACACACTGACTTACCTTATCTAGTTTTGGGTTTTTTTTTATTCCCCACTTCATGTGGGCCTGGAGAATTGGTTCAGCTTTTCAAAGGCATGGGAAAGCTGCAGTGAAAGAAGGAAGTAAATGGTGATTATTTGTTGTTGTTCTGTAGCTTGAAGAGGAGAAGAAAAGAACATCTCGAAGAGACTACTGGTTGCAGCCTGTAAGTGTCTTAAAAATTATTATTATACTAAATACAACCAATTCTGCATCTCTAAAGCCGCTATTGATTTGTGTAAAGATCCAAAAGCAGATTCCAAACTAAATTCACTCTTATTTTCCAAGCTGCCAAATGTGAAATATTACAGTATCTGAGAAGAATTACTCTTCTGGTTGAGCATGATCTGCAGCCTGAAGCGTCTTATGCCTGATTGCAGATGGGGTGGAATTCTCTAATTAAAAAGTTGGTACTGTGAGTCTCTACAGATCATGTTTAAATCATGATGTTACTTACAGCCCTCTTCTTTCTACACCCGTAGTTGGCACACGCAGAGATGTAGAAGTCAACATCAGCCTTTGAGCTGAGAGACCTCATCTCAGCTTCTACTTATTGACTGGACTTCTAGATCAGGAAGTTCTGCCTTTGACCCATTGTGGGCTGTCACATTATATCCTGAATTCAAGTGTAACTGTACTTGTAAAACAAAAAAAAAAGTCTTGAGAGATACTACTTTGAGGCAATAATTCGAGGATAAAGACAAGTTGCTGAGTCTTTACTATCATTGCTTCCTGCTCTGCGCTGTACGGTCCGTAGTTGGAGTCAGAGTGGCCTGAATGTGCAATTAGTTTAGATTGTGTAGTTGTTTGTATATTTTGGCATTTTATTTTTTTTTCTCCTTTCAAATCTTCCAGGAAATCATTGTAAAAATTGTAACAAAAAAGCTTGGAGAGAAGTATCACAAGAAGAAAGCAGTTGTTAAGGTAAAGTGTGCAAATGGAAGCATGTGGCTTTTCTGGTATCAGATGACTTCAGAAATTTTGTTTCACTGTGCAAGTTGTTCAGCCTTAAGTCAACACCGACAGGAGCTGAAATGTCACCTGAACTTTACTGGGACTTATTCTGGGCAGGGAGTGAATTGGTTTAATGCATTGGTTTAATGGCATTTACTCAGTGATTCTTTCTTAAGTGCTGTTTTATCTTGCATAGTTTGTCCCTATTAACACATCTATCGTGGAGAATAGACACTTTGTCAGTGTGATATGACCAAGAGCAGTGCAATTGCATTTTAATCTCAGACTAGTCAGTTTTGCACTAATATTTAAGCGGCAGGCTGCCTTTGAGCAAGATCCAATTTGCATACAAAATCTTCAAGCGGTAAGCCTTGCTCTGTTGTTGGGAAGTGCTTTCTTTTAGCCTCTGCCAGTGAAACGATGCTGTACTAGGTAGCCCAAAGCTCAACAGTCTCTGGCGAGAGCGCCGAAGGCGACACCCAGGTGTGTTTTGAATGATTGACAGGAGTGTGTAGAGCTCAGAATCACAGCTGGTTTTGGGAGGCATCTGGGAGGGTTTATGAGTCCCAATGGCTGTCTGCCACTGAATATGAGAGGTGGAACATGGTTTATGCTAGGCGCAAAGATGACATTTTGCCTCATTGAGCGGTAGTATCCCAGTTGTCACTCTGTGGCTTCCAGCCAGCTCAGCCTCCCATGGGGGAAGGAAGCCTCTGATTTACTCTCCATCTTTGAGAGAATAGCTAAGATAGCTGACCCGAAGGTTGACAAAACCTTCAGACAAGGCCAGCAAAATTAGTGGTCAACTAGACCAGTCATTGATGTTCAAGAGGAGCCCTTGTAATCCAGCCTTAACTTCAGAGTGGGGCTGGTCAGCAGTTTGTGAAAGCTGGATGCCTTTAGGACAGCTCAGAAGTCCTTGCTGCTTTTGAAAATGTTGAAGTGCAGACTCATGGTCCTGAGTTTGTTAATTTTGAAATGTAAATTTAGAGAAATTTTTTTTATTTTTCTGATTGGCCTCTCCCTTTCATGACAGGAAGTGATTGACAAATATACAGCAGTTGTGAAGATGATTGATTCTGGAGACAAACTGAAGCTTGATCAGACACATCTAGAAACTGTAATACCAGCACCAGGTACAGCTGTTTCGTTTGGTTTTCAGCTTAGCTGTCACTGCAAAACTTATATTTCAGTTCTTTTAAACTATAATTTATCCACTTGAAAGTACCATAACAAGAGCCATCTTGCTCTTGGGACAGCATTTTGTAAGCTGCTCTGATCATTTACCAAGCATCCTCTGGTTACTTTCTGGGGAATTATTACATAGCTTCTGCTTTGAGTCTTCACGGTCCCTTCTCGTAAGAATTAGATTCTTCTCTGAGAAGACAGAAGTGCTTTAGGAATCAGTTCATTTGACGAGATGAAAGCATCTCTCTTCAGCTGCCGGGAAGCATCTCTGGGAGCCCTAGGGAGCCCTTGGTCATATTTATCCTGTATCTTCCCTCCAAAGTCGTGCCTTGAATAGCCGTGGGTACTTGGCAAAGCTTACCGCATCTCCTGTTTGGTCACTGGCGTGTCTTTGGCTGGTGCACATTGATGTTTGTGTGCAGCATCTGACCATATTTCAGGGAACTGTCAGGGTAGCAGTAAGCAGAACACTGTCAGCGTAGGGGAAACAGGATGTAGGATTTTGGGATTCACAGATTCTTCAGCAGACCTGCTGCATTTCTGCATTTCTGCAGCTGGTGAAGAGCCGGTTGATGCTGTCCGCGAGTGCTCTTTAGCATAATGGTACTCATAATGTACAGAGCATAATGGCTCTGCCCACACTTGCACTAGGATTGATGCCCTGTAGGGACTGCCTGTGTGAGACAGAAGGCAAAAAGGAGGTACACTGAGCCATTAGCACAGGGAATGGGACATGGGAGAAACAGCTTTGGCTTCTTTCCCGATGTAATTTCAGTGGTTTCTGCCCGTAGTATCAGCGTAGCCTGGAGCAGTAAGCTCAGGTGCGCTTTGGAAACGGGCAGGCTGTAAGGCAAAGCTGGGTGCTGCTTGCTGGAGCTGCTAGCAGAAACCTTCCCTCCCTCAGCTGTCAGTGGAGTTGAAGACAACTCCATCAAAAGAAGTCGGGAGCCCTGTTGTGTAACCGTTTTCCTATTTCTCATTTCAGGCAAGAAAGTGATGGTGTTAAATGGTGGTTACAGGGGAAATGAAGGCATCTTGGAATCTATCAATGAAAAGAGGTTTTCAGCGACAATAATCATCGACTCTGTGAGTATCAAATGCTGCAAGATCTCGTTTGCGTAGAGCGCTTTTCAGCTGTACATTGGGGAGCTTTCACAAAGAAAGATGGAATCATTAATCCTGTCTTACAGGTGGGATTTATGGTGTGCAAAATGCTGCGGTCACCCCCTGCCTATTCCCAACCAGTAGGGAAACAGCCACATATTCCTCATTGCAGACTAATGCTCTGCTGTTTGCCTTTAAAAAGATGCCAGGATGCTGAATTTGGCAAGTTTTGAACTTGAAAGAGACATGCAAAATATTTTGTATGTTTGTTTTGAATGTGGCTGGTGTTGTACTATTTTGTGGGAAGGTAAAAATGTGAAATATGCAAGGAGGTGAATTTTCTCCTGCCTTTTCCAAACTGAACGTGGGGCTTTATGTGCTTATTTGTTGTCTTGTTTATGGTTAACGATTACGGTTCTTTTTTTGTTGTTGTTGTTTTTTTACCTACCACTTTCTCTCGGCTAAAATTAGGCTATGTCATCATGTCTGTCTGCGTGGCTACTTCTTTGTTCTCCTCTGCAAAACCAATCTTTAAACTCACTGATATGGCAGAGAGGATATTGGCTCACAGTCAGATGTCTTAAAACAGCTTGCAGGAGAGAGACCCGGTTAGGATCCCGTGCAGAGAAGGGCTGCAGAAATTCAGCCCATATTGGATTCTTGGGAAGAGACTGGACAAGTGTCCTAACGCAGAAGGAGCTTTGGCTAAACAGAAAAGTAGTCGTCGTGCTTTTACTGTGTGCAGCACTGAGTAAAAACACTAAAGCCCATGATTTCCAGTGCTATTCACTTTGGTTATGCTTCTTGAAAAATGTCTAAATGTGGCGAGATTTCATACGGTCCCTTTAGCTATCTTGCTTTAAACTCCCTGTTGCGATTTAAACAAACAAACAAGTTTATGTTTTGATCTTATTTCTTACACTACGTTATTCTCCAGGGACCTTTAAAAGGACGGCGAGTTGAAGATATCCAGTATGAAGACATTTCCAAACTCGCCTGAGGTGCTAATCATGGATCAGAGAAGATTTTGGTTCCCAAAAACATCTTTCTGGCATCTTGCAGGCAGACACAAGACTCTACCATGTCAGGGTTTTGATTGTGCGTGTGTATGTATTTATAATGTATATAGAAATTAACCACAAGCAAACTGGATTTATTTAAAGATCACTATGGATTTGTTACATAAAGTGTTTGTGGAAATCTTATCAGTGGAAATACTTCATCTGATTCTATACCAAAGTTATGTTATAATATTTGGTTCAATTTCCTTTTGTAAAATATAGCAGATAGCTGCAAGCTGGAGTATTTTATTTACTGAAGTATCTTAGCAGTTCCGTAAGAGAGAGAATTACCTACAAATAGCTGCTTGAGGCAGGCAGCGTGTGTCGGAGCCAGTGGAGTTTAAACAACACACTTCTCAAGCTGCAGCCAAAATTGAGTTCTGGCTGCAGGAACAAGGGAAGGGATTAAGAGAATAGCAGGAAGGTAACAGTGCTGCAAGGGATTATTTTCCTGGCTGTTGTAAGAGTGGTCTGGTTTATTAAGTGCTGCCACCAACTTATTTTTGGTTAGCACATCAGCGATAGCAGAATGCAAGTCATCACTCCTCCGTCATCTTGTTTGTCAGGGTTCCTAATAATACTAATATGCAATTTATCCTCTCATGGACTCCAAGACAGACGTTACTTGTGGGGGTTCTAGGATGCCAGCCAAAGCGTGCGCAGATACGAATTGATGATTGCTGTTTTGGTTTTCCAGAGCCTTTCCCTTTGTTCATGCTTCCATTGTTGCTCTGCTACATGAGTAACATTACGCACGCTAAATGATGTAACGTTACTTTTTTATTTTTTTAAAAATGTCACATTTTGTACAATATTTAATTTCTAAGGCAGTTCAGGAATAAACATAAGCCTTTCTTAGTTCAGTGTATTTCTTATCAGCCTTTTAAACGCGTGAGGCGTCTGTTGGTTTATGTCCACCAAAGAGCACAGTAAAGCGCCCAGCCGGTGCACTGCCTTCTTTCTGTAAAAGAAAGACGCGAGTGGTCCTGGCGAAGTACAAACCATCACCTGATGTCCGGTCTGCCCCTGGCGAGGCTGTGTGTCTCTGGAACCCGATGGGAAGAAAACCGACCCCCTACCCTTCGGAGGAGCTCTCAGCTGAGGGTTGCAGAGGGCAGGATGCTGTCGTGATGTGCACATCGGTTTTGTGGCAGTTTAAAGGTTCAAGGTCGCTCGAGGCAAATGTCACTGTTCTTGTCCCTTGCCTTGCCTCAAAGGGTCGCTGTCTTGTTGATCTGTGGTTTCCAGGGGACCCCTGCAGGAAAACTGAAAGACTGCAGAGGTTTAGTGAAAGGGCTGCTGTCTGCAGTAGCCAGAGATCACCTCACACAGGACGTCAAACGGCTTTCCGGGGACCCCGGATGGAAACGCGGGGCAGAGTCAAGCAGTAATGCAGTATCTAAGGAACGGAGAATTATGGGGCGGGAACTGGAGGCAGGAGAGACACTTTTCTCTAAATTCAGGCTCTTTGTGCAGCCTGGGTTGTGTAAACAGCTCTGCCCCTTCTCAAGGAACAGGTACGGAGTGAGAAGAGGGATGTAGGAGAGTAGTGAGGATAAGTGAAAGAACAGAACAGCTTCTGTTCCACTGAAAATCATTACACTTAAAATTCTGGAGCCTGAAAAGTTAAAGTGAATATAATAGACATGTTAAGTTACGCATTCTGTGGAGATGAACAGAGAATGATTATTCACTGCCTGTATTCACGTACAAGCTGGGAAACAGACAGTGGAATTACTGATTTGGGGATTTAAAACCACACCTCAGGTTTTTCCTCCCCCCACAGGGCCTAGTTAAACTGGGGAGCTCACTGCTGCGGGGTGTTGTGGGGGCCAAAGCTAATAAATGAGTTCAAAGAAGCAATGAATGGTTTGTAGGGAAGCTGCGTACACTTCTGAGAGTTACTTTGAAGAGACACTTAACAGACATTAATCCTCTCACTCTGACACCATGGCTGCAAGAAAGGTCATGTACCAGCCCTTAGTTCATAAGTGAAGGAAACTAAAGTTCAGAATAGCGAGGAGATTACTTGAGTCCCCTTCCTAAATTACGGCTGCTAAGAAGAATGTGGCCAACATTTTTTTCCTGAGGTTGCCTGAAAGCAGAGTTTTAAATCTGTCTCTAGGTACATACACGTGTATTTGTTCCGCCACTGATCTCATTCATTGTTGAGTACTATTGAAGAGTAAGGCGTCTTTTGGGAGCTGATCCCACTGGATGGGAAGTTTTTAGTACTGATGGTGAATTCTATGTAGTCTGAATTTTTCCCGCTTTCCCAGATTTATATCTGGGTGTGAACTCCACTGTGACGTTGAAATTTTCACAAAAAAATAGGCTGGAGGATGTCTCAGACTCATCTAACTCATTTTCCTGCAATATGGCAGCATCAGCTATTTCAAGGACATTCCTCAACCCGTCCTTAAAGACTGGAGACTCCTCATGATACCCACTCCAGAGATACCCATTCCTTTTCTGTTAGCTTTCCCTTACACCTAATGCACATCCTCCTGGCTAGGCTGTAAAACCATTGCTTTTTGCCCCATCCAGCAGTGCGTGAAGTCAAGATTTTCCCAGCAGTCTGAAAAAGCAAGAAGTGTAATTATTAAATCTGGTCATTGTTACCCACGCTCAGGAGCCGCGATGCTGTTACGAGTCTGCTCTGAAATGTGTATAAGAAAACAGCTGAATTTTTTAATGGGGTTTAACATCCACTCGATCAGACACAAGAAGTGCAAGATACCTACTACACCCCAGCATGTCGCTTTATTACAGATTTCATTTTTTAACAGAAAAGGGAGTTACGTTGCTTTGAAACACTGATCATTTATAAAGCAGATGGTGGTGAAGTCACCTTCGGTCCGTCTGGCTTGATAGGCTGACAGCTACTGTTCGGAAGAGTTGTTTGGGCAAGAAGGAGCAGATAAGAATTTTTTATAAGAAACTCGTTTCCTCTTGGAGCATTCAGGGTTTCTTCAGAAAGCTGTACAGGTGGGGGACGAGGTAATCTTTGTAGTGGCCGTCTATGAAACCTTTCCCGCTGTTGTGCACAAACCAGCACTGCACGTCAGTCCCAAGCACGCGGTCCGTCCTGTAGTCCTTCTGCAGTCCCCTGTGAGGAAGAGGCCACCCAAAATGAAGGTCACGGCATGACAGGTAGACAAGACGACATCGATAATCCTGCTCGTTCACGGCGCTGCTCGGCCAAAGTGGCGAGACGTGTGTCTTCCACCAGCAGAGAGTGGAAGCAACCACAAAATGCAATGAATTTTAGAGTTCTATGGCCTCGTGGGCCTTTTTGGGGGGGTCGCAGGCACTTCTAGATGGCCTGTCAGGGGCTGGGCAGCTACACGGACAGACCTGCTCATGCACAAATGCGAAAGAACCCAACTTGTCCCAAGCGTTCTGCCGACAGCTAAAACCAGATTATTAGCAGAGGGAAAACAGAGGCATTTTTTTCCCCGAGATCCTTAAGGGTCGGTAAGCCTGCAGTCACCGACGTCATTAAAAAGAAGTCAGGTTTAGAAAGAGAGCGATAAAGCACGTTATTCTTACCTGGTAACAGTGAGCTTGTTTCCTTTCACTTCCATGGTGGCTTGTGGTTTCTCTGGAGCTTGCCCAGGTCTTTGGTGGTGGATATACACTTCTGGTTCAGATGCAAACTGGCCTGATCAAAGAGAGGTTTAAAGCTCTTTGCGTGTCCGAACCTTTGAGGCTCTCATGTAAGCTGCTGCCGGGCACTTTTGGAAAATCAAACCAGCTGCAGCAGGCAAACCCAAACCTCTCCCGCACGGATCACAGGGCATCGTGTCTCCAGCGCTATCGGATCACCCACACTGGGAGGGTAAAAAGCTCTGCTTCTGAGCCAGCAAACTTCTTCTAAGAAAGCAGACTGGAGCTGTGAAGAATATTTGGGAAAACAACCTCTGCTGCTCTGGATTCCCACATCTTAAAGGGAGCCGTGGGTGGCTCCAGGGCTCGGAGGGCGGATTTTCCCTGTGAACTGAGCCCTTGCGTTTGTTTTACACCATTGCCAGAAAATGGCTGTCATTCAGGGGAGAGCTGAATTACAAACATTTGCACAGAAGTCTTCGCAGAAAGAAGGTTTGGGGGGTTTGTTTCAGTCTTTTTATTTTCGACCGGCAGCAGATTAGCCAGGCGGGGAAAACCCATCACAGTGTCACCCTGTCAGGCCTGTTTTGGAAAACACCCTCCCCAGCTGGGACGAGGAATAATCGGAATAATCTCTTGGTCCCTGGTGTTCGACAATGTCCTTGGGGCTTCCAGGACATTACAGGAATCTCCCCCATTTTCTATTTGAATAATTTTCACACCTTCCCCATCAGGACGCTGACACCAACTAACTCACTCAAAGATCTAGCAAAAACCCTTCCTAGTGCCCTGCCGTTCCCACCGCCCGACCCGCAGCCCTTTTACCTATCAGCCCGTGGGCTGCAGGAGAGAACTGGTTTTCAGGGGGAATGTAGATTCCCAGGAAGTCAACATTAACTGGGTGATTCTTCCACACACGGTGCAACAAAACCATGAAGGACATCTCCTCACCCACGGTGATGGTAACGTTGCTTTCTTTCTTCACAGATATGAGAAGCCTAGCAGAGATGAACCAAAGGGCTCAGTTCAGCTGCCCACACAGTTCTCAGGCCCCTTGAGATGCTCTCGAGGCTGGCAGATATGACAGAGGATCCATCAGAAACCCACAGCCTTGGGAGTGGTACCCAGAGGTCTGGCAGGTCAGTGCCTAATAGGACAGACACTTCATGCCCATGTTCAGGCAAACAAATCTTTCCCTACAAATTTAAGCTCTTGCTACAATGAATGGAGATTTTGGAAGTGATCCCGTTACCTACACAGGTGTCTAGTGCTGTAGGGTGTCCAACATGGCTGCTAGCTGTTAATCTGCAGGTGAAGGATTTTGTGAGTCATGTCTCCCATCATGTCAGGAACCCTGAAGGTATCTCAAATAACATTAGGTGCTTGTGTTTAGGCAACTGAATCCTGGTCTTAGCTAATGCAATCAGCAGTAGGGAGAGGAATTCAGCTCTTTCAACTTGTGTCTGGTCAACTGAATCGCTCTCTTGGCCCCACTGCCTAATTTCATTAACTATAACGAGAGCTCAGACATCTCGCTAAGATTCACGTGCCCACATGTAGGCACCCTGTGACCTGGATCCCACCCACAGCTGGGTCAGTCCAATGCTGTGTTGCAAATGGTTTCCATAGGGCAGACAACAAATGCTCAGCAACTTACTGTTTCCGAATGATGTGCCCCGTGTCAGACCAGGTCAGTGTGATGCCGTAAGATCCATCTTTCAGCGTTATCGTTTCTGTGGTGATCTCCACTTTCAGGCCTTTGCTTTTGAAATAAAAACCGATTTTGCCAAAGTATGTATTGAGTTTCTTATTCTCTGTTTTCTTGGCCCCAACGAGCTGCCCGTTGACCACAACTCCTGTGAAGAGCAGAGAAGCAGATGTTGCCTAAACCTTGGAGCACCACCTAGAGACTTGGACTTCTGATCGCAGCAGGGAGTACCATGGGATCAGCAGAAACAGGAACCCTTCTGACCCCCTGTTTTTCTCATCTTGCCAGCCAAGAGAAGAGAATAATTTATTAAATCACCTCCTGATGCTACCGTTCACCCCTTAGCATGTTAATCTGGTGGGAATTGATGTTAGGTCTTGGGGGTAGCATGAGCTGATTCAGAAGCCATTCAGTCCCTTGCTGTCTGTGAAAAGCATGGGGCAGATGGGCAGTGGAGGAACAGTACCACATTTCCAGCCCAGCTTAACCTGCCTCCAAATGCTCATCGCTTTTCACATATATTCCAGAAGTTAAAGAAATGCTGATAGCTAAAGCCCTCTGAGAAGATGAGGCTGATTCCCTTTGATTTCTTTGGGAGTACAGTTACACATTTTTTCTGCCTGCCACCAGGGATGCCTCCAGTTTTATTTCTCTTTGTATCTATCTTCCACTTTCTTCTTTAAAAGTACAAATGAGAGAGGGGAATCCTCACCTATGATGGAGATTTCCCCACCTATCTTGGCTCTTTTCCCAGTGTTTGGCCATCCTCACAGTGAAAAAGTTTTTCCTAATAGCTCACTCCTACTCTGAATTTCACCTGTTGTAACTTGTTTCTGTTGCCTCTTGTCCTTTAGCTATGCATCTTGGAGATGTGTCGGGCTCCATCTTTACCTTCTGATTAGGTGGCTGTAGACAGCAACAAGCTTCACTATGGATCTTCTTTTCTTAAGATTGACCAACCCAGCTGTCTCAGCTTCTCCCTATATGTCCGCAAGTCCCATAATGATCTTGGTGGCCACAACTGAATTTGATCCAGTTTGTCAACATCTTTCTTGTACGAGCAAGCCTCAAACTGGACACAATACTCCAGATATGAAGGGAAATAACCACTTCCCTCAACCTGCTGGCCACACTCCTCTTTGTTAGCACACAGCCCGCCCTGTAGGCATTTCCCCTGCTCCCTCTGAACACCTTTCAGACCTGAGGGAAGAAAAGTGTGCTGTAAAGTAAACCATGTTTTATTCCCTTACCAGTACCAGGATCAGAAACCAAGTTTAGGATCTTTCCAGGGTCTGAGTTGATATTGAAGCAGATGTTCTTTTGGCTCTTGGGCAAATGTATGATGAAATGTGGGTCATTATCAACTGAAACATGGAAAAGAAACATGTGTGAGAGGCAGGCTGGTACCTGCCCTAGATGTAAGAGGCACAAAGACTGAGACACTTTCCTTGGAGGATTTTGAAGCACTTTTTGGGACACCTCAGAGTAGGAGGAGGGCCCTTTCCACCCCTGCAGTAGCTAAGGAAGTTCTCAGATGCTCCTCACAAAAGCCTCTCAGACACTTTCTCCTCATGTACTTCCCCTCTTTAAGGAAAGGACGTGACACCATTGGCTTGAGGAGCACCACCAAGTGCAGTGAACTACTGGTTTAACTGGTCAGCTGCACACTAGGGTGCCATAGGCTCAACCTGGAGTTCTAGAAGCCAAGCTTTATTTCTTCATGATGGAAGCCAGCCTCCAAGTGAGACCAAGGACCCATCTGCACACCAGACAGACAGGGACACATCTTTGAGACCTAGATCCAGGAAAGGACCTAAGGCACGGAAAGCAGGACTTGAGTGACACCTCTGTTCAAAACTAATATCCAACCCCCCCATGCCGAACTGCTGCCTATTTCTAGAAGTGACGCACTCCCGGGACGTCACTCTCTCAAACTAAGAAGCTCTCAGACATGTTACAAGTCCATACCACCATACTGATGTTGGGTAAAGATACATCCTGCATACCAACTCCCCTGAGGAATACAATCCGGGACTTGTTCTCACAGTAAGTTTAACACCTTGGTGGGATTGGGCCCCTCTGAAAGTCACTGTTGTTTAAAATTTGCCTCAAATGAGACAAACACCTGCACCTATCACTGAAGGCAGCTGCCTCCAGTCTCGTCTTGAAGTGCAAAGCACTGTCCAGCTTTTGCTGGTTTGGTGATGGTTGGCATCTCCCTGTCAGCATTCAGAGACATCCCCGTGCTCAGTGTTGCCTATGGGGATAGCCAGGCCAGCTTCTGTTCATTCACTGGTGTTCCTCATCTTTTGGAAGATTTTAAACTCTTCCTGTGCACTAGACAAATCCTAGACCCTTGACCAGGAATGTCTTTACAGAAACGGTGGGGTAGGTACCCTCCAAGGGGTGAAGGAGCTTTTGAACGTCTTGAATCTTTTGAATATATTGAATCTCTTGAATATAGACCTCAATCATTTTTCCTTATTCTCACCAGCTGCTTGATCTTCCTCAACTTGATACCAAGGCCTGTTCTGATCAACATTTCCAGGAACAAAAAGAATTTCCAGTGAAAAATACATGTATAAGATGGACTTTGCCTTGCTCACCTTCTTTTCCAAGCAGTTTCTTGACTATCCAAAGTCTTAGGTTAACCCTTGTGCTATGCTGAGAAGGAGTTTGATAGCTCTTTGTTTGATAGCTATGTAAATACACACATCCACCCACAGGTATAATCCCAGAGTCATTATAGTTATACTGCTTTTATAGGCGATGGTTCTCACAGCTGGTTTGTTTAAGTAGGCACTAAACTCTGGCAAAGGCCCAAGCATGAACAGGATCCATCAGTCATCAATGCATTCAGAGATTTTTATCTACCACGGAGCATTCATCTGTCATTTACGATGGCAGTAACTTTACTTAGCTTTGCTACCGCAGAGAAGCTGAATTTAAGCCCCGTGAGCAGCCGCAGCCTCAGGGAAGCAGGCAGCAGAAGATGGGGTCGCTGGGATCCTATTAGGATCTAAACTAGTCTCATGCTTGTAACTTAGAGCGTATTTTTACAGGTTCAAAGTCAAAATGACTCAGTATTTTATAAAGAAAAGCTTGATCCTTGGGCGCTAGATGGATTTGCAAAAATTTGACTGAGGTGGCTGTGATTTGGGATGCACATGGTTGTGCCCTGCTCAGACCTTCAGCAGGGGCTGTATTGAGGACCTTTCATGCTGATGTCCTCTGCAACAGCAGTGAAGTGGCTTCATCAGCAGTTGATTTATTCTCTTGTGGACTAGCCCCTAAAAGAAGATACAGCTTTTACAACAATTCAGAAAACTCAAGAAGAAAAATTAGGACAACTGATAGACTCCTCCATCATTATAGAGCTTAGCATCTTGTCACAGAAGCTGAAATTCCCAAAGTGCCCGATAACTTTGGTTATATCGCCTTTATTTCTTTATTGGGTGACGAGTGTTGCTGTCTGGCGTTTCTTTGCAGAGAAATACTGTAGCTTTTACCTCTGTTTATGCTCAGAGAGGACACAGGAGGACTCCTTTGCTCAGGCATGAAGCTGACTGGTACGGCTGTGACATTGGCCCAGGCTGGGATACCTTTGTTATTATTAGGTGCATTTGGAGTTAATCCTAGAGTACCTGTTAAATGGCAGTCATAATTAGGTTTTTGTTAGTGCTGACGTATTTAATAGTGTAATTTTTAAAGTAATGCAATAGATCAGAGCCTGATGTCGTTATACCGATGTAAAGCAGGCGCAACACCGTTTACAACAGACAGATTTGTATAATGAAGTTAGGATGGATTTACTCCAGCGTCTCCACCAGAGGAATATGACTTACCAGTGCAGCTGAGCTAATCGTAAGCTATTGGTGAAAAATGGAGCCTGATTTTTTAACTCTTATTCATGTGAGGAGGCACCATTTCAGCAAAGCGCCCAATGCAAGGGCTTAAGTGTTTTAGCAAAACTGCATTTTAAAATATTAGCATGTGGTAGAAGCTTTGCTGACTTGAGTCCTGAGTTTGGGGTGCCTGAGAAAAGGTAAGACTCTTTCTGCATGCCCTAGGATGACCCACATACATAAAGGTTGCAAATAAATGCAAGATTTTAAATACCATCTCCTAATGTGTCCCCTTCTGCTAGAGGTGTCTCTGCCTTTGCCATGAGAGAGGCAGGAGAAAGTAACATGTACCCTCTCTCTCCCACTTAGTTCATAAAGCAATATGATCTTAAATGATCCATGAAACATGGTTTGTTTTAATATGTTGGGCTGAGAACGGCAAGAGCTGAAGCAGGGCACGTATTCTCATCTGCTGGCTCTGCTCTGAAGGGCAGTAGGGGGAAAAAGGAGCTGGGGGACAACAGCAGGACAGAAGATTGCACAGCTAGATCTTCTAAATCTCTGTCAGCATTTTCTTTCTTGAACGCCTAATTCAGACCATAGGCTGTTTCTAATCAGGCAGAGTTATTTCTATTAGCACAGTTTTATGTGAAGTCAGTGCAGATAATAGAGGAACTAAAAACTGAACAGAGTTCTGAGTTTCCAGCTCATATTAATTTCACAGACTATTATGCATGAAGAAGATCTCCCATGCACAGTCCAGTTTTTCAATAAGCCTGTCACGATAAAAGAACAATGAGTCAATCCTTTGAAAAGTGAGTGGTTTCAGTGGAAAAGACAGTCTCTGTCTACGAAGACAGACAGTGCGGCTCTGATGAGAGTTGTGTAAGGACAGACAGAAAAATCTATTTCAGCTTACCCATTCTGTGCCTTGTCTATGCAAACTTTTTAGTACAGCCCATGCGTTGCACAATCCTGAGCACAGATTTGCTTTGATGTTATTTTTACAAGCTCTGTCCTCTGCTAAGGTTCAAGAGTCATGTCCCACTGTCCCTGAAATCCACAGATGCCTTGACCCTGATTTCAGTGCTGTTAAGTTTTGACTATTCCATCAAAGACACAAGAACCTATATTAAAATCACTTAAATCCTCTGCATCATCTAAATCGAGATAATTATGGTCTGAATTAGTCAGCTGGTGCCATGTATAACGAATTCATTACACATGAATGCAATACGTCATTTCTGTGCTGAACTGTTTGGTGGTTGTGAGTTCATAGAATCATAGAATATCTGGAGTTGGAAGGGACCCATAAGGATCATCAAGCCCAACTCCCTGCTCCTCGCAGGACTACCTAAAACTAAACCAGGTGACTAAGAGTGTTGTCCAGATGCTCCTTGAACTTGAGTCGTAGTATGCAGTATAAATAACAACTATTTAATTTCTCTTTGGGTCTCAGCTGCAGACTTTAAAATTGAAAAGAAGAATAATGAATCAGAAAATAACAATTGACAGACATATAAGCCCCATTTCATTGACCCAATGTCAGGACATTTTCATAGTTATCAAGGAGCACGAAAACTGAGCATGCAGGACATGTGCTTGGAGTTTCAGCAGTGTCACAATCACTTCCAGCGTGAAATGCCAGACGGATGATGTTGGCTGTTGCTGTGATGTAGGTTGTTACTTTCCTTCACAATCAATTGTAAACTCTCGCATTTATTAATAGGTTTTAAATCACCAGACTCAGTTGTTCAAGGAGCTGATCTTTTACTTTCAGTGCTTCCATTGCATCGCACTGGCAGTGTTTTCCCAACAGCAACAGTTGCGCTTTTTCAAATCGCTGACTGGGGAGGGCGCAAAATAGCTGCTGTCAAGTTTCGTTGGAAGCACAGGGCTGTGCAGGGATGACTTTGGATCTGCTAGACATCCAGGGATGTCAACAGCTGCCACTCTGAGACTGAATCCAGCATATAACACCAGAACAAGCCAACCCCCCCTCATTTGTCTAGGCATAAGGTTGCTGTAACAAGGACCTTGCAACACATATTGAAGTAATGGATTTAAAGGAGAAATCCAGAAGTTTAATTAATGAGGGACTCTCTGTTGTTAGGACAACTTACATTCCATGTAGGCTCATGGCTGATTGTAACAATCTTAGGAAGCTTCCAAGGCTTAAAAGTGGTGCTAAGATACGGTTTAGTCAATTCTACAGCTTCAGTGCAGGGAGCTAGGCAGATCTACCCAGTAAGAAGATGTTCAATCTGTGACATTGTAGGCTTATTGGAAACCTCGTCATTGCAATGTTGGCACATTCGGTCCTCACTGAAGCCAATGGCTCCAAAGAGCCCTTGGGTAACAGGATGCTCTCAAAATGGCTGAAGATTTGGTCAGCTTTCACTGAAAATACAGGCTATATGGCTCTGGCACAGCCTGCTTTCCACTGCCTGACATTGTCCAGTATGTTCTCGAATTCATTGCTACAACGCCAGCTGTTGTTTCTTCTGCTCAGGGCTCTAAGACCACACTCCTGTAGTCCCAAGCTGAGCCTCATGTTTTGGACGTGCTTTCACAGCAGAACAGGTTAGTAAACAGAAATAAAAATAATTCGTAAGAGAACACTTTGCCTTTCAGCTAAATGCTCCTGGTTTGAATTCTAAAATTTGGGCCCCTTGCTACAAGAAAGATATTGAGGTGATGGAGCGTGTCCAGAGAAGGGCAACGAAGCTGGTGAAGGGCCTGGAGCACAAGTTTTACGAGGAGCGGCTGAGGGAACTGGGACTGTTTAGCCTGGAGAAGAGGAGGTTGAGGGGAGACCTTACCGCTCTCTACAACTACCTGAAAGGAGGTTGTAGCGAGGTGGGTGTTGGTCTCTTCTCCCAAGTAACAAGCCATAGGACAAGAGGAAATGGCCTCAACTTGCACCAGGGGAGGTTTAGATTGGATATTAGGAAAAATTTCTTCACTGAAAAGGTCATTAAGCATTGGCACAGGCTGCCCAGGGAAGTGGTTGAGTCACCATCCCTGGAAGTATTTAAAAGACGTGTAGATGTGGTGCTTAGGGACATGGTTTTGTGGTGGGCTTGGCAGTGCTAGGTTAATGTTTGGACTTGATGATCTTAAAGGTCTTTTCCAACCTAAACGATTCTATGATTCTATCCTACAAGCACAAACACCCGGAGTGAACAATGAACACAGTTGTTCTTCCAACACAAGAAGAACAAAGCCAAAATGAGAGGTAGAGTAAGACAGACTGAGACACTGACCTGGGCAGCAGCCCCTTCTGGGGTCTTTGGGCTGGTCTGCCAGCATTATCTCATCCTTTTCGGCATTCTCTATCAGCATGGCTGTGAAGGGAGTAACAATATGATGGTCAAGAGACATCTGTAGGATGGATTTCGTGATGTTCCTCTTCAAAGCTGCAGTGGGGGCTGTGTTTCTGGGTGAAAAACAAAACAGAAGGCATGGTTAGCAGCTCTACAGGGCAGTTGCCATGACAATGCCTCCACAGAGCAGTCGTAGAGACAAACAGGTAGGAAAGTCTGAGGGCGTGCGTGAATGCATTCTCCATAAGAAGACTATTCTTGGCTGCTGTGGGCTTTGGCCTGGACTCAAAGAAGTCCAGTCCTTCACTGGTCTCAGCAGGAGACCTCTTTCTGCTTCAGGGGGGATTCATCCTGAATCGCTCCATAGCTTTTACTCAGGCTCCATAAGGCAAATCTCCCATTCATTTCATTCACTCAGGACCACAGCCAGGTCTGTTTGACCCCTGTTCCTCTATTCCCCTGCTCCCAAACTCTATTCCCTGATCTCTGTGAGTGCTAAGAATAGGAGGAATGTGGCTGTAGATATCACCTACCTTTATTTTGATTTGTTCACCTCACCCATTTGAAACCCTGTGAGCAGCTCATGGCTGTGGTCTCAGAGAGGACCAGATTGCTCTCAAGCTTCACTTCCCTCCCATCACAGACCACATTTCTCCTCACCTCTCTGCCAGCATCTGGTTGACAGTCAGATAGGCCCACAGCTTCTTAGTGAATTCGGGATCTGCATATTTGTCTTTCTTCATGAAGCCATCCAGTTCTTCAACATCTCGCAGGGTTTCCATGACGAGCTCTGCATTTGCCTATGCAATCAATGAGAAGTAAAGATAATGGAGGGTGAGCCAGGAGACTGCAGTGGCTTTGAGTTCCCCTCTTGGCATGGCTGGCATTGAGGACCCACTCTGGCTCTGCCTGTGGTCACTTCTAGATCAGAAAGTCCCACCTCTGTTAGCCTGACTGCCATGGGGAAGGGAGCAAAGAGGGTCTTCTGTTAAAGACACTTAGCGACAGTGAATTAAAATAGGTAAAGGAGCTGTTAGCAGTAGTCAAAGAGGGTGCTACCACATGACAAAAGAAGAGGCTTTTAACAGAGCTCATCCCTTCAGGCTATCCTCCCTCAGACTTTTTCACATCCAATTCCTACAGAGGAACAGGAACAAAATTCTACTTTCTCCCACAGACCCTTGGACTTCACTGTGTTTTGGCAGGAAAGAATATTGAACGTGTTTGATTTTTCCGGCAAATAACAAATTGCAACTCCTAAGCCCTGAAAGAGGGTGGATATTTCGGTTCCTCCTCAGAAAGAAGGATCTGGATGTAGTATTCCCACCGCATCCCACTCTACCTGGAGGAGCAGCCCTGAAACATGGGGAAAGTCTCATCACACATGCCACACATCACACATGCCACAGGGCAGAGCATAAAAGGACAGTGCTAGGACTTGACACACTGTAGACCCACCAGCTTGAACTCTCCAACAGTGGGAGGTTCAGCCACGAGAGGAGCTACCTTAGAGGACCTCCACTGCACCTTCACAAAGCATGAAGGAGGACTCCATAGTCTTAGTCTGGTTTGTAATTGAATTTTCTATGGTACATTTATTAGAAGGAAATTCCTCTGGCATGCTGCAGGGTGCAGGTAGTGACTATTTGTGGCTGTACTTGAAGCTATTGTGAAACGCTGTTGGACAAACCCCCCATGAGTTTCCTCACGCTCCCACCCAGAACCCAAGCGGACAAAACACTCTGCTGGCCATAACCTCCAGCAAGGAGACTGTGCACACGAGTGAATGAACCAGCCCAAACCCCAGGAGCAGGTGTCCTAGGGACGCCTTCACTCACTGCTGTCGCTGTGACGATGCTTTCCAAGTGCTGCAGGTTTTCCGTGTCAACCTTCCCAGCCACTACTATCTCCGAGCCACCGAAATAGTTGTGGAAGCTGCTCTGGGTGACGTCTGACACTGACTCCTGGGGGTAGTTGAACTGAATCTTCCTCAAGAGCGGAGTGGAGACCTGGTTGTAGAAATTCTGAGATGGAAGGAGACAGAGAAGTGAGTTTGTTGTACCTGAAGCAACCCTCCCACATGTGCCACTCTTACTGAAAGGACAGCAGGTGACAAAACCTGGAGCCCTAATGGGCAAGTGGGACTTTCCTTGTCCCAGAGAATGCAGATGCCTTTACACTTGGACCTTAGTACACTTTTACAGCATGAAGGTCTGGCCCAAGTCTTGTGGAAGTCAAAGGATGGTCAGAAGCCCATGGGTTGTGTTCTTCCTAGACCTACAAGGCTTGACCACAGGTGTATATGAGCCTGAATCTATTATCAGGTTGGTCAGCCCTTGGCTACTGTGTAAGGAACATAGCTGCTTCCCACCTAATTCTTGCCCCAAACTAGACCTATATCTCACTTGTATTCGCTTCGGTGCTGTAGACTATCTCCCCTTTTCCGACCCTGTTGTACCTGGCTGATGTGAACTGGGGTGTGTGCACAGCTGGGTTTAGCATCTGGGACCAGAGAGGGAAAACAGGTACCCATACAGTGCTATGGGTGGAGGCTGTCTCATACCGAGGGGCTGCACTCTCAGAGCTGCTCTGTTTGGTAGAACACCATGTAGTGTGTCCTGGCACACCTTGGGAAAGAAGAAGTGTGAGAAGCATAGGTGCATAGGTGATGAAACCAGTGAATAGAAACAGAATAAGGATGTAAGATTTTAGTTCATCAGCAATTGCTGCTCATGGGTTTGGAGCCACAGCCTCCTAGAACTGAACTTTTCCTTACGCTGGCAAACTTTGGATTAGCATTTAGCATTTGTATCTAGGCCTTTTGTTAGCGCTGAAGTGGCCTGAGGTAAAATCCAGGCCTTAATTTTAATTCAGAAAACCTTTTTTATGGTTAGGACTGTTTTATAGAATATAAATCCTACACAAAGCAGTAAAGTATGTATTATAGGTGCTACAAAAATTCTAACTAGGAGCACTTAAGCTAATGCATGATTGTCATCTGGCAGAGCTCTCCAAAAGAAACAATGCTTTTTGTGACCTCCCCTATGAACCTACAGTAAATCCACTCTTGCTACTGGAGTTACCCAGCTCCACAGCTGCGAACAGAACTGGATCCTCAGTTTCAGAGGCTATGGGCCAGAAACGCACCTTCATTTGGGCAGAAGTCTCCTGATCTCCAAAAATCCTCTGGGCCATGCCACGGTTGTCAGTTGCGATTCTCTGCAGGAAATCGTAATCTACATCAAACCCAATCCCGAGGCAGAAGAGAGAGAATTCGTCCTTTATGCTCTGCTTCACGTTCTTCTGGATCGTCGTCAGCTTTAGCTCACCTTGGAGACACACAAAGGGTGACATCCATCTGAGCAACAGAGGAACTCTCCATCAAGGTAAGTGCATTCATGCTCTTCCAGTGTCTCTGGTTCTCTCTTAATATAAGGGAAATCTAGACAACTAGCTCAGATGCCAAATCTCCATTTTGCAGTGCCTACAGTGATGTTTGAGCTTCTCCTGGATGGAGATTAACAAACTGTTTCCACTGAAGATGATTCCTTTGAACTCTTTTTTTGGTATCTGATGCATATTCTTTGTATATCCAGTGCTCTTACTGACTTCCTGGGGAGTTTGCAATTGTAACGCATCTAGACTTCTCCCAGAATTACCGCTTCAAGCTCTCTGCAGACTAAGACATCTCTATAAAGACTTTACCTTGTTTCTCACACTTAAGATGTTCTCTGCCACCATTGGGATTGACTTTTTTTTCAAACTTAATTTTAATGGCAGCCTCTTCTGGGCTGGCATCTTGCAGTATACGATTGCTTTTTACCTGTACCAAATCCAATTCAAATTAATTTGCTCTCTACTTTATTTTCCTGGTTTTGAAGTTACACTTGGGACTGTGTAGATCTGTGTGAGCTAAGGTCATTGGAAAAGGAAATTTTTTCTAAGGTTGTGATTACCTCTCCTACAGGACTTGTGCATTTCTGTAATTGCGGGAAGTACATAACTTGCATAACATAATCTGCTCATCATTTGAAAGCTTCTGTGCAAAGCCCCATGACACCTATAGCACCTGGCAAAAGAGCAGCACAGGCATTGGAAGAAAGGGAAAGAGAATTTTTTTAACTTACTGTCAAAGTGTCTACGTGTTGCATGTTTTTCTCAGGCTAATCCCACTGGCCTTTCTTCTCACCTAAAGCAGGATCCTTACCTACTGTCGGGTCTCCATCCGACACCAATACGATCATGGAGACTGAGTTAGGGTCCAACATGCCTAAGTTTTGGGCTTCATTCAGGATGAATGTGGCTCGGAGAAGAGCTTCATTGATATTTGTGCCTGTCAAAGACACAATGAAGAAAACGAGTTTGATTCTTGTCAAGTCTCTTGCCGAATCCCGATCAGTTCTGAGATTCTAGTGGAATTAATCAGCGTGGACAAGACCTGAGATCAAGGCAGCAAAACCCCTCCTCTGTGATGCTTAGGGTACATCTGCTAGCACTCTGGTTCCCTAAAGAAATAGAAGGTGAAATGTGTTTCATGTGGGTCATTGTGTTAAACAGACCTCTATTTTTCTCTTTTTTACTGAAATCAACAGAATCAGTCAAGATCTACATTTCTGTAAGTGGAAATAGCCTGCAATCCATCTGCTCCTGAATTTGTCCACCAGCATGTTACTTTTTTCTTACCGTGATGTTGAAACATATGAATACCTATTTATATTAACTTATACATGTTTGTATATACACACACGTATGTGTTTTGCACTAAGTTCCATTAAGAGACCAGATGTTGATACCCTTTTTCATCCCAGGCTGTCACCTCCACCTGCACCCCCCCATCCCCCCTCACTAATTCCAGTGGGACCATTTGTGGTGTTGCAAATTATTTGCTGGGGAGAGAAGTAGTGGGTTTGCAGGCAGATGATTGAATGAGAGAAGGAGAAACTTTCTTTTCTGGCATCAGCCAGAAACAGCCAGCCTTGGATATTTTGATTGGAAAAGAAGAGGTGTATGTTTACTGACCCTATCTAAAAGTTTGGCTTGTGGCACAGAAGGGACTGAGTAAGAAATTAGTATGAGAGGAACAGGAATAGGAAGGCTGAGCAGTCAGAAAATAGGTATTTTGTTTGTCAAGAAAGAAAAATATTAGTGGCTCCAGAGACAGGATAATAAAACACTGCATTGCAAGCTGGCTTTGCTGGATGGAAGCAGGTTTCTCAGCTTGTCTGGCAGTTCATTTGGGGTAGCAAAGTCAGGCTTATGAGGCACACGTATACCCAACATTTGTTCCTATTCCCAGCGCACTGATGATCTCGGACAAGTCTATAACTTCACGTTGATTCTACCTTACATGTTGCCAGTGAAAGTTTCTGGGAATGAAGGTGCCACAGAATCAGAAATCTCTGATGTTGGGGAGTCTCTGATGTACACTATTGGTGTACAAATAACTGAACAACTGAACCAGAATTGCACTTCAGAGAGCAATAGATTAAAATGATTGTGAGCCCTGTCTGTACAAGTAGCTCAAGCACTAACAAATGAAGCATCCTAAGTGCTGTAAGGCTGAAAAAGGCAATTGTCCTTGTTTATCAGCTAGGGAATGAAGGCACAAAAACGTTGAATATTTTGCCCAGGGTGGCATTTAGTAGATCATGGTGTAGTCTACTGTTTACAGCCAGTGGAAAGCCTGGAGTTGGATGCTTATGATCTGCTTTACAAAGGCAGGAATGGATATTTGGGATCTGTAAGGCTGGAGGTAGGACCTGTAGATTAAAGGCAGCTGTTCTATGGTCTATGTTCTGTCTGTCGGTCTATGTCCTATCAGTTGTAGCTTATTCAGTAGAAAGAAATGTCATTCCATCCCCTAACACAATAAACTGGAATCCTTGCTCTGCTTTAGCCCCAGGGCATGCTTTTCCCGTCTTGGGAATCAGGCGCTTTGTTAGGAATGCTCTGCCAATCTGAAGGTTGTCTGAGGTACCCGTTCCTGTGATATCTAACTTCCATGAGCACCTTGCAATCAAAACCTCATACCCCCGTTGGGATGGATTGTCTGGATGTACTTCTTAGCATCTTCAACCTGCGCTGGGGTGGCTGAGACTAGATTATCTCTCCAGCATCGGACATTGTGGTTGAAGTCGATAAGGGAGAACTGATCAGCAGCACGGAGCTCACTCAATATTGCCTTCATGGCCTCGATGGTCTGAGAAGAAGAAATTTAAGAGAAGACGAGTTTATGCTTCCTGTTGCTGAAAGCATCTTCCTAACTTGTGACTACAAGCGAACAGATGCCTCTGATGAATAAGAACATGAGCACTGGAATCCAAAATAGCATCTGCTATCCAAATCTCTCCTTTTTGCACTTCTTGCATAAAGCTGAACTTTTCTCCAAAGAAACACAGAAAAAAACGCAATTAGCAAGAACAAACCCATATGCCTCCACCCATCCTTGCTTAGTTCCTGCTAACACGGAGTGAGGTGAGAGAGAGAAGCAGTTTGTGAGACATTGTGGTTCAGGAGAGAGGAATTGCTTGTATCAGCTCAGGAGAGTTAGCTGTGTCTGCAATGCTGTCATTTCAGGCTGGGTAACATCTGTTTGAAGATGTGTGATTTTAAAAAGTGACAATTAGCCTGTATTCCGGTTTTGCAGCATTGATTTCCCCAAGGAAGCAATCTGCCAAGCCTTAGTATTGTGCTCCAAAGCAAATTCAAATATACCTAGATCATCCCCGACTAATGTTTGTCTAGCCAGTTCTTAAAAACCTTAGTGACACATGATATACAATCTCCTGAGCTCCCCTCTCAGCTACAGAGTTTTTCCTAGTACCTAATACAAATCTCTCCTGCTGTAAATCCATCTGATTCCATCTTATTCTACCCTGGGTGGGCGTGAATGTCAGTTGACGAGTTTCCCTTTTAGAATAATTGTTTGCATATTTGGAGGCTGATCATGTCTCTCCAAGTCTTTTCTTTTGCAGACTAAAACATCTTATTTTTTGCATTTTTTTCCCCCGATGGATTATGTTGTCTAAACAATTCTCACCGCTCTTCAGTGGGCTGTCAACAACTTGTCCACAACTTTTTGAAAGCAGGGATGTAGTATCCCTACTGACACTTTCCCAGGATTCAGTAGAGGAGATTAGAGAAAGAGGGGGTCAGAGCCTTTGCAAAACATTTTGTGATCTGTCAATTAAAATTTTAATTTAGAGCTAAAATCAGTATTCTGATGGCATCACCTCTTCCTTACAACATGGAAGGAGCATCACAAATAAAGAGTAGAATCATGAAGACTTTGATTCACCAGATATTCTCCAAATTCAGTGAGACTTTTGACGGAGTAAAGTGTAAAGAACTTAGCTGGTCATTTTGAGTGCCAGTCTGCTACAGAATTGTATGGGAGGGCACATGGGAAAAGTTGGCAGGAGGTTCATTTTGCAATAGAAGTCAAACACTTACTTGTTTCATTTTCAGTCCCCACATCGAGCCACTGACGTCTATAACAAATAAAATGTTTTTGGGCAGAGGATCAAGATTTTCCGGAGCAAAGAAGTGAATAAAATAGCCATTAAAAATCTGAAAAATAAAATTAAAAAGAATCGCAGTGAAATGAGCTACAGTAAAGATGTCAGAAAACTCAAGACAATAACAGAGCAGAAAATGTTATTCTTCTTTATGAGCCAAATCTAACTTTCAACTCTGCATGTCTCTCTATTTGTAGCCTTACACCATTTATACTCCATAGTCCTTACTTTTTATCAAGGAAAGCAGAGCCTGGTTCTCAGACAACTGCCATGCACTGGCACAGGGAGGAATGAAAAATGTTTTAAAAAAGACTGTTCTGTCTGTAATAATTCAACCCCATAACTCTGCTTCATGTTAACATAAAAATAGTGATGTTCTGGTTGTCTCCTTGTGATATATTGGTACAACTTCCAAGGACTCTGTCCTCTGATTCAACATTAAATCACCAGAGTGCTGCTAGGTATAAAAGACATTGGCTTGCGGACAAGACAGGAATCTGCTCCTGACCATATGTAGGACTACGTCTTAGTCGTAAATGAAGTAAATCCATTCTGTCCACTTAAAATTTCTCTGTTCTTTCAATTGGATACAGAGTTCTTTCTCATGCTTATTGTCCCAAATGATGAAGTTTAGCACAGTTTGTTTAATGACAGCAGTTCTTGTATTCACAGATCTCCCATCCCGGTTAAACAGCAACACTTACTTCCAATTCTCCACCCGTGGTTTCCCTGTTCACATCATATTGCACCACAAAATTTCCATCTACTGCTGTGGATGAGCACGTGGGGCATTTTCGTTGCTGAGCCATCGTTGGCTTGAAAGAAACATGAGCCTTGAAATGAGAAGTGATCATCAGTCCATCAGATGTTGTGTGAAAGGTGGATCATTGAAACAAAGAGAGTTCATCTATTCATGAAATATCTTATTTCACTGAACGCTTTTCTTCTTTCTTTATTTGTACTCTTAGTTTAAGTGGAAAATGGACTTTGTCACTTCAAAAGAAAAACAGCACTAAGGTTTGCCTGGATATGCTGACTCAGTAGTAGCAACTGTGACACAAATAAGATGACCCATCTACAGCACCAAATATTTCAATTAGAGCGGTGCAAACCATTTCTAGTAAGTAATATGTTGGCTTATTTAAGATTTTCTTAGTCAAAACTATCCATAGTTTTATCAACATTTTTAATAGCTTTGAAATTGATTTTTTCCAAACAAATGAGAGTTTGTAATTTATCTGTAAATTGAGTACTAGGAATCATTTTCATTAGTCATGTGATTGGTTATGCAGACTTTATGGCATTATTTCTCTTCTTTGACTGGATAACTTGAAATTTCCTGAGAAGATAAGACATAATATATATAGCCATGCATTACCTCTGAAATAATTTGCTAAACTAAGAATGTGGGTGAATGAGACATACAGCTGAGCCTGGATTTCAAGAAACAATACTGCCTGATATATTATTATAGTAGTATAGACAGACTTTTTGGGCCTGATTCACACATCTTGTATTAGATGTCTATGTAAGAGTAAGAAGAGTTATACCCTCCCAGAGTCACTGCTTGAAGTTTCTTGAGAAAAACTTCTCTACTGTTGGAGTGTTTACTTACACACAAGAGCTATGCTGGAGAAGGCTATGGTAAGAATGTCCCTAGCTTTGTAAGCTTTGTAAGAGCTCTCCTAAAATGAGTCCCTATGCAGATGTTCTCAGTTGAAACTGAGACTGTGGAGTTATTCCGGAATGGTTATTCCACTTAACATTCATCACCTACCTTTTTCATGTCCGGCAATCCCAGTGCATTGCTCTTTCAGAATTACAAATGAAAAACTTTGCGCAAAGGTGGACGGACTACACACTATTTCTATACTGCTGTCACTGTAATATGTGAGCATCTTGTACCTACATTTAGGTATCAATAATGAAGACACTATATTTTTTTGCCGTATTTTTGCATGCTTCCAGCAGGTATGAAAAATTGGAACAAGTGTGAAAACTGACGTTTTCATGCTATTTCCAGTCTATGACTGTTACCTTTTTCTCCCCCTTGGAGATGGTGGTGATTCCATCAAAATGATCCCCGAGTGAATTAGGAACATGCACGTAGCGAAGTCCTTGTGGCTCAATAATGCGGACATCCACCTAAAGGCGGGAAGGGAGGACATTAGTATGAAACAGTGCCAGTGTTGTAACAGGATCTCATGAACCGTCCATAGGCAAACTCCAGCTGGGGGTTGGGATGCTCTTGAGAATGCTCCTGTAGGGCTAGTCTCATTCGTGGTGGGGATCCATGAAATGCTGAAAATAGACCACGATGGAAAGAGAAAAACCACGTGTCTAAAGAATAGAAAGAGTTTGGTGGAAATGCTTATTCTTCCTGTCTCTCCCACCCTGTGGGGCAACTGGTGAGATAGGAGTCAAGGTTGATACCACTGTTTATGCTGAAAGCACGAAAGAAGCATGAAGTGACTCTGCCTAAGTGTTGCTTTGGGTTAGGAGGCCAGGAGGATGATGAGGTCTCACACTCAATGGTGAGTTCTCTTCCTCTCTACTCATGCTATTGACAGGACAGAGAGTATTTTCCCTTTTGGTTGGATGGCCAAGGTGGAAAATAAAGGTTTTATCCTGTCAACCTGAGATAAAGGCTTTTCCTGGTTGTATTTCTGAATAGTTAGTAAGAGTACTAGGAGACAGGACATGGTGTCCTTTGGACAGCTTGAAGCAGATCACAACCTTCACCAAGGAAATGTGAGCAGCAAACTTTCATATACAGCTTGTGCTGAAGCCATGAAAAACTGAACATGAGAATGGCCTGATGGGAGTGTCCAGCTAGCCCTGTATCCTGTGTCTGTTGATGAATGACAGAAGACATCTTTGGATGAGTGTAAGAAAGAGGGTAAGAATAAGACAAATCATCTTCTGGCAGCTAGTTGTGGAGGGACTGTCATTCAGAGAACATCTGCTCTTGTAGGACACTATCTCATAAAGTTGGGATTATTGTGAAAAGCACTTTTCCAAATAAATAGCAAATATTGTTTGTTTCCTTCAGTCAAGGCAAGTTTACACAAGGGTATATATACGCCAAATATTGTTTGCCTAAGTGGTTCCGACGTGAGTCAGTCACGATTCAGGAGATGCCCAACTGTGCTAGTACGAGAGGAGGCAGGACACATTTGCTCCTCACTCATATAGCTACATAGCTCCTGGTTTGAAGTGTCTCATGCTGGTCTATACAGCGACCTTGAGGCTATTTGTACCAAGCCTATATAAAAGGAAGGAGCTGTAGATGAAGTGTCTTGCTGTGGAGCTCACAGGAACCTTGGCTGCTTTCTCAATGAGGATTCACCTGTGGGGTGCTGCCTACACCAGCTCTACTTTACCTCCATGTGCTTTGCCAAGCGTCCTGGTTTCACAGAGATGACGTGCTCATAGGAGCTCAATTTCCTTCGAATCATTTCATGGTAGTGAAGTTCAAACTGGATCCTTGTCCCTGGGGGCACATTCACTTCGGTTTTGAAGTTTTCCATGTCCAAGGCATTGCTCCTGAAAAGTCAGCTGTGGGGTTATTTTGAGAAAATACGAAGAGAAAGAGAGCTGCTTTGCGTTTTGGTTTAGAGTTACGCATTTGCTGGGTCTGATTCTAACTGTGGCCTATACCAGGGAACTGCAGTTGTCTGTTAGCACAATGTTTTATCAAGCTGAAAGCAGAAACACAAGTTAAGTCCTTGACAATTAAATATCAGAGTTGCTGTAAGTAGCCCGTTTTCCTTCCCAGGGTTCACCCCCTCATCTCTCTGCTCCTGGAGTGGGTGACCTCAGTTCCCCTATGAATAAGTTCAGTACAATATCCATATGCCAAAGTCTTTATACCTTACTATTCCAGCAGCTTTGCCTTTGGCTTTTGCTTGAGAGTACATTTTTCTGGCTTCAGATTTTTCCCGAATTTTGCTGGTAAATGTTATACCATTGACATCCCTAGGAGAGAGAAGCACAGTCAGTGCAAAAGAAACAGTTTGCAAAAGAAACAACTTTACAATTGACGACTGTTTCTTCGCTTTAGAAAAACATCAGTGGAATGTAATCTGGTGGGAAATTAAATAATAAGGCTCTTGTTTAACCCCAAAGTAATGAAGTCTGGTTTCCAGTAGCTCTGTATCTTTTTCCCTACCTGCTTTTTTATTTCAAGTAGCCAGCACTCTTGTACTGTGAGGAGGATCTGCTCTCCCCTACCTCCTTCACACTTCCCCCATCCTTTGGGCAGGGCAGGCAGTTACTCGTGTCATGGCTGTTTTGGAACATGGATCAGGACATGTCTCCTGACCAGCTGGCTGCTGCCTCTCTGGATACTGAACCAGGCTAGTTTCTTTCTGTTCAGTGAGGGCTGTGATTTGGGTCTCTCTCTCTCCTTTGATCTGGTGCCAACTTGCACAAGACAGGTAGGAGCTTAGTTTATTTGAGACTTCTGTCCTGTCAGATTTTGTTGATGTTGGCCAATGGCCCAATAATTACGGGAGAGGAGGAGATGGACCGACAGACGGTATGATGACATGAGCCTTTTTTCTTTGAGAAAGCCTGCTAAAATTACACTGAAGCTGAAAAATAATAAGAGGTGTTTTGCTTTTACAAATACTTCACTCCCACCACGTTCTGCCACCACATTGAACCCTGCCAGAGCACAAGGCTGATGTCTGCCCACTACTTACATAGTAAAGTTGTCAATAAAAGCTCCTTTGGGGACTTGTACATCAAACACTATGTGCTGGGACCTTTTTGCGTTATTCACCATTTTGGCTTGGATCATCGTGTTGGCCAACCGTGACGTTATAGTGGATTGAACTTTGTAGCTGTAAAGACCTATCTTGTCATCGTCCTCCACCTGTAATTGACAAAATTATTCTATAAATGTGGGGCATAGCTAGAAAATGTGCCCTAGAGGGCAATATCAACCTCTTTTATAGTCTCAGTGCCTTTTTTTCAACTGCTGTCCATTACAATATGGCGGCCAGATGGGACATGAACTCAAGATCAGGACACCTCCATACTTTACCTGGCAATTGTGGCAGGATACTCATGTGAGTATAGTTCATTGTAACATTTCATCTGAAAGGGGGAATTTATTAAGCTGGAATGTTTTCCTTGCTTTTGACTGTGCAACCAGTCCTTGGAATGACCCTGTTGGTGCAATCCAGCATAGAAGCGTACACAGTAATCCTCAACATTATATATTGAGGAGGAGAGAGCTTACATTTTCAGTAAAGGTCCTAAATAAAGGAGACCTGAAGCGCTGGTTACTGACCTAGCCTTGTAAATGGTTAAACCACAACAGTGGGAGAACAGTATTAAACTGGTATATTAAGATATTGCCTTTGACTAATCACTTTTGTTGCTTATTTCTTCATATTTACCATACCCTTCTCCCTCCAAGAGCAGTTGTATAAACAGTATTGTGCAAACAGTGCTCTGTTTAAAGAAAATAGGTTAATATCCAACCAGCAGTAAAAACAAGGAACTGAACAAACAAAAGGATTGATTTCCAAAAAATGGTTAACTAGAAAATCACTTTGTTCAGTATTATTTTCCACAGAGGAAGAATAAAACTCACCAGATCTCCAACATACCCCCAGTCGGATGTGCTTCGCTGGAAAAGAAAAATATGGCGAACATATTTCAGAAAAGCTAAGAACATAGATTGTGGCTGTTTCAAGACAGGGTAACATCTAAAAGCTGCTTTCCAAGATGATCAGAGTAGGTTTGAGATCTCAGAGTTAGTATGCATATTCCTTTTGTCTTAGTTTACGTATTTATACACGGGATGTTGGAGCATGTGATCTCCCAGCTGTGACTTAGAGGCTATCAAAAACAGAAGGACAGCTTGCTTCCTCTGTCTTTATTTTTTATAGAAAATATTCTCTTCTAGAACAAAAACATTTTTCCTGAAAGCAAGATGTGCTGGCAAAAAGTCATACTCAGAAGCCCTAGCTTTTAACACAAAAATTCTCTTTTCTTTTTTTTTCCTAGGAAAAGTGGAAAAACCTCAAAACCCAGACCTCTTTATCTCATTTTGTTTTCATTTACATTATAGAATATATATATTATTGTATTATATGCAATATGCATGTATACAAAAACCTATTGCATAATTTATATTACATTTATATATTTATATATATGTAAAGTTAGTTATGTATGCACTGCTTAAAAGAGCTGAAAGTGTTCGTTAATGGTGGGGTTTTTTTCCTTGCCGTACGAACATTTCCATTTGGAAGTGGTGACATCTTGTGGCCATTTGAATAATTCTGTTTAATTCCCTAAAACTTAAACTCGCATGAGTAACTCTGGGTTGGGATTTGGCTCACCTAGTTCTAGGGGGAGATACAACTGCTTAATGCAGCTATCTACTTTGGTGTTATCATCACAACTAGGCAAACCTAGCTCTTTACAGTCAATGGAGTGATCCCTTTCATCTGAAAATAGATAGTCCCCTTTGGTTGAATGAATCCTGCCCTAAACCATGCTGACTGTACTGATTAGAGGAGTGGGTACCCCAAGGGTACCACCCTGGCCTTCAGCTGGGGCTCCAGGAGATCATAAGGCTTCTGCAGGTTTTGTGTGACATCTGACAGCCAGTAAGATGTCTTGGATGCTGCTAGATCCGTACATGTGGGCAACTGAACTGAGCCATTCAACTCCACTGATGATGAGCAGGAACTTAGGGAGACTAGTTCAGATACTGATGGCTAAATTATAAAAATGTACCAAAACATATGAATCTCACCTCAGGTTTCAGTAGCACTTGAATCCAAGAGGACCCAAAACCACAGGAGATGCTCACGAAAACTGCATTAGTCACATAGTGCATATAAGGCTTGCTATACAGTTACTAAGTTCATTTGAAGCTAATTAATATACTGCTACTAGGAAAATCTTGGGCTGCATAAGAGATGATACATGTCATAGCAAGATCATTTTAATGAGATGATTTTAAGGATCCTTTAAAGCCTGATAGAGAAACTGCAGGATTTCCACCTGCCTGAGAACAAATGCGGGTTTTTATTTACTAGCTATACAGGCTCCACCTGAAACATTCAGACTGGGATTTCAGGATCTGGAAGTTTATGGCTCTCTAGAGACCCTCTGTAAAGCCTGATGGACTGATCCTTGCTCAGTCCATCCTGACATCCCACAAACATCACTGTAGAGTGAACAGGACCCTACACACCTGATAAAGAACCAGACCGTGAAGAATGACTGTTGTCCCCACACATACCCTTGGCATATGAAACATCACCAGCATGAATACAAATTAAGACTAAACCAACTTTAACTGAAACAAATTTAATTTTGAAAAGATGAAGACCAAGACTTTAGCACAGAGAGGATTTGTTTTATTGTGGTACTTTTCTGGTTCTCAGAAGAGCTTGGGGTTCCTGACTCACTTTACGAATGGGGCTTAAAGCTTTCAAGATGCCCAGGTTTCCTTCCTGTTTGTTTTTGTGAGGGTGGAGGAGAAGAGGGAGGCGCTGACGGAGATGCGAGATTATCACTTGCACATGTAATGACTCCCACTGCTGCTGTTAGAGATCAGACATGGGGTGGGCCAACCAGCCCCCTAGGATCTCCAAGGTTGCAGAGGGCAGCCACTCCAACAGGTCAGGAGGACCGAGCTGTAGATAACTATACTTCAGGTTTGAGCGCTGGTGTGGTTACTGAGAACATGGGCTTCGTAGGGACTTCTGTGGCCCATGAGACTCGTGCTGTTGCTGGCACGAGGATTCATGGCTGATCCTTGCCTTTAAACCACATCCAGATCTGCTGATGACTGCACTGCGTAGAAACAGCACCTTGTGCAATAGCTAACGTGTGGCAAATTGTTAATTAGGGTGGAAACAACAGGTGCCTTCGGAACTGTTTTAAGGATCTGGTCTTGACAGATGTTGGCCCCTATCTTCAGGTATTGAGACCTGTCTTCTCCTGACGTCTGTGCAGGCTACAGGTATTTAGCCCTCTATAATGATCTTTGTTCGAATCATTGTGCATGAATGTGGAAACCACTATGCAGTCTACCATCAGGAAAATTTTGGGTACTTCAAACTAACCTTTATCCAGGGCTGCTGGCCCTGACTCCTCCTATCCTGTCCAAGGAAGAAGCCATGGCGTCTAAGGGAGGAACGTGTTACAAGAGGTAATGCATTATAAGAGATTGCAGTTTTTACGTCATCTATGGGGTGCCTAGCTTAGCATTGCTTTCAAGTTGCAGTCCACAGGCTACTTCTGAGGTCTGACTTAGTAAAACAAGGAAAGCAGATTCAGAGATGTTATACTACATTTGAAGGAAATTACTTTTCTACTGGGGCGTGAAAAAGATTGAAAAGCAAATGCCTAGCATGACTAACTAGAAAGAAGATGAAATCTACCTGGCATGTCCTCCCAGGTCTTTGAGGTGTTGTTTCCTCATAGATTCACTTGTTTTCATGTGAGTAATTTCCTAAGTAGTTTTTAACACACTGCGATTTCATTGCAGTCTCTTCAGACTCCTTTTGGTCATCATGACCCTTACTGTGAGGTGCAAGAAGAGAAATTTCAAACCTAAGGCTTGGCAGAGTTTGTCTTCATAGTGCTGCAGATGAATCCTGGTCTCTCTGGTTGCATTTATACCTTGGGAGCTGGGGGGCTCTCCACCCAGCCAATTCTACCCTCTCTCTCCTTTCATATTTCCTTCCTGTGCTGATTCTCATGGAGGGGAAACCAGGCAGGCAAAGCAGTAGGGAAATAGGTGTGATCTCACCTGGCTCTGGACAGCCAGAGATCAGGACCAAGACTGAGGGACATGCTGCAGGACATCCCGCCTCACAGTCTAGGCACAAGCTCCGTTATCTGTCTCCAAAACAGAGATAACGGCAGTGCACCATCATATAGAGGTTCATAAGGTTACCCGCATTCCAGCCCATGGGGCACTCTGTTTCTGTGGTCACGAGGAGCATTCACATACCTGAGATGCAGCATTTTTGGAATTACTCAGGAGCAAATATTTTCCTCCAGAATATACCTAATCTGGACCTAGAAAACCTAATTCTTTCTATTTAGAGCTAATCAGTAGGATCTGCAGAGGAGTTCTGTTGTCTTGTTGCCAATGGGCTAGTGACCTCACTGTAGAAAAATATAGTGCTAAAATAATAATTTGGAAGACAGCCTTCCTCTAATGCTTAACAGTAAGTAACTGTGTGCCTGCTGTTGGCCAAGAGCTACTGTCTCAAGATGTTTCGTGTAGTTCAGTTTAATCTCATTTATTAATATTTTATTGTGACTCAACTAACATAAGGGTAGCTCATCCTATAGCTGAGATTTTAGTTCTACTGGTTTGCAAAGACTCATTTGATAGGTAAAGGATGGGAAATAATGTATGGGAATATAAAGAATAACTGGTATAATAAAGCCACTAGTAGAATTGCAAATTACTGTATGCATATGTCTATACCACTATGTATCTGGAAAGTTGGGGAACAGAGGCAACGTAATACATACGGCACTAATACAGACATGTTGGAAAGAAATGATGCCCTGAAGAAGTGCGGCTAGAGAGGATTTCTGCTTAGATCATTATCAAATTATTTAAATACTGGTCTGGCAAATGTGAGCTTGCTTGATTCATATTTGTGCTAAAATCTTCCATTTTTCTGGCAGTATAATGATGGCGGATTTAGGTGTCAATAAGTTACATTTACTTTCTGTGTGAGACCCCTTTCAAAAAGCCTTAGGATAAAGAAGAATCATGATTGCCTGTGCTTAACTTCAAAGATGCTGGGAAATCCAACTTTACTCAAGAGGATCTTTTGTTTTCACTATACTGAACAAGCTCAAGAAAGGCAGCACCAGAGCTTTGGTGGAGGACAAGGTCCACTCTGATCATCATTTCTTTCATTCAGTGTAATAACAGTTAATACCTTCAAACGACTGATTTCATGATTATTATCATTAATTACTACTGTGTAAAAGACAAGAAAACTCCTGCAATGCTGTTTTAAATGTTTCTGTTTCTGAAGCCGACAGAATACAATAATCTGCAACCCGTCAACATGCTGGAAACAAATTTTCTTCCCTGGTCTCAGGCTCCACCAGCTCATTACCCGTGTGACACTGTGCTGCACTCTTTTGACCTGAGTTAAATATGAATGAATGGACAACCTGCAGGATGGAAAGGTTTCAGCCTACATTGCCAGTGTCTGAAGTCCTTTTCCATTTTCTCATGGAAAAGCCTCACCAGTATCAGTGGGATTCTTCCCACACATGAAGTTAGACAGACAAGTATCTCCATTGTTTAGCATCTGTATTATGATTCTTAGGAGCACAGATATGGAACAAAGCCTTGTTGTGCTAGGTACTGCAGGATAGTAAAGGATAAAGATAAAGGATAGTAGCAGTTCTTATCCCAACAAGAGATATGGAGGTCTCAATGCATATAAGGACCTGCTGGTCCCACCTGATTGCACACTCACAACCCCTGACATGGAACAAGCCACCTGGAGAGAGCTCCCAGGCGTTCTTGCTTCCCTTTTTTTGAAACATTTCTGGGTACTGTACCTGGTACCTGCCATTTCTCGTCTTGGAGCTTGAAGGAAATCCATCGATTTCTAGGTCAATCAGGTTTTCCACTTCCTAGAGGAGAAAGAGGAAGAAAGAAAGTGGTGTTACTGCTGCCTTACTGTTTGATTTATCACTTGATTTATTATTGATTAGCACTCTATTAAAGTTCCAAAGGGAATTTACCTCCCCTTGGTGCAAATGGGGAGCAGAGGCACAAACCATCTCAGACCAAAACGCTGCATCTTCACACATTCTGTTCCCTCTGTGACCAATTAGCTCTATATACTCTGACCTTTACCATCATTTTACAACCCTTCCTTCTGAAACAAGGTGTAATATTTAACACACTGAAATGACCATAAAAAGCAAGAGGCAGATTATCATCAGGATGGGTCTAGCCATGGTTGGTAACTACAGCATTTCCAATACTGATCTCACTTAAACCAGCTCAAATCAGTAGAAATTGTCTCTGGTTTTATACTAATATACCTGAGAACTAAATTTGTTCCATTGGCAGCGAAGGAACACCAGGTCTTTTCCAAGTGCAAAGCTGCACTGATTCAATTAGAAGCGTGGTTCTTACACCACAGCAATACTCTAAATTAAAGTTTGTTAGAAGTCTAATTTACGGCAGTAAAGAAGTTTAAGTTCATGAGTTGCTTTCCAACTTATATGATAGCGTACACACAAAGGTTTGCACAAAATTAACTCATATTGTTTAAGCACATTGATGTTAAACTGATACGGCATCTATGGTTAGAAGGGACCACAGGTCTGGAATATTCTTCCTGGGAATTACGAACTCAGGATAAAAATCTCACTGTGTCATGAAAAGTGCTGTAAGAAGAAAGAAAAAGAGGATATCCCTGCTCACTAATTCTTTTTGTTAATCTTGCAAAGGAAAATAAAGCTTCACACCATCCCTGCTGACTTCACAGAAATACTGCAATATGGCAATTGGAAATGGGTGTAGACACCCAAACCTAAGCTCACCTGAGTCCAGGGGTTTAAATTTGGACTGAGCTTCAGAGTCAAAGCTATAACTATACTTCTTTTCATCATTGTATTATCCTGAGCAACTACAAGCTCTTCTATAAATTATCTCATCCCTCTGCTGAGGAATGTACAGTCAATAGGATCTTAACTCCATATTTGAATTCCTGTTAACAAAAACCTGAGTCCATATGAAGCTTTGCTGAGATTCATAGTGGTCCGTACAGGAGACCCCATCCACAAAGATATCTAGGTGCTCTGTTTCTGCTTATTCCAGGGAAACAGGATGTAAAATACGCTGAAGGTCTGAGCATGGTAGCCTAATTAAATGTTTAAAGGTTAAAACCACCAGAAAAAGCTAAGTTGAGGTAAAAATACGAATCCTGCTTGAAAAGAAACTTGGAGTAATGCCCATACTATCCCAACTTTGATAATATTAAAAAAGCAACCCTACGAATGACAGGTGAAAACCAATTATCAGAACAATCCCATTTCCAGCTAAAAGTAGAAGAGAGTTCAGAGATACAAGCAGAGCTATGAAGCAATGACCCAATTCTGCTCCCACCGAAGTCAGCCGCAGCTTCAATGTTGACTTCAGCATGGAAGGGAGACCTAGGCCCTGCCTTGAAATACTCACATCTGGGATTTCGTCGATAACAAGATCAAAGCTTCCTACTCCTGAAATGAGGAACAAAACCAGAAAGCAGAGCAGATGCTTCATTTTCTTCCTGCTTCTCTCCTGAGAACAGCCTGCACAGGTACTAGACACAAGATCTTTCCTTCTCTGAGACAAGTTCAAGGAAACCGCTCAGGGTTATGCAGTATTTTGACAAAGTTTTGAAACGCTGACTTTGTTTAGGCCATGGGTAAATATTTGCCTTGCAACGTAAGTCTGAGCTGTGGTGCCTGAGCAAGGGTTATCCAAATAGTGTCTTCACTCGCCTCTGCCCTCGATAACAGCTCAGGCTTGGATAGGCTCACTTCTTGCTTTTGTAGCTTCCCATGATGTTTGACTAACTTCCTGCTAGGCGCAGACCTTGGAGTACCCAAAACGTCGAAAGATCAAAGCAAGAACTCACTCCTAGCTTGTTTGTTTATAGTAAATGGGGTGAACGCTAATTCTCAGAGCGATAGAGGCAGCAACATTGTGCTTCTCCAAGGGTCCTCCCACCCAGCCATCTCACAGGGGTTGGCAGAGACCTTTGGGCTGGATCCTGACCCACACAAATACCCTTTTTCCACTCTGGCTGGGAAAGGATCATAGCTGGTGGTGGGATAGTTCTAGTTTTTCAAAGTTAGTCATGTGAAAACATCTGATGGTATTTTCAGATGTATGTTGTATGGCTCCCGGGTGCTTTTGAAACTGTTTTGGCCTCTCTGCCTCTTTGGGTACTTCAAGGGATGGCATAAAGTAAGCCAGCAAAGCAAAAGGAGAAAAGAAGGGAGGAAGCATGTTTCTGGCAAAAAAAGCTGGGGTATCCCTTCCACTCTTCCAGGAGGAAAGGAAATTTGCAGACATCTGAGCAACCTCAAAGGAAAATTACTATGTGAACCCAGGGACAAGACAGCAGACAAGATTATTATATTATATTATATTATATTATATTATATTATATTATATTATATTATATTATATTATATTATATTATATTGTCATACCATACGTTATGTTACTTTTCGATGTTTCAGTAAAAGATTTCTGCAGCACCAGTCCGCTGTTACACAGCCTTCCTCCATCTTTTCAATAGATTGTTTCTCAGGCTGAGACCTGAAACTACATTCAGAGGTTCACAAGGAACCCAAGCAGAACAGTGACCTTTCAGCTCACTGCCATCTAAGAACTGCCAAAGGTGCTTAGGAGAGAACATAAGAACTGGAGCAAGCACGTAAGGTATTTTCCAAAGACCCTCCTAGTCTCCAGCTACTTGTAGCTATGGTACATCCTGATCAGGAGGTGGTTTTCATTTATTTAGCAGTCCTCAGTTTATTTATTTTCCAAAACCCTATCATCTCCTCTGAAGAGATTGGATAAAAAACTAGCATTCATAGCATCCTGTGAGAAGTTCCACACCTTAACTATACACAGAACAAACCGTGGCCTTTTGATCACTTTGAACTTGTCACATGATACCTCTATATTTCATAGATATTATGCTGGAACAGGCATTGAATAACTAGTCTTGATTTGCCCTGTCCCAAAATCTTTTGGGCAATCCTGGATCTTGAACCTGGAGATGACATAGCTCCAGATTTGCCAGAAAGCTTAGGAGCCTGTAGGCTGTACCCAAACTAGTACACAGCCTTCACAGCACATGCATCTTGCTTTTGCATTGATCCGTCCACACAGTGGCTCCCCACATCACCTATTTATTCCTTTCTCCCTAAGCTCTGGTTCAGCTCTCAGACAGTGCACGTGTAGAGCCTGCAACGCTGCTTCTCCTGAAGAGACAGCTTCTGAATGCGGAGGTCTCTCGATAAGCAGTTCTGCATCCCTCAGGCCCAGACGGCATGACCTGGACAGTCTTCCCCTCCCCTGTGTTACTCCAGATCATCTTCTGTGTTGTAGCTTCCCATGGAGGTGGGGGTAGGTGTTGAGCGTGGAAGAGGGGAGTGTACAGGAGGAGAATGGGGAGGATGGGAGCAGGGTTTTTCAATAATCATAGAACCATTTAAGTTGGAAAAGACCCTTAATGTCATCGAGTCCAACCATAAACCTAACACTGCCACATCCACCACTAAACCATGTCCCTAAGCACCACATCTACACCTCTTTTAAATACTTCCAGGGATGGTGACTCAACCACTTCGCTGGGCAGCCTGTGCCAATGCTTGATAACCCTTTTGGTGCAGAAATTTTTCCTAATATCCAATCTAAACCTCCCTTGGCGCAACTTGAGGCCATTTCCTCTTGTCCTATCGCTTGTTACTTGGCAGAAGAGACCAACCCCCACCTCGCTACAACCTCCTTTCAGGTAGTTGTAGAGCGCGATGAGGTCTCCCCTCAGCCTCCTCTTCTCCAGACTAAACAACCCCAGTTCCCTCAGCCGCTCCTCATCAGACTTGTGCTCCAGGCCCTTCACCAGCTTCGTTGCCCTTCTCTGGACACGCTCCAGCACCTCCATGTCCTTCTTGTAGTGAGGGGCCCAAAACTGAACACAAGATTCGAGGTGCGGCCTCACCAGTGCCGAGTACAGGGGCACGATCACCTCCCTGCTCCTGCTGGCCGCACTAGTTCTGATACAGGCCAGGATGCCGTTGGCCTTCTTGGCCACCTGGGCGCACTGCCGGCTCATGTTCAGCCAGCATAACGAAGGATGGGATTACCCTACTGTACATCTTTGTCTCCATTTTTAGTCCATGGAATAAATAGATTTTTTCTGACCATATGGTGCCTGACTCTAATTACTTGCTGCACCATAGAATGGGATGAATCCTGCCCTTGCTGGCTCTAATTCATGCCACGTACAGAATAGGGATTCCAGTCAGAGCTCAGAGAAGGACACCAGCTCTGGGGACATCTACGCTTCATCAAATGACTCCTACCTCCTGGAGTGAGCTGCTCTGCGTTTATCACCATTGTAGGCTTTTTGAGCAGAGAGGAATCTCAGCATTAAGATCCCAGGCATGCTGCTTCAAACAGGAGGTTGGCTTACAGCTCAGTGGTACGTAAAACATCCAGGTTGGCTTTAAATCATGTAGTCAAGCGACTGACCATCTAACTATATACCTTTGACTCAGTGTTTACTCAGCCTCTTAGGTGGATTTTGCTCAGTGCTGTGTGCCTGTACTCCTAGCAGTATTTAAGTTAGCTATCTTAAAGTTAGATTAGGAACACCTCCATGAGTGCGGTCGGAGCTACGGCTATGACAGGGCTCATCCAGGACTGCAAGAGCAGCAGGCATGGGGCACCCAGTCTTTGCTGTGTGGATGGTATCTACTACAGCTTGAATTTTCTGCCTAAGCTGAGTTCTGTTCACATATGTGCCCCTAGCTCAGAATGACCAGTCCCTTCTCATCAGAAATGTAAAGCTTAAGATAGCTGTTCTGGAAGTATCTGGGACTCTGGACCGGGAAGTTAATCAGTGCTGCTCTGAAGAGATGAAAAAGTCCCTTTAGAACAGAATTTAATTTAAACATTAATTTTGTAACCCCTTATTTCAGTCCTCTCATAACCACCAAATGTGGCTTAATTTTTTTCAGTAAAAATAACAAGATTGGGAAATCAGTGTGACCACTAGATGGCACGAACTGCTCAAATATACTGTCCAAAAGAGTCCAAAAAGCTGAAATTTCTCAAGGAGAAGGTGCAGAAAATATATGGGAGGAACAAGTGCTGAGGATGCTCAGAGCCCTACCACTTGCTATTAGGTTAGGTGAACTTCCCGAGAATTTCATGTGGAGGACAAGATCTCAGTAAGATATTTTGTGGCATGTGTCCATTGAGCTGTTTCATGACTTGTCCTCTCATGGTTGGGATTCCTGTGGAAGGAAGTTTTCATGCACTGTTCTCCCTGAAGCACTTGAAGTTACTGCTGGGCAGAATCTGTCCCTCAGAATAATTAAATTGTGTTAATTTGGCTTGCACCTGGGGAGAAATGCTCACAATTTCTGTGTCTTATGAGATAGCCAGTTTCCTCTTCCCATATTGAAGTTCTTATCTGAAAATTTCCAATCATCCAGGTAAGAACAGGGTGTATCTGCAAGGCAACACACTTACCCAGGGTGCCTACTGCCCTGACATTCATCCCACTACACACCAACCGTTCTGGGAAATGCTACACGGACATATAGAAAAAGCTTTCTTGGTGCTTCAACTTTCTTCTCTTTGTACTGCCATTCAACAGAGACATACCAGGTACCAGGACTTGGCAACCTGCCTATCTGCCCAGAGGACCTCTTCAAAGTGGGTTTCACTGCAGTGCCCCAGACAGAGTCAGACATCCCCAGCACCAAGGCCCTTTGGCAGAGACTTTGGGCGTATTTCATAAGAATACCAGATTCCTAAGTTCTGAAATGCTCTGCTGTGGTGCACACAGCTAATGGCAACAGGGAGATCAGCAGCCACTGGCACCCCAGAAAAGACCTTTTAGGAACACAGGCACCTCCCAAATAGTGTCAGAACTGGGGACCATCAGGTCCGATCCAGATGTTTCAGAGGAGATTGATTAGATTAAGACCTGAAAGAAAATGTTTAATGAACTTCACCATAATTAATTTTACTTCTGGACATTTATCTATGTCTTTGCCTGTGTAACCCTTTGGGACTCTTGCTGACTTCTTGATCAAATTGCTGGCTTTGAATGCCACTAAATTCTACGGTTTGTTAGTGCTTTGTGTAGATTTAGTTCCTGGTTCAGATATTTCTTGTTGGGCATTTAGTGTAGATGCCTCTGCATGAGGTGGGTGTCTGGTGACCCATTCTTCTACCTAGAAGAACAGAGAACTGGAAATCTTTAATTTATGAATCCATGCAGCCATGGCACTGATGTTACGACCAAATGCAGCTCTGATCTTGTTCCCCCAGCTTCAGTCTGGAGTCTGGAAAACCCCTGCTCTTGAGCTGGAAGGTGCCAACGTTTTCTTTAGCTTCAACACTCCCTACAGGGTTTATTTAACTGGTATGGTGCAAATGAGGAAGACTAGTCTTACCCATGAGCCTTGCATGGAAAAACAGGGGGATGCAGATGCGTGAAGGCAGAGCATTACCAAGGTGCATGTGTTTGTGTGTCAACACAGAGAGATCCCTTGATATAACATGATCCGTTCCAGGTGAAATGTGTGTGGAAGCTCAGCTGTTAGATCATGCCTCTCTCCAATGTCTCTGCTCATGCTGGCCGCAGGCATGCCAGACAATTTAATTTGCTGAGCTCCCACCCAAAGAACAGCTGCTCATCTTGCTAAGTCGGCAAAAGTCAGCATCAAACATGTCTAATGTGAACACACCTGAGTAACTGCTTATCTTGTTTTCCAACGGCATCCCCAGAACAGTGCCTGCCATGTTCGCCCCCCAAATCAGGAGACCGTATTCCAAGGAGGGGGAAGAGGGGATAATGTGAACAATCAAGACCCCAGGCTTAATGTTCACTCACCAAACCTAACCGCATCTGAACCACATTAAAACACACCTTGGTCTTATTTAACTACGTGCTGTGTCCTTATGTGCCCTTGCTGAGGAGAGCATGAGCAGAATTGGCTGCTCCTAATCACTTTGGGAAGGGCGGTGCCTTTCCCAGCTCATTCTCTCATGCCCGTTGGTTATCCCGTACCTGCTCTAGGGTCCTGTTTTGCTCTGAATATCCTCTTTTCACCAGATGTGCTTAGGATCAGCTTTATTGCAATATCTTTGCACTGTCTCACTGTTTTGATTTACTTTGGCCCTCAGCTCCTGTGCAATGGGAGAAGCAGAGTGCCTGTAGAAACAAGCTGAATACTGATCAGGAGGCAGAGGGTGATAGCCAGTGAGATTTGGATGTTTTTCCAAATGCCTCCTGACTGCCCAATGGTTATTTCAAACTGGCAAACATCTCCCCTTCCTGTCCAGGAATGACCATTACCTCTAGGGTTAGCAGGGTAGTTTTGACTTGCTTTTACAGGGATGCCTTGGTTTCCTCTAGGTTTTACAAAACAGTAGGAAAATCATCCTATATGTATTGTTTTAAATGCCTGTTTCCAGCATTTCTAAGCATATGCTGCAAGACTTTCATTCATCTGTGTCCCCTGGTTAGTGAAACATGGACAGAGCAGACTGAGGAGCAGCCCACCCTAATGTCAGTAGCGAGGGCACAGGAGACTGCAGCCCTACTTTTCATGCTACTCCAGTGCACTTCTGTGTCTGAGCTAGACAAGACATGTAGGAGCTGAAACAAACTGGATCCAGATGAAAAATACTTCAAATCATTTTTTGTGTGTCCTTAAACCAGGTCTCAGCCTGAACCATTGCTCTGAAGTGTTTCTTGATTCCCAGCTGGATGGTTGAGCCCTCTTCCATCTCCCTTTGAAATGGTGAGGAGCTGAAGATAATGCCTTGACTATCTTCTGGCAGGGACCAGATCAGCACAGCAACCATTTGGGGTGTCTCTGGGGGCCTGAAGCATCCTGCCCCAGCCTCCCTCCAGCTTTCTTCCACATCTTCTCTTCTCCAGCCACGTAAACCCTTCATCATTCCCTGCAGTGCTGTCCAGCTCTGCAGCTCCCATCGGGATTGTGGCTACTCCAGAGACCTTTGTACCTGCCGGTGGTGGACTGATGCGAGTGGGAGAGGAGCTGGCCAGGCTTTTGATTCCTTCCCTCCTGCTGGCAATGCCAGAAGGGGCCTGTGTGTGAACATGGTGTGGCCTCAGCCAAAGTCTGAGCCATCGATTTGCTAAAGGGGAGTTCCAAAGGTGTTGACCTCGCTGTCCCTTCCCTTTACTCCAGCTCCAGCTCCCCTCACCCCTTCTGCATGGGGAGCAAGCACTTTCCTGCTCCTCCATTACACATGCTAGATTTGGAAGACATAATGCTCCCAGGACATATGCTCTTAGTGGACATATGCTTTCAGGTGGGTGCACATGTGTCTGTTCAGAAGCAGAAACTCCAGGGGCCCAAGGGTGTGTTTATACATCCCAGCAAGACCAGAGAGACATTGAGCCACTCACTGGACTGTCACTGCCATGGACTGGAGCTGAAGCAAAACAGCTTCAGTCCCTGATGACTCAGAGCGGGAAAGGAAAAAGAAAAGACAGTGGTTCGAATCCTGACAGGTTTGTGCGTGCAGCACCTAGCACTTGCAAAAAAAAAAAAAAAGATCAAACAAAGAGAGAGGAAATTTGGGTCTGTTACCGCTGGCATAGAAAAATGAAGTAATAAATGTGTCTGATTTAGGGTTAGGTGAGTGCTGCAGATGGAAGTTCCCGAACTCCTGGGGATGAGATGTGCCCTGTCCATGCCCGCTGGCACAGCCATGCCTTGAGGAACGTCCCTGGCAGCTGAGCGGTGGGGACCCAGCCTGCCCAGCCAGCGTCCGCCTTCGCCCTGGGGCTGATTGGGGAGGAGAGGGCTCTGCCTCTGGGAAATGGAGGGAAGAGCAGGAGGCTCACCCCGGCTTTGCCCAGCTGAGAAACAGAGTCCAGATGATAAGAAAGAGGGGTGAAAGTATGGGTCTTGTCCGTCCTCACCGGCGGGGAGGCACCTGGCTGCCCGGCAGGGTGCCAAGGCGAGGGTGTGGAGGGAGCCCTGCCCTGCTCCGGGATGGCGGGCCCCGGGGCAGCTTTCACAAACAAACCAGGGCTCTCCAGACCGGGGAGTAGGAGAAGGTGTTCCTTCATCGAGGGTGAAACTGGAGGGTTTTACCACTCTGTGGTAAAGCCCCAGCCTTGAAGTGTGTCCTTGGATTGTGCTCCCTAAAGGGGTGGGTAGGAGGGTCCTTTTTAATATGGACTGCGGTGTAAGCTGTTCAGGCCTGCCCGACGCCATGACTGACCCCATGAGGAGACACCCCGGCAGCCCGGCGCGTCCTTCCAGATCCCACTGGCACTGGAGCACCCGCCCCTCAGGTGGGCACCGCGTGACAGTGGCCATCTTAGGCCCTGCCTCAGCGCCCAGCCAGGTGGAGGAAATGTCTCCTCAGCCTTCCCCCCCCCCCCACTGAGGGCCACCACGGGGCTGGGGTGCTGCTGGTGCCAAAACGACAGGCAGCAGCGCCTCAGGGACCCCCAGCACCACCCCTCTCTGCCGCACGAGGCGAGATGGGGGCTGAGGCTGAGGGCGGCGTCAAGAGGGGCATGGCGGTCTCGTGCCCGGCAGCCCACGGTACCCCTGTCTGAGAGGAGTAGCTGGAGGATGGAAACCCTGCAAGGATCCCCTGCAGCCCCTGGCAGCACGGGAAGCCGCCCTGAGTGGAAAAGGGGCCGGTCCCGAGCCGGGAAGGAGGAGAAGAGGGTGGGTCGTCTCGCCTCCTGTCAGCCTCCTCGCAGCCCGTCCGGCAGCGCAGGCAGCAGCTGCAGGCAGCGGGGCTTTCCTCTCACCTGCGGGGCAGGGAGCCCCGGCCAGTGCTCCCCTTCCACCATGATCCTTTGGCTGTGGCTCTGCTGGGGTTTCTCCACCTCGGCGGGGCAGCCCGACTCGGAGCTGATGGCGAGGTACCTGGAAGAGAAGCTGTTGGCAGACTACAGCATCATGGAGCAAGTAGGTTTTAAGGCGGTTGTCGTTCGGGAGAATCTGGTGGTGGGGGCTGGCTTGTCCCCTCTTAACCATCAGTATTGACACGCAGGGCAGTTTGCTAAAACCGCATTTATTGCACCCGTCCCTGCAGTGTGCCCATGGCTGCGGCAGCAGTTCGGCTCTGTGGGAGGCTGCTACCAACGAGCAAAGCAGTTGTTGGAGGTGCTAAGGCAGGAGAGCACCGGCACCCTCCCGCTCTGGGTGCTACTGTCTGGGGTTGGGTTCAAAGCTGACATCCCGAGAGCTATGCTAACGAGGCATTTCGCAGGGACAAGGGAGTTAATGCAGTGTCCTGGCCGCACGCCAGTCTGAGTAATTCAGAGTATTTCAGGCTCGGAGGAAAGTTTTTCTGCCTATGGTCTCAGTGTCACCATACTTGATTTTTAACTCATGCTGGATGAAATGAACCACATGAGTTTCAGCTTGTAAAATGCTTCTTGACCAGGACAGAAAAAAATTATATTCTGCAAGTGAGGGCTGTTACGTTGTGTCATTGTGTGGTTTAGATTTTCTGGGGAAAGAGGGCTGAAAGGGCAATGTACGTTTTGCAAGTTAGCAGGAGAGTTTGGGTGGGGGTTTGGGAGGATGTAATTTAAAAGGCTGAGCTTCAGATTTGTGCTCACATCCTTCAGGTCCATACCAACTATCATGTGTTACTTTGGGTCACTTAGGGCCGTCAATCAGTTATCTAAATTTGATCAGATCTGAAAGGCTCTGTAGTATCTGAGATACTCACGTGGCAGATACAATGCAGGACCTATGGAAGACCTGTGCCTTGCTGGAGGCCAGGTGGGATTCCCTAGCATATCTGTACCCGTCTCAGCGTTGGTCATTCAGTTACTCATGCCACCCATGCTAGAATGGGAAGAATTTCTCTCCAGAAGTGCCCATTTCTCTCCAGTACAAGGACCTCAGCAACTTCGTTGTCAATCCTGATTACTGTGAACACATATTCCTTGTTGGGGAATTCAGCCACAAACCAACATTCTCTTGCAGACCCACCTGTCCAAGTGGAAGAGAATATCTCCACCACTGTCCTGCCAGTGGAGTGGTATCTGGTATCACTCATCTGCTTTAAGGGAGAAAATCAGTTGTGAAGCTCAAGCAACTGGCTCACAGTGTTGAAATAACCTGGCTGATCTTGCTTGAGGCAAATAAGGGTGTTTTCACAGGAACTGTGTTGCTAGCAGATGAGTGGCAGCAGTAACTTCCAACAGAAAAACAGTGATGTATAAATAGAGGTGGTGATCTAGTGCCCTGGGACAACCAGATCTAGAAGAGGACATCTGTCCATCCTCACTGAACACATGAGCCAGGTTAAGAAAAGTCAAGTGCTTCCCTAGATCAACATACTACATCCCCTACAAGCAAATCTCTAACTAATTCTGGAGAGCGTGTAAGGCTGTGTTTAACTGGAAGGATCTTACACAAAGACAAGTACAGACACAGATCTTTGCAGGAGCATGGTATTTGCAATGAGTCTGGATTATTTGTTGGCTCATCCAATGATTGACCACTCTGCTAAGGTAGTTGACAAGGTTGCTAGTTATTACCATTGCACTGGAGGTAGTTCTTCTAGATGGCTCTTCCCATCAACCCAGTAGTTGGGTTGCTACTGCCCAGTTTATTCTCTGTATACCATGCTAAGACTAGCAGGTGGCAGCAGCTATGGGGTCACTACTAGCAATTATTGGAGTTTAATAAGTGCTTTGGAAGGCCTTAAAGATAAAGGTTGATGGGAACTTGGCAATTGTTCCATTAGATGATGCTAGTGAAGCTGGCTGGGTCAAAACCCTTTGATGGACTGATCAGTATCATAAAGCCTGCAGTAGTGCTTTGGCAGTAGTCATGAAGTCCTAGCAAACAGAATACTGTTATCTGGTGATCCTTAGCTACTCACCGATGTCTACTGGCTATCCTCAAGACTTCAGAAGGTAGCTTTTGAAGGAGTGAAGTCATACCAACACCTTCTTATGCAAATCAGCAAGTAAACAAAATGGGCGTGTGGTGGGGAAGGATAAAACCAGTAACCAAATTTCCAGTTTCATTGATTAGGCAGTAAAAACCATTGTGATCGTTCCACACAGAACAACAGGTGGATTTGTTCCAAAAGGTAATCTTTTAGTAAAAAAAGGACTGAGGATCATTGATCTCTCATCCCTGCCTCTGCTCCAAGCAGGATCAACTTCACAGACATTTGTCTGGCTTGTTCTGAAGAACCTACAGTAATGGAGACTCTGCAGGTTCTCACAGCAGGCTCCTGAGGTGCTTTACTTGCCTAAGATAATATGGCCAGATAGAAAGTTTCTTCCAAAATTTAAACTGAAGAGAATTCCTCTCCTCTCCTCTCCTCTCCTCTCCTCTCCTCTCCTCTCCTCTCCTCTCCTCTCCTCTCCTCTCCTCTCCTCTCCTCTCCTCTCCTCTCCTCTCCTCTCCTCTCCTCTCCTCTCCATTGAAAATTTCCTGAGGGAGCTGGTTTTCCTTGGTTCTAATTTTACAAGACGTTGGCTAAAATAACGAAGAAGGAAATAATAAGGACTCTAGCAGAGGAGACGGTTTAATTTCTCCATTGGGCTTTCCTTAGCTTTGCAATGCATGATATAAACAGACATAAAATCATCTCTTTGGCAAAAGATGATTATTTCAGTGTTATTTCAGTGTAAATCAACAGAAAGGGCAAATCAGGTAAAAAAATATTGCATTCCTCTGCTCTCTGGAGTTTCACCGACATTTTAAGAAGTCGCTTGGCTTCCCTCATTGACAAGAGACTTGTACTTTCTGTTTTGGGAGGGATTGGATTTGGAGATGTTGCTAAGCTGGGACTTACACCATGTGCAGGGAAGAAGTCAGAGGAGTTGTTGTTGTTATGAGGGGCGATACAATGAGTACGATTGCATTGTCAGGTGAAGCACTTTGTTTCATAATAAAATCTGTGGCTGAGTTTAAATATCTTTATTCCCTTTTTGCACATAATAGTGCTTTTCTGTCACTGTGCAATAAATCCACAGTACCTGCGGACAGTTTTTAGGCAACAGATCTGCTGCTGAGGTAATATCAATAAAGCTGAAGCCGTAAGATTAATTTACACAAGTCCTCCCTTGGAGCAGGTCCACATGTGCAGCAGAATGGGGTTATGCTTGCTAAGCTCCACCACGTGGGTACTAGGTATTAACCTGGTTGCCGCTCAAGCTCGAAGCAGCCACACTGTGCTGAGCTGAGGACAGCCTCAAGTGACTGGGCTTGTTGTGCCCTCAGCCCTCTCCCAGTCCAGTGTCTGTAACCCGCGATGAGTGCTGAGTGCTCTTGCTCTTATGTAGACCAGTTCTGAGGAATGGGCTTTGGCTTTTACTCTCCTGAGGATGTAGATGGGTCCTGCATGACATTTGATGAGCATGGTGGACCATTTAGCAGCCCTTTTCATCATGTGCCGTATACCATGTAACGGGGCAAAAACAGTGACACAGAGCCTATGTGTGACTCCATAGGAAGCTATAAGGGAATACACTTCCAGGGCCAAGACATAGCATCCAGGGCTAGGGCTAAAGGCTGAGGTTCCTGTCTTCATGTAGAGGGTCTCTTGACAAGTAACATTTTCAAAACACCCAATACCTCCTCGCCTGCAAGAGCTGCATTCCACTGCTGAGCTTTGATCAATGGGTCTGTTAATATAGAAGAGATTTAGGTTTTAATTTTAACCAGAGGAACATTTGAACCTGGCCAGGGGTGATCAGTCACACAAACCCGTGTCTGGATTTAAACAAGAGACATGTCTTCTGTGAGTTGACTAGGCTCCATTAACTCCCTTAACTCTTTGCAGGTTGCACGTCGTGTTCCAAGACAGGCCAAATTTTTGCAGAGGCTGGTACGTATCACACTGTGTCTTTATTTTACCTCATGGGAATTACATTTGCTCTATGTATATGTGTGTGTGTGCATCCCGGTGCCCAGGAATGAACTATGTCGGTGGGTGATGGCAGGGTGAGATTCTAGGTACAAAAATCTTCACTTTGATCAATGCAACAGGTACAGGTTCTCCTAATACTTCCCAATATATCTTCTCAAGCCCAGATCTGGAGAGAGAACATCCAATGTTACAAACCTCAACCATGCAGTGAACATAAGCTTGATGAAATCTCATTGAATTTAAAGGGAAAGGGAGAGTTTGCTTTGAAATTTGAAGATCTCTGTTGTTCTTTGTTGATGCAGAGGCCAAAATTTGCTGAAGAAAGGAAGAAAACCAAGGAAGCCAATATCCTTCTTTTGGCATGGGAACCTGAGCTTTAAGATACTTACCTGCAATTGTGAGATGTACAGCAAATCTGTAAGATCTGGCTATATTTCTGTGCTGAGAGTTGCGTGGCTTAGATCAAAACTTCAGCTAAAGAGGCAGCCAGTGAAATTGCTGTTCACAGCCAGTTATTTTTCTGGCTTTTCTGAGGTATGGGGGCTTCCCAGTTGAGAACTGGAGGAACTCATTTCACACACTGAGCAGCCATCACATGTTAATAGCTTTTGGTCCCTTTGATCTTTGACAGATTTCAATCAGCAGCCCAGAGGAGAGCAACTCTCAGTCTTATTACCAGTTTATTACTTCTAATCTGAGATACAGTCAATTTTTTTTGATGAAAGCAACTGATAAAGGTAAAGACATGGAGTGTATTTCATTGATCTTCAGCTTTCTTCTGTCTTTCCAAACATTTGATGTAAACAAGCATAAAATCATTTGTTTGGCAAGAAAATTTCAGCTCCCAGTTCATCATAATCACCAGGACACCTTCATAAAGCATCCAGCCAACCTGCCTCACAGCAGTGTGTTAATCTGCCGCCTTGGCGTTCCCTAGCTTTATTTTTAATAGGGATAATAAATCACAGTAATAATAATATTAAACAAATGGTTTGTTTTGTTTTTTCCTTTGTGCTGCCTCTCATCTTCTGAAGGCCTTAATAAAAAGCAGAGAAAACAAACAGGCATTTGCGCAGCTGTAAGTCAGAGCATCAGGCGCTGATGGATTGTGCAAGAGCTCCAGGGAACGCACAAGAATCGCAGACTGGAACTTGGGCTGCCCGCCAAGCCCAACCTAGCAACCTGTTTGGAAACTGCCTCTGCCCCCACCGTTTATATTTTCGATATACAAGGAATGGCAGATCCCTTCCAGGGATGGGAAGATGAAACAGTTCTTTCATCCTCAGTTGTACATGATGCCCTTATTCAGTGTTCGCTTTCTCCAACAGCTACTCCTATCCACTAGAAAGAGGGAGAGGTGTTGAATGTCTTTTTTCATTTGGTTTTGCCATTCAGCAAATAGTAGCTTCAGTAAAAAACCCTAAGCGATGTGGTTCTTCATATAAAATATCACTAAGCTGTGGAACTCCTTGCTAGAAGATGTTGGGGATGTTAAAAGTTTATATGGATTTAAAACGCAGCTGTGTAAAGTTGTAGAAGAAAAATACACAGAGATTTACTAAGCACAAAAATACCACGCTTGGTTCAGGAGTTCCTTCAGCCACAAATTGCTGAAAGCTGAGAGAATATTTCAGGGTGTTATCAGTGCAGGTTGGACTGATTTTACACTCTTCTCTAAGCATGCACTATTGATCTCTGCCAGTGATAGACTATAGTGTTAGAAGTGCTTTTGTTCTCATCCAATACAACCATTCTTATGTTCTTGTCATAACAAGGGCAAGTCCACGTCCTCTGTCATATTCTAAAGGCTTGCTGATTTCAGATAAATCCATCACTGCATTCACAGTGTTAGACTCAGTGTCACATCTGCCACTGCAGAACCACCTTGTATCTCAAGTAAAAGGCAAAGGGCTTGATCCTTTTTTGCTGTTGAGCTGTCCACCATGTTTGCACCCACAACTTACAATGAAATGCAGAATGGGAGCGGGTGCAGGACATCTGGAACCAAAGAATTTGCTGTAGTTTCAGACTCTTTCTTTTACTTCTGTTCTTAAATCCTCTATATCTCTTGCTATGCCACAGGCAATTAGTGGTACGGAAGACTGAATAAAACATCAGTTCATTATATCTGGAAACGTTCCTACAACACTACTTCCGATCAAAACTCCCCATCCTCTCCACCTTCAGGATAATGAGACTGGAAAGCCATGCCTATGTATGAGGGAAGGTCCTAAGAACAGCTGGATTTAGTTCTAATCAACGATTGAATAAAAGCCACTAGTGGCCTAAGCAGGGGACATTAGATCTGAGCAGATGTGTCCTAGTCTAGATCCATCGCACTGAGTTTCTGAAATCAGTGAGACGAATCACACCATAGAAGTGCTAATTTCTTGCCATTGTGCTCCGTGTGAGCTGAGCCTGTGTTAAGCAGGATGATCATGGACACAGAGCACATCACACATTCTCCAGCTGTTAAAGATATCTGTCACGATTAGGTTCATTTGAGACACATTTATCACAGTCTTTCCAAGCCTTGAAAGGGCGCTTTATTTCCAAATCTATTGACAGGTTTGTGTTTGTTTCCAGTGGATCCTCATTCTTCCATTTGCCTGGAATTCACCAGCCCAGCAGCTTGGTTAGTTGGATGCTCACTTATTACTGCTTCTGATGCTATCAGCTACTGCAGAAATGTTCCTGTTTCATACTTACTCATACAACCACTTGCTCCTTTTGTTAAGCCATTTGTCAGAATGATTTTTGTTTAGAAAAAAAGCCTGGAAGTGCAGCTGAAGAGCATATTCTTGTCTTCACAAGTCTTATGTGGCTGTGACGTTTTATCAACCTCAATAGGAAGAGTGTCAGTTTATTTGACTTAGTGAAGTTGCTCTGTATTTGCAATGTATTTTACTCTTTAACTTCCTTCTGCTTCTGAGGGTTTGGCCTTTGACTGTTTAAGGCAACACACAGAATTTTTTTTTACATGGACTGCTTATGGTTAAATACACTGAAGTCTTCCAGGAAAAAAACTGTTGAGCTCCATGGAGATGTTGCTGTCAAAAAATCACGTTAGACTGAAGAAATGCTCCAACCCAGGACTTGTGCACAAAAACACATTCCCAGGAAGCAGAAATTGGCTTTCAGCTTCCATTGCTACATCGTGTGTCATTCATTGCAGTCTCTGCTGCTTCTCTGCTGGAAGGAATCCAGTGTGGACTAAAAGGCTTAAAATATTTTGCATGAGACGTCACAGCGTCAGTGTTTCTTATTAAGTCTCTTCCATCCACTGGCTGAGACCTCCAGGATGGATTCTCAGCAGAGGAGGACTCAACCTACTCCAATGACAGCAGTTTTTCTGTTTACATAGCTTATGGATCTGATTGTGTGAATTTGAAGATGCTGTTTCATGCACAGTGATCTCAGTCTTTCAAGAGGTCTTACATCTGCTCTTGTGCACAGTCCACAGGGCAGTTTCTCTGACATCAGTTCTGGACCCTATGAGGACATATTTTGGGCTTCTCTTCCCAGGCCATAAGGGACTAATCCTGATCCTCACACACGGTCAGAGTTGAAGGGTGCAATTTAGGATACAGGTGGATTTCGTCAGTATGTTTCACAACATAAAAGCAGGCATAATCAGAGCTCTCATCCTTCCTGGACCCTTCCCAAGCTTTGGAGGATGAATGTGGCCTTTGCTCTTGTGCGTGAACAAAGGCAGTGAAACGTTCCTGGTTTACCTTTTGCAGCTCACCTGAAATTTTGAGGGTAAGCCCACCTTGCCTGCTATTGACTGTTTTTCATAGGGGAGTCTAATCCTCATAAGGTGGTAATTTGCTTGAGCATATTCAGTATTAAAGCCATTGAAACACTAAAGAGGTGAGTTATCTAGCTGTCAGTGTTAATAGGTAACCTTGTGATACCTACAGGAAACCAGGCCTCGGATGTCTGAATTCAATGTGAAATCCACAATCATTTCTCGGTATGCTTTCACCACGGTGTCGTGCACAATGGTGAACAGCGGATCTGAGGCACGCGAAGGTGTGTTTGAGATGCAGATCCCGGCTGCAGCCTTCATCTCCAACTTTACCATGTAAGTAAGTAATGCTGACAGCTGAGTGGACAATGGTTCTCCCACCCCACAGATAGCTCTCTGAGATTTCAAAAACTGGCTAATCTGCAGTAGGACTGTATCAAGACCTATGCATTTCTTTGGGAAAAATAAAACCGCACGCACTCCATCCGAGACTGGTCGTGGCCCCAAACCACAGAGCAAGTCCTTGGATGACAGGATGCTGAGATTCAAGTCCTCAATGTACACGGGGAAGAAAATTTCCCATCTGAGTATCTTTTAACTACTTCCTTCTCCTCCTCTCTCTTTGATTTGGACCAAAAAATCTCTCCTAGCCCTCAGAAACCTTTCCAATTAAAGATTCAACAACACTGGCACACAATAGTTATCTCTCCAAATGGACTGTGGTGCCTAAGAAGTTGTTTCAGGTTCTCCATATTGTCAATGGAGGAGGAGAGTCAACTCCAACTAGCAGATAGGTTCACTTGCTGCTGGAGGTGCTAGTCATTCTCTGTGGATAATAGAGCAAGTAGAGAGCAACCAAGCTCATACTGAAATGACTCACTAAGGAATACATTAAGTTCAAAAACATGTTTGGTTTGGTCATGTTCAGATCCCCGCTATGGGTAGATATTGGGGCCACAACTACGGACCTGACCATAGCAGATAGGGGACTAGCTCTTTCAGAAAGATTTCCATTTGGACTGAATAGTAGAAAACCAGTCTTTTGCCATCGGCTAGCCAAAATATATGTTAAGGGCTGTTTCCTTATGGAATCCATGGCCCTGTAACTCATTCCCAGGGAGAAGCATTGTAGTTAGGGAGGCAGCTAATTGAGAGCAGTCATCTTGAATATTGCCATGTGTGTTGGCGCAGATGGTGGATCTGAGACCAAACAAAAAAAAGTGCTCATTGGGATTCTTGGCAATTGCTTTGCTTTCTGGTTTGCATCCTTATGCTTTGGAGATTACCTACTGAATTGGCATTTTAGAGAGGTAAACTCCTGGACTAAAGGTGTGCTCTGCTGGTATAACCAGCCAGGGAACTTCTAAATTGGCTTCTGTCTCAGTGACTCGAGTGGACCTAGGAGAGTTACACCAGCAGCACACTCAGCCTATTCACCTGTGCACAGTCTGTGACCCTTCTCCAGCAAGCTGTACAGCTGTCACTGTATATGGGTGCAGAGTGGTCACGCTGACATCTCTGTCTCTCCAGGAGCATTGGCAACAAGACTTATTATGGGGAAGTCACAGGGAAAGAAAAGAAACATAGCAGTGATGACAAAGCAAGGCACAAGAAACCTCCGAGCCCTACAGATGGAAGGTAAGTGTCATGCATTTGTCTGTGTTCTGGGAAGCGACATACTCCCCTTCCATCTTTATTTCAGCTGCTTTGGCATGCCCATCCATGGACTGACAGGAAGAAAGAACTAAATAGAATGCTATTCACACTGCCTGGTGTCGTTCCCATACTCCAAGTCATGTAAAATTGCACGTGGCCTTTTCTAGCCCATTTACACGACATTTTCAGATCCAAGATGCTCCAGGATGTAATTGAGAGGGAAAGAAATGTTGTTACTTCCTGAATAACAGGCAGGAAAATTAAGGTACACAGAAATGCAGTGAGTTACAACTTCAAGGCTACAAAGTTAGTGGTAGAACCACAGGTAGCCTTTAGCAATCATGCTTACTTGGCCTGTTCTAGGTACTTGGCAGAGTTCAGTCCTCTTGGCCAAGCACTGGCAGAAAGTCTCATCCCTTTAATAATCTCAAAACCTCTATGTTCACCTGAATGCACTTCAGCAGCACTATGGGGTATTTTCCCCTTCTAATTTCACCCAAATAGCTCTCAAAGATATGCACCGTTGGATGGATTTTGCTGGTCTGGAAAATCCTGCACTATTCCCAGTTACCTGGGACAGTAGCACTATTCCAACATGAACACATGATCAAGAACAGCTAAATAGATGATGATTTTCAGACCAGAGAAATAATGAACTGTGGGGACGGACAGGTCTGACAGAGATCTGAACTTATGAGCGGTATGTGGAAGGAGAATAAGGAATTTTTGTTTTCTGTCTTTCACAGAAAAACTAGGGAAAATTGAATGAAATTATCAGATGTCAGGTTCAAAATGGCCAAAATAAAGTATTCTTCACATAAATTGTGTTTCTTGCCACTAGAAATTGTGGATGTTAAACTTAATATGGGTTCAAAGAGTGACCAGGTGAATTTTTGGTAGGAAAAATCCATCAGGGAACTTTAGCAAAGGATGCTGTCTCAGGATCCAGACACAGACTAGCAGAACCTGAAAGAGTTCTATATTTCTCTTGAAGAGCTATATTTCTCTTGTTCTGCCCTGTTGCATCCTCTTCTGTAGGTGATTATTACCTGTCATTGTTAGACCATTGGTATGATCCAGAAATGTCATTCCAACTATCTTAAAGACTAACACTAAAAAAAAAAATGTTTTTATATGTGTTAGAAGCCTCAAATCCTTTTCAATACTCACTGAATTGTGGGCATCACCAAAATTTCACATCAGTGAGTTCTGAAGTTACCCCTACATGGCATTAAATGTTTCCATTCTTGTTATGTGGCTTTTTTATTTTTCCATCACAAATAGTAGTGCCTGGCATCACATCAGTGCCCGGTAGCTGGACACTATAGTGCACTGTATGGGAGGTAGAGCATCTTAAGTTATCTCTGTTTAACAGAAGGGCAGCCGAAGCCGATAAAGGCTAAAGGTGGGAATTCATCTCATTTCAAACTAGCGAACAGAAAGCTGACTGCCAGTTGTATGCTGGGTGACTGATGGCACACTGTGGTCAATCGGAAGAGTGCTTTTAGAGAGGTGTCCAGTGGTGAAATTGTCTTAAGGGTCCTATTTGAGTATGTAGCTATAAACAGCTAATAGTAAGGAAGGGGAATTCTTTCGTGCTTTGCTTAAGATATTGCAATGCGTCAGCAGTGGCAAAGCCAAGAATTAAACATGGGTCTTGCAAATCCTTTGTGTAAGAAACCAAGAGACAGCCTTTCCTCTGGCCCTGCTCCATGTTATACATTTCTGTCATACTCCTCTCTGTAAGAAGTTATCTCGTCTTTTAAGACCTTTCCTCCTGTGGAAACCTCCTATGTGCCCAATGCTTTGTGAAGCATTAGGATGTTTTCTTTCTTGCTGGTTTCACATATTCAATGATAGGAAATACTTTTATTGGACCAACAAAATCCAGACTCATCATTCACTGGAGGACGTGGTATGTGATGTGTATGGGGTGTGAAGGTGTCTTTGGATTTTCCTTCCAGGGAGAATGGCTATGAGACATTCAAAGCTTCTGTCTTCATTCCTCGCAAGATGCAGGCCAGGTTCCTACTGCATTACGAAGAGCTTTTGCAAAGGCGACTGGGAAAATATGAGTACACAGTCAGCATCCGGCCCCAGCAGCTGGTGGGGAGGTTACGAGTGGAGGTGAACATCCTGGAGAACTCAGGCATAGTTTCACTGGAAGTGCCTCCCCTTCGAAACAGCAAGCATAAAGGCAATGGGAAAGTTGAAGGTAAGGAGAGATTTTATGACCCATGGTTCTGTTAGTCGTGGGACCTTAATCACTTCTCAAGAACTGGACTGGCAGTGTTGGGAGTTCTCCAAGGCAATCTTGGATAATTGTGTAGACTGGTGTTTCATTCACTTTCCCTCTGTTCCAAATGAGGCATTAAAGAAAACCCCGACATTGTATTAAAGCAGCATTGTCTAGGATCAAGACTCTATTAGAAACCAGAGGACACATCTCATGAAGACAACAAGAAAAATAAATGCTAGCCGCTCATTAGGTATAAATTATTCTGGCAAATTCCAACTATAACTTTATTTAGAAAGATACATTTTTTACTTTCCCTTCTTAATTCTTGCTGCACTCGTTGTATGACAGGTACATTCCACCCCAGAGGTGGTTGCATCTGAATGACAAGCAAGTCTCTAAGCATGGCAGGCCATCAGCAAGTCCTATTTAGAGATCGCTCATTCACTGGTTGGGCAATCTCCAGGTTCATGAAAGCTGGTATAATGGCTACAACATGAAAAGGATTTCAGGATTATGAACTCTGTGCAGTTCAGTGGTGGGAATTCAGTCTTATCATAAAGGCTAATGGTTTTTGTTCTATTTTCTATAGACGTCTGTGTCTATGTGGGATCTGTGCATAAGCATGTGAGAACTTTGAAGCTTAATAAATATAGGACTGATCCCGTACAACTCAATAAGATTTTTTCTTGCTATTGTCTTTACGAGCTTTGAACTGGGCCTTCAGGCCTTGTGTTCAGCATTTGAGCAGGCTCTTCCCTGGCTCCACATCTCCTGGGAACTGTTTATTTTAAGTGAATTGTTTTTTCCATCCATCCATGCCAAGGCAGATAGGAAATCCTGCATTTTAGAACATGGGAAATTCCAAGAGGAAAATCCATGTTTTGCCAAAGCACTAAGCGCGGTCCAAGTGTCTACTCTTACCCCCAACTGTCCTCACTCACTGTTCAGACAGTGTAAAGGTAATTTTTCTAGTGTAAACAGTGAGGAGCACAGGATGCTCTGATTGCTGCATGTTGACAAAAAACCCTCACCAAAAAAAGAGGGTGAGTTGGAGCTGGAAGCAGGATGTGGAATCTTGTAGGACTTGATCCTCAGTTACTCTAAGTGACACAATGCCAGCAAAATCAGTGGAGCTGTGCATGTCTGCCAAGTAAAAACCCTAAAACATGTGAACATGGAGTTAAACTGATTGCTCAGTGTGATGCTACTGATTTCATCCAAATCACGTTGAAATCAAGGCTGTCAGTGACTTGGACTAGCTTCAGGTCAAGTCTTATACAGAGTCTCTCTGCCATACATCCATGTGCTCTGCCCCTCATCAGGAGGGACAGGGAACCTTTTTCACCTATCAGGGAGTATCATAGTGCATTGTGGTATTTGGTTTCCTGCAAAGGATCTGGCATTGATCAAGGTTAGAGACAGACTAAGCAGAGCAGACACAGTGTTGGTCTAGTGCAGTATGGAAATTCCTATATGTAAATGACATACAGGGGAAACTCTCGTAACTTGCTCTCCAAATGGCAATCTGTGAGCACCAATCATTCTTGGCACTGTGCTTCAAATTTAAAACAGCTCATATAAAAATGGACCCAAGCTCTAAGATTCCATAATCCTCCCTAGCCAGTAAAATGTACATAAAACAGTTGTCCCATTTCAGGATGGGTAAAGCAGCTGAAACTCAGATTCCCTGTGCTTTATCCTTGCTCAGAATTCAATTACAGACCCTTTCTATCTGGAATTGCCCTATACAGTTGGTGAAAACTGTTTGTTGTGATGAAAACACTGCTATGGAAGAAATGCCAAACACGCTTTTGGGGACCATCATGGGCAGTGAGGAGGGTCTCTGCCAGATCAAGTCTTCATTGGTACGCAGGTGTGTGCCACTCAGATGAGTGTATAGGGTTAATGAATTCAGTAGATTTGCTGAACTTCTTTCTGATCTAAAGCAAAATGAGGAGCTTAGGACATTACTTGCAGTCAGACCAAAAAAAAAAAAAAAAGAAAAAAGAAAGACCTGTCTCAGAAGGGTCTAATATAGGTTGCAGAGAAGGACAGCTTGTTTTGGATAGGAGGGATTTACCGCTTGTGACCTCTTCTGGCCAAGAAGGTCAATCACATTCGGAGCTGACAACAGGAACTTCCTGCCTTCCTAAACACAAATGGAAACCAAAAGAATACTCCTAGGGAGGGCAAGGCCAAGGCAAGGAGCATTTCACTTGGAAATGCACTATATTCCAGTCGGCTGTCATCTCTCAAGCTTGATCCAAAAAAAGCGAAACATCTGAGTCATTCGATCCTCCCTGCAAAGCCTTCTTGCTCATATGACACCTAAAGACCGAAGAGCATGAGATCTGCACATCCAGCGAGGCCTCCAGGGAAGGCTATGGGTTTTTAAGTGAAAGACAGCTGAATTGCGAGTCTTACATTTAAAGAATGGCTGCTTGGGACACAGTCTGCAAACTGGGAGTAAACCAGGAAAAAGACAGCGTCTGGTCTCTTCTTGGATTCCTGTGGCTTAAAACTCTTCAGTATCACTTGACTGGAGAGCATGGTAGCAATCTAGTAAGTGGCCAGCAACGGATGCCAGACCAGATGCTGCCATACTGTGCTACCTGTGGTGCCCCAAATGAGAGGTCGTGACTTAAAAAAATGACCAAATAAGGAACGGAGACCTGCACATTAAAAATTGTACTGCCTGACTGGTTTGAGTTTGAATATGTCATGAAAACTCTCTTCCTCAATTTCCTATGTCTACAAAGACATCTATAGTATCTCACGATTAATGATAAAATGTGAGATTTTGATAAGTATTAATAAATTACCTTGAGAGTATTGGGTGAAAAACGTATTGTGACATCAAGTCATCAGTTAAATGGCATTCTGAGTAACATGTCTGAAGTGCCACCAACCTGAAACTATTGTTGAGGATGGGATGTAGCTTCACAAGTCATTTAGACACTTTTGACTCTGACTGATTTGGATAAGAAACTACGTTCTTTTTCTGAGTACAGGTCCTGAAGATCCAGTGTAGGATAGGCAAATTAAGTTGAAAATCAAATATGTTTGGCTTTGGAGTCATCCACAGCTCCAGATGATGAGCACCAGCAGTGATTGGTGTTCATAACTGAAATACCGACCTGTTGTGGCAATAAACGCTGTCAGCAAAACTAATTAAAAAAAAAAAAAAGTTTAGATGACCAAAAGTGGAGGAATGGCTAATCTGCCTTTATTTCATGGACCAGTCCTCTCATATTTGTGGTGCTTTCTGTATGCTATCCATAGAGCCAATGTACCATGCAGGAAGCATAATGGAAAAAACAATTTCTCTGTTTAATGGTCATTCAGGATTGGCACTTTTGACTCCAGCCAAACTGCTAGTATCCAAACAGTCTGTGATGAACAGAAGAGATAAAACTTAAAGATCTGTAGACAAGAAGATGTCCCTTTATAAGAAAGAGTGAAGGACACTTTTTTTCCCCATTTATAAAACAGCGCAGAAATCACAGCAGTAGGAGCAGAAGCAGTAAAGAGTCCAATTCTGCCTGGTTTTGGCTGTAGGGGCCCAAGATACAAAGATTGGACTTGGTTCCACAAAATTCCAGTGATTTATGAAAAGCAGAGCTGTGTTTTGCTATAGACAGAGGCTCTTGGAAAGTCCTGTGTATGTCCTCTCTGAATATGGAGCAAACACAATGTGATGACAGTTCTTTCCAGGATATTTCCTTTGTCAGTGACTCCTGTGCACACAGCTCCATTTGGGAGTTGTATTTTTCCCAAAGGAAGATATTAGACATGTGAGTTTTGGAAAGTGATCTTTTGGCATGTGCGGATGCTTGGTCACATACAAATCCCAAAACAGGAGACATTGAGGCCAATGATCTTGCTTCCTCTGGTGACCTCAGAATGGATCCATTTTCTGAATGATGTCCTACCCAGCATCCTCAGGAATGACTGTCCTCATGCTTTTCCTCCAGCGCAGTGTTGTGAGAACTAGTCATGGACTTGGGCAGGGAGACACTAGGCTGCTTGAGAATGGCTATTTCTCTTCAAAGTCATAGGTCTCAGAAAGGTTTTTATTTCTTATCACAGTTTTCACGTGTTAACGGAGGATGAACTTTGCATTTGAGCTCTAATCCCGACTCTGCCAGTCTCTAAAATAATTTAGATTTAACTGTTCATCATGTGAGGACTACAGTTTCACAAAATGTTTTTTCCTGCTCCATTTACTTCTTTAGCTGAATTTGGTGCAAAGTTTGTCTAAAGGCCCTATTAACTACCTCAGTGTGAGCACAGACCAGCTTAAGTCTTTGGAGCTCATTCATGCTCTGTACTCTGCAATATCTCATAGATTTTCCTCTCTCAGTCACCTGTTTGAAAAGAACCGGGCCAATAAACAGAGGAGAGTAATTGTGATCCAGATATCAAGTACTGCCTAAAAAAGAAACCTGGGGGAAGACATAGTAACTGTATTCGGATATATAAAAGGCTGCTGGAAGGAGGAAAAGAATACTGTGCTTTCTGTGTCAATAACAGAAAGAACAAGAAGTCATGGGTTTATAATCCAGAAAGAAAAATGTAAATTAGACATTGAAAATGTCTAACAGTGAAAAAGAGAAGCTCTGGAAAGGCCTGGCAAGGGCAGGTACTGAGTTTCCATTACTGCAGGTCTGGGGTGTTTCCAGACCATGTCATAAAATGAAGTGGGAAGGGATTCAGTCTGGGAACATGCAATGGATTAGATAACCTGCCTTCCAGTCCTGATTTCTATTATTCCAGGGCAAAAAAAAAGTTATTTTGGATCTTCTCTATTAGACCATGTTTTGTTTTTAGTCTCTGTCCTGGGAGATGGGAGATGAGGGACAGAGATGAAAAACATGGGGAGCTTCCCCAGCTATTCTTGTCACTGGCAATGGCTATGTGAGGCAGCCTTGGAAACCTCCTTTCCAGGGGTTCCTAAAAACTGTCTGTGTTACAGGGGATGACATTTCTCACCTCCAAAGAGTGTTTTGAGGAGTAATACAGGGATGCAATGTGATCCACATGATCTCATCTAGAGTCCACAGTGCTTTACAAAACTAGATACATGTGATTATGCCCATTTAACAGATGGGGAAACTGAGGCACGGAGTGGCTACCTAACTCAGCTAATTTCAGATGGTCAGAATCCATAGAAATGCTAGGACGGGAACTCATGCTGTTGTGGCGCACAGCATATTGTGCTCACCCATCAATGTACTTATGGCAGAGTAACACAGAAGTGAAGTCCAAAGGCCACAGTCACAGAGGTATATGTGCAGTAGGTATAAGGAGAGAGCTTCTGTGTCCAGTGTGAGACTTTCACTAACCCTGATGTGATATGGCCAGGCAGCCTAACCAACAACAATGCTTGCTTTTCAGTGGTTGAGGAGAAGTAATGTAAAACTCTCAAATAGATCAGAAAATATAAATGAACTGTTAAGCCGTTTCTATGAATTCTAGGCATTTCCCACACACTGGCAGTTAAATGGGATTTTGGAAGTGATAGAAGACAAATGGAAAATCCGGGAAGGCCAATACAAGCAAAACTGATGCATTGTGTATTAAAAACATATTACATCTGTTGATTCATCAGATCAAAGGGCAGCTATAAAAGTAAAAACAAATCAAGATGGAGGTAAAATCTGATAGAGCTATTGATTTATGACTTTTCTTTGCCTGGAGAAATCTGAACTGTACACAGATTTTAGAAAAAAATGTCAAAGTTCTTGGGTAATCATTTTATAAGCCCCCTTTAAGATCCAACACTAATGTCCTTAAGTGGTTTCAATGTACTGGCTGGGACCTCTCTCTCTGATTCCATCAGGATGGATGGATTGGAATTGGCATAGTCAGAGAAGCCATGATGCAGAGTCTATTTTTGACTTTACTGAAATTGAGTAATATCTGTCATTCAGCCTCCTTGGTCAAGACTTTTGCTATTGAGTTTGTTTCACATTCCAGGTCCTCCAACTATAATTTATTTGTGTAGAAGTTGGGCCTATGAGAAAACCCTTCCCTGCCTCCTTAGTACGGTCTTGTGCCTTGTCTATTCAAATGCACTCACAGAACAGCTATAAAAGTTAAGCCAAATCAACATGAAAGTAAAATCCTAGAGTGCTATTGATTTATGACTCTTACTTTCATCCCTTTGCCTAGAGGAGTCTAGATTGTACATAGCACTTCAGAGTAAACATCACAGCTTTGGCTAATCATTTTATAAACCCACAAGAACCCTAGTCCTGGCATTTCTATGGACTTTGACCTGTGGGAAGCCAGGTGAGTTAGGTAACTACTCCATGCCTCCATTTTCCTACTTGTTAAATGGACATAATCATATGTATCCGATTTTGTAAATCACTGTGGGGTCTGGATGTGAGGTGGATTGTGTTCAATGTTGCAGACAGAAGTCACGCTGCATTCCTCTAATGCTGCTCAAAGCACTTCACAAAGGTGGAGAAGTGCCACCTCTCGTTACATGGACAGTGTCATAGGAACCCCTGGAGTGGAGCTTTCCAAGACTGCCTGCACCTTGTTATTGTGATCAGTATTGTTAATGGGGCATAGCACATAATTAAAATTATCTTAAAGCAGATGCCTATGTCTGGCCAGATGTATCATACCCTAATCTCCCCTGACACTCCTGACCTGATCTCCACTGAGCATAATGGGAGGCTCGAAATAAGCTCAGATGCAGGTACTTGCATTGTGAACACCTAAACTGGAACTGAATCTCACCCATCTTTTCTTTCCCCTGCCATACCACAGACTTCCTGGGCCATCTTTGGCAAAGATTTGAGACCCCCAAACAGAGTATAATTAAGCAGCTCATTCCCACCAATTTTAATCAGCACCTGAGCAGATATAATAGAACTTCTGTGCCTCAGAGGAGTGTTGGAATAATCACTGTGAGAGTTGAAGCACCCAAGAAGAACAGCATTTTGGTGTTTTCAATAGCTAGTTAGGATAAGGGGGAAAGCCCTCAAAATCTGGGGAAGTTCAAGGCCAAATCTGACCTTTGGTCCGTCTCATGTAAGGGTCCTTACGGAGTTCAGAGGGAACGAACACCAAAAGAGAGTAAGGTGGGATTTTAGCCACACAGAGAGACAACAAGGAATCTCCATATCCCTCAACTTTAAAAAATGAACACAGCTAACAAGACAAGCAGAGTTTCCTTCAGGGTGACTCAGACCTAAATTATTGTCTTTCTCTGAGATGCCCTCTTAAAGGCACATCTCTCTTCACTGACTCAGGAAAGGCTCTCGGAGATTAGGGTGAGTTTGCATGACCACACTAGCAAGTGTTTGATTTTGGCTCAATCAGTAAGACTGAAATTGCAGCGACTATACTGATAACCCTTTGCTGAACATAAAGGCAGCTAAGATGACTTGTTCAGATGTAGACATTGCACATAAAACACTTGTCAGATCAAGCGATCAATTAGTCAGATCAATCCCACCTCACATGCCTACAGTACATCTGAACAAGTCACTTCAAGAACTGTTTATAATCAATAGGGAAAAATCTGCAGTATGATTCATCTAATCCTAGAGGAAATGTTTAAACAGGTCAAATAATCATACTTGCATTGACTGGCAGGATCTCAGGTATAGGATCTGCATTCTAGATGTCTAGAGTTGGCTGGAATGAATACCACATACATGTCTGAAGTTGTGTTCGTGATTTACAGAAAGCAATTAACAGTCATACAGAGAGTATCTGGCCTTTGAGTTCAGTGACCTCCAAACAGAAGCGAGCACAGGAATTCTACCTGAACATTTATATCCCTGATAGCATTGCAATGTTGGTTTCAGGTTAGAATTAGAGGGGAGGGGTTGTTAAGTTCTTATTTATCACTGGTGAGCTGAATCTTTAATCTCTGTGTGTAACTATGCTAGTCGACCTGATTCCATGGTAATACTCCGTGTACTGTGCTTAGACATCTGTAAGACAATGGGAAAAATTTGTAATATTGTGGTTTTATCTCAACAGGTGATGTTTCTCCTCCTCCTTCTACTGTAGTTGGACATACCAAAACCTTAGCTAAAGTTACGTTCAACCCCAGTGTTGTCGAGCAAACCAGGATCGCCCGAAATGGCATTTTGGGAGACTTCATAATTAGATATGATGTCAACAGGGAGCTGAGTATTGGGGATGTTCAGGTACTGTACGCATAACTCATTTTTTCTGTTTTATTAACTATACCTGAGATGGTTCAATTGTCTTGCGTTCTCCAAATGCCCTGGAAAATGTTTTCCAAGTGAAGACTACTTCTCCATCTTGTAAGAACTATGCAAAAGAAAACCAGTCAGTTGGCAGCCACAAGATGGACTTAAAAACCACAGGTACCTACTTCACTGAGTTTCTTTTTTCATAGAATCATAGAATCATACAGGTTGGAAAAGACCTCTAAGATCATCGTGTCCAACCGTCAACCCAACACCACCATGCCCACTACACCATGTCCCTAAGCGCCTCATCTACACGTCTTTTAAATACCTCCAGGGATGGTGACTCCACCACTTCCCTGGGCAGCCTGTTCCAAGGCCTGACCACTCTTTCAGTAAAAAAATTTTTCCTAATGTTCAATCTAAACCTCCCTTGGCACAACTTGAGGCCATTTCCTCTTGTCCTATCGCTAGTTACTTGGGAGAAGAGACCAACACCCACCTCGCTACAACCTCCTTTCAGGTAGTTGTAGAGTGCGATGAGGTCTCCCCTCAGCCTCCTCTTCTCCAGGCTAAACAACCCCAGTTCCCTCAGCCGCTCCTCATCAGACTTGTGCTCCAGGCCCTTCACCAGCTTCGTTGCCCTCCTCTGGACGCGCTCCAGCACCTCCATGTCCTTCTTGTAGTGAGGGGCCCAAAACTGAACACAGTATTCGAGGTGCGGCCTCACCAGTGCCGAGTACAGGGGCACGATCACCTCCCTGCTCCTGCTGGCCACACTATTTCTGATACAGGCCAGGATGCCGTTGGCCTTCTTGGCCACCTGAGCACACTGCCGGCTCATGTTCAGCCGGCTGTCAACCAGTACCCCCAGGTCCTTTTCCTCTGGGCAGCTTTCCAGCCACTCTTCCCCAAGCCTGTAGCGTTGCCTGGGGTTGTTGTGGCCGAAGTGCAGGACCCGGCACTTGGCCTTGTTGAATCTCATACAGTTGGCCTTGGCCCATCGATCCAGCCTGTCCAGGTCCCTCTGCAGAGCCTTCCTACCCTCCAGCAGATCAACACTCCCGCCCAACTTGGTGTCGTCTGCAAACTTACTGAGGGAGCACTCGATCCCCTCGTCCAGATCGTTAATAAAGATATTGAACAGGACCGGCCCCAAAACTGAGCCCTGGGGAACACCGCTCGTGTATCTGCTTTTCAGTTTCTCAATATGCTGGCTGTATATATCTGGATACAAGACCAGTTCCCCAAACGCATGTTGTGGTTCTGATCCCTGGGTACACATGTTATATCCTTACTGCATTTAGAAGGAAATCCCAATGTCCACCATGGAAGGAGATGTGGAGAGCTCCAGTAGGCTCCCCCAGTCTGGATAAACAGGGGACCAGGATTAAGAGGGATATCAAGGAGCACTTATATCCTGCAATGTAGACACGGAGATTGAAGGCAGGATCAAGTGTGCTCAACGAAATATCCCATAATGATGTGTGTGGACATTGCATCACGATCTGCCTTTGATTCTTGTCTTCCTTGCTCTTCCACAGATTCTTAATGGGTATTTCGTGCACTACTTCGCTCCCACAGATCTTCCTCCACTGCCAAAGAACGTTGTCTTTGTGCTTGACAGCAGTGCTTCCATGGTGGGAACGAAACTGAAACAGGTGAGGTCCTTGCATTTATTATAGACTGGTTGGCTGTAAGGTTGCAGAGAGCTTGATTCAGGCTTCATCTCACCAGATGGGTTCTTCTGCAAAATGTTTGCTATGTCTGAGGTGAGAGGAGGCTCTGAAGAAACCTCAAGGTGAGATGATTTACCTGCAATGAGAAATTATCATGTTAGTGGGAATGGGATGAGATTAAGAAGTGCAGAGGACTTCATCACTCTGTAAAAAAGGTCGGTGCTGTCAAACCTGAGCTGGGATGCTGCAGGTAGGATTGTCCCGGGCAGTCCCAGCAAAGTGCATTCAGCAGACCATTGTATCCAGCTTAACAGCAGAGAAAAGATACTGCTGTCTTTACATCACCTTGGCAAAACCCTTAGCAATGTATAACTCAATGGGTTCTGTTGAAAGAAAGGTCAATTTGTCCTGTTTGAAAATCCGAGTCTTTCAGCACAAATCTCAGGCATTTTTTCCAGGGCACAGATCTTGACATGAGCCAACATTACAAGCTGAAGGGCACATCTCCAATGCTTAAAATTGACCTTTGACATGGAGGGTTCAGGCTGGTGCCTAAACATTTTTGCTTCTTCACTTCTCTGAGCAGGACAGATGGAAACCATCTCCAGTTCAGCAGCCAAGTAGTTGGCTTGGAAGGGCACCGTGCCTGGGGAATATACTGTTTCTCTCAGCACAGTATTATCTAGAAGCAGACTATGTCTGGGGGAATATACTCTCTTTCTCAATATTATCTGCCTAAACAAGAAGCAGAGATGAAGACTTCAATTCTGTTCTGAATGATTTGACAGATACATCTCAGGTCTGCACTCACACTGGAGAGCTAAGTCCAGTTCCCATCTTAGGTATCTATGCAGAAAAGGAGAAAAGTCCTGGTGGGGTTAGTATTGTTTCCTTCCATTTGAAGACTTGTGCCACAGGCATGAGATATGGAGAAGTTAGTTGGCTTCTGTCTGTTGAATGGCCACACCTTTACCTTCTACTTTCTCACCATGGCTGAGCTAATGACAGCAGAAAGTGAACAGTTTCCACATAGCTTGACACCAATATGGGGCAGTTTCAGCTTGTATGGATGGTGTCCTGTTGTAACCCTGGAACATGGTGATATTTCTGGAAAGTGTGGTTATTTGAGAGCCTTTTTTTTCCCTTGACCATGAACACTAGCCTGAATGTCCTTGACAAACACAGACCATGGTCATTCTCTGGCAGTTCTCTATCTTTGAACAAGGACATTGGGGCATACATATATCTCTGCTAAAAACTTTACTGTCTGGTTTCGATAGCGATCATAAATCTTAATTTAGAAGCTGTATCCCTTATTAAATCAAATTATCTCCACTGTGAGCTAAAATGGAGTATGACTTTTATGGCTCCTAATTACCTTCCCCAGTGACTGGAGCAGCAAACAGACTTGTCAACAAACATACCTAGTACTACGCTGAATCAGGTCTTGAATGAAGATGCCTTTGAATCTTTAAAATCCCTGTGGACAGAGCCTGGCTCTTGGCTTTCTGTTATCCTTCTGTTGAAAAATGTCTGCCTTGCCTCGCAGAATAAACAGATGCTGTGCAAATGCACCCAGTGCTGTATACTGAAAGCAGACAGTCAGCGACGCAGCGCTGAACCGGCGAGATTAAGACTCTGACGGGCTTTGGTGCTAGGGTGAGCTGCGCAAGTAGCGCCTTGGGTCAGCAGATTAACCTTGTACTATGAAAGCTTTTATTCTCCTCCTGAGCGAATTAATGTTTCTTTTTCACATACTTACTAGAAACAACATGGCCAGGGATTAACCCTTGAAGGTCTACTTCATAGCCTAGCTAGCTCCTAATGCTATACATACACAAATCTTAGGCCAGCTAGGTACAAAGAGGTGCCTCTTGAGCCTGAAGTGAGAGAAGTGTTTAGCCAGAACCTTCGTCAAGGTTGTACCCGATTTTTTGCCCTGTTATCTCAAATATACTCTTTTTTGGAGAACCACTGGTACGTTATGGAGGAGTGCTACGTGCAGGAAGCACTTATCTTCCTCTGGTTTCAACTGCTCCAAAAAATAGAACTTCATGGAATTATGACCTAAATCATGAAAAGCCCACACAGATTAGTCAAGGAAAGACCAAGATCTAGGACTGGCTGAATAATATGCCTCTTTTGGTACACTAAGAAAGTGTGATCAGTCACAGCCATGGCCCATGTCTGCTCAGTGGCCTTTTTACCCAAATGTTGTTATTAAGATGTTTGTTAAATCACAGACACGTCCTCTGGTGGCAAGATACATCTGAGCAGAGGAAATGCCTCCTTTTCTTCTTTTCTCTCGGACTCTTGCAGCTGTGGTGATCTATGGTTGTGTGTAGAGAGCTGGGAATTCCCATGGGACTGTCTTTCCTCATTTCTTTCTACTAAGTCACATGCAAGATCAGCTAAAAATACAGTCAGCGCTTGTATCGAGTGCTCTTGCAGGTCAGCTGCAGTAACTATGGCAAAGGACAGTTTTTAAGGTTGTATAAGCAAGGATGAGAAACATCAGCTGTGCACCCTTTTCTATAGTAACTTGAAGAGATTTTGCACTCTTCAGTCACCTTCATGAAGTCGATACTGTTTTTGTCCTCATGAGCTTGGTTCTTTCATTTGCAAAGAGACAGGAAGCTCTGTGCGGAATAGTTGCTTTTAACAGGAGCCAGAAAAGCCTGGGGAACAGGTTATATCTGCAAGGTTTACTGGGCAGCAAAACAATTTGTCCTTTGAGCAGTCTGACCTGCTGATTTTTATGGTACCTTTGGGCAGGTAGAGGGGGACATAGCACTTTTACATTGGTATAACTAGGAGAAAGAGGGGCCAGTTATAGGTTCACCACCTTGTGATTACCATGATTATCCCCAACTTCACTGAACATGGTGAAAAAGGACCTTTATCAGCTTGCAATTCAGTGTTATAGAACAAGCATGTTCCAAGCTATGAATGTGTCCACAAGAGGATGGGTTTGCAGATATTTTGCAGACATGAGGTAAAATGTAGTTGTTTCAACCACAGATTCATTTCACCTTACCTTTCCCACAGGCAATAAATGCCCACACACTCAGTTAAACAGTTGGCTACACCGCAAGCCTGGCAACTTGTCAATGATAGTGTGCCAGACTGTAATTTTCTTTGAGGTTAATTGCTCTAGGAGGAACTCAGCTGAAGCTGGGAGCTGCTGCGTATTTGCAAGTGCTTCAGTTTATTTGCCTACATCCATCCAAGGGACGCTGTCGGTGCCCTTGATCCGTGACCCACGCTGTCTGAGCCCTTCCGAGCCTGAGTGCCTTATATACCCCTAAACCTCTGTGCCTCAGCACACAGACTCCCTCCCAGTAGTTTCAGAGAGCAGACAAGCACCTGAACACCCGATGTTCTCACTCCAAACTCCACTGACTTCTGCTGGTTGCTGCAGAGCTGGCTGCGGGCCTGTTGGCTACTGGTCCAAATAATGGCTGCTGCCCAGGAGAACTACCTTAAATCACCAGGGGACTTTGGAAAAAATGCTAATTCTAATTACAGCCTTTAGTGAGTTTAAAGTTACTGTGAAGAGGAAAGATTTGTCAGCTTTTCCATTTCTATTGGAAAGCAACAACCTGAGTGAATGCAGAAGAACTGTATGCAGTGTCTCCAGCACCGACAACTTCATGCAGCTGCCTCCTACTTGGGAATACACAACAGCTGTGTCATCTCAGTCTTCTCTGTAGATGTGAATGTGGAATATAAGAGCTACTACAGTAAATAAGATGTCAGATCCATATAGACTTTAATTGCCCAGCTTACAAGAAAGGTGCAAGGACCTGTCACGCAGCAAATTAATCTGCCTTCCCCAAACCCTAACATTTATAAATAATGACAGGGTCATACAGAGAAACAAGTAACCTTCAGAGCAAGATGCCCTCAGATGTTCAGGACAGGGAGCATCTGCTTCTGGTCTCAGGACTAACAGCCAACATGCCCCCAGCTGATTTGCTTCATTCTGAGGCAGTAGAAGTAGAGACAGAATTTCCCAGGAAGACCCCAGCCCACCTGTAAATCACAAGTCCCTTAGTTGGGTTCAGAGTAAATAGGGTTCAAAGGCAACTGCAGAGTTTAGCGTGGAAATGCTGCTGAGGCTTGACCTGAAACCCCATGAAGATACTGAGAGTTCTCCCAAGGGTTTCAATGGGACCTTTGCTGAATTCATTAAAGGATGAACTGAAAACAGGTGCTACTGAAGCGACAGACACAGCCCAGTGATCACCAGACAAGTCCATAATGAAAAGGAAGGGGCAAAGTCAAGCTGGGAAGTCAGTTGGGGTCATTGAGGTCTATGACCAGGCATAGCTGTGGCAGAAACAACTAGCATAGCTCTCTTGGTCTGGGACTGGGACTGAGGGCCCAGGCTGGAGCTTAAATGGGCAGGAGTGTGGGTGGAGGCCCCAGGTGGGGCTGATCAGAGGCATTAAAGAATACTGGTATGCTTAAGGCCCTGGCATACACATGCAAGTCCATGAAACTATAGATCTGGGTTTCTTTAATAGTCCTTTCCAAGCTGGAATTGTGTTTTCCCAGTTGCTGGAGCAATACCTGGAAGCCAGACCTGGCTTCTATTCATGTTTTCGTCATGGATCTGTTATATGAACTTAGGTAGGTTAACTTTTTTGTCTGTGCTTGTCTCTGCAGAGTCTTCTCTGTTTAGCTGGCAAACCCATGGCTGGGCTTATGGCTGTAGAAAATCCCCCAAGTCTAAAAGACAGGTGATCTTTGCCAAGACTTAAGCTATTAGCCTAATGCTGCTTGCAACAACATTCCTATTTTGTAGTAAATACCCCTTCACCCTAATATGGGGTGTGTGCTACACATTGCTCAACTGGGACAGTCTGTGTCTAACTGTGAAGAGCAGTTGAAGCTCAGAAGTGCTTGCGGGACCTCGTGTGGAAGCCTGCTGGAGTGAGGTCTTCCATGTTATATTACTGCATGAAGTCATCAAACAGTGTTCACAGGCAGTTCTGACTCTGAAGTCCACATGATGTAATTTGAGGTCCCTTAGGAATGAGGGATATGATACTACCTGTGTCATGAGGAGAGACCTTTTTGCTTGGATAGTTACCCCTGATGTAGTGACTTCATCTTCTTCAAAACTTCTGCTCTCTTCTCTGCAGAGTTTTGGGCAAAGACTTGGCTTCTGCTCACGTCTGAGGCAGTGGCTTGGGATGGAAGTGGGCAGGAGAAGGGTTGGAAGCAGGGATGTGGAGGAGGGAGTGTAGATCCTGGAGACGTTGAGAGGATTTGGAAATGGGGAAAATGGGAAGGGGAGCAGGTGTTGGAGGACTGTGAGGGCCCTGTGGCAGACTCTCGGGTAGGAAGTTTGCTTTTTTTAAAGAACAATTTAGTGCTCTTGTATTGCTTAATGTTAACCCTGAGCAAAAGTGCTAGGTCTTTGCTCCAACCAGCCAACCATTGTCACCATCCCTTGCTCACTGGAGATGAAAATGGGAAGTCACATCTAAAAGTAAGAGGTATCACAGTTCAAGGAAAAAGGGCCAGGGCTAGGAGAGGAGGTGGCTACAGAGTCACAGCCTCTGCAAAGGGATAACAGATACTTCATCTTCGTGGAAGTACAGCATGGAGAAAGAACACCTCCTCCCTGAGTAGGAATGGTGCAATCTCTCCTTGGTGAAATAGCACAGACCTTTTCCCCGTGGAAACATCTCTCCGTGAAGGAGCAACGCATCTCTCCAAGCAGGTTACACGCACAAGTAGGATGTTCTGCGAAGGGAAAGCTTCAAACGTGGCAGGCTTCCGTCTGCTGAGGCACCAACTGTGAGAGACTAGCTACATGATGAAGAATGGAGGCTAATCAACATGAAAAGCATAGCAACCTGTGTCTCAGCCCAACTCCCGCCGCATAACGTAGCAGCTAATGGTTGCTGAAATCGAGGGGATGTGCTGTGGACAGCCTCTTGGGCATGTCATCTCTTCCCAGGACTGTGTCGGTAGCTGATCTGTGTGACAGAGAATGAAAGTCCCAAGTTGTTGGAACCGTTTTCATGCGCTGGGACTAACGCCATCTTCTGAGGATGGGCAGAGGGAGAGATGTCAAGCTCTTTATTGAGGGCATGGGGCACTTTTCCCTTGGTGTTGACCTTTTTGCTGTTAGCTCCATGGAAATTGTTTGTCATGCTGATAGGGTGAGGGTTTGAGTGTCTGACTGGCATGTTACGGGATGTGATCCCACTTAAAATGAGCTAAGCACAAGATAAGAATGTGGCCTTCATACACTGCTGTGTCAGTCTGGCTGTCTGCCCCGTTGTTTCCAGTGGGATTATTTCTGTATGGCATGGTGGGGCAGCCTTTAAACATTTCCCTTTGACTTATTGTACAGAAACGTTTACTGCTCCAAATATAATCCATACTGCACTGTTGATAAATGCTTGAAGTAATGATGCTTGGTGCTGATAAGAGCTTGCCTCCTTAAAACTTTGTACAAGCATTTATTTATATCCTCAACACTGCAATGAGATTGCAGACTTAGCATCTACTCTGCTCTCTGGGCACATGAAACTCCAGTTTCTGAGAAATCAGATCATCTTGCAGTTTTTTATGTATTTATCATCATGCTGTTGGGTGCTAGAGAAGTGAGTTACCCCAACTGAGAGCTAAACTTGTCCATATCCTTGAAGACAGTTTTATATTCCACTGAGCAGAAATCCAGTGCTTAAATGCCCTGGATGAATGTGGAGTTAAGTGATTTACTCAATGTTAAGTGGAAAATATTTTTCAGAAAAGGCAATAGAAACAGTTGCTCTAAATGATTGAGTATTTCTTTTGCAGACTGGGAAACTACAAAGCAACTTTTTCTAAGGCCATATGTCAGCAATCTTCAAGTTACTAGCAAGGGATCTGTGATGTTCAGGCGGGAGAGACTGGACCATGGACTGAAGACAGACCTTTATTGTCCAGGGCGCTACAACCAAACTCCCTGCCATCACAGGCCAGTGTCAGTGTAAAACAAAATACTTGTTGTCCAGAATTGTGAAGGAGTTTTCCTTGGTTACGCGATCAGTGTCTGCCAGGAAGAAAGCACAAAGATACATTGACAGGGAGAGGGTTAGTTGCAGTCCCTGAACTGTGCGATGGTCCCTGCAGAGGAAGAAAGGGCAGATTGTCCTCCCCAAGCGGGGGATGGAGGAAGGTAAAAAAAGCCATTTTTGGTACAAAAGTGGCATGTGATCTGCATTATGTGGGCAGAAAGGAAACTGGGACACAGAGGAAAGCAAAACTCACAAGATGTGGCTTCAAACCTCAGCAGGAATGATACTGCCCAAACTTTTGCTCTCTCTGTACCTCAGCTCCTCCCTGTAAAACGGCAGTGGAGCTCACACCACCTTTCCCTTGGCTGCTGGATCCCAAACCAAGTCTATGGCAGTACCTTGTCTGACCTCGACAGCACCATTTCAGGTGTGACTTTGATGCCAGCTTTTCCTTAAGTGACAGTATTAATCCCTCTGGCAGATTATGGGCAGATTTGACCAGATATTGCTGTTGTAGCTTGGAAAAGCCAGCTCCGGACCTTTTTATCAGCTGCCTGTGCATGTTTGGAAAGGGAAAGATATGAACCAAAGCACAGAGGATATTGAAGGGGACGGGGGAGCTCTTCTGTTGTTTCTCCCTGTACTTCCTTGCAGTGGTTTGCCAAACAACATATTTACTTGTACTTTTCTCCTTCTCGCTGTAGGAGAACTGGTTTCTGCGCCCTTCTCTGCCCTGTTGCACTCTCAGACAAGTTACTGGACAGAGCTGTGTGTTCCTAATTCTCTTTGAGCTTACACCTTGTGCCTTAGCTCCTTTCTTGTCAAATATGGACTCTCACAGGGGATCTGGAAGGGCAAAGTAAAGGCTACTGAAATTTTATTTTCTAGTTGTGGCATCCTTCAGTGTATGGCTACAGATGGTCCCATGTCTGCTATCTGCAGACTGTCCTCGTGCAGCGCTTTCAGCCGATGGGTACTGCTTTCCAAAGGCTTTGGTTGTGAATGCTAGCCATGCTCTTTAGACTGACTGATCTCAAGCCCACGCCGTTCCCTGGTGCTGGCTGAAGCTGGAAAGGGGCTGTGTCACTGGTGTCGATGTCTCACTGCCCAGCCCTTGCGAGGGCAGATGCCAGCTGTGTTTGGGCGTGCAGGGTGCAGCCGAGGATTGCCAAGTGATCTCAGAGGCACTGGCGGGGTGGGTGCTGGGAGAGCTCCCTCTGCATCTGAAGGCGTTTTCAAGAGGGGCTGAATTACACTACAGTGCTGCAGAGACCCACCATCCGTACAGAATTGGATTCAGCATGAATGGAAAGTCTTTTGATTTTTTTTTTTTTTTCTTTTTTTTAAGGGCTGGCATGAAGCTTGCACAGAGGATGTGGGCCTAGGATGAAGCACTTGCAAGTGCTCCTAGGCAATGGAAAGTGTGAATACGTGGGCTTGGGACATGCATTATAATGAGGTGCTTGAATTCCCCCCTTGCTTCCTAGCAGGGCCAATGTCTGGCAATGCCACGGCATCAAACAACCACACATTGTCTCCCTTTGAACTGCACAGCTTTCAGGGCAGCCAGGCTTTGCCCTCACTCTACTCCTCAAACAACCAAGAGACTGTGAGAGAAATGTCACCGGGACTCAGATTCCTCCTAAAAGGTGCCCAGATGGTCTGACATCATCCCAGATGTCTCTGAGGCAGCTCTTTGACCCAAGAAAGGGCTGAAGGCTCTCAGCTCTCCCATGGGAGTGTGTCTCTTCCCATGCTCTGCTCCACCAGTGTTTAAGCTAAGTGGGGTCTGTCAGAGGCAGCCCCAAGGGCAGATACCAAGGTGACAAGTCACAGCTGAGCTGGAGCGTAGCTGGGGTAGTTCTCCTCTTCCTGCTCTTGCTGGGGGTCGTACAGCCCCGAATCACCTTTGCCGTGATGCAGGGCCCTTAGCAAGCAGGACCCAGAAGAGCAGCAGTTGTGTTGCATGTCCAGATATCGATGTGGAGGTGACAACAAAGACCAGAGCGGTGGCTGGGAGTTGGCTTGTCTCTGACCTTGTAGGCTTGAGAAGACGCTATCTGCACATTGGTCATTTAGATGGTGTGAGCCCATCTTCAGCTTCTTATCATTTCTGAAGCACAGACAAAAACTGTGATCACTCCCTGGCAGCTATGGCCATCCCGCCTGTCCTCAGCTGTAGGCCATGACTCTACTGCTCCAGATTTGGGGAGTGATATCTTGTAGCCCTGGAGGTGGCTGTTTCAAGCCCTAGGTTCCAGCTGTGCTGACAGCTCATTCACCAGCACAGCTTCTCGACTCAAATGCACTGGAGTAGCAATTCAGTCTCCACTTTTCAGCTCAATTTCATCCGTGCTAATTTGGGGGAAATGGAGGAATCTTCCTCCACTGAGTTATCCTCTTTTAAATCCTGATTTAAAACTTGTCTCTGACAGCTACAAACCATTCTCAACTGGCAAAAATTGATTTTTTTTTTTTTTTTTAGCTGTTCTGTATTGTTACTTTCTGCCACCCTCTCCTTTAATCCTTGCTCCACCCTCCACACAAAAAGGCAAACATGTTGGGAGAAGTGTTTCACCTTATAGCACCTGGCACAAGGGCGCTGGACCCTTAAACTGGTTTTCCTCAGGGTGAGTGGGTTAGATCTGTGCCCAGCTTATGCCCAAAATGAACCAGTGTCATATGCACAGCTGTGTAGGAATGATCTGGCCCTCATCAGGGAAGAAATGGTTAATTTTCTGCCTCGCAGGAGAGTGCCTTTGGCACGAGTTTCAGTGCAGTGACTCACTGGGGCCAGGCAGGAGTAGAAGTGCAAAGACCCCATCGGCAGTGGAGCAGCCTGGGAATCCCACGGCAGCCTCAGCCCTTGGCTCCTCGGAGCCAGGAGAAGTTCCAGCTGTGGCCTTACAAGGCCAGAATGAAAAACCTGCTGCCGTGTCCCAACTGAAGCTGCTGCCAGACACTCTCTGCACGAAGAGCTTTGCAAATCCTTGCCCGGGGGCTGGTGGAGACTGGAGGAGAAGGCTGGGCACCAAGGGCACTCAGTCATAGCTGCATACTTAGGGATTTCAAGCAGTGCACTTTTACCAAGATATTCTCCTTATTTAAAGTTGCTTTTGCCTGCCAGCTCCTGAATCATATCCAACTCTCCAGAGGGAAGTCACGTCTCTCTCACAGCCCATTTATGGGTGAGGGATATTGGTAGCAAAGTGTGTGTTGCCACCTCGTGAGGACTGCAGTCTTTATTATAAACGTGGAGATCCTTATGAGCTGGGAGGAGATATGGAAACACATAGGATAAGCCAGGCAATTCAGAGCACTCTGGGAGAGGTGGAGAGCCAGTTCAGCTCCTTTTGGCACCAGTAAACAGTATAGTGCTCAGGTCTGGGCAGGATTTGGTCCTGAGGTGAGTCCCACCTTCTCTACAGTTGAGCTACCCAGCCTCTTGGAGGCAATGCTGGGAGACAGGCACTTCCAGACAATGACTCAGCCCGTCCTAAACCCTATCCAAAACAGATGGGATGGATTACTCTCTCGAGGTGTCTTTCCCTGCCTGGGGAGGGATTAGATGCAATGCCCAGCTTTCTGATGACCGAGTTGGGAAAGCTGAATCCCACCCTTCTTTTTTACTGGGGATGAGGTAAAAGCTACAGAAGAATGAACCATATGGCCTCCCTCATTCTGTTTGCTTTGGAGCAAAACATATGTACACACACTTGTACATATGTTTGTATGTATATATATTACACAAATTCAAAGGGTTGGTTTTTTTTTTGAAATTGCAGAGGCAAGCATATGATAGAGAAGCCAGAATCCAGGCTGTCTGTGCATCTGCATTAAAATATTACAGAACTTTTTCCTGGGAAAAACTGACTCAAACTCCATGGAAATGACTTAACTGTGGCAAAAATGAGAGACAAAAAGGAAAGAGAGAATGAAAGAAGGGGAGGGAGAGATGGTCCCAACCCCACATTTGGCCCCCGTATGAGGGTGTGGGGAAATGCTGCGTTTTCTAGGAAAGTCTGCTTCAGCTCCCTCCTGACTCCTCTGCAATTCTAGCTTGGATGCTGTGTACACACAAATTGCACTGCTGCTCTGTGTTGTTTCTCCTTTTCTTTTCCTTTTCTTTTCCTTTTCTTTTGGCTGAACACAGGCAAGAATGTCAAAAGGAATTTCTGAGCACACTGGAGGTGAGATGCATTCTCTCTGCAGGAAGGCCAAAGCAAGATTATGGCCTTGTTCTCAGAAACAACAGAGCTGTTTGGGCCCAGTAAATCCCTCTGAGAGAAGTGCAGTTTGACAGAATTGCAAAAAACTGAAAAGAGGGGTTTTGTAATGGGAAAGGTCAAGTGATGTTAATTATAATCAGAGCTATAATATGGATAATGAGACTTGGGGAGTTACCCTCCAAATCATTGCTTCTAGGCACCTCGGTTTCTCTCCCTTGCCTATCTTAGGAGGGGAGTGAAGGAGGGATGTTGCACTTGGGGAGCTGTTGTGGTCTCATTGTTTCTTGCTTTAACATCCTGCCCAAAATTTCCTTCAGCAGAGGTTGGCATGAAGGCCTGATCATGCTCACACAGGATAGAAGCTTCTCCATTTTCACTTTCTGCTTACGTTGATCCCATTTTTTGAGGGACAAATGCACGGGCCGTTCTTGTTATCATGAAATAAATCCAAGAGTCCTTTTCTCCACTGTGTGATTGTTGCTTGCCCTTCTATGCATGCATGAGAGATGGTTTGGCCTACTGGATCAAGAGCTGGAAACTCCAAGTTTTGGAAAGTTCTCCATCTGCAGCCTTCACATCATTACTAAAGTAGTGTGTGCCTTGGTTTTCACTTCTGTAAAATGAGACTGTGAATGTTTGAGTGTCCCTCTGAAAGGTGATGTCATGTATTATGTGATGCATTTTTACAATATAAAGGCTATTGTAAAAAAGGAGATGAGAGAGCATAAAACCATCCTTTCTTTTTCAAATAACAGCTCTTTAGCTCATCTTAGCAAGTTCTCTATGGACTGTTAGACTGGGGAGACAGCCCTCATGTTTGGGGCAGGCATTCGTCTTCTTGAAGGTTTATTTGGTGCACATCATGATGTGAACCTAGTGGGGTTCTCCCCTTCTCTTTGAAAGAGCCCCTTCCACCAGCATTTGGTTTAGTATTCATATCTATGAAACATTCATAAAATGCATGGTGGTGAGACGTGGAACAATGTTCCAGCTAAGCAAATGGAGGGATGAATCCCACAATCCCTACAGAGGAAAAGGGTTTATACGGAGAACAGAAACAGGCAGGGAGGGACTCCAGACCTGGCTCTGAAATGTTTGAAGCTATGGGAAATATTCCCCTTAACTTCCGATGAATTGGAAGCCAAGTCACCAGCTGGGAGGATTAGAGATTCCACTGCGGTGGGTCATTTGTTTGCAGTTGCATCATTGCGTCATCAGCTTCAATGCAGGATCCAGAGGGATATTGATGACACAGCTTGATCAGTCCTTTGAGCTCCTTTCCAAACTTTCTTTACATAGCAACATCAGGCCTAGGAACATGTGGTTTCCAGCACTGCTGGTTACCTTTCCTATTTTTTCTGGACAAGCCCTTCACATATTTCCCTGATAGGCATGAGAGAAACCTTTAAATGCTGATGAGTCCACCATATTATTTCCTGCATAGCTTTCCTTGGAACTTGAAAGGCTTAGTGGTGGCCAAGAAGGGGCAGAGCTGAGAAGCTGCTGATCCCTCTGCTTACAGATATTGCCTTGTATTCCTCCCATGTGTTTTGCATCCCAATATAGGGTATGTTTGCATGGACAGAGGCTGGTTTTGGGCATCTTCTCTCAGCTGGTCTTACTAAGCTGGAGTTAGTCTCCACGCGAACACAGCTGCATAACTGCTAAATCAAAGTTGGTCACACTGGGGAGTACTGGACACATCTGCACTCTTCCTGTTGACTCAGTGGTCTGTCTTTCCCATCACTCAGGAACCTTAACATCTCTCGCTATGAACTTGTCTTGACGACAGCTTTCCTCACTCTGCTTGCCTATATTTACGTAGAATGATGAACAGCAGAGCAATATAAAGTTGGCATATTGCTGGAAAAACAACATGCCTGGGACAAAATTGACTAGCAGGTAGAATCTGCAATGACTACTCAGGGCTTCTTTTTATATCTTATTCATTCATTTATAACTTATTAGCTTAAACATTTGTTAATTGCTGGAACTATTATTGGAGTATGTATATACCAATCGATATCCTAATTATGAACAGAGCATGTGTGTCCTTGACATATTTAGAAGTATTTCAACTTACAAGTAACATTTTTAACCGTATGCCGCTTACAGCTTACTGCAAGTCTAGAGGGCTTTAGAAGAACTCCATGAGGCTTTTGGTATTAGTCAATATTATTCAGTAATTCTTATTTCAGGGCATGGTTCTCCCAGTCACAGGAGACTAGTTGTCATGCATGATTTTTAAGCTTAGTTAGATCCAGGCATGTCTCACACCTTTGCAAGACCTTTTGGGCAAGAGTTGTTCATTCATCTTATATTTACACCTGGCACCAGGTGTCCCTTGAGACAGGGAAGGACATCCCAATTTTCTTCCAAACTGGCAGTGTAGAAATATCTATAAGATCAGTAAACATCTTAAGAATTAAATTCTTGCCCACTAAAGCAGTGACAGTTGTGCCTACTGGTCTCTTTTCTCTTCTCTTTCCAGACCAAAGAAGCTCTCTTCACAATTCTCCAAGACCTAAGGCCTGAAGACCACTTCAATATCATTGGCTTTTCCAACCGAATAAAGGTCTGGCAGCAGGACCGGCTGGTGCCAGTTACTCCAAATAATATAAGAGATGCCAAAAAATACATTCATAACATGTCGCCTACTGGAGGTATGATCTAGAGCTATGAACGGGATTAATTTTGCTATCCAGTTAACTACACCAGAATGGGGAGCAGTGAATGTGGTCCCGACATATAGCATGTAGCAATAAAAAGACATTGGGACTTAGGTCATGGGACAAGGGGGCCTCTTCCCACCTCTGCTCAGGGTTATGTGACAGAATAATATGTGCCCTTTATCAGTGTACATGATGGGAAGGTGTCCCCAGATCCAATCATATGACCTAATATACTTATTAAAGCCAGCTTGGGCCTGTTCTGCCATTTATTTGGTGAGACCCTCAGAGTGGGAAAGTTCCCAGGGTTATTTTTTGAGGACGCAGGAAGAAATACCATATCCTGGTGAAGGAGACGCAGGGCCAGTACTTGCGCAGTTTCTGAAAGCCTGTGTAAAAGCAAGCATGTGATTTTGCCTGGGTTGGAAACTCCAGCGATGGACTACCCAGCGTGGGCTGTGGGATTGCCTTCTGCAAGACCTCGTTTCTCACCTAGTACTGTCTTCTTCTTGTCTCTACCAAGAAGCAGCCAGAATGACATTTAAGAATTTCTTGTCCCTTTTTGCTTGTGCCTTGTTGCCAGGAGTGAAGAGGGGAGAGGAGGAGATCCCAGAGCAGTGGCAGAATGCAGGCATGATTTTGAGTTTGATTGAGTGGTCTCCTATGAGACTATGGATACTAGCATAAAAAAACCATAGTGAGGTTTGTAATCAAACATACTTCAGCAGCTGTGCCCATGCTAGCTGAGCACGCCCAAGGTGAGCAGAGAGCTGCAAAATGACCTACGCAAATCCTTCTCCACACAAGCAGTCACAGCTGGTTGAAGGTCAGACAGGGCCTTCCCATGGCTACCCCTGAGCAGTGACCGCTCCTAGCAAAGGAAACTCTCTGATGGAAAAACACAGCAAACAGGATGGTTTGCCGTACTGTTTGTATTGTGAGAGGAAGAGTTTAGGAAGTGGTCAAGGGACCTGCCCAGTTAAACAATTACCAGTAGTGGGACTAAACTCAGAGTACAAAGCTTTTTACTCCTGAAGTGCCAAAAGAGCTGTGCAGGAACCAGCTGAGTTTGCCCATGAACCTGCCAGAGAACAAAAGTAAAAGGAAATGATTAACTCAGGTTCAACAGGAAGGTGCAGTGATTCTCCACCACAGGCCAGCAGTACTTTAGTTTTGGCTAACTCTGCATTTTCCCTGTAAAGGTGGTGTTGTTTGAGTATCTTCCAGCGAACGTGAATGCACTCAGGCTCACAGATCACACACACGAAGAACGTGCTGTGCTTACACCAGTGTCAGACTCATGCAACAAAAAAATGGGAACAAAATATCGCTGCTCAATATTTGTGCATATGGCAAAAGGCAGTTTTCAGTGCTTGGTAACTCTGTGATGTGGCTGGGTTTGAAATGACACAATCTGCCGCATGGGATGGTTATCTTTTGTTTCTGGGGAAAAAATTCTTTCTGAAATTTTGGATCTGGATGGAGACTGAGAGTATTAGGATATTTAGATGCAGGTTTTTGGTTCAAAACCATTTTGCAAAAAAACACAGTCTGGATTTTGAGGACTTTTCAGAAGTCTTAGCCCATTTCCCGTTCCTTGTCTTGCTGCAGTCAGTGGGGCTGTGCACGCTAAGTTCCTATGTACATGATGCATGGTCAGACCTGCTAGCACATCCTTGCTGATAACCTTCCTAGATCTCCCCTTTTGGACCACGAGGAGTCTGTTGTGTGTGGCTCTTAACCCATTTCACCTGCTTTTTTTCTGAGAGCTGTTTTTAACCCAGATGTACTGATCTTGCAAAGGTTCCACAACCAATCCCTCTTTGCTTTCACTTGCACAAGAAATACATTGAGCAAGGCGATACCTGTACTCATTCTCCTGCTTTCTTTTTTCTGAACATGCAGTAGGCTTGGATCCTTTTCATGACTATTCTTCTAACGTACATCTGTTCCCTCATTTATTTTCTGTTTTCTCCCTCTCTCCCCACTTCAGGCAGCTTCGTTGTTTTGTGAAAACACACTCCTCAGCTAACAAAGCCATTTCTCTTCCCTTTAAACTTTGTTAGCCCCTGGGGTTTGAAGAACAAACCCAACCACTTGTTTTCCCATTTGAAGGCTTTTTCCCTTTCTCCAGAACTTGTGCCCTTCAGGCAAAGTGAGCAGAACTTGTTTTCCTAGTTCAGATATCATCTGGGAGAGTCCCGTAATTAAGGTTAACTATTTTTGTATGTACCGGTGGGACATGTTATGTGCTGTGACTCTGCTTACCATGGCTGATTATTGTACATTGGGATAGTCAAGGACACAGCATTTTCACATAATAAACTGCAATTCATAACTCAATTCATAAGACTATAAACAGCTATCCCAAACTGTGCTAAGTTACAGAGCTGAACTGAATTAAAGGGCTAGTGCCACCTCATGTAGAGAAAAGGAACGTCCTGATGAGCAGAGATGCTGTCATCGTACTAAAGGGAGCTTAGGGAAATTATTTGTGCCACTCTTAGGAGAAATGAGCTAATCATTTTGGTACCTTCCCAGGGACTAATATTAACAGTGCTCTCCAGACTGGTGCAAAGCTGCTAAATGATTACATTGCTCAGAACGACATTGATGCCAGGAGCGTCTCTCTGATCATCTTCCTCACGGACGGGAGGCCCACTGTTGGGGAAACACACTCATCCAAAATCCTCAGCAACACCAAGGATGCCGTCCGTGATAAATTCTGCCTCTTCACCATTGGCATTGGCAATGATGTGGACCACAAGCTGCTGGAGAGGATGGCACTGGAGAACTGTGGCATGACGAGGCATTTCCAGGAGGATGAGGATGCAGCCAGCCACCTCAAAGGGTTTGTTCTACTTTTTTTGTGCTTATATCTGCATTGTGTCCTCTGGACAAGGGTTTGGGGAAAGAAAATCCTCTAAAGAGACATTGCAAGAGATGGGAGTTTCTCTGAGGCTCAACTCTGGTTAAGAGAGGCAGAGTACGCTCAGATACTGAGGATGCCTACCCAGAAATTGTCTCCTTCCTAGCAGACACCCTGAGCTGTACTGGAGCTTCCCAGCCCCTCAGAACAAGGCATTTGTCTCCCTAATTCAGATAATTCTTTTGGGCATGTAAACCTGGAGAAATGGGAGGCATGAGTGCCACCTCTCCGCAGGTGGATAGAGGGAAGAAAGGATGCATTGCTCACTTCAAATTGACAACATAAACAGCATGGAGGGGCTCAGGAATGAAGATCCCAATTTGGGGCAGAAAACTATTTTTCTATTTTTTGAAAATGATAACCTTTTGCCCAAACTCCAAAATATTCGACTTTGAAAGCTACACAAGGGTCATTCCTGGGATGATCATAGAGTCGCTTCATTCTCTCATTCTTTGTGACCCAAACTCCTAACAAGTTTCCTGTAATCCTCATCATTCAGTAGGATCGGAGATTATGCTCCTCTTCTGTGATCGGGGAGCTGTAGTCCAAGGGGAGACCCTAGTGAGAAACAGCAAAATGATACCTGAACCACAGCGCTGTCTAAAATGTCAGGCAGTGCATCAGTATTTCCAAGCAAAAATGTTTGACTTTCACTCCCCAAATGTTAGTGTTTTGAACCTCAGGAACCAAAAAGAGACAGTCATTGAGCAGAGACCTCTCGCCTAGCTAGCGTCTAATTCATCCGGAGCAATGAGACCATGCACCTCCCACTAGAGCTTTTCTTTCTGCGGTGGTTATGCGCGGACAAGAGTGTCTTCCTTTTAAACCAGATTTTGTAGATCCATCTGCCACTCCGCCCACATCATTTGCTTCTCAGAACATGCATTTTGGATAGCAAGTGGCATTCCCTGGCAAATGAAGGATGTGCTGATTGATCGGGCCGCAGGAACCCAGCACTGCAAGTACTTGTTCAAACACCTTTTTCTGACAAACAGCTCACTGTTTATCAAGCTCAGTGATGGCAAACCCATTTGGCATCTGGTGCCAAATTTGTACAGAAAAGCACAATCACTTGCTGGAGGCCAATTCAAATCACTGTTGGAGGGAAAATCTACATGGGTGCCAATGTAATTTCTGATTTTGTGGTCAGTGGGTTGTATTTTTACACAGATACTTCCTTGCACTGTACTATAAGACAGGTTGTATCTCTCGCTCCACCGTTTGTTACAACCCGGGAGTTATTTCACAGAGAGTTCTCAGGTTTAATTCACTCATGTTTTAAAATGTGACGAGGTCTCTGCATCAAAGACGCTGAGTGCTCAGGGAGTCTTTAAAAGAAAGTTAACTAATTCAGCCTTTGGGTTTCCTCGGAGAGAGAATAAAACAGAAAGTGTGACTCTACCTTCCAGACAATCTGTTTAAGCAGATGTGAAAAATAAATGCAGCTTGAACTAAAAAAGGGCTGAGGCCAATTCTTTGTTTATTTACCAAATTAGACTCAAACGACTTGCCAAGAGATGAGGAGTCTGGCATTTAAATGGGAAATATGGCATTCTTGGAGCAGCTTGGGAAGATCCATCAAAAGCACATTGCTGCAGGGAAAACACAGTACTGTAAACTTAGGGCTTGACCCCTTGTAAAGGCTTTCTGGCCTGTCCAGTGCGAGGTATTCTCAGAAGTATGGCAGGTCACGTTAACAAGGCATTGTAGGGTTAAGCTCTCTGGTTCCACGGAAGCCATGTCTTGCTCCAACAGAAAATCAGCAATAAGGTAGCAGTGAGTTCTCTCCTGCCAGGCCGCCTGTATTTAGTAGTTAGGATTCCTCCATTCCTTGGAAATGTCTTCATTTATGGGGGCATAGTGAGATTCCTTCTTGATTTTCTTTCTCCTTTGGCCCTCAGAAAACTGTATTCCTGCCTGTCCTACACTGACCATCCCAATCGGTAGTATCTAGGACGCTTCCAGTGATACAGAAGCTTTGGTTCAGATACCCTTCAGCTTTGGGGGACCTAGCATCTTGGTCTTACAGTTTCTGGCTGTATTATGCATTATTTCATGCATAATAACACTAGAAAACTGTAAGTAACAACATGTCTTCTAAGTATACACTTTGAAATAACTAGGGTGCTTTCTGTGAGCCTGAGAAGCCAAGAATTTACTTTTAATGGACAGGTCCTTTTAAACAAACTTAAGTGGTCACAAATATCTCCTTGCAGAGCTCTGGAATCATAGTGGAAGGCAGGTGACTGCCAGCCCATGCTGGGATGCTTCTGAACATACTTAAGAGACTCTGTTTAGATGCCTAAGAAACACTGAAAACTAAAATAAGGCAGAGAATAATTTTGGTTGAAAGGGACCTCTGGAGGTCATGTAATCCAGCCTTCTGCTCAGAGAAGAGCTAACTTCAAATTTAGGTGAGGTTTCTCAGGGCCTTGTCCACTCAAGTTTTGAAAATCTCTAGGGGTAGAGACTCTCTGGGTCCAGTTACAGTGGATGCAGTAGTTAAATTTGGGGCCTGGTAGCTCTAACTGCTCCTGAATGTCTTAGGAGCCACATTAGATAGTCTGACTGTATCCTTGGCCACGTATAAGTGCAAGAGTGTGTGCATACGCTTGGATGAACAGTACTGATGGTGAGAAATGTTTCTTTGTTTAAGGTTCTATGATGAAATAGGAACACCCCTTCTCTCTGACATCCGTGTTGACTACCCTGAAGACAATGTGGAGCAAGTCACCCAGAACTTCTTCCCTAACTACTTCAATGGCTCTGAAATTATAATAGCTGGCAAACTCATCAACCACACCACAGATAGTCTCCACGTGGAGGTGACTGCTAGCAACTCCAAGAAGTACATCCTGCTCAAAACAGATGTGGCTATTGACCTGCCAAGCAGGAACGACATCAGAGGTGTCCCCGGCCTGGAAGATGGCAAAGGTGATAAAAATTACATTGAGAGGGCATGGAGTTACCTCACCATCAAGGAATTGCTTAATTCCCGGTTGAAGACTGATGACAATCAGGAAAAAGACTATTTGATGGAGAAAGCCAAGTCAATGGCCCTGACTTACAATTTTGTTACTCCCTTCACCGTTCTGAAGATGAGAGAGGCTGGGCTCCATTCAGAACCACCTCAAGAGGAGTTTATCAGCCCTTCTACTGATGGCATTGGTGAGAAGTTGCAGAGCTTGCAGGGACATAAGGCACCACCAGGTACGAGGGAAAAATAACCATGTGCTGGTAAGAAATCTTTTTGCATAAGTAATGTCTCATGGCTGACTGGCAACCGAGGGGTGGTAAACAGAAAGCTGAGATTTTCATATTGATTTTGCTAATTGTGGGTTGGGTGACCTTGAGCAAACCTTTTAGGCACCTGACTCACCCCCTGGAAGCACTTACTGCTCTGTAGAAACTATTGAAGAAAAATTGGTATTCCCAATGAAGCTTAAAGTAGCTGCAGAAATATGTTCCATAACCTCACTGAATAATATTTTGGGAACATTATTATACTATGGCTTTTTATGCTGCTCAATAAGTAATTGTAACAGCCTTCCTTCCCCACTTCTAGGTATACGTAGACAGCAAGATAAACAAAGAATTAAAATCTCCAAAACTTCAGGTCAGTGCCTGTTTTCATGCCTTTAATAATCCAAAATAATAGTGGTTGTTTTATGGAAACTTCAGTTGCATGCCACTGTGGTATAACCATCCCAAGAGATCAGCCAAAATCCTATTTACTAGACCTGCAGAGTAGGGAGGAAAATGAAAACAAAAACAAAATACAGAGAGGAGCAGTAATGAGAAGTGTGAGGAAACATAGCAAAGCAGATGATCTACAACACTTGATCCTCATGTTTGAGACTTCTATAGATTAGGGGAGAACAGGAAGCACGTTCTCTCTGTACTAGAACTAGTCAAAAAACATTTTTTGAAGTAATGTTGCTGAAACATAAAAAGTGTTGTTGAAGGAAAAAAAAAAAAGAAAATTCTATAGCGTTTTGCTATTTCTCTGTGGGTTCTGCACCTCTACTTAACATCCTTTTCATACATTAAGCACTGAAGAATAAGCCCAGATTAAGAATTTAGACTTGAATTTCACTGGATAAGGCCAAATTTACCTTAAAAACTAGGGGCTTGGCTTGTCTTATTGTTAATAACAATTATCTGGTAGTTGATAATAGGTCAAGGATTGCTGAAAAATTAAGGTCGTGGGATTGTTTAAATCTGTTGTTGACTGCTCCAACTTGATATTGAGGACCAGGAAGGTTCAGTGTGAGGTGTGCCCATGTAGCGGTCCTTGGTTAGAGGACATATTTTTGTGTGCTGTGGGGGATGTAGCCTCCCAACAGAGTATGGAGGAGTATAAAACACCTGCATGACAATTCCCATAAATACTGAAATGATATTCCAGGAAGAAACTACCCTGGCTTTCACCTGGACTGCTTTGGGTTTTGAGTTTTCATTGAAAACCCAACCTCTTCTGTGAGAAAAACAAAACAAAATAAAATAATCTTTGTGAAAAACAAAGCAAAACTTGGCATTTCCTGGCAAACTCCATCCAACCCTCTAAAAACAACAAACCAGGAGGTCTTAGAAAAAACAGGTTGGGACAAACATACTTTGAAAGGCAGTTTTGTTACACTCTTGGACACTGCAGTTTTGTGTAAGTCTCTCACATTTGTCTCTTTTTCCATGTCTTCTCAGCGGATGGAGACCCTCACTTTGTCATTGATTTTCCCTCCAGCAAGTTCTCTGTCTGCTTCAATATTGATGGAGAACCAGGAGACATTCTCCGACTGGTCTCTGATCATAAGGAATCTGGTGAGCAGCCAAGCAAAGCAGTTGCTTGTGGAGGAAAGCTGAAGTGCAAGGCCAGCTCTCTAGCAATAAGACTAAGCACCAAGGTGCTTCATAGGCAAGACAGGGGCAGGAAATTAGAAAAAGTTGCTTTTCTGGCCAGGCAATGGAAAATTGGTGCACACGAGTTTTCCGGCTTTAATCACCTGGATTAGAAGGGGAGGTAAACTTCACTTCCATTTACTGACCTCCAATTTTATCATAGCTTATGGGTAAATTCACAGCAAGCCTAAGCAAGGAGGAGGCCTGGCCACTGTTACATACACAATTTGTCTACAGAAGTGTTTTTCAACAGATTAGACCTAACCACAGAGAGAACTGGCCTTTATGTGTATCCAAATTTTTCCTAGTTCAGGTCTTCATTGACTGGAATCAAGGGAGCAGCAATTGCATGTAAACAGCCAAGAGACCCACTTGAGTGCATGAGGACCACATCGCACCCCTTCAGTCCAGCTAGATTCGAGAGCTCAGTTCCTGATGATTAGACCCAGTATGGTCTGCGGGTTGCACTTGACCCGTGCTACAACACCCAAGCTGAACCCACAGCCACAGGCATTTTGCATACTGCATGTAGTGTTTGCATAAGCCATGCGGCCACCTCCGTGCCGAGAGATTACACAGGGGATTCAGCTTTCTGGTGCAGAGACACTGCATTTCTTTGACGGTGCAACTTCATCAGTCCTCTAGTTACAAAGTCACAACATGCAAATAAAAGATTTAGAATCAATAAAATTGATCTGTTATTGGAACTTCACTTTTTACTTACAGTGCTGTTTGCTTCAGGGCAGAGCACATTATCCAAACAGGCTTACCAAGCACTGAGGCTGTTTCAGAGGAAGGACCACCAAACTGGTTGCCGAGTCATGACAGCCTTGAGAAAACCCACACCATTCAGGATCTGCTTTGCCCAAGCCAGTCTGATCCCCAGGGGCCCAAACTGTGGTCTGATCCGATCTGGAATTCTAAGCAGGGCAGCTAATAAGTAGATTATGTCCTGAGCAGGGAAACGGTGGGAGGAAGGGGTGTCAAAACAAAAGACAATGCACAGACTTGTTTTACAAAGAAGATAAACAACCCTATAATAAAGTTATAAGAATTCTGTTCTGTGTGGCAGTGGTCTAGCCTCCATATTTCTGTGAATAAGATCCAGTTCCTGGCAACATTTCCCTTAAACTTCTTTCACAGACTGTGTTTGTGCTACAGCTTTGAGTGATTCTGTGGCTCAGATGCAGAATGAGCTTGAGAAAAACAGACTCCGTAGCACTAGCAAGTTGAGTCTGTGAAGACAGAAATGAGAGATTCCATCAGCAATGATGGGATACGGAGATATTTTATCTCAGTGTTGGTGGCTTGGGTCTAGCTTGGGTTAGTCACAAATTTCCTCCTTAATTGTTACTGTCTAGTAGCTGTTCAGAGACCCGTGGGAAATGAGACACTGTCTTAAGGTCAGGAAGTCACAAAAATAATTGAAATGATTTGGAATCTTAGTGTGGACATCTAGGCTTCAGCTGACTCAGTGGGATCTGCACCTTAGACTACTCAGGAGTGGGTTTTTTTGGGCAAAACTGAGGAAAGCTGGAAAAGCAGCACTGGTGAAGCTGAAAATAACCCAGTGGGAATGCAGGGTTCTGGGTCCTATTCTGCAGCAACACAGAGAGAGCCTGAATTTCTTACATTGCCACTTGAGGAGGTTTAGCACTTCACTACAGGTCCTGCTCAGTCTTTAGCATGTTGCCCAAGGCAGTAACCCTTACTCTGTGGCTTCCCAGGTTAGTTCTCTTCTTAGGAGTCAGGTAGAGGGACATCAAACCCCAACTGTCTACTACCCTGAGATACTCTGAGACAGCAGCATTCAGATACACCCGGGTCCTCTTCCTAGAAGTTCAGTCCTTATGCCAGTTGGTGATATGAGGAAAAGCAGGTCTGCCAGCAGCTTTTCTTAGTCCTCCAAGATCTGGTATGTTTGCCCAGGTTTAAGTTATGCATCAACAAATAGGTGATCTAGGTAAATCATACCACGGTTGGTTGGGCTATAGCAGTCAGGAAGATAAATATTTGTTTTATGTGGTTCAAAACCCCTGCACATCATTGTCTTGATGATAGGTAGGTCTAGGGTTGGATGGAGCTTAGGAAGTGGCTGTGCCGAGGAGCAGCTGATCCTGTCCTGTAGCACTGTGTACACAATGTTAGGACTAATGGGGCTGGGGGCACCTGTCTCCAGGGAAGGCCAGTATTTCTGAGCTTGGGTAAATTTAGGCGCTCTGTATAAGGTAATCAATTTATAATGGACTGGCCACACTGCTTTGAATACTGGTAGGTAAAATAATTGAGCATGAGGTGGTGAATCTGCATGTCCTCAGTTGCAAGGCTTATATATTTGAGACAATAGACCTATTCTTGGTTCCAGCTTTCATTTATTGATTATTTTCCTGCAAGGTGTAACTGTGAATGGGCAACTAATTGGAGCTCCTGCACCACCCAACGGCCACAAGAAGCATCGGACTTACTTCAGCACCATCACTATCCTCAGCAATAAGCCAGAGAGATCTTACCTAGAGATCACACCCAAAAGAATCATCCTGGATGATGGGGAAAGACTTATTCTGTCCTGTGATCGGAGTGCTGTTGTGCGGAGCAGCAGCCTCGAGGTGTCCATCTCTGCCAATTCCAACATCACTGTGACGATACGAGACACAATCAGCTTTGTCATCCTCATCCATCATTACAAGAAGCCAGCCCCGTATCAGAAGAATCACCTGGGGTTCTACATCTCCAACAGTAAAGGCCTCTCTTCCGACTCCCACGGGCTACTGGGTAGGTAACAGGTTCTCAGATTCAGAGCTGTAAGCCAGAGAAAAATGATCCAAACAGTTTTAAGGACAGAGATAGGAGGTAACGAACAAGGCAGGTGGGGATTAAGCTCCCAGGTGAGACTTTTACTTCCACTCCCAAACAACTTCTCCCACTATCCTAGCTGTGCCTGTTTTTCACATTTCCACTCTTTTTATGATTGTTCAACACAGTTGTCATTAGAATACACATGCCTGACGTTCCCAATACAGAGACAGAAACCAAATATTGCGCAAGAACCCCGAATAAGGCACTAATAAGAGGTTCTCTAACAGCAGTCCTAATTCAGAATAGCCCAGCTGCTAATGTGCTCTCAGGGACATAGCAAAGTAGGGTCTGAATCTCTCTAGGCAGAGAGGACAGTCAACTGAGGTCTTGCAGATTCTGAAAGAGAGCTCTAATTGCAGAGCTAGCACATTACCAGAGATCATTGGCTTAGCCTTCAAGTACTGCACTTGCACATGTCCAGAGGGTCTGTTTTCACAGGACTGAGCTGTTTACACCTGAGCCTGACTGAGAACAAGAAACATTAGTACTTTTTGTGGCCCCTTTCTTTCAAACGTGAAGTGAAAGAAGAGCCATCCCCACATTTTGAGAGCAATTAGGCTTTTGGAAGGCTCAGAGAATGTCTAGATGGTTGGGTTCTTTCAGCAAATGAGAAGTAGTGATGTTTATGGCCATGTACACGTGCAGAACTCTAAGACTGAAGCCATAGTTTCTGTGACGTTCAGGTACCCCTAGGTTAAGCAGGAAATGATCCTTCAGGAGTGGAGTTTTGGATTCAGGCTGCTCACATGTGCAAACCTCTAACTCCACACTTAGGTTTGGCCAAAAAGAGCTTGCCCCCAAGAAGGCAAGGGAAGAGATCTTGGAGCTTCAAGTCTAGATCTTCTTTCTGCTTGCTGCTGGGCTTTGTATGGTTATATTATCCTCCAGTAACCATGGCCCACAGAGGGGAACTTGCTACTAGCAGCTCAAAAAGCTCTTTAGTTCAGCCAATGTATCTTGACAAATGAAAAAAGAAATAGGATTTTATTCCGATCTCTGCCTCTATGTTTGTGAGATTTAGAAAAGAATTGCAGGACCTAGATTCACCCTGCTATTGCAGAGAAGCCCTTTACCACCCTATATGCTAAGAATCCTCAAAACATGGTCTACTTAAAAAAAAAAAACAAAACCAAACCTGAACAACTTATAAACAGGCACAAAACAGCCAGTCATGGAATCTATTTTATCTTGCCTTGCAGGTCAGTTCTTGAACCATGAAGTCAAACTTCTTCAGGAATCTCTAAACACAAGTCATCAGCAGGTTGGTCAGAACCAAACTGAAGCATTGAAGCCAAACCCTACAAATACCCTGAAAGTGAAGGGACGGCTTGTTCCTGTTGTGTGGAAGCAGAGGAGGATCTACAACGGCCAGCAGGAAGTTGACTGCTGGTTTGCCAAAAACAATGCGGACAAACTGATCGATGGGAGCTATAAAGACTACTTGGCTTCTCATCCTTTTGACACAGGGACCAGCTTTGGGATGATTAACAGCCGTTAAGACCGATCACAGCAATGCATTGCAGCAGCATGTGTGACAGCGGTTCCCTTCTGAAGCCTCTAGAGCTAGGCAACTTATGAATATTCCTTTACTTTTTGGTGCCAAAGAAACCAAGGCTTTTTGCTCTTGGAAATCAGCTGTCTCTCTTTCATGCTAGATGAACATTGTTGATCAAATTCCTGAAGACAAGGAGGTTTGGGGGGGAGGATTGAGGACATGGTTAAAGGCGTGATCGGTGCTCTCCCAGTGGGAAGGGAGGGAGAAATGGGCCAGCACTCATATCAAACAGTGCAGAGAGCTGCTGGCCTTAAAATAACCGCATGCAGGGATCTGTGCAATACCCCCAGGGGCTGATGAGTCACTCAGTGAGAGGCACAGATCATACAGCACAGTGCCTATCTAGAGAGACAACCTTGGGTGATACGCCTTGCAAAGCAGTGACTTGGAGCACCTGCTCCAACCGTGGTCCCTGGGGAAAGAAGAGAGAGAGAGGAGAGGTGGGTGGATATTCATCTGCAGTGACCCATTAGCATCAAAGAGGTAACAAAGAAATCAAAACCTTAAATCAACAGGCCACAAGAGGGTATTGCTTTCTTGGTTATTGGGATGGGGTCTGGGTTTGCCACTAAGCATGATGTTCCCCGAACCACTACAGACCCTTAAAACAGTGGTGAAAACTTTCATGTGGTTTATTGCTGTCTCATGCACAGGCTGCATGCTTAAAAAGCATCTCTGGTCTTCAGCAGCAACAGGAGTGGTGCAGGTCCCATTCCATGAAGCATCTCATTTAAATAACATTGCAGGTTTAGTGATTTCTTGAGTCTTGGCTCCCCCAGAGAGAAACAAAGTTCCACCGTGAGCTTCCAACAGACCTGCCACCTCCTTGAGCAGAGCATCGCTTCTGCTTAGCAGAGATTTAAATTCTCTAAAGGACGATGAACCAGCACCCGTGATAGCTTATGACCCTACGAAGCAGCCTCTTGAATTTAGACTAGACATTTCTAGATGCTTTTCTAATCAGGGAGGAAGTCTTTATTTACTCCAAATTGTCAAAAATTTTTCATCCCAATTTCCCTGGCTCCATCTCCTTCCTTACACTGCAGGAATTTGTACGCAGCAGGAATTTGGCAGCAGGAGGTTACAGAAGGGTCCGCCAGCCACCCCCACTGCAGCTGGTGCTGCTCTGCAAAGAAACCTCCAAACCCAAACTGCAAGGCTGTGGTCTATTTTAAAGTGAGGCATCACTGAATAATGCTATAGATCAGCCATAGGGGAGTTTGCTTAGTAGAGAACCTGGCCAAAGAGGACTTCAACAACCACAAAGACATTTATATGGCAAGGCCAAATTGAGCTCATGTATAGTCTGCCTTTCCAGAACTGAAAGGAAGGAGGGTGGGTGTGGAAGCATCTCCAGGAGCTAAATGATATCCATGTGTTAGGAGAAAAGAGTTGCCAGAGACCTATACAAATAGGTTCAAACTTGACTGATTTTTTGCATATTTAAAAATTAAATCATATTGTTGCTGTAGGAGCTCCAGCTGCTGGGGGTGGGGTGGTGGTTTTCCAGTTGCTTGATCATCCAGTGAGTACTGCTGGCACTGTGACAGCAGAGCAGGTAGCAAGCATGGTTGTTTATTCACACCACGTGCTGTGGGGAAGAGGAAAACAGCTGAAAGCAACCGGCTAGATTTAATTGCACTCTGGAAGACCCTTACAGAGAGCTCAATTAGTGCAAAACATAAAGAAAACTACTGCTTTGAGCCCAGCTATCTTGAGAAATAGCTCTCCTGCAAGGGAGAACTGAAGGCAAGACCTTCAGCACAAGCCTGCGCATGCAATAACCCGAGATGCTAATGCTCCTGGGCCAAGAATAAGATGAGAAAAAGTTGACTTCTCCACCCAAACAGACAGGAGGAGGCTCACCCAGCCCATTCCCAAATAACCTCCCATTTCACTAGCACAGGGTGAACAGCATAGTGGCAGTGAACTTCTACAGTCCAGAGTTTGGCAGGTGTCTTCATACTGTCCTTACTGAAAAGAGATTTCTTTGAAATCTTTGCTCTCCTCCCACATTTTGCTGTTCAAGTGTATTGCTAAGGGGAGCCATTGGCTTAGGCTCTCCTCTTGTCTCATCTCTCCTGTATATAGATATGTATAGACACACACACACAGAGCTAATGCTTCAGGTGCATCATTACTCCTCTTCCTCCTCCTCCAGCCAAGGAAACGTATTTCTTTCAGAGCCTGAAAAGAACAATGATCAAGTCCACCTTCCCAGCCATGTGAAGCACCTGGAGCAATATACTCAAGTTCTTGTTAAGGCTCCAGTTATCCATTTCACAATAAATATTTTACAGTGAACACTGCAGTGAAGCTTTCATTTGGTGAAGATAAAACGAGCTTTGAAGCTAAGGTTATGTATGTTTTATGCTGCTGGACAAGCTCATATTACCAGTTGGCTGAAAGAACCACTCACAAGATAACAATAGGTTAGGAACTAAAGTAATTTAAGCAGAAAATTAAAGGTCAATGATGTTCACCAGCACCTATACACTTGGTAGGAAGCAAGACGTGTGTTATTTGAACAGACCCCAGGGGTCTACTCCCACGCTAAACTGAGAACTTAACCACATAGAGAAGACTGATCCAACATTTAAATACAGTAGCACAGGACACGGGAAACCAGAGTTTGTGCTCCTGTTGCCCCAAGAGCGGTAAGAGCAAAGGCAGGTCATGGACTGTAAGCTTCAGCTTTCCCCATCCTTAAAGCGGGGAAAGAGAATGTGTCCAGGTCCTCACATCCCTTTGCTGTAGCACAGAGCTCCCCGGAAGCGCACTGCAACAACTGCACGTACAGGCACACATTTGTTCTCGTCTCCAAGAGTGTCACAGAGCACTTTGTTTTGCCGTGATACGGTTAAAGATTGCGAGCTGCTCAGACAGCTCAGGAATGAGGGCTGAGCAATCACTTCGGAGGCCAATGCGCACCACCATTTCAGACGAGGGACTCCTCAATTTAGGGTTGCCGAAACAGCACTGGCTACGCAATGCTCGAGGGGAACAACCTTCACCTACATCATACTTGCCCTGCTATTGCCTACCGTGAGCCTTCTCGGCCAGCCTTAACTATGGGCTAAGATGAAGATCACGTCACTCACCTTCCATTTTAAGACAAGGACTTTGCGGTGGCTGAATATGCATTCTTCACATAATGCAGCATTGCACTATGCGGCCCTATAGCAAGAACAAAACCCAAAATACCAGTACACCTCAAAATAAGAAGCAAGTTTCTAATAGGGAAGCTGTTTTAATCTATTTTCAGTCAAGACCTTAAACAGCACAGGAGTTATTCCAGCCCTTACCAGCGCAGAACTCCGCCAGACAAGCAAAAGTTGCATTGTGAAACCAATTTCACTAAGCAATATAAATGATCTATTCAGAGAGCTGTGTGCCATGTGTTCCAAAAGCCATTTGATGTGCCAGTACAAGTAGGATTTTGACCCCTCATTAAGTAAGGAAGAAACAAAAAAAGGACTTAATTTCCAGAAATACAGTATAACGCTGCACAGCTGCAAGTGTAGCCAAGCGTGTCTAGTTCACTAAGGGGCATGCAAGACTTTGATTTGCATCTAATGCTTCGAAACTACTCTGAAGTTAAGGAAAAAAAAAACAAATCCAAAAAACTCACAAAACCTAAAAACTTCACACGGTCTCAGCTCAGCTTTTAAAAGTCTAAATCAGTCTAAGTTAGAAAATCCAAATCCTTTATTTTCCACTCCTTAACAAGCAGTGTTTTCTTGGGAAAATACAAAGGAGGGAGGAAAAATAAAAGATAATTCCTGCCCAACACTTCTGAGGACTGTCTTGCAATAAGCAAAGCCTGTCTACAGCTCAACCGGGTCTATGGGTTCAGATCAGTGGATCCCAGATCAGGCCCTGCTCTGAGGACTCTCCACCATTTGGACTCTGTACAGGTCTCATCACAGCTGTGTATCTGCACCCAGGGAGTGCATTATGCAGCTGCTCTGCGCGCTCTCTCTCCCCCCAGGAGAGCTGCAAAGTGTTTTGCATTTTTGTGTGTTTATAGATGAATACAATATGTTAACGAGAGAGCAAGGGCAAAGCCCTGCACCTCACACTTGGAGCAAAAGGTGCCAGATCTGGGATGAGCCAGGGGTCTTCTCCTGCAGCAGTCCTACTTGAGGTCATTCCCTTACCCCCAGAAGACCTGGTTAATGGGGCTTCAGTTGACTCTTCAGATCTAGTTTTTGAATCAGGTCCTGCAGAGATTTTATATGCTTATTTTAAACCAGGTAAAAGGAAAGTAGTCAACTTCTAGTTCCCAGTAAACACCCACTTGTAAGGTGGCAACTGGGATGATCTCTGAGTCTGTTCCAGTCTGGAGTCCAGCACAGGCTGATGCTGCAGCACATCAGGTCTTTGCACTGAAGGGGCTCGTTAACCCATCTACAAAACTCAGCACTGCGGCTCAGCTCTTCTCCTGTAGGTTTACTAGAATAGCCCTGCTGCAGAAAGATCATCTGCCCTCTGAGGATCTGGTCAGGAAAGATTTCAAGAGATCCCCTTCCTCTCCTTTACAGGGGTAGGGTTTTGCAAAACATTAAGCACATAAAGGCATTTCATTTATGAAGCAGTTTTAGGTCAAATATTTATTGCATTCCTTATAAAACAGTAAAAAGGATCAGATCCACTGAGACAATCTTCCCAATTCAAGACATTTAAATACATATTTCAAACCAATTCTTCTGAGTATTGTGCATATAAAAGTGTCACAGTTCAGGTAGTACAGGATAGATGTTTTTTTTTCTATAAAAAAAAGCAGACAATCTTTTGATTTCAGTCTCTAGCCCTGACAAAAAGTTACACCCAGCTGGCCAGCCAGGGGAAGTACATACCCATACCCCTAACCTCAACGTGCCTGCGTGTGTACAGGTTAGGGTCAGACAGGTAAAGCAGATACTGCTCAAGCCTGTACAGGATGCACAGATACCATCCCGAAGAGACAACTGCAGAAGGATACATCTAGATGAGGCAGGCAGAAGGATCTCTGCAGATCCATAGGGGTCAACTAGCAGTCCCCACCCCGCCCTTCCTCAGCCAGCTCAAGGATCACCAGTGCTGCTTCCCTTCCTCCACCTCCCTTGTCTCGGTGTTGTCAGATGACCACTTGATAGCTGGGCTGCTTCATCTTCTGGTTGGTTCCCTGGAGTCCTGAAATATCCTGTTCACTTTCAGACTGATCAAAATCCATGTCTGGAGAGAGTAACACCTAGAAAGGAGAACAGACAGATGCTGATGGAGTGAAAGTTCTCAGCTCTTCTTGATACTGCTTGCTGAAGGGGTCAAGCACACCTAGAGGGTCTGCTACAAGATCTAATCCTCTCTGGCAGATAGAAAAGGTCTCAAGGTCACCTTGACCGTATCTCTGACAACAGCCAGACAGATTTGGGTGCAGACACCAAGATAATCTGGTGTCCCAACCCCCCCACCCCCTCAAGAGCAGAACAGGCAGCTAAAAGCTCTGTTCACCGTGGACGGGACTCACATGTAGACATGCATGTTCAGGCCAGGCTGCAGCCTCAGTGGAGATGCACAAAAACTAGGCCACATATTTTGTAAACAGCTGTACCAAATGTAGACCTTTTCCCAGGCCCCCAGCTGCTTGCTATCTCCAGAGCTTAGCCAGAAGAGCAAGCAGTGCTACAGGGTTAGCTTCAGCCATGGCCAGCAAGCTCAGGAGTGGTGTCCTAGCCTGGTATCATCTTATTTCTATCTGGCACATCAGCTCCTGGCTCAGTTTGAATTGTGGGAGCCAAAATAGAGCACTGTCACCTCTCACCGGTACCTCTCCAGGTAAGAAAGCCCACAGCTTTGCTGCATGATCAAAAGGCTGCCCATTGCCTCCAGGAACACCTACGCTCTCAGTAGCTAACTTCAGACTTGGAGCTACCAACAGGCTGTTTTGAGCTAAACTGGCTGCCACCGGCCGGGAGCGTTTGCACGACGCAGATGGAGCCACGCGTGGGGCATCCTCCAGCCACATCATCTGGAAGAGGAAAAAGGCCGGATTTTACTTGGGCTATGGCCGCACTGACTGCAGAAGAGCTGAAACCCAACGCCAGCCACAGGCTGGATGGACGAGCAGTTTGCATGGGTAATATTCATGGCTTGACAGATTATTTGCACAACCCCATCCTACCCCTTCTTCTTACCTCGAACACCCAGCGTCGGGCAAGAGAAGCCCTGCTGCCATTACCCCGGCAGTAGCTACCTCTAAGCGCAGCGGCAGTGCGGTCAGCCCTTGCGCTACAGCTTGTGTCATGCCCAGCAGCACTCAGGATCTCAGATGAATCGTGGGATTTCTGTAAACACTAGTCATGCACACCAGAAGCCTGGTCAGGTCCTTGGCACCTCAGCCCCCAACTCTACGAGGGGGCCACAAGCCTAACAGCAGAGCCAAGGGCCTCCAGTTTTATCTCCCTGGGTGAGCAATGCCAGCAGCCCTTTCCCCCTCCTCCACTTGCCCATCACAGAACCCAAACACCATCGTTAGTTCATGGCCGATGCAGGGACAAGAGGCAGGTACCACAACCACCCCCACAAACATAGCTTCCTCCAGCAAGGCCGTGTAGACCTCCCACCCAAGCCTCAGCCCCATCTCACCCCCGCCTTGCTCCAAAGACTGAACCAATGCACTATGGAGCCTCGCTGCACCTGACTGGCAGCAGCCTTCCAGCTCAAAGGCACAAGTCAAGGGATGGTGCAGGGCTTTCAGCCAAGCACCTTCACCCACAGAGCGTCCCCAACAGCTCGGCCAGTCCTGGAGCTTGGGCAAAACCAGGAGCATGGAGGAATTAGTCTTATCCGCGGCTATCTCCGGGCACAGCTGTGAATTCACATGCCCTCCACTCGTTAGCGCTTCGGCAGCACCAGTCACCACAGCAACAAAATGACTAAACAGGAAAAACAAACTGCGATGACTCAATGACTTCAAAGGCGTAGAAGAGCCGCAGGGGAAGAGTTCCTCCCCGCCCTCACGCACGCTCCAGCCCCTCCATCTGATGTTGTTATCTTCACAGCAGCAAGTCAGACACTCAAAGGATAGCAGTAGATCAGATTAAGTTCTCATGCGTCCCCCCCCCCCCACATTGGTCTCAAGGAATATTTTTTGGTTCAAGACACACACTGGGAAGTTTCCATCTCTTCCAAGTGAAGACTTCCTCTGTTTGTCATATTAATATTGTGATGCTGTTGAACCTGAAAAAAATGGGTGGATAATTAGTCACACGCAGCATTATAAACTCACTGAACTGTGACAGGCTGCAACAGGCTAGTTTTGGGGCCCAAAGAACTGGTAATTTCAGTGGGTTTCAGCTGCAAACTCAAATCCCGTTGCAGCCAAGCGTGGCTGACTGAGCAGGCACTAAGCGCTGTGCATCCAGACCCATCCAGGCTGCTACCTGCCCACCACACAACTTGTATGAAGCCGCTCGAGCCAACAGTCCCCCAGTAATCCTTCCGCCGTTCTTCAGGGAGGTTCATCACGAGACAGCACCTCATTGCTCTCACAGTCATGAGACGTACCCTCAGATATGGTTTTCAAGCCAAACTTCAGTTTGAGAGTTTTCAGCACAACTTGGACAAGGCGCTTCCCCTGCGGATGCATCCAGGTCAGGATCACAGCGGGTCGGTGGCACAGCTGGGAATGGACCACGGTTTCCCAGTCCCAGGACAATGTGCTACTGTCTCGCTCAGCAGTCCTCAAATACTTCATGCATTCCTCCCCGCGCCAGGAGGCCAGCAGCTTGCAAAACAAAGTGGGTCACGCTGCTGAAACAGGGCTGCCCACGTGCTCTGTCAACCCTTCCCGTCTGGGGGAAGAGGCTGCCTACCGGTTTGGTACTCCATCCAAGCAGACCCTTCAGATAACCAAGCCATCTCAGCGGCAGAGAAAGAGGTTGCACAGACAGATGAGAACTATGACACAGGTTGTAAAACAAAGAAGCTCTGGGGCCATTTCCCTGCTAGCAGTGAAAACCTGTTTGCCTAAAGCTCCACCAGCTTGGTGTAGAGGTAGGACCCATCCCACTGTTCTCCTGCATCTGAGCTTAGATAAGTTCCCATGAGTCAGTAGAGCTGACAGGTGGGAGAGTCTCCTTCCAGAGGCACCCCTATGCCCACCTTCATTTAGCTTCCCCGTAGGACCAGGAACCTTAGCTCACCTTGAGCTATTTAAAAATCAGCTCAGTTAAGCAACCAGCAAATCAAACTCGCTCTTGGAGTATTCTTCAATACTTAAAAGCAAGCAGCATAGGTATTGGCATTCACCAGCATCTTCAGTCTAGGGATTTGCCAAAAGTCACAGCTCCTATGAAGGGAATCGGGATAGGTGCTGAACTCCATGCTGACCAAAGGCAGGTCCGTATGTAGTATATTAGCTTTCCTCTCAACCTTAAACTAGCCTCTAGTTTCACCCTAATGGTTCTCACAAGTACCACCGTCATTAGACCAAATTTTGCTTTAAGGCTCGTCTCTGAAAACGTAAGCCTTCAGAAAAGGAGCAGAAACTCGCACACCACCCTTGGGAAAAAACTAGAAACAAGTTCAAAAAAAGATCAAATAAAACATTATTAAAACTGAGTTGTTTTCCTGAGTGGAGGAAACAAAGAAATCACTGATAAGATCTAAAGTTTATTGGCACTTGCAAGGGCAAGGGAAAAGAGACGCAGGTCAAGGGCAGGACACATACAAAGCAGAAATAAGGGCCATGCAGATGAACGCATTTCCCCAGCCTGAACAGCACTGGATTCAGACTGGCACTCTTGAGAGATCCCTTTCCATCCCACGAGATGGCAAAAAAAGACTGTGTGAAGATTTACCAAGGCAGGGCACAAGTCTGAAACAACAGAAAGCTTTAAGACTGACTTGGAAGGAATGGTGAAATTCTTCCAGCCATAAGAACAAGTTTGTCCCTCTCAGAGTTTCAGTGTAAAAAAGGTTCAGCAGTTGTTCCATTACAAGCAAGAGCCCATGGTCACATCTGTGGCTCACCAGAAGAGCCCTAAAGCCCACAAGAGACTGCCAGTTCTTTGGTCTACACCAAAGGAGGAGTCAGTAAGTGACACCAGTGGCAGGATTGCTGGTTGCTGGGTTTCTTCTTGCTACCCAGCTGGTCTACCAAGCCAAGGACAAAGCTGCATTTTCCTGCTATTCCCTACAGAAAATATTGAGTGTGGGTTTTTGGGGTGTTTAACAGCTTAACTCCAGCCCGCCCTTTCCGTTCTCCATCCTCTTTCCCCTGCCTTTTCCGAACACAAACTGCTAGTTCGAGTGAAAATAATGACACTCTCTATTGGCAAGATAGGCAGAGGGTTGAAATTCAAGAAGGCAGCGTGATGGGGAGCTGTTGGCGCCTGCTGCTAGACAGCCCTGATGAACCCTGATAAACTGCGGGACACATTACCCTCAGCCAGCTCTGCCCTGTAGAGATGCTTCTCAGCCTCCCTCCCTCTCTGTGGAAGAAACTCCCCCACGAGAACAGGTTATTAGCAGCAACGAGCCCAGCAAACCCTCATTTTCTGTTTTCGAGCCTAAATTCCAACCAATCCAGCTGTAAGGCCCAGCCAGCCAACATTATCTTTAATTCATAGCCTAAAAAGTTGACAAATGAAGCAGGAGCCTATGGCTATACCTCAAGGCCCAGTGCCAAGCAACAGTTGGAAAAGCAGGTCACCCACTTCTATATTTCTTCATCACCTGCCTTCTCTGCCCAAACTATTTGTTGGGCCAGAGGCACAGGAACATGTCCGAGCAGAAAGGAGGCAGTCCCCGTCGACTGCTCCAGGTACAAACCAGACCCCTTGATAGCTCCACTGTAGTAATGGATCAGAGGGTTTCAAGATGGACAGATGATCTCCACACCGAAGGTCTCCGCAAAAATTTGTCTGAGAAAAAGAGTCAAGTACTCGGAAGATGGAAGAAGCCTTTGACAACAAGAGTCAGACTGTGGGAGTCCAGTTTCCACTGCCTGAAACAACCTGTCCAGTTGAGCTACCAGAAGAGCCTTTCCTAGCTTCTGGAGATTAACAGATATCTTCCCTTCAGATTTTCCAAAACTGAGCTAGAGGCCACAAAACATTTGCCCCACCTTCAGTGAAGTAAGGCAGAGGATCAGCTCCATTTCCATGGAAAACCATTAACTGCGATACCATCTGTGAATCCACAGCAGCAAGTGATCTGTAAGACTAAACGCTCCAAATTTAGGTTTGAAAGGCCGGAAAGGCGATTAGTGTCTCAGCTAGAGATGCCACCTCCTTACACTTGTTTTTAAGCTGATGTAATTTTAACCGATCTTAAACCTTCAGGAACACACCAGCATATCCAGTAAGACGGATCTTCACCACCACTTTTACCTCCAGACCTCCAAACTAGCTCTTTCAAGGAAGTACCACTCTTGAACATGAATCGCCACGAAGAAACCGGGGAGACGTTCATGCCGAGAGTTAATCCACCTTCATGTCCCAGGTATGAGTTCTTAGGTTCAATGCACAACTATCAAGACATACTGGCACTGCCCAGCTCAGGCCTCTCTTCCCTCCTCTCCCCAAAACAATACAAGGTTTCTGGAGGATGCCCTCACCACACACACCACTTGGGAAACTCCCTGGGGCACACTGCTTGCATGTTTCTAGTGACCTCGCCAAGCTACAACTGTTTCTCTGGAGGCCAGGCCAGGAGGAGTGACTCACTTGCCTCAACAGCTGCTCACATCTGCCTGCCCTTCCTGCCAGAGGGAGGACGCCTCCAACACCACGTCCCCATGAGCGGCGGCCGCTTCCCCACTGCGCCCTTGAGCCGTGGAAGCCATCGTTGCCGTGCAGGCTGCCAAGCACGCCGATAAACGCTATTACCTCTGTGGGCATTGCAGTATCACCAGTAGTTGGCCATCCCACCCACCAGCAAAAGAGCAGAGTTATTCTTTATAAAAGAGCTCTCAGAAAGCAAGAGCTATTTCTGTTCATCCTAAATTCCTCAGCAGAAGCTACTCCAGGAGCCAGCCTGCAACTGCCAGAAGCTATCTTATCTCAGCGAGTCTCGCCAGTGAGCTGTAGGATATCAGCAGTCGTACACAGAGCACTTCGAAACAGGGTCTGGGTGCCAGGGGAAGGAAGGAAATTCAACCCAGCGATTCAGGTTGTGGTCTCTGCCCAAAAGCCGATGAGAAGCACAGACACCACCTGCCCAGCAAACCCCCAGAACAAAGTCTGCTAGGACTGGAGCCCTTCCTCCCCCCCCATAACTTTTAAGTGTCAAGCTCAGACTACACAAAATACAGTTTTCTACAGCTAAGGGACCATCATCTGGCTGAAAAAAATACAAACGCTGACAAAAATAGGATTCCCAGCTGGGCCTTGTCCTCTAAAAAGGATGCTACCAATTACAGTAAGGAAAGCAAGCTCTTCTAAGCCAAGATTAATTACAATTAAAAACGGGAAAGTTGAAAGAGACAGTGCGGAAGTACCCACCAGCTTCAGCCTGCCACTCCAACAAGCCCACACAGGTTAGTGCAAAAGCTAGCTCATCCCTCAGAAGATACTGCCATCATTTAGGGCAATATTTCAGCAACACTTTATAGGCTGTAATCGCTCTTTGTTAGACAGGGCCAGATCATCCCAGAAAACACCCCTCTGTTGACCTCAGCTACAAACATGGAAAGTCAGTTTGACTTAGCAGGGTCATCGATCCCATGCATGAAGCATCACCCTAGGTCTAGGCAACACGATGGCACGGCTGTGCACAATGGCACCGATGGCTGCACAGTTGTGGTGAAGCACACAGACCATGCCACAGGCTTGCAGTTTGGTCTCAGACACAGAACATCCTTGGTCTTACCTGAGATTCCTCAGTCCTCCGAGCCCGAGGAGTTTCTATGGATCCATTGATGTCCAGGGTGTCCTTCTGCTTGTATTTCCTCATGATCAAGCTGTCCACAACCCAGAACATAATGGCCTTGGGGAGAAAGAAGTTGCATGAACAGATTGCAGAGACCAAAATACAAAGTCATTCAATCACAACTATTTCTTTTCCTTTTGGTTTCTCCATATGTCCAGCCTTGATCCACCTAATTTAATATCTAAATTAACCCTGCATCAAGTGTGTCCATGGGGGTTGGATGAGTCAAATTCCTGAGATCCCTTCTCACATAAATCCTGTTGATGCCATAGTTGCTGAAGACCCAGTGAAGGACGGGGGAAAAAAAAAAAAAAGACCACAATAGGCCAAGTTTCCACCAGGAAATAACCATCTGCTCCATGCCAGGTTCACCTGCTCTGTCCACATCAGTCCCTGGTCAGTTCTTTGAGAACCAGAGTTTGCTTTCAAATAAGGAAATGCAGCCTGGGGTGGGGGGAGAGGCTGGTAGCACAGGCAGGTAAACCCAACTTTGCCACTGCTGCATCCATCCAGGTATAAACTGAAAAGAGTTTGACTCACTCCTTGTCCAGGGCAGATCTGAATATTAACACCTTGTTCTCACTTCCCATTTTAGCAGGAACTAAGCAGCAGGTCAAGGATTATCCAGAATCAGGGGAACCAAGGAAAAAGCTGAGCTTTCAAGAGGTTTTACCAAACTAGTTTTGCAAAAATCAATAGTTCTGGGTAACCTGAACACCTTGCCTTGCTGTAACGCAATTTGAAGTCTAGCCAAATGGCTGGATTGGCAGGTTGACAAAAGTCACCGCTATAGGACCTTAAACGGTTTTGGGGCATTCCCACGCCTGTAGCTTGCTGCCGAGATGCAGCCCTCAGCTAATGAGCCCCAGCTTTCTTCAAAGAGTCAGCCACCCAGCAGCTTGGACAAGGGAGCAGGAATTAGGGACAGAGACCATAGCAAGGCAGTAGTGTCATATTTGTGTATTCATGACAACAAATATATTTGTTTCCACTCCCCTCCACCCTGTCCCAGCCACCTCAGTTACTCAAGGCTGCCCCACGCCAGTTCCTGTACACGCTCCCCATTCGGGGGGGACCATAATTTCCAAACCACCCCACCCAGTGCTTGCAGAGGCATCACTTACATTGACTATAAAAGGCACAACAAGCATGACCAGGACGAGCTCCAGCTGGGGGTTTGGGATGTAACCCAGGAGGATCTGCTGAAGCTGCAGAGCAGAAAGCATTTAGAAGCATTATTTGACCAGCTCTGTTGTGAGATCTTTGCCATAAACTGGTTGCCTTCTTACACCATCAGTCTCCTAGCTAGGGCTCCTCAGCCTTTGCTTCAGCCAAGCTCTTAGAAAGATTACGTGGGCTATTCCTTTAGCCCAGCTGCCAAACACAGGATTTTGTACAGATCAAGAAATAAATACTGCTAGTCTTTCAGTTTAACTACCCGTGACAACTGGTGGGACTTTCCTTGGCTCCTTGGAGCCTAGCTGCAAAATAAGGACACCAGCCATGCGTGACAAGTGTGGAGAGGAATCCAGCAGCATCTCTGGATCTAGCAGGGCGTGCTGATGAACAACATGTTCAGGTCCAAGTCAGCACTGTAGGCTACTGGGTTAGAAGGACAAGCTCTACACAGGAACAGATAAGCGCTCCCAGATTGCTGTAAATAATTTCTCAGTAAAGTCACATCAGCCTGTGAGGTACTAAGCACTACGTGTAAATGCACTCAATGCTGGAGTTACCCATCAACACCCAGAATTGATTTCTATACCCATCACATGAGAGGACGAGAGGAAACGGCCTCAAGTTGCACCAAGGGAGGTTTACACTGGACATCAGGAGAAATTTCTTTCCTGAAAGAGTGGTCAGGCCTTGGAACAGGCTGCCCAGGGAAGTGGTGGAGTCCCCATCCCTGGAGGTATTTAAAAGACGTGTAGATGTGGTGCTTAGGGACATGGTGTAGTGGGCATGGTGGTGTTGAGTTGACGGTTGGACTCGATGATCTTAGAGGTCTTTTCCAACCTTAATGATTCTAGGATTCACACCCACCTGCCACCAGGTATGTGGCTACAACTGCCACAGGATTATTATTTTTATTTTTTTAAAAGAAACTCATGATCAACACAATTACCATTGCATGAGCCCCCATACAGAGGCAGTTGGCGGGGGGGAAGGTGGGGAGGACAGCATACTACTGGGACAGTTCTTTCCAAATTAACCTCTAAGAGTCCCCCTAGTTTAGGCATGGGATCACGAAACACCAACATGAACTGACTTGAGGAGATAATGTAGAAATCCTCTGGCAGAACTGAAGTAGCTCAGCTACCAGTCCAGCCCATTTTATCCTTCCAAGAATGGAAAAGAAAATTAAAGCAGCATTTTATTCCACTAGCTTTTGACTAGCAAGAGAATGTACCAAGAGCCAAACTGTTGTGAAAGTCATGTTTCCCGAAACTTAAGTAATAGCTAATGATTACAGAGAGATGTCAACAAGTCGTAAGGATTACAGACCTATGATGGGGACCACTAATAAAGGCAAAGCTGACAAGAAACAAGCTACAACAGCTGTGGCTAGGAAAAAATACAGCTTAGGAGCTTACCTTTGTCCAACCAGGGATAAGCAGGACAAGGCTAATCACAGTCTTCTCAAAAACCATTATCAGCAAGTAGAGGATACACTGGCCAATCCAGGCAGCAGCTTGTGGAGGGTCACCTGGGAAAACAGCGTATTAAATCTGAGACAGAAGACAGGAGGAGACAGCCTTGCAGAAGAGTTGCCTCACACTTGATACCTGAGCTGATTAGAGGGACAGTGTTCCCATATTGCAAGTTTTGCAGCAAGACAAATACTCGACACCAAACTTTAAACTAGTGGAGAGATTTCCATCTATAGTTGTAGGAGCACATGCCTGGGGTAGAAAGGTTTGGGGTCCCTGCTGGGTGTACAAGTCGTTGCTCCATTGAAGGTCAAAACATACCAAGATCTAGGCTCAAATCTTTCTAGTTTAAAAAAAAAGTCAATCTGACTTGTATTAGAGAAAATTTAGCAGATTTGCATCCCTTACTAGTTGCAGCTCATTTTGCATCTTTGCAAACCGATGCAGAGAGGTAAGCGCAGAAGGGCAAAAATTCACCCCACTTCCATTTGGGCAGACTCCCTTTATCAGGGCAGCTATTTGTCTTTCACACTGCAGCTGTGCTTTTGAATTAAACTTGGCTATAAGCAGGAGAGCCCTCCCTCACGAGACATGACATACCCCACTACCACCACTGGCCTTTTGTTCTAGAAGCTGATTCTCTCCTCCTACTCCTTTTAGGGCTGATTCTGAAATGGAAATGGCAATTAACCAGACCTCTGGTTAATTTGAAGGGCAAGCAAGCAACAAATTTCAGACATGACTCAAAAAGCCCTGCCTACCTAGCAGATGCTAACACTACGTGTATTTATCTGCCTCCTGACCTGCTCTCCGTTCCACCAACCTGCCTCTGAAATCCACCAACAGGAGAAAACCATCACCAAAAACCTTCTTGCCTTGCATCTCCTCCCCCATTGCCTGTCCCCTTCCTAGATCAACAGCTTTGGTGGAGCAAAAGTCCTACAAGTGTCCTACAAGGCAGGTGATCAGCTTCTGTAAAAGGGGAGATACACAGCTCTGGCTCGGCCTGAAATTCCCCACGTTTATCCAGCATCCCCAGCACTTGCAGACACTCCTGGGCTCTCAAGGGCCACAGCCCAGTATGTATCACAAGCGCTTAATGGAAAAGCCATTCCTGGTAACTCTAAGGAGATTCAATCAACTGTTATGAATCTTGGTTTGGATAACAAATATGCTCTCCTCCGCTCGAGGGAAAGGATACACAGCCTTGGAGATGCCCGTTTTCCCTCTCCTTCAGCCACTGATGGGCATTGCCATCCTCCCCATGGTGTTGAGCTACTTTTAGCTGGATGGATACCGGGATTTGAGAGGAGGAAGCCCTGCTTGTGCAAGGGGGCAAGTATCCCATCTCCTCAAAGTACAGACCTCTAAAATCCTATCCACAGGGAAAGCTTGAAAGCTCAGAAACCTCAGCATCCTACTCAAACAGTTCCTTACAAGCATGTGTTGCTTCAGGGCATCAGTCATTTGGTTTCCCCCTTCTCTGGTACCCTTTTGTCAAGGTACCAGAGATTTCATTTCTCTTCACCTCGGCAAACCTAGAAAAGTCCGCAGAGGTGGGTCCCCCCAACTTTCCCCCCACCCTTCCAGTGGATAGGAGCCTCGTAGGAGTAGCTGACAAAATCCTGCAGCATTTTGACCAGAATGGCAGACTGATAATCCCTTCTGAATTAAAGCTAATCCCAAGAGCAATCCCCAAGACCAAGATATTGCTGGACTGACTCTTCTCTATACAAGGACCAGTCAGTATCCTGCACACTCCTCTATAAAAGAAAATATAAATAAACCGATCATTAAAGACATCACCTGCAATTTGCTCCCTGCCAAGCCTTACCCACCCAGTTGCCAGCAACAGCCTGAAAATTTCTGGTCACCGTTTTCAATACAAGAAGCATAAATCTTCAGTCCTAAACAGAATTCGTTTTTTTGCTGATGAAGTGAATGGCTGGTTATGTGATATTCGCTGTCTGAGCAAGACACAGGGGCTCCATTGCCCCAGGTTTTAGAGCAACTCACTCAAAAAGAATCAATGCTAATTAAATATGAATGTTTCCAATGGGGTACTTGCCAAGTAATAAGTAAAAGCATATTTGTACTGTTAACAACGATAATGGTACCATATCTATTACATGTACTTGCTTCAGCCCTCTGTAAGCACCCTGCCAGCTGGTTATCATCTTCCTGGGCTCATCAGAATATCTCAGGTCTGCAAAACTGAGCTACAGTATCTGGCTTAGGAAAGCTGCAGCATTTCCTCCTGCCACCTGAATATAAAGATAACCCCTGGCAACACTTGTTTCCAGCATAACGTGGCCGGAATTTGGAATTGCATCTGTGCAAGAGAACCCAACTCACCCTGAGATACCGATGCTTGACGCGCTGTCGGATGAACGGACTGGGAGCTCTGCCCCACTTTTTTCAGCACAATACTGTTGAGACGTGGCAGGGGAAGACACCACCAGCAGTTTGCAAAAGCACATTTATCCAAACCACTATGCAAACCTCCGGCCACAGAGACCAGCAGCGCATACCAGGATTTAGTAAGAGCTGGTATCCAACCAAGCCCAGCTCTAGGGTGATCTGCTTCCCAGCAAGGGCAAAACAGATTTGCATGTATATTTGTCCTTATTGTATCATTTGTTAGCGATGTACTAGAATATTTGCCTCATTGCAAAGCTACAGCTAGGAAGTAGAGGCATCCAGCTAATGACTCCATGCCAGAGACCTCAGAGTGATCACCTTGCATCCCAGCTTTTTAATTGCTGATTGAGAAGGAAGCAAAGGAGGGGAGAGGGAAGGACTGGGAGGCCAGAGAGGCTGCTGAGCTGGGAGGACAGCAAGCAGAGAGCGCCAGACCAGCAGGCAAGTGCATGGAGGGGGGGAAGGAAGAGGGAGCCAGGAAGGTTACGTGTGAGTGCAACCATCAGAGCCCGCAGAGGATTTCAGAAAGCACATGTCTCCGCTCCCTGGCAGGCAACAGCTTAATGGGTGGTCTGTGGAAGAGACTGGAGCAGTGTTATAGGCAGCTGGCAATTAAAGGCCGGTGTCAGAGAGGCTTCGATCCTCCTGAAGCATGGACAGCCTCTCCCAGTAAGACTCAGGTGCCTGGTTGTCTTTGGCACAGGTTAGGTATAGTGGGGCTTTTTGCCCCATATCCCAAGAGCAACCAATTCTTCTACAAACCCCCAGGTTACCATCACCCATCAGAGCTCCGAGTACAAACAAAACAGGAAAACAAACATCCATCGTGTCCTTCCTGCATTTGAACTCTTTCCCTTTTGCTCTGTGTTGTCAGCTGTGCTCCGTCCCCCATGGGGGACAGGACTAACAGCCACAGGACCCTTTGCAAGACAGCTCTTCTGCGCTGCAGTCACGATGGCACTTGGGGAACACCTCCCTCTGTCACCTCAGCTTGCCCAAAAAGCAGCAGTAGGTTTCAGATCTCTTCCAAATACCTCCCACCTCACACCCTTTTGGGGATAGGGGGTCACTACCATTCATCACCACAAATAGCAGGTTGTGGTTCTTAGTTTGGCATACTGTGCACTAGACAGGTTTTGGATAACCAGGCTGATACACAGACACTAGAAAAGACAACCTGCTTCTTAACCCACCCTAGGCATGGACTTGTCCATGTCTCCAAGGTTAACAGCTCCTCACCCCAAAAAATTTTCCCTTCACTTTCAGTTTGCAAGAAAACCATCAAACTGCTCTTGAGTTTTCTTGAGGTTTGACAACCTTTGGAAAAGGAAAACCTTTTCTCCCTTTGCTAGAGAACAGTTTTTACTGTGCAACTGCAAGATCCCACCTAGGGAACCCCAATTCTCCCAGACCAGAGGTCTGCCCCAGTTAGACCAATTTCACTGGCTAAGCATACAGGGCATGTGCAAATGGTACAGCAAGCCTGCACTACCAAGCAGGACAGACCTGCACCCCTTACTACCCACCACATCCCACCTTGTCAAAAGTGTCTCCATCACAGCATGGAGCTTCAAATATTCATATTTTTCACTCTGGTCTTTTCTGCATCACCTACAGAAGATGCTGTGAATCTCCTCCACAATTAGCAGAACATCAGAACTTCTTGCATATGCAGGGTAGACAGTGGAAGGATATGGAATGAGATCCACAGACCTATGCAGAGGCCAGATTTGGCCACCTGCTCTATCACCTCAGGCAGCTCAAAACTGCTACTGTTTTGCAAGCTCTTCTTCCTTCTTTTCCATTCTGAGCTTTGTTTTCAGACTATGGGATAAGATGTTTCTGTACAGGAATCCATCCTGGAGCACAGAATTAGAGAGGACTTAATTTCCACCCCCTGACAGGAAGATCAGAGGATGTCTCCACAGTTACTTTTTACTGCATCTTGGTCTCCCAAGGACAGGAGGCTGCTCAGTACCAAAATAACTCAGAACAAAGATGAAAATGAAACAGCAGCATGGCCCACAGGGCTGCAAGGATGACTTCAGCTATAAATAGACAGTGGCTCGTTTCCTCTTCACCAAGGAGCTCAGCTGGCTGCTCCTTACCTCAGCAGGTTTGAAGTCATCCAGGGACCATTGATCCACCTCAGAGCAGCCATCATTCAAGTCTAACTCATCACTAATTCATCTAATGCTGACTAACGCCAGTAACATACAAGTCACCGTCTATTGGCATCTCATCAGGTAAGAGGGAGCCTTTGCTGTGGTCCCTGTACAAGCCCAGAAGACAGATTGGCCACATCTCCTCCTTCCACAGTTAGGAAGCAAGGCTGGAAAACTTGAGCTGATCCCAGCTAACCACGCACCTCATTTAGGTGCTGGCTTCCTACAGCAAGATGGTCAAAGGCATCCTCAGATGCAACTTAATGGAACAACGGCTGTCCTGAGGTGCCCTGCTCCATGGATGGGAGAGGATTCCTCTTGCATCAAGTGTTCCCATTATATAAATCTACGTGAGTGCCTACAGGACTGCTTCTGCCACAAAGATTGCCAGCCAACAAAAACTAATCTGCTACCTGGAGGCAAAGAAAAAAAAAAAAAAAAAGAGATGCCCTCCTCTTTGCCGTGTTCAGAGCTTCCCTTTCCTTGTAGGAGAGTGGGGAACAGGTCCAAAGGATCTTTGCAGCCTCCGCATCACACCTGTTAGGAGATTACGTGTATCATGCTCCCTTTGAACACTTCCAGTTCTTGTCTCCAGTCCTAGCTGGAAGGTAACCCAGGACATCAGCTCTACACAGTGACTCTACCACCAACCTCTCCTTTTAGCTTAAAGAACACCCTTTGCTCAAATCTTCTTATAGCCATCTCCCACCCTAATAGAAATAAAGATCCTCCTTCACCCTGAAGGATGCACACGCTGCAATTGGACCGTTCTCCTCCAGCAGCGCTGCTGGTGCTCCTCACCCCACCATCACCAGTACCTCCCTGGTGCAGACCTGGGACCACTGGTGTCTGCAAGAACATCACACACGTCTCATATTCGGTTTGTGCGTGGGAGCCCAACTGCTCACAGAGCAAAAGCAGCACTGCTTGAGGTATTTGAGTTGTTACCACACAACAGGATTAGTTTTAATCCAGGCTGTCTAATGTACCAAGCTGTCAGCACAGCCCACACGTTACTGCCAGGCAGCTTTATTTACGGTCTTTTGGGGACTGCGTGCGCACTGAGCAGGTAGGAAAAAAGCTTAACCACAGCCAAAGCAAGAGGGCTCAGGGCAGTGAGGAAAAGAGAATATTTGAAAGCACTGAAAGTTGCACTGGGTGACATGGTGGGGATAGAAAAAGTCATAAAAACCTCTTAAGAGATACTCAAACAGTACCTCCAAACCCAAGGGATCTATTTATCAGTGCCAAGTCGAGAGGAGGGTAAGACATAGCAGGAAAGCATCTGAATTGCACAGAAGTGCTCACTGAGGGCAAGAACAGGTTTTCAGCCATTGCCACCTGACCAGCAATTGCACCAGTTAAGGGCAGGACAAGTTGGCATCAGAGCAGCCAGATGGGTCCAGCGGACATCCCAAACCCTCACTGGCGTGTTCTGCATCTGAACTACAAGAAAGGGTACAGGTGGCACCAGTCCCCAGTTTGCAGTGTCACACCACTGCTCTGGGTCTTCGGTCCCTGGAGATCCTGCCGTTGCATGGGGGTAAACACCGCTGCTACCACCCAGATGCAGGAAGGTTCAAAGGTTTGCACCTCTGCTCAGAGCAGAGGACCTGACCGCACACTTCACCATTTGAGGATGATCCTCAGTCCTCTCCTTACTTTTTCCTCCCTGGTCCTGGAGGTGGAAAGGCCAAGCGCGCTGAGGACAGGACAGCCCCTCAGGTTAGAGCTATTTTCAGCAGTATTTCCTCAAGCCTTAGCAGCCAGCTCCCTCGGCTGCTTCAGGACGTGGGAATATTTGTTACGGAAATTTTGTACAACATCACAACAGGGCCAAAAGCAGCCTACACAGGTCCTCAGTTAAACTCAGCAGCTGGCACAGAGCATATTCTCCTATAACTAAATTTGACCAGCAGAGTTCAACAGGCCACTAAACAGACTTTAAAGGCCTCCAAGCAACATGCCTTTCCATTTCCAGACAGTGAATGAGCACAAAGCGTCAAGCTTAGACTAGTGAGAGTCCGCAACCAGAGTCATACACAAGGCAGCATCCAGGTGGGCATCCAGAGAGGCGTTTTCAAGCAAGAACACCCTCTTTTTCTCCCCATCATTTCTTAATGCTCCTCTTCAGCATTTTACTTGCACATTGCAGAAACTACCTCTTAATGCAAATTCATGGCGTTTGCTTAACTAAAAGAAACACTTCAGTATTTCTAAAGTAATACTTTAGCGTTATTAGACACAACTACAATGCCAGGACACTGCAGCCATCCAGAGGTTCCCTCTAGAGAGCTGCTAATTGCCATGGGAATGAGTGAGGGAGAAGAGGGATGGAGCAGTTTGGAGGCGGGCCACAAAGCTGAACCAGGCTTCATCTGCACGCTCTGACTCCAGCCAGCATCTCCCCTGCTCAGCCTGTACAGACCCAGCAGCACCTCCAGGACCATGGGTATTCACCCCTCAAGTCCTTTGCAGCTCTGTTCTCCCTGCAGAAGTCCCCTACAGGGAAAGCACCTATAGACATGGCCTCCTGCCACCCCGGCTAGAGCAATGGTGCACAGAACATTCATGGAGTTTGTTAGCTTTGAGCATGTGCAAGGCAATCATCATTCTCCAAAGCCTACTTGAACCAAGATGAAGAATAAACCTCTCCAATCTTTGATCTTAGGAGCCAAGCATCTGCAGAAGAGACGGCAGCCTTTTAAAATAGTTTCCTGTGCTTAGAGGCAGCCCAAAGAGTAATCAAGAGCTGTTGGGAAAAGATGGAGGAACATAAACATATAGGAGCCTTTGACTCGCCACTAGCTAAAAACCAGGTCATCCCTGGCTGCGGCAGTCTTGACTAAGAGCTCAGGCACAAGAGAGGCTGATCTCAGAATGGGTGTCTCCTGTTTTTTTTTTTTTTTTTAAATATGAAAGTAATTGATTTTTCTAAACAGCTCTGGACAGCTGGATGCTTAAAATAGCAGCGTAGATCTAGGTGCTTTCCTTTCCCTTTTCTTTGCTTTTATTAATGCAGCTATTGCAGTCACACAGGGAGAACCACCGGGGGCCCTGGAGACAGGCGTACCAACAGCAGAGCAGAAGGGACTGCTGGAGCCCAAAACTGAGGATAACTGCAGCGGTTTGTATCACTTGCAGGGATGCAGCCAACAGCTGGAGGGTCAGAAAGGAAGCAGTTGCAACAGATTTTTTTTTTTTGCTCTAAGACCATGCAAGTAGATGGGTACTGGCTATACTGGACAGAGACACAACTGTTCTTTCCTGATAATCGAAGCAATGGCACTCGGCACTGCCTGCAACGTGGATTTGGTGCTTTCCTGCCCTTCCTCCTCTGCAGGACTGCAGAAGATGCTTTTGCTCCTCAGGAGAATTGAGGAAAGCAACATAAAGTCTGGTACAGCAATTAGACCAAAAAATGAATCATATTTCTGGAGCCTGTATCAAACTGTACAAAGTTTACTAGCATCTTCCAAACTGTTTTGGAAGTTACTTAACACCCGCGATGAGGATAGCAGCGTTTTGCTTCCCTAGCCCTGCAGCAGGATTGCATTGGATACGCCACTTGACTCCCACCTAACTCTTCCACCGTGGCCACTCTGGCCAGAGACCTGCACCAAGAGCAGTGCTTGGTGGACGAGATATTTAATCCCCAATTCAAGAGCTAAATTCAAGCAACAGCAGAAACTTTTTTTTTATTAATGAAAGCAAGATTTCCTCAGAGGAGTGAGCTGTTTCTGTAGTCTAAGCCAGCCTTCATGAGGGGCCAGCGACAGCTCAACAGAAGTTCATTACTGCTCTGCAAGGTTAAAGCAAGCTGTCGATACACTTTAATATTTCCTTGCTTCTGCTTAATTGCAAATGTGGCGCGTGAGGCTGTGCCCCGGGATGGCTGTAGTGGGGCTTCAAGTCCTCATTGCTCAAAAGGGGAAAAAACGCCAGTCCCTGAACCAAGAATATCTAGAGTCCTCTGCTGCCTCACCTGAATGACTTTAGCGCTCTGTGCTTGGCTCCTCAGCTCTGAGAAAGAGCCATTAGAGGGGAAAAAAAAAAAAGGTAGTCCCCACAAATGCATGCTGTCAGGATGCTGAACCTGCTCTGGAGACCACTGCAACCTTTAAAGCCACTCTCAGGTTTGATGAGAACCAGCCCTGTCACATCCCATCATTTCAACGCATCTGTTGTCATCTCATTCCGACTCTGTAACTGCTTCTGTTGTCTCACAAACCCAACCATCCCCTTCATCCTGTGCCATGACCCATTTACACGTGCTGAACGTGATCCTGAGTAAGAGCTCACAAGTCAATGGGATCTCTGCACTAATCCCAGCTTGGTCCAAGTTCCACCAGCTGAGTTATTAGACCAGCTGCTAAAAATACAAAGGAATATAGAATAGACCTTCAGAATAGACTTAATGATGAAGGTCTTAAAGGTGGGAAAGCGATTGGTATGAATAGGATATATTTTCGAAAGAAGGACTGAATTCATCTTTTTATTAGATGTAATTTAAAATAGGCAAAAGGGTAATTTTTCCCCTTCCTGCAGCCACGGAGAAGCACTGTTCTCCTGGACGCCGGCTCTGCTCTTTCTGAAGGGAAGTGCTACCCTCTAGTGGGGCTGGCCGAGAAAAGCCTTTCTGAAACTTCTCCATCTCAAGGCAGGAATCAAAGCACAGAGAGGCCAGACTCAGGCACACTTTATTTTTTTTTTTGTTAAAATCAACTGGCAAAAAAAAAATCCCCTCCAAAGCCCCACAAGTCATTTGAGAACTCAGTTCTGGAGCCAGGCTGTGTCCTGCTGATGCCTACTACAGCTCAAGGCAAATGCAAGAAGAACTCCATGTTTTGAACTGAGAGGCTAGGGAAAAAACCCGGAAGAACGCCACAAAAAAATCACCACCACCCCCAAAGCCCTTAGTTTATCATATATGCATGTCCTGGGGTATAAATCCACCCAAGGAAACATTCAACCTTTCATCACCAACCTGCTACGCCCAAGAGCGCTTGGCAAGGCAGCAGAGTTACCTGTGACCTAGTGACATCCCAGCATTTAACACGCTGATCGCTCCCGCACTCTGAGCTCCTTGCAGAAGGGATCCATGGGCCGAGGCCAACTGTACGAGGTTCAACAAGGCCAAGTGCCGGGTCCTGCACTTGGGCCACAACAACCCCAGGCAACGCTACGGGCTTGGGGAAGAGTGGCTGGAAAGGTGCCCAGAGGAAAAGGACCTGGGGGTGCTGGTCGACAGCCGGCTGAACATGAGCCGGCAGTGTGCCCAGGTGGCCAAGAAGGCCAACGGCATCCTGGCCTGTATCAGAACTAGTGTGGCCAGCAGGAGCAGGGAGGTGATCGTGCCCCTGTACTCGGCACTGGTGAGGCTGCACCTCGAATCCTGTGTTCAGTTTTGGGCCCCTCACGACAAGAAGGACATGGAGGTGCTGGAGCGTGTCCAGAGGAGGGCAACGAAGCTGGTGAAGGGCCTGGAGCACAAGTCTGATGGGGAGCGGCTGAGGGAACTGGGACTGTTTAGGCTGGAGAAGAGGAGGCTGAGGGGAGACCTCATCGCGCTCTACAACTACCTGAAAGGAGGTTGTAGCGAGGTGGGGGTTGGTCTCTTCTCCCAAGTAACAAGCGATAGGACGAGAGGAAATGGCCTCAAGTTGCGCCAAGGGAGGTTTAGATTGGACATTAGGAGAAATTTCTTTCCTGAAAGAGTGGTCAGGCCTTGGAACAGGCTGCCCAGGGAAGTGGTGGAGTCCCCATCCCTGAAAGTATTTAAAAGACGTGTAGATGAGGCGCTTAGGGACATGGTTTAGTGGGCATGGTGGTGTTGGGTTGACGGTTGGACTCGATGATCTTAGAGGTCTTTTCCAACCTTAATGATTCTATGGTAACAAAAGCAGGCTGCTCACATGTTTTATCCCCAAACTGTAGTTTCTGCCCTTTTCTCCTCCCCATTCATAGCTGACAGTAAACAAGCCGGAGTGGTTTGACACCTACCATATTCTCCGAAGACCAGGTACGTGTACTTCTTATGCTGCACGATCCAGGAGACAACTTTCACACCAAGCCAGATCAGCAGCATCCCCAGCGTGGCATCAAGGATGAAATTAATAAGGTAGCTAAGAGCAGAGGAAAATTCAGGTTTCAGTTGTGTTCTTAAGTCGTATTCAAAATCTTTTTTTTTTTCATTATGGGAATCCATAAAAAACCCCCAAGATTTCAAAAATCCCCACTTAATAGTCCAAGCTCACTTCCTTTCTCTTTTATTGGATTCACCTATAGCCTTACCAGCAATTTTTTAGTTTAAAGGCCTGTTCAGCAGAGAAAGGAGCAGGCTCCACCAACTCTCCGGCATTGCTCATTTGTTCATACAACATTAAATACTTCCTAGGCTAGCCTTGCTCAAGAGTTACCCTAAAAAAGGAGGCTTTCCAGTGGCAGCATCTTTTGTTCTTATTAGGATGATATCCCAAGTTTCAGGGAAACAGAACCAAACATTTTTGGAATTTCATATAAGAAAATGGAAGCTTCTTGGACACCACAGCTGCTCTGCAAATTGGGCAGGAGAAGAGGCAAAAAGTCCATTTTACTGAGCAGCTGCAAGAGGCTGCTATGAGACAGACTGAGAGGCAGAGAGTCTTGGGAGAGGCAACAAGCCCTGGCTCAACAGGAGGCATCCTGGGGTCCCCAAAAACCTCTGGTTCTGGGTCCCCACTGCAGATCCAGGAGCTGAACCCATTCTCACCAGGAGATTTGAGCCTGATGGATTTGCTCTGCAGTTTTGGATATTTAAGCCTTGCTGGACAGAATGCCAGAGGCTGGAGACCTGCAGGGACCTTCTGGGGATTGCAGGGTCCAAGCTCTAATCCAGGGCTTGGTATTTTAATGAACTCCAGAGGAAGGGGTGGGGGGGTGGGGGGGAATCACTCAGACTAATGTTTTCTGGCCAGTTTTCCATTATTGGAATATTTTCTGGCCAGATTTCTACAGCGTGAAGAAAATACCAAGCACGGAGCTACAGGAATGAACATTTCCTTTTCCAGAACTTGATACTGCCTCTGAATAAAGACACTGAAAATAACAATCTGCTTTTGATATCCATTTTGAAAACATGACATTAAGTTTTTTTACATCCAGAGGCTCAGACTAGCTTATTACAGTTTCCAGCTGCTGAAGTCGGAGTACTCCAATACAAACATGAGGCTCTGGTGGTTTATACTGGGCAGGACACGTAGCATACGAGCCTCAAAGCCCAGAGACAGGGCTTCAGAGTGTTAAGCTGCCTGGTTCAGGATGACAAGTCAGGCAGCACAGGGAAACGTAAAACACACATTAAGGGAAAAAAAAAAGAAAACAAAACTGAAGGGCACAGCATAAGCACAAAACAGTTTATTTTAAAACAGTGTTTGTTTAAAAACCAACAATGAATCATATCAGAGGTTATATTTAGCCCCAAACCTGTGTCTGTTTAAAGAAACATATCAAGGTGCAGCACTTTATAGAAAGGAGATGGGCCAGAAGGTTTTCAGCAGCATTTTGAAGCCAAGAGTTGTTTCTCAAAACAGGATAAAGTTAATTCTAAACTAAATTTGCAGCTGCGAAGTGGCTGGTCTGAAGTAACGATGGTACTTCTACCTTAAATCAGAAGTCTGGCTTAGAAAGCCCCCAAACAGGACTATGGGAATAGATGTAGGTGCAACTGAATATCCAAAAAAAAAAAAATATCCTGACATTGGACAAAGGCCTTCACCCACACCGTTAGGAAAGCATTCTCAATACTGCTCCGAGACCAGCCAAATTGCAAAGCCTGGTGTGCAAACAAATGGCACATTTAACAGTTGCAATTGCACGGGGCACCGCTGCGTCATTCACTGCAGCCTTTTCCCAGTGTATTTCAAGGTGCTTTTAATCCTCAAAAAACACATAGTCGCCCTGCCTCGTCTCCGTCAGACCAGGAGACAACCCCGAAAATAAACTCTGCATGGTTTATCCCCACCTAGTACTTTAAATGGATCCGTTTCCACCATATATGATGTTTTCCAACAGGCTTGCTTCCTCCTTTTACAGATGTAGGAGATGAACGCAAACACCTTGTGTACTTACAGAGAGCAAGGGTCCTCTTCAGTGAGATCCGACAGAAAAATATTGGCAAAGTGGATGAAGAGGGCACCGATTGCTTGCTTGGAGGTATCGTAAAACCTGGAGAGAAGACGACATAAAGATTTATGCCCTGGAGCACCAGCAGCCACCCAAGTGAAGGCCCTGCATGAATCTGCTTTCCTCCAAGATGCATTCCTGATGCCCAAGAAGTTGCACATGGTGAAAATGAGCAGGTTGGCTGACTCCAAATACTTAAGAAAAAAGCACTTCAGCATGTAGCAGCTCAGTCTCGCAGATCTGCACCCGACATTTGCTGCCGAGTTTCAGCCTGCAGCGAAGGGCAGTTCACCCCCCAGCCCAGCCTCAGTTTCTCCAACCAGCAGTAGGTGCAGGGAAGGTGTTCAGCTACTTATGATTTTTTGCACCTCCCCACAGGGAATTGGATTGAATTCCCAAATTATTTTAGAAGAAGAACCAAACTGAGAAGACTAACAGGCTTTTCATCACCAACGTTGGCTGGTAGCTCCGTGCTGCCAAGCCAGCCTGACCATATGCTGAGCCCACCCAGACGCCCACCTCTTGGCAGCCAGTAAATCCTACAAGACAGAGATGCTTTGTAGAGGTGTCCGAAGCTGACAGCAATACCCAGCTTCCCGACGTCAACACACAGCCCAACATGTTGCCTGGTCCATGACTGAGCTGGGTCAGGGGACATCGAAGTGATTAACCGAATTTAAGAACAGAACTTGACCCTGTCTGGGAGACAGCCCATGTGCAGGTATGCCAGCAGACTGGAGAGGACCATAGCCTCTCGGTTCAGTCATCTACAGTAAAATCAAGCTTTTCTGGAGGAATTAGGCAGGGAATTTTACTTCTAGGGAGCACCAGCTGCTTTATGGAGGTTTCCTTGGGAAGCAGCAGCAAAGCATTTCATTTAATGACTAAATACCGTGCAGGATATTGAGAGGACCTAGAAGATTGTTAGCATAAGAGGAAAATAATATTACAGATACATGGCTTTTTCAAGCTCCAAATTAAAAATCTCACCATATCCTCCAGGGACGCCTCTCTTCCTTTGGTTCTTTAAATCGTTTTACTGCAAAGAAAATCAGAGAGGTTACGTTAACCAGCAGAGCTCAACCGATAGACGTGTGCAGTCTGTGCTGATCTTCAATGCAAAAGCAGTCAAAAAAAATCTGGAGGACCCTCAGCATTTGGCAGTCTAAAGCTGAGCAAAGCCAAAGGACCCACCTCCAAAGTGACCAGAGGCAATCATGCACCCACAGGTCAGAAGGATGAACAGTGGAGGTGTTTGGGAGGTAGGTGTGTGCTTCTGGTGTCCTTCAGCAGCAGGGAGAAGTGGGAAGCTAGGGAGGGTTCACCACTACCTACCAGCTCTGGTAAGTCTTCCAGGCAAATTGAACTTATGGTAGCAACAGTGAAATGATATGGCCCAACAGTCCGTTAAGCCTTTGAGCCAGAGCAGCACAATAAAGCCACCTCCTCCTTGCAGCTAAGAGGACCACAGGACCTTCGAGGAAGCAGGACCCTGCACACATCTCCAGCATAAAGCTACCACTGCCAAACCCCAAAACCCTGCGAGCTGGCATGGTTCCAAGCTTGTGCCAACTAGTATTAAAGCATTATTTCATTACACAACGTTTTGCATGCCCACTGGCTACCACTGTGGAGCAGTAGTCTGAGACACATGGCTTCAGTACCACCAACCATACGCCCTGAAAGAGATGTTTGCAGCAACTCTTCCTTCCTTGAAAGGATTCAAGGTCAGGTTGGACGTGGCTCTGAGCAACCTGATCTAGTTGAAGATGTCCCTGCTCATTGCAGAAGGGTTGGACTAGATGAGCTTTCAAGGTCCCTTGTAATCCAAACTACTCTGTGATTCTTTAAATGAAGCCCCTGTGGCCATAGATGAGTTTGCTCCTTGCAGCCCTTCAGGTCTCTCCTCCTCTAAGGAGTCCTCCGGTGCTGCCCATTGCAGTTGTTGCTCTGAGCTTTCTCTAGTTACTACCTGGAGATAACAGCAAGTTGGATTTTTACCTAGTTTTGCTCAGAGTGGGGTCTGAGCATTGCAGAAGCATCTCAAAGGGTCCCAGTTAGTTTGTCAGAGATTGGATGCTCTCCTTGGGTTCAACCAGCTTTTACGTGCACAAATAGGGGCTGCTAATGGAAAAGTACCAAGGACCACATCCCACGCAGAAGTCGTTTTTGACTGTTTTGCTGTCCCTCCACCTAGGAGCCCATTTTAGAAAGTACCACCTACCAGGCCAACTCTTCTCCCTTTAAATCTACAGGTACAAGCAGAGCTGGAAGTGGCTTTTCCACTACATTAGATTTATTAATTAGAAGAAAAAAAAACCCCAGAAGTAAAGGGCATTCAGTGGCACTCTCTTGCTTTATGGTAAAGTTGCTAACATCTAGGGCTAGAGACATCGCCGTTACAGCTGCTGCCCCAAGCACGTTGCCTCCAAACCTCAGGCAGACATGGAGGGTGCAGATCCCTGACCTTGCCTCGGCTGCTGGAACCACTCTCCTCCTCACCAGTGCTAATGAGCTCAAGATGGACAGCAGGTTAAATCTGCCACAATCGGTTCCCAAACACGCTGCCAGCTTCAATGGGATTCAGAGTTAAAAATAATGAGCTGTGACTTTTTTTTGAGGGAAATGGAAAAAAAATAATAATTCAGTGCATCCTCTCCAACTCCTGACAGTCCGGCCAGGGATGCGAGCCGAGCGGCTGCCTGGTGGTGCCATCTAGTGAAACCAGGAGCCTGAAAGCAGCAGACACATGAGTATGAACCAACATGCAACGTACAACCCTGTTAGAGAAACCACCCCAAGAGTACATATTGTAAGCACTAATCACCAAATCTTACCCACCCCAGCCGTGCCCGATACCAGGCAGATCATTGCAATGAGTACCGAAGAGTACGCAGACTGCAGAAGCCCAAACAGACCATCAATTAATCTGGTTTATCATCACTAAGTCTTCACCCTTGAGAGCCCTGTAGCCTACGCTGCTCCTTTAAAAAGCAACCAAAAGCCGGAACAGACACACACCATCCCACTTGTCACAGCTATTCTTTCTTCATCCCCCCCCCCCAGCAACATGTAATCAGCCACTGCCTTCAAACTTACAACCAGCAAAGGGACTTTTTTCACTGCTGACAGGTCTTGGCACGTGAGGACGCTTCCCAGGGCAACTTGGGGATATGAAGACAGGACCCAGAGTGCCACAGATGAAAGCCGGGACATCAGAGCCACATGCTTCTGCCTGCTCTCCAGCGGGGTAAGGAGATGCATTTTTATAGACATGAGTTTCCTCACTGCAGGAAAGGGCACAAGCAACACCTCTGGTCCATTTTAGATCACTAACACTGCTGGTAAGGCCAGCACAATTTTAAACACAACTTGGTATCCAGCTCTTTCCACTTCACCCGCTGGTTAGTCTTTCAGTTAGTGCAACTGTGGAGAAGCTAACAACTTCTGTCCAAGTAAAAACTGCCCTTTTAGAGCCAGGAACTGATCCAATCCAGGCACACCACAGTAGCTGGTCCCATGGGCATCCCATAAAATCCCCACGGGGAATCTGAATGACTCGGGTTATAACCTGAAACAAGGTTTTTTTTCCTCCCCTATTCAGTGGGGAAATACACAGCTTTGAGAGCACAACTCACAGGCTTCATGGACCAGAAAACAAACCCACCCCCAAAAGTAGAGCCAGCAGCAGGCTCAGTAAAGGCTGGGAAGAAGCACAAAAACATTAGCTGGATACAGCTAATTTCTAAATAAAGGGCTCTCTGCTGTTCTGCCTCTGGATGGTAATTAACTGATCTGTACTCGAGCACTCAGCCTGCCAGCTGGAGCCCGACCATCTGCCCCAAGGGCAGCCGGCTCATTCCCCTGGGAAACGCCTTCCTGGCCCAGCCTGGAAGGATGCAGAACTTCCCTGCCAGAGGCCTTGACATTTCAGAAGTACAACTTTGTACTTCTTTCACTGGCAAGGTGACAGGGCGATATATGAAGAGATGATCCCCCTGACCCCAGGACTTCGGTCAGGCACATGCCGTGTTTTCCGTGCCACTCTCAAATCCACAGAAAACTCCAATGACCTGATCCACTCTTGCCATTAACGAATAACGAAGCAGCAGTCACTTCAAGTTACACCAGGCATTACTGCAGCAGTTTGTATCCTATCCCTGTCCAGAAAAGACACCTGGTTTCCTTTATCCAGCTGAATCTCACCACGAGATATCCCTGCAGCAATAACTTCCATCAGCACAAACAAGGTCCATCGTCACTGATGCCCTTCAGAGGGCCACTTGCATTTCACCCGCCTAAAGCAAGAGATCCATGGACCAACCAAGCTGTTTGAGGGGCCAGAAGTATTTAAACCAAACCTAATAAGCTTGCTCAGCTCATGGGGCAAAGAGCCTGATGCTGCAGAGAAGCTGTCGGAGGGGTCTGCAGGCCACCAGGCCAGCCAGCTGACCACTAGCCCGACTGCGAGAGCACCAGGGATGATTTTCATTATTGTCTTAATGAGAAGTGACACGTTATGTATCCACAGCCACTCAGGCTAGAAATACAGTAATTCAGTGTGATAAGATGACAAGTAAGAGGTAAGAAGTTAATGGTGTGGTGTCTTGTTGAACACAGCTTGTCATGCCTCATTAGATTTAAGAGAGTTATCCGAGACTGTGTAATTATCAGAGACAGTAAAACTGTTGTATTAAAGATAAAAGCTAGTATTATAGAGAAATAATTAACTGCTTAATAGGGCATTACTGTGCAGAGCTGCAGCAGGCTGTCTCCAAATTAAACCAGAAATCCAGCCAAGATTACCAGAGCTTAAACAGGCAGCAGAGTTGTTTGGTAGCTGTGACCCAGAGGTTCGGGGTGATGCTAAATCCACATAAAAGTAACACCAGGTCTTTGAAAACCCAAGGAGATGATGAAGTCCTCTTTGAAGCAGCACCGCTTCTTTTGTGTTTTGGGAGCACAGCAGGGCTCTGAGCAACATGCCGAGAAGCAACTGCGAAGTGTCCCTCTCCTCTTCCAAGCCCTGCAGAGAGCCAAGCCACGGCGTGCACAGCCACAGGCTCAGCTGGCTGGGGTTGGAGAAAGGCTGAAGTCTCCTTTGCTCTTCTCTTGACTCACCGCGGTCAACTCAGTTTTCCACCGGCTGTAGGCATGGGTTTGCTACCATGGCTCAGACAAATCCATCCACCCTTAAGACTTATTTTAAGAAAACTTGTGCATGCTTATGCATGCATCAAGCAAACAAGAAACATGGGATATTTAAGTTCTAGCACCTATAACCAATTAAAAATTTAGTTTAGAGCGAACAGAGCTGCAAAAGATGGGAGAGAACCTCCATCCAACTAGATAAAAAATGAGACTAGCGTGTCCTGGGTCTACACCAGAAGACCACAGGAATTTGTCTTCCCAACAGCGCTACCAGCCACAGCATTGATTATTTTAACTCTGCTTCCCTTCTCAGCTTTGTCCATTCGTAAAGCGAGCTGGCTTTTGCAAGGAAGCAATGTTACTGCACATCTCTCCAGCTAAGTGATCTTCCCAAACTGCCAGATACCTGCAAGCCTAGTTAGGGCCGCAGTCTGGACCACTCCAGGAAAGCACAGGTCCCCCAGATTTCTGGCATGCATTTGCTCCTCACGGACCCACATGCTAGTCACTGCTTTTTAAGTCTTTGCTATACATACACCGTAAGGACTCCCGATCTCACTTCGTGCCTCTTCACATCCTCACTGAGCAGGAAACTAATCCTAGTAATATATGAAGCAAGTAAAATTCACATGAACCTTTAGATTGCCTCTCCCCCCCCATAATCTTCCACACCAGTGGAAGTACAGGCAAGCTTGCAGACAAATCTTTGAAGTCTAAAAGCAGCAATGAACCTCAAAGCTGAACACAGGTTGGGAACAATTGCTCCGAGGTTGACTTCAAGCAAGGAAGCTTGAGGCATCAGCCTCAACTCCCACTTCCCCTGGTGGTGTAAAGTCTGGATGTTTGCAGCATGTTTAAGGAGGGTCCTTGCTAGTGTTGATGGCCTACGAGTTGTCCCTTTTATCGCAGAGCAGAGGTCTTGTTCTGAAGAGCAACAAATTTGGGAGTTGTGTCGAGTCAACCACCTCTCTGACAGCACCCAGCAGCACATACTGCTGCTGCAGAGGCACCACGGGTTGATAGGAGATGCTGGGTGAAATAAAGCTGAACACACCATGTTCATGGCTAAGGGTCCTTTTAACAGAGCAGGATGCTACAGCAAGCACCATGAAAAAACAAGCTGCTAAACAGAGGAAGATGGAGACTGCTTGTCCAGATTCTTCCTGCAGGACCCAACCCTGCATTGAACTTATTTCAATCTGATCCTGAATTATTCCATTTAAATTTCAATTAACAGTAAAGTGGGTGGATGTCAACAGTAAAATAGAGAACCAAATTCTAAAACTGTAGAGGATGAAGCCTTTCTGAAGGAAATGCAAAGACAGTCCTCAAGAACAACAAAAGGAAGCATCATGAAGTCCCAACCTGAAGCATACAGGCTGCTCCAGGGCGCGCAGCCCTGCTGCAGCATGGAGGTGAAGTGCTCTGTGACCATTTAAACTTGCCACATGGTCCAAAGCACCTCAGGAAAAGGCTGGGCAGATGGGAAGATGCTCCTAGAAGAGTCAGGAGGAGGGGACCCAGGTCTATCCCATTAAACAGGCATAAAGCACCACTGAGATGACAGCCTGCCTTCTTGAGTTGGTGTCCTCATAAGTTACCATTCTCCCCCTACTTGGCTCCAGTTACTGCAGGCAAAAAGCTATGAAGTTAAACAAAAGGGAAGGAAGATGAGAGACAATTTGAGAGACGTACCCTGCCTGTGGCTGAGAAAGGGCAGGGCGGGAAACAAAATACTCCCAGGCCCTTCCTCTTCAGTCAAGGACAATAAGGATTATATACACTTGAACTCCCTGAGGGCCACCAGGCTGGGGAGAAGTTGGACATCTGAATAAGAACCTGTGAAATGTAAAAAAAACAGTTTTGGAAGAGCGTCTTTCATTATAGACCTGTAAATAGTCAGAAAACTAGAAGAAAAAAGCTCAGTGACAGCTATCCTCAATTTTTTTTTCCAGATTAATAAGAGGTAGACATTTATTATGGTGTTTTCTTGATACAGTAGAAAAGGGACAGCTTTGCCTGCCCTAGTCACATATACTTCCCAGAAGTTACCTGAGTCTGCAGCAATGCCGTCCCACAGTCTACTTTTGTTTTTAAACAAATTCTCTGATTATTATACTCAATTAAGACAAGGACAGCAGCAACCACTCAATTCCCTTGTGCTGCTCCTCACTCCGTTCGTGGTGGAGCACTCCTGCACGTAGTGTCCTCCCTGCCTCCCCCATTGACCCCACGCTGCATTCAGACACCTCCGCTGCAGATGTGCGCATCAGCACAGGTGCCTTTACCCCTCTTGGAAATAAACCCCCTAATTTAGGCAGAATTAGCTGCAGTAATAACTAGCTGCTGATTAGCAAAACAGACTACTAAGTCAGGTTTCTATAAAATTAAAGGGGGAAACTTATGTCCCTAGGGGAAGCTTAGGCATGCTTGGCTGAGAGTCAGACCATCTCCTTGACAAATCTTATTGCAATCAACCAAAGGATTGAAAAGATGAGGTTTGGAAGGGAGATGTCGACTCAAACAGACAAAGCTTTTAGGACTTGATTTACTGGAGACACAACCCTAACCCCACCGAGCTCAGAGGACGACTACTGAAAATAAACCTGGTATTAGAAGCGCTCGGAGAAAGCGCTGCAGTGTTAATACACTTAAATTGTGAATGGTCCACCAAAAATAAAGGCTGCAATGCCCAGAACTGGTTACGCTGTCACCTGCTTTTAAGGGAAGGGCTAGCTGAATTGCCTACTGTAAAGCCCATCTCTGGGGCAACATCACACTAGCAAGAGGGTCAGGACTTTATTTCTGGCCTTTGCAGAAGAGGACTCAGAGCTACTGTACCAGGGAGGAAACAGAAGCTCTTCCCCTGCCCAACCTCCACGTTATTTATAGGCAGCATAGTCTCCAATAAAACATCTCAGCCTATTTTGAAGGACACACCCTTTCCCAGGCTTTTTCCAAGCCCCAGGCAGGAAAGAAGCCAACATGCAGGATATAGGGTCTGCACTATTCTTAGCCTGAGCATGCAGCTACTCAGACAGCTCGACCCCAGACACAATGGGAGGAAGCAGCAGCCACTGGTTGTAGAGAGCAGCCAACACGCTGCTTGCCAGAGAAGTGTGCGCCCGAGCTGGAAAGGCTCAAAACATATATCCTCCATCAGTTCAGGGAGCAGCAAAAGTCCTAAGAGTGGTTTAAGGGGACAGATTGCTACTGACTTACATCCTCTAGTCTGCACTAGATGTATTTAGTCATTCCCTCCCAAATACCCTTGTGCTAATGCTTCAAGAACGTAAGCACCTGTAGCAAAACTGGCAGAGGGGATACTTCAAGGAAGGAATAGGAATGGAGGATATGTTCTAGGTTATCTCTGGGTCTGCAGACATGCAGGCAGCAGGGAAGTATATAGATTGAACTAGCTCCTACTGGAGATATCCAACTATTGTTGGGCTACTCCACAGCATCTTTCAGATAAGAAGAGTTTATTCTGGGTTAGAGTGCTCTGACTTCCAAGAGGAACACGGATGGACAGCAGGCGCTCAGGAAGCTGCTGCTGGAGCAAGGGCCCTATGCAAAGTCCTGCGTGGTGCTGCACACTGGAGCTCCCAGGCTGATGCAGGTGGACCACAAGAAAAAGAAATAATTCTGCTTTTTCCTAAAAAAAGAAAAGGCTCAGACATCTTTCCTCCCTGATATCTCACCTAACAGCTGCTCCTCTTCCCTTTCTTGTGTAGTTCCAGGTGTTGTTTAGCCCATCTATTCCTATTCCCCATACAAATCCAGAGTCATCTGCAGGTCCGGCGCAGGGGAAGCTCTGGAACCCACAGAGCAGCACCACCTCCCCAGCATCCACCCTGCAGACACATGCCAAGAGCCTCAGCTGGAGCATTCATCCATCTGGGGACCCTAACTGCCCAGATGAAGGCCACACACAGTATTTTGGTACTGTTCTCAGTTTTAAGCTCTACCCTGTATGTCTTGTTTCTATGTGGATTTTTACAGCTGTCATTATAGCCAAGTGCCTGGTGATCATAAACCATAGCTTTGAGATAACGAGCATTAGTCATGCTTTGTATGTTGAGAACAGGGCGCGTTATTTGATGACACGGGAGATCTTATAGGAGACCTGGATTGGGGCTGGGATCTAGCCAAAACGCAGAGTGTGTATTTATCTCTGTCCTGGCAGAGGCAGTAGTGAATCTCTCCACATAAAGCACCACTACATTTCAGGTCAGTCCCTTGAAAAATGGGTTTTAAACACGGAACACTTTATTTTAAGACCGTAAGATTTGAGATCATTAAGAGAACAACACCTGAAATGATGCAACTGGGCTGGTAGTTATCATTCAAGTCTGTCTCCCATACAGTTTTCTCACAAATTCTGTTAAAAAAAAGACAGCTGGAAGCTTAACAGACTCCTCCCAAAGACTTTACTTGCTCCATCCCTTAATTACAGAAGACTCGTTTCCCGTAAACTCTTAACAGAGTTTGTTACAGACTCTTGTACAGAGTTAAGAGTCACCTATAATATCAACTGCTCACCACTTGTTGCAGAACCAATTCAGCGAGGTGTAAGGTGCTTCGCAGCCCTTGGGTTACAGATAACTCGTCACGCAGTTCTAGTTTGCCAGCTCATTTTTCCGCTCACCCAACCCATTTGTTCCTTCAGACACCAGGAACCTCGCAATCTTCACTCAGCACGCAGCTTCCACTGCTCCGTTTGGCTGTTCAAAAGGTGACTTCCAAGAAGAGGTCAACGTAATCAACAGCTGAAATTCAAAAGCTTTGTAGATCGCTGTGTTCAGCTTAACGAAGCACATCAAGCGCTGCACAGACCTTCCAGCTTACAAAGTGCAACGGGCGGTTTCAAGCTCAGCCAGTTTTCAGACGTACTGAAGCAGAAGAAAAACATCTTGAGAGCCCTGCCGTACGTAGCTTTTTGCTTAACCCACAAACCTACATGTGAATTGCTACTGCAGTCCGCAAAGCCCTGTGCTTCGCACCTCCTGAGACACAGTTAATCTTCGTGGGTTTGTTTTCCCCTGGAGGGAAAACACATCTGCAGTGGTGAAGTTCCCATTTAAATATACATGTGTGTGAATAATCGAAATCACACAGTTACGCATTTGGGTTAGAGGAAGCAAAGTCAGCGGAGCCTGTCTTGGGCACGGTAAGTCTGGTAGTGCTCTTGTGTCCTGGGCAAATTTATTTCAAAACAGAATGGAAGTCTGGACAGATCAGGTGCTCTGCCATTTATTTCTTCTCTTTCCCGACATGGACTCACACTTCCATCCACCCTTATGAGAGATTTTCCGTGTAAGAGTCAAAACACAACACAGCACTGAGGGTAATTTTGAAGCACAGAAACAGTGAGGCAATTCAAGCTCTGTATAGCAACAAGCCTGAACTTAGCCCTGGGGCAGGATCATAGAATGGTTTGGGGTGGAAGGGACCTTTCAAGGTCATCTAGTCCAACCCCGCCGCCATGGGCAGGGACATCTTCAACTAGATCAGATTGCTCAGAGCCCCGTCCAACCTGACCTTGAATTTTGCCAGGGATGGGGCATCTACCACCTCTCTGGGCAACCTGGGCCAGGGTTTCACCACCCCCAGCGTAAAAAATGTCTTCCTTATAGCTAGTCTGAATCTACCCTCTTTTAGTTTAAAACCATTCCCCTTGTCCTGTCACAACAGGCCCTGCTAAAAAGTCACAAAAGGCTGCTTAAGTTTGATTTATCTGATGGAGATGCGTACCACGGCTTCCACCAATCCCTCTCAAAGTTCAGACACTTCCATACACTAGGATGCTGTTTCCCATTTTCACTAACCAATTGCCCACCATCTCGGAGAAAAATGCACTGGAAGGTCAGTTAGTCCATGGGGACCAGGAAGAAACCAGCAATGGGGCGATACTTCTATTCTTTACCAGGGATTTTCCACCACGGTCAAGAGCCACCACTTCTTTTACAGTCAGTCTGGCAAACTCCTGTTCTGCAGCCCTGCCTCAGGAGCAGGGTATAAAACATCACCCTGCTCGCTACCAACACACCTCCATCACCAAGCCTGGGGGGTCAGCACCAGGGTCCCTACCACAAACAGCTCTGCCTTCTTAGGCCAAGCTCAAGGCAAGATGTGCTGGAAGAACGCATCCAGCAGCGACGTGCAAGAGGAGATAAAGGGACGCTGCTGTCACATTAGGCAGGATCAAGACATTTTCAAAAGTCAAGCTGAAAACCAGTTTCACTGTGTGAAGAGGGCTATGGAGCTCAGTCCAGTACACCCCTCCCTGCCTGGCAGTATGAACTCTCTCCAAGAGCTAAGTCTATTTTGACACCTGCAGCACAAGTGCTACTAAACCTCATTCAGGAGCTGAGAGGGCTGCCAAGAGAGTTTCAGGAAAAGAGGAAGTTGGAGGAGAAATAAATGTTCTTAGATGTCCTCCGTGCTGTTTGTGGTGGGGTAGAGAACAAGTATACCAGCTCCAAGGAAAGCTTTTTCCATTCACAAGGGAGAAAAAGATCCTTTAACTCCCAAAATCTGCTTCTCTCGCACTCTGGTTAATCCACAAGGCTAAAATGGCTATGGCTAAAATTTCTACACAACATCTCCCCCCATTTCAAAGGGTTTTGCTGTCCAGGTTGGAAATCTGGACAAGTTTTGCTAGTCTACAACCCCTTCCTCAAAAAAAAAAGTTTTAAACTTAAATAGACACTGCAGGGACTCAACCCCCAAATCATACCCAGCATCTGCAGCTGACATAACGGCAAGATGCTCTCTCCACTCAGCTGAGCTATGATCAAGGCAGAGCATTAAAAACCACTTCAGATGGGATTATCCACACTTCTCCACATCATGACCTCCCTAAGAGCAAGTTCGTGCACAGGAAACTGGATTGTCACACACGCGAAGCTGCTAGGCTTTACTGCCTCTTCTTTCAAGTGTTTGTGTCTTAGTTCTTGTAGAAAGTGTCCTTACAGCCAAAGCACCTCCAAAGCCACCGCAGGCAGGTGGGAAGGATAACAACTCATTTTCATTTGATTACCAAATAGGGCAAAGTTGCAACCAGAGCAAGCCCTGGACCATACTGGAATTAGGCTTGACTACAACCTTAAAAACCTTCTTACTGGAAAAGCAAGAGAGTGTTTGTAGGCGCAAAGGAACTCTGTCATCACTATTGCTCTTGGTGGTTAGCCAGACTAATATAACCACACTAAACAGCTTTCCTGATTCCCTGCCAAGGCTGGGCATCATTTACTTCTGGGTCCGGCTTTCACCACATGAAGGACCCATTTCATGTAGCCACAGTCATGGGGAGCAACCATCCCACTCATCCCATCACAGGGAAACAAGTATTCCCTCTGCTGCCCGAGAACTTTTGCTCTAAATTGACCTTTTTCGTAGCCTTTGCAACAGGCTAAACTGGCCTCAAAAAACCTAGTGGGATGTTGCAATAAAACTTGAAACCATAGGCGACAGCTCCATTTTGCCACTATATTCTCTTCCAGGATTGCGTACGAGCTGTGCTTCCTACAACCCAGGCACGCGCTGGACAGAAAGCATCAATTCAGACAATCATGCAAGACTGACTTCCTCCTCCACCTCCAGGTTGGACTCGATGATCTTAGAGGTCTTTTCCAAGCTTAATGATTCTATGAGACAGTCTTTCCACAGCCCCAAGAGACAGAAATGCAAGGACACAAACTCTTTTGATAACAACATATGAATTTATCCTTCCTGCAATGGGCCATTCTTGGGACCCACCTTCTGGGTGCACACTCTGTGAGCGCATCCCATGCACACACACAGGCAGAACTTTGCAGAACACCACATCATTGTTAGTCTGGGTTCCTCTACATGTTTTCAAGTGTTCTGAACAGTATCTGCACAATTGGGAAATCTTATCTATTCAAATTCAGGTTCTCCTATAGCTAAGCTGAACTGGTACTTTAAAGCAGAAGGAATGCAAAAGGCACAGGCTTGGGTTCAGATAGGAACTGAATTTCCACTCATTGACCTGTAAGACCAAGCAAGCTGGCCTGCAACATCCCATTAAAGCAGAGATCTTTATATTTCAGCTTTAAATCCATACAAATGACAGAAATACACACCCAGGAATGTCACAGTACTGAAGGAAGAAATACCAAAGAAGGGCTGACACTGACTCCAGCGACAGCAGTGTCCCAAGATCTAGATGAGGTAGTCATCCAGCTGGGACTGCCCAATTTGATGCTGGACTGGATGGAGAGAAGATGCAAATCAAGGTTCCCAGGAACCTTTTTGACTCTGCACACATTTCACCACTAGCTCAAGAGGCTCCCATACCTCCCAGCTGCTGGAACCTTTTCCTCCCCAGGAGGTTGCCAACTGAACTGGCCACACCAATAGCCCAAAAGCTGCTCCAAAGCAAGTTATTGCCTAACATAAAGTTGTTGGTAAACCCACTACAACCATCATGGGTTAGAAAGTCTGCATACAAACAGCCCCAACAGCAGATCTGAGAAACCCTCCAGCTGGGAGTGTGTGAATGGGGCACAGACAAGAAACAGCTGGGGGGAATTAGGGACCACCAGCCCAGCTGCAGGCAGAGGAGGTGCTGCGGTTGAGATCCCAGGGCTGTAAACACATCTGCTTTTGGGGTCCCAGCCAGCAGTTTCCTCCACAGCTTTAGTCATTGAGCTGATTCACAATGAAACCGCATAGGATCAGCTTTCGGTTTCTCCTCATTAACGAAGAGGTTGTTAGCATTCAAGGAAATATTAGCCCTTGCACCAGGGGGAGGACAACAGTTAGCCCAGGGTTGATGATTTGCTAGCAGGGGTTACGTAGCCTTCATCCACACGAGTATTTTAAGATGATTAACTGATGCCCTTGATTTTATGGGACACCCCATGGAGTTTACAGGACAATTAACCCATACACGCACATCACGAAGGGGAACTGACACACAAAATTAATCTATTCTCAATGTCAATATTTGGTGAAATGCAAGTAGTGGCGTGTTGCAACTGGGCTACTCCAGCTGGAAAAAGCTATCAGTTATCGCAGGAAGAACTTGTTGCAGTTTTTCCTGGCAGCTTGGCATTAACCGCAGCGCTGGAGCCTTTGAAAGTGGTTTCCAGAATGCAGAGAGGGGCAAGCGAGCCTCAAAAATCTGCAGCTACTTAGCCAGAAAACTAGAAGTTTTAGTTCACCATCACCACAGGCTTTTCAACAAGGAAAACAGATCGAGTTCTGGCATGTTATTCAACTTGTGTTAAACACTTAACCCAAAAGAGAAGCAACGCGCATGTTGCTCTGAGTAAAACACAGCTGCAGCACAAAGCAACAGTAAATTTTCTCGGGTCTTTCAGTATTAGTGTTCCCCACCTTTTCTCACTACTCAGCTGCTTTCCCTCGCTACCACCCCTTCACAGTAATCGGCAAAACACATTTGCTCAGTAACCTCCTTTCTCCAGCCTTTCGAGCCCTAAAACTTCACAGTTTAAGCAAAGTTAAACAAAACAGCATCACAAATCAATTAAGGGCGCTATTACTCTAATCAAGCAGCACTGTATCGGACACTCACCCTATTTTTGTTAGCTGCTTCTTCCTTGCAAACCATCCGGTTACACCATTAATTTCCACCCTTCATTAAAATTTTTTAAGTGACCGAGTAATCGCTCAGACAAGCGGAGTCAATCTTTACAGATTATAGCTGCAAGTTCCTGGTGCTTCATTACCAGCAGATTAAGGCTCAGAACAAGAGTTTTTAAGAACAAGCATCTGGCGCCTTAACCGCCGGCTCAGGGCAGCTGTAGCCACGAACCACCGCACTCCCCACCGCTTATAAAATCCTACAGGTAGAGAAGGCAAAACTTGGTGCTCATAAACAAACGGGTACCCAAACCCCCGAGCAGCGCCGGCCAGAGCCCGGCGAAGGTAAAGACGGTCCCCGCCATCCCGCCGAGCATCCCCCGGTACTCACGCATGAGGGTGCTGAAGGCGCAGAGGGCCAGCAGCGCCTGCAGCAAGACGCCGAAGCGGCCCAGCAGCGCGCCGCTGCCGCAGCCGTGCGCCGGGCGGGGGGCGGCCATGGCGGGAGCGGAGCGATGCGGAGCGGAGCGGAGCAGCCCCGCCGCGCAAAAAGGCGGCTCGGAGCCGCCACCGCCCCCCGCCCGGCCCCCGCCGGCGACGGCCACACCCGGGGGAGGGGGCGGGCGGGGCGGGGCGGGGCGGGGGGTGGGCCCGGAGGGGATGGGGATGGCATGGGCAGGGGCATGGGCATGGGGATGGATCTGGGGATGGGCATGGATCTGGGGATGGGCATGGGGATGGATATGGATATGGGGATGGGGATGGATGTGGGGATGGATATGGGCATGGATATGGGGATGGGGATGGATGTGGGGATGGGCATGGGCATGGGGATGAGGATGGAGATGGGGATGGGAATGGGGATGGGGATGGGGATGGGAATGGGGATGGGGATGAGGATGGGGATGGATATGGGAATGGGGATAGGGATGGAGATGGGGATGGGGATGGAGATGGGGATGGGGATGGATATGGGAATGGAGATGGAGATGGGAATGGGGATGGGGATGGAGATGGGAATGGGGATGTGGATGGAGATGGGGATGGGAATGGGAATGGGGATGGGGATGGAGATGGGGATGGATATGGGAATGGAGATGGGGATGGAGATGGAGATGGGGATGGAGATGGGGATGGGGCTGGATATGGGGATAGGAATGGGGATGGGCATCGGGGTGGGGATGCGGATGGGCATGGGCATGGGGATGGGAATGGATATGGGGATAGGAATAGGGATGGGCATGGGGATGGGGCTGGATATTGGGATGGGGGGTCCTGGCAGGGACTGGGTTGCCAGGTTTGGGGTGCTGGGTTGGGGGAGTCCCAGTGGGGATAGGGCCGCTGGGCTGGGTGGGTGGGGATCCTGTCGGGGTTTGGGATGCTGCACTGGGGGAGTTCCAAGAGGTGTTTGGGGTGCCAGGATGGGGAGGTTCTGTAAGGGTTTGGGGTGCCCTGGCTGGGAAGGTCCTGGGAAGGTTTGGGATGCTGGGCTGGGGGAGGCCTGGCGGGGTTTGGAGTGCCAGGGGCGTCTCAGTGGTGTTTGGGGTGCCAGGCTGGGGGAAATCCTGGTGAGGTTTGAGGTACCGGGTTGGGGGTGTCCTGATGGGGGTTTGGGGTGTGGGGCTGGTGAGGGTGTGTGTGGGTCCCGGTGGGGTTTCGGATGCTGTGCTGAGGGAGTCTCGGAGGTGTTTGAGGTGCTGGGTTGGAGGAGTCCCAACAAGGTTTGGGGGGTTCTGACAGGGATTGGGGTGCCAGGTTGGGGAGGTCCCAGCACGGTTTGGGGTACCGAGCTGGAGAGGGTCCCGGTAGGGTTCGGGGTGCTGGGTTGGGGGAGTCCCAGTGGGATTTTGGGTACCAGGCTGGGGAGGGTAGGAAGGTTGCCAGGGGGACTGGGGGTGCTGGACTGGGGAAGACAGAGTGAGTCCCAGCAGGGCTTGTGAGAACTGGGTGTGTGTGTGTGCAGGGCTTTGGGGGTGCTGGTCTGGGGGCATGGGGGTGGGCCACAGGGTCAGGGGTGCAGGCATGGGCTGAAGATATGGATTGTTCCAGCAAGGCTTTGGGCGTGCTGGGCTGGGAGAGGAGGGGGATGGTGCTAATCAGGGATTTGGTGGTGCTGGGCTGGGAGAGCATGGAGACAGCCCTGGGAGGTTTGAGGGTGCTGGGCTAGGGGCTCCTAGTATGGTCAGGGCTGGAGCACTTGCCCTGGTTAGAGAGGCTGGGGGAGCTGGAGATGAGACAGCTTTGGGGACAGCCCATAGCAGCCTGCTCATCCCTTTGAGGAGGACATCAAGAAGACAGGGCCAGGTACTTCCCAGTGGTGTGTGGTGGGAGGACAAAGAACAAGGGGCATCAATTGAAACAAGAGAGGATCTGGCTGGATGTAAGGAAAAACTTTTTCTCTAGGACAGCAGTGACACAGGCTGTCCAGCGAGGCTGAACAGGCTCTGTCCTTGGAGGTTTTCAAGACTGGATTAAACCTTGAGCATCCTGGTCTGATCTCAGAGCTGATGCTGCTTTAAGTAGGAGGTTGGACCAGACACCTCCCTAGGTCCTTTCCAACCTGAGTTATCTTATGGTCCTATTCTTGTGGTCCGTGGCAAGGTGATCTGAGACATTGCAGGGTCTGCTGATGGGGTTAGGATCTCAAACTGCAGCCTCAAACCTGTTTTTTTTGCTACTCTGTGTAATTCTGGTCCCATCCCCCTTTACAGCCTCCTCCCCAGAGGGTAGGCTTCATTTTCTCTCTCTTTTCAGTATACTTGAGGCTGTCTTTAGGGAGCACAGGGGTCACGCGCTTGAGTTTTCCTCCCTGCTTTTGAGAGGTAAGAGCTTGCGTTTAGTTACAAAGCCAAAGAGGCTGCAAATCTCATCATATCATAGGACTCTGAGCAACGGCCTTGAAAACAGCAGTAAATGTTATGGGACAAGAAAATCATGGGAGCTGGCCTGCTTCCCAAGTAGGTCCCGTTTACAAGACAGGAGGGAATTGTGTTATACACGAGCTTGGGAATCCCCTGTCCTGGTGAGGTCATTAGTGCCAGGAGTTTGGGCAGAGGTTAGTCCTGGCCAGACAGGCTGGCTGGAGGCTTGTCCCCCCTCCAGCTGCCTGTTGCTGCCTGCGCTGAATTTCCCCAGCCCCTCAACCGAGCCAACACATCCCCTGGTACCAACGCGCTGACTCTGCGTGGCTGAAATAACCCCCGTCAGAAAGAGTCCCTCCTTTTTGCAAAGGTGAATTGAATTTTGGGTTGGTAGACGTTCATTTAGGTCACCGACTTTAATCATGGTTTAATCATGAGTTCAGTCAGCAAGCTGGAAGTTTGATCTTGCTAACTCATTTTCCGCTGCTTTTGTATGCGTAATCGTTAGTTTCATAAAAAGGTTCATTCCCCTGAGTTGCTAAATCTGATTGTGTTTTGCAATCAGTCGCCTTTATATTAAATTCTAAATCAAATATTAAAGTTGATACTCTTATATAAGCCAGTTGAACACACTGTATGTGGAAGCATCTATTAGGCAAATACACATCTTAACACAGATTTACTCAGGCTCTAACATTTTGCATTTTCTCAGATTTCCTAGGCTGCTGCTAAAGAACCATTTTCAAGAATTGGTTGCTGGATGATAATTTTTCACCTGGGAATTGCCTCAGGCTCTATTTGCCCAGGTACGGCACAGAAATTGGTGAACACACACAAAAAAAAGACATTTAAACTAGATGGGTATTTCTTAAACAAAATTTCATTTTCTGTGAATAACCTGCAAATTATCTGCAAGAGACGGCATCTGCGATGCATCAGCAGCTGGCACGTGTATGCATAAGGGGACAGTTTTCCTAAGGCTCTCTCCGAACCAGTGGTGCCTCCTCCCTTTTCTTGCTAGCCCAATTAATGGTGATTTCTCCCTGCTGCTGCATTCAGCAGTGCAAAGTTGTCTGAGGCCTTATTTTCAAGTGCTGATACGTTTACCAGAGAGCACAGTACCTCACACGTGTGAAAACACTCAGGCTATAAGAGGGCAATAAAAAAAGAAAACCCCTTCTTTCCCCCCTCGTTGCAGGAGGAGGCAGATATCCTTCAGCAGCTATCGCTGCTCGACACTCCACTGTGAAACCACAGCTTTGCTTTATCAAAAGCACGATTTGCACTTCAAAATATTTGGATTTTCTGAACCCACGCTAAAAGCCCTTAAGGCTCGGCTGTATCCGAGGTGGAGTCTGGGAGCTCTGGCTACTAAATTCTGCTATATTATTTTGGCAATTAAGATGCCCCACAGCTTTCTCCCTGCTTTTTTCCCCGGGGTTTTCCATCTCTCCTCAGATGCACGGGGAGGCACTGGATCCTGTTTATACCCGGCACCGATCCCAAAGCGTGTGAACAGTGCAAGCTGCAACCCTCAGGGCAGCTCAACCCAAATCGTGAGTCGGTGCCACAGCTCAACCGATTGTTTTCCTTAGGGAATTTTTCCTTTGGGGCTGTGGATTTTATCCTGAGTTGATGCAAAGCTGTTTTCTAAGCAGGAAAGTTCGGAGAGCGAATGTGCTCCCTTATCTGTTTGGGGTAAGGCCCTTCAAAGCTGTGCGATGGCAGGACTTGTCCCCAGCGAGAGTGGCGTAATGACAGAAAAGAGAAGTGCTCCGATCCTTCTCTTTTTCCTTACCCTTGTTGGACAAATGTCTGGAGAGGCTCACAGTGCGTTGGTCACTTCATGCTGATTTACTTCAGTGTATCCATTGATCTTTGTGAGCTTACAGAAATATCGGTGAGAAATATTGATGACATTTGACAAAATAGCAAAGTAAGAAAAAGCAAACCGAGTAAGCAGTTGTGCAAGAAATTTCCTAAGAGAGAGAAATTAATAAAGGAGTCATTAAAGAAAAAAAAGAGCCAAGAAAACTGAATTTGAATATTAGGCCATATGCATAAGCTTAAAATCAGAAAAGCCAAGACACCAAAGCGGTTTCAAGTAATAAGGGATGCAAAAACCAAGCCAGGCAATTCTGTACGTGCATAAAAGCAAGAGGAAAATGAAGGATGGAGTAAATCCATGAATTCTCAGAGAATGGAAAACCAAATAATGGAAACCATAGAAAATACCTCCTTTTTCTCACCCTTCAAAAAAGAGTTAGCGAGCAAAATCAATTTAAAACAATGGGAGCAGAGATAGTGCAGGGCAAGAAGAGGTTAAAAGATGAGAGGAGGCAAGCCCGATGCGTTCAAGGGCCTGAAGAAACCTATGCCGGGGTAGCTGTGAAGTGGGCAGAGGAAAGCCTGGCTCCTCAGGGGTTGTCACGGGGGACTGGGCGAGGAGGTTTCGGAGGACCGGAGAAGGGCAAACGCTGTGCCTGCCCGTGAGAAGGAGGGGAAGGAGAGTCTGGGGAATCAGAGACCAGCCAGCTTTATTCCAGTAGCCAGGAAGATGCTATTGAAAATTATCAAACAATTAATTTATAAGCACCTAGAGGATAATAAGGTAATAAAAAACAGCCGACGTGGATTTGACAAGAATAAATCATGTCAAGCCAGTTTCACTTCCTACTCTGAGAAGACGACTGGTCGTATCTTGACTTGCGGAAGGCTTTTCTTGCTGCCCCAGTGACACTCTCGTAAATAAGCAGGAAATATATGGCTCCTGTGAGCTCTGCAGCAGCACCATCTCCAGACAAACCCCTACCTATGGTAGGAGGCAAAAGTGGAAGGTCCTACACAACCACAGAGGAATATCCTATTGGTCCCACCATCCCTATGGGGATGATGGTCCTCCATTAGGGTTGCCCTTCTCAGGGTCAGATATCAGCCTACATCTGTACATCGACAGTGGTTCTGCTTCATCCTACAACCCTTCAGAGATGATGATCCTACACCATCTCAGCAGCTACAGGCTTCAGTGATGGTGGTGGAGCTCATCTTTACTGGTGCAAGCAATTGGAGGCCAGACCCCACTCCTCAGTCCTGCGCAGAGCTCACAACAGCTGAGAAATCTCCTTTCTTCCTTGCTGGTCCACCGGAGTGCAGAGCCCATCTTAGACCGACTAGTACGTGTACCGTTGGTAGGACTCCAGCTTAAAGGAAGGATGATTTAGTGATTAAGAGAGTGGACTGAAACTCCAGTTTCAGTGGCTGGTTTTGCTACAGTATTTGTACATTATCTTGGACCAGTCAATAAATCATTCTGCATTTTTTCTTCCTCTGAGTAAACTGGAGGACAACCACAATTCTTTCCATTCTTCACATTTTGAGGACACCTTATAGCCCATGGATCACAATTAGTCCATCACAGTAACGAGTGAGATGAGCTTGTTTGAACCACCAGCGCAGATGGTTTGCATGGTCTTATTTTATTCTGTAATGCAGTAGCTTGCAGCTAACGCAGAAGGGGCAGCAGCCCTGCGAGTAATTACTGAGACGATTTGGTGCACCTTTAACTCAGATCACTTTGCTGATCTTGCGCGTAGGGAAACTCCTAAAAAGTTTAACCTGGCACAACTGGTGAGGGTGGTGAACTGCAGAGCTGGGGCAAGAGGCAGGGATTTCTCAAATCAACTGAAACGGAGGTACCCTATATACCTATATACCCTATATACCGCCACTGAAATGGAGGTACCCTATATACCTGTGTTCTAACAGGTGACAGGAGAAAGCCAAACAGGGAGTGTCTAACTGGACTACAAGCACCCACCTAAACATACCCAGAGGCAGCTCTAGATTTCCTGAAGGGGTTCATTTTGGTAGGACATTTAACTGTTATTTGTAACACTGCAATGCCAGGAAACCCCACCTGAGATCAGAGTTCCCTCACGGGTGCTGTGCAAGCGCATGTGGGACAGTTATCACACCAGAATTTTTGACCTGAAACAGGTTTTTTTTTTATTGAAAAGATGATCCCCAGGTTTGTGGCTATTTAGATAAGAATAGAACTGGTTGAAAGGCTCAAAATTTGCTTTTTAGATCAATTTCTTTCTTGAAAATTAAACCACCTTCTCAAACCATAAAACAAAAATTACAGTACCATTTCAGCTTGCTCTCTGTACCTCCTGGCATGGGGCTGAACTGTGGGACCATGCTACATTCAGATTTGTGGCTTGGGCCCATCTTTTGTAGGAATGGGATGGCCAGATCCAAGTTCCTTCAAGCTTGAGATGATGTTTGAATTTATGGCCATTGTGGCCTGGGCAGAACACCGTAGGTCTGAACTGCAACAGAGTGGATTTAGGTTGGCATCAGGACACCTTTTTCAGGAATAAGGCTAGTTAAGAGATGCAGTAAGTTGTTGGGGGCAGAGGGAGAAATTCTGCCACTGGAGGGTTTTAAGAACATCCATTTTTTCAGATAGTCTTCTCTCAGGGACAGCTAGGTAATTTCTGCTTGGGGTAGGAGGATGGATGAGTTGATCTCCTAAGTTCTCCATGAACTGCATTTTCTGAGCTGCCATGCTTTTTTTTAGCCAGCCTGTATCTCCAGCCTCTCCCTGTGATGCATCGTTATTTATTGGACAGATAGGCAGTGTCCTAATCCTATGCTTTTGGAGATCTGACTCCTAATCCTGCTTGGAGGCACTACTGACAATATTTCGGCTTGTCAATCAATCCCTGGTGGTCATCCAGACGTGTGGTTACACCACTGTCCTCTGAGGGCAGACCCGACCTGGACTTATTTCAGGCAGGGATTGCGTTGAGGTGGCAGCGCTTGCCCGTCCGCCTGTCTCGCACCCTTCCACTTCGGGGGGATCAGACTCCTCCTCATGCAAAAAAAAGAGTAAAGAGGAAAAAATCAAATCTAATATGGTTTTGTTCTTTACAGCTCTTCTGTCTCTCTGGCAGACCTGAGACTTCCCCAGGGAAAAGGGAGCCTTTTTCTCTGCACGGTCGTGGGTTTGGATGAGTCTTTTCAGATCTTTTGCTGGATGTGAGCATCTGACTGCCTGGGTAACTATTTATGCGAAAAGATCAGTTAGGAAATGGAGACCTACCCGACTGGCGAAATGTTAAATATTCACAAAATTCATGTAGCATGAAGCAGAGAGGACCTTGATTATTTTCCCCTGAGTTCTATGGCTCATCGAGAGTCTTGAAATAAAATGCTAATTTGCCGAGACCTGGCGAATATTCACCGCTTCCAAGCCTTTCTTCCATTAGCGCTTGAAAACCAGAGGTTCCTTTACAAGCCATCCTTGATGTTTTATAAATGTTATAGCTAAGAAATTGTTTCTACTTCCTTTAATGCATTTTTTACAGCTGCAGTAGAGATATTATTTCGATTCAGGCTGCAGAGAGTCATTCTGAAAGAGACCTCCATTACCTCTCTTGGGATGTTTCCAAAACAGCAAACGCTACCTAACTTGAAGCTAATAACCTGCTCGAGGACTCCATTTCACATTTATGGTGCAATCTCAGCTGCAGAACTACGGGTTAGGAGCATGACGTAACCTTACAGGTACAAAAAAGCTTTCAGAAGAGGGCTTGATCCTCCGGCTAAGTTTCACTCTTTGGATTAATGGGGGTGTTTCCTTCCAGAAAAACACCTGGGTGTGCAGGAAACGGGATGTTAATGGTGCTGAGATTAGAAATGATGCAATGAATACTGCAGCAAATAAGTTTTCTTAGGATTCCTGACTTCTTAGGATTCCTGACTTCTTAGGATTCCTGACTTCAGCCTGGAAACCTCAGTAAAATCTGACCCTGTGCTAACCTACAGCGTTTCTTCCCAGGGATTGCTAAAAACCATCAACTGTCTTAAAAGTTTTTTGTTAATTTTCTAGCTGGTCTCTGATGAGAAACATGCACACCCTTTCTTCAGGATAAAAGTCAAGTGTGGAGACCGCCAAGGTCTTGGTAGCCTTAACAGAAGCACGAGAGAGTCCATAATGATCATACTGGAAATTAAATGGGAGGGAGGAATAAAAGCAATGAGACTTATGTTATTTTTCTTAGGTTGCATAGGATCCTACCCAGGAAACCAGGCAGTGTGAGTCCCAGCCCAGTACATCATCCAACATGCAAACATTGATTTTGTGCTGCAGAAGGCAAATGTTGCAAAACGCAGAAAATCTGATTAGCCCAAAGCCTGGAGGACTGAGTGCTGGGATCTCGATTTTGGGTTCAATCCCCGCTTAGTGACTTCCTCTGTTTAAGCAAGAAACAAAAGTCACAAAGAAAATATCAAGGAGGGAATTGCTCATTTCTTCCGTGACAGGTAACCTGAAATCTGGTGGTAGTAAGTAAAGCAAGTTGCTCTAAAATATGCGTTTTATTTAAAATAATAACCTTACTGTTATTATTTTTCATTCATTATGATTGTGTTTTCCAAAGGAATGAACACATTGACGAGGTTGCTTAGGTTAGTCCTGTGTTGTTTGAATTCAAGGGGAATCTTTTTATTGGCATCAGATCAGATCTGGAAATCACATCCTTGGATGAGATTTGATACAAAACAATCTCAGTTGAATGAGTCTATTTATTGGAGGTGTGTTTTCACATTTTAGTTCCCAAACACTGGACCTATTCCACAAATAGTCAACGTACAACTTCTTTTAGTGCGGAAATATCGTAGCATAAACATGTACGCGCGCTGAGCTCGCCGTCTCCTGCAATTCTGGACTCCAGGGCATTGGGTATGTTGCTTTTGAACAGCTTAAGGTTTCTGACCTGTAGACATACAGTCAAAGCTGGCTTTCTAGGCTTTCTCAAATTGTGTCTCCTCACCCCATGTCTGAATTTAGCATCTAGAATGGACAAAAGGATCCTTGAAGCTGTTTACAGGGGAGCCCCAGGTGCTCGCAGGCTGGGCTGTATTTCTTTCTCTGATGCCGAGCTCTGCAGTGTGTGGATGCGAGGCTATCCGAAATGCCTGGCAGCTGCCCAGAGAAGCTGTATCCCAGAGGAGTCAGGGTTTTTTATTGCATTTCCATCTTTAGCAGGAGAAGAGAAAAATATTCGAAGGAGCACGACAGCGGCCGCTATAGATGATCATATGAATCCATCCCACCCTACAGTCCTGCTCTTGCTTTCCATAACTGCCTAAAACGCTTTCCAGAGTTAGTTGCAGATTTCCTTATATTTTAAGGCTTTGATTTCTTTTACAATGTACGATCCTTTTTTTTTAACAGCGTCTGTGAGGACCTTTCCTGCAAAGGTTTCCCAGAACAAACAAGGACCGAGCTTGTTCCCTCCTCAGCAAGGCAAGGGCAGAAGGTACATCTGCGACTATCGTGAACCTTAATCAATGGTTCAGGCTGTATAAGTTGAAAAAACCCGAGTGTCTTGATGAAAGCTAGGGCTGGATTTACTTCTGAGCACTGGCCCACAGCAACGGGCAAGGCACTCATGGTGACCTATCTTTGGCCATCTAAAAGTTGAATCTAATCCAAACTAATCCTTGTCTAATCTAAGCTACTCACTTGGGCTTCCTCCAGTCAATGAGGACCTTTTTGGATAGCAATTCGTCACCCTGCTGACCTTAGGGAGAGCCTGGGTGAATGGCTTAGAGAAGATGCCTCAGCTGCAGACTGTATCACTGCGTTGCTGCTGGAGGTGAGGTAGGTCCCAGAGCCATCACCACCAGGCAGTGAGACCGAGGAGAAATCGTAGTGTGAGTGGGATAGGCTTGCAAAGCCTTGGTGGTTGCAGTCAGGGTGATCTCTCAGAAAACCTAAGGATTTTCTCTCGGGAGCACGGCCGGGTCACAGCACTGCCTGCTTTTTGTTAATGACAGCAGCATACCCAAACTTGGGACCTGGACTGAGATCATGGTGAAAAAACACAACATGGAGAGCAGAAATAAAATCAAAGATTGTTCTTTACCCCAGGGAAAGCATCTTTGTGATGGAGCTGTACAAACTCCTACATTTCCCTGACTGTTTTTTTGGGATGGTTGCTCGTGAGTGCAGTGCCTACTTCAGATTGCAGCTCCGTTACAGGTGTTGTAATGTTCACACCAGCCTTTTGCATTTGATGTTGCTGCTCAAGATTTTAAATGGAAGTGGCTCTTTCAGATGCTGGGACTGAATCTCAAACTGTGCTGCAGGGTTTGACACTTCTACAAGGAATGAAGTTTTGGAAAGAAGTCACATGCGTTGGTGAATACTGAACCAGGGAGAAGGTTTGAGAAATGTGTGAAGAAACTGTGTTTTCCGAGCTTAAAGGTGCAGGTTCAGAGGACTTGTGGAATCCCTCACTTGAGACTAGCCATGAAAGAGAATAGACTCTGCAAAAAAAACCCCAGGCACTCTCAGAAGGAGCTTGTGAAAATACTTTGATTTAAACCTAGAAAAAACGATCAGAATTTGCTAGGCTGCAGAACGTAGCCAGGGAAGACCATGAGTTTTGGATGGAAAACAACATAACAGTAACTTAAAACCAAAAACTACCACCACTGAGGCGATGAGGAAGCATGGGAAGTGGAAGCCCTGCAGGTAATAGGATACCTGTATTTGGATCAACAATTCACAAACATTAGAGGTAGAACCCATCTCACCTAACCTTACCTGTGGACAACTAGACTTGCAAGGAGAAAGGAGTGCTCTCACCATGCAGTCCACCTACCCTGGGGCAGACGTGAGCTGCACTGCCCTCTGTAACTGTCCATCTCTCTCCACTGACTACTGAGGGAGCCGGGACGCCAACCTTAAATTAGAGACATAACCCTTGGGTAGCTGCATCGATTGAATCCTACCCTAATTCTCACTGAGGGAGTTGAAACAACGTAAGGGCATGCCTGGAGGGATGTAGATAACATCTACATAGAGAAAGTTAATCTCAAAGTATAGAAATAGCTAAAGAAAGACAAATTTCCCTGTGAAAAGAGCATTATCACGAAGAATATATCATGATAAAAAACCGTTGATTCTGCTGAAAAATTTGGTGACAAAACAAAGCTGAAAAAATGCAATTAAGAAAAGGGAGAGCTAAGGTGGTGGCAGTTATAATAAAGAAGGACGATGGTTATAAGCTCAGCACATTCACTTGGTGCCCCTAAGGAGGCTGCAGCACCTTCGGTCTGTTTTTCTTTGATGTCCAAGACCATTAAGTACTGTTCTCTCACTCAGACCCCAGTATCAGTGGGGTGGGATTCGTGTCAGTCAATTTGTCCAAAGTTAGACCGTTAGTCTGAGTTAGCTGTCTGAGCTCCCTCCAGAGCCCACAGAGGGAAACAGAGTTCTCTAACGAAGATTCAACTCCTCTTAATACTGCTGGCTGAACAGTGAGATGAATCGCTCTCAGTGTGATCTCCCTCCACTGGATCTAGACACCTCACTCCCAAACAGCTACATTTAGTTGGGAAGAACCACAAGCTTTGCCCTGCTTTGTCTTTGGCTAGAAGTCCCAACCTCTCCCCTTCCAGCAGCTGCCTGCATTGCAGAGCCCCTCTCCGATGTATTTTACCAGGTTTGACCCTCTGAAAAACAGGACTTAAAACCACTTTGCAACTTCAGCTTGTATTGTTGCTCCAGCTCATATATCTGTGCATCTCACCTGCTTCCTCTTCCTTCAGTGGCTTTTCATTCGCCGCTACAAGAAGTGCCTAATATTAGATGGCCATGATCTCTCACCGTGTGGGAAATAGCAATGCTTTCAGAGTAAGGGTGGTGGCCTCCTCTACGCTTTGGAGGGAGCCTCGGTCATACAGTACACGGCTTCCAGGGATAGCTGAATTTTCCAAGGCTAGAAGGGATGGGTAAAACCCTGAGGCAGGGGGTGTCTTTCCCTTCATTGCGAAAGAAGGAAAAAACCGAAGCCTCCCTCTAACGGAACGGAAACACTTATTTTACAATGTGACAAGGTGCTTCTAATGGCAATTTCTTTTATTTATTTGCGTGCTATTTGGAGGAGGAAGATGTAGTATTGTCTTCTTAATGTCCTATCTAAGCCACCAGGGACCTTTGCCTGAAGACAACCATGCAATAGGTAAGCGGTTCTGTACCCACGCTCACAGCTCCCCAGCAAACGCTTCTGGGCTCTGCCAATTGGTGACAAATAGACATTGATTTTCTGATCCAGTGTTTGCTCCCTGAGGAAGCTGAGCAAAGGTTATTCTATTTAGGGACTGATGTGACATATGGCTCTTGGAAGCTGAAAAGTGTCTGTAGGTAAATCAGGGTTTATTGCCAGAGTGGTTCATTCAGGAACATAATTAGATGAGCGTGCACATGCACACCCGTGGAAACATGCCCGTAGGCTTTTCGTGAACTATGCAAGTAGCATTCACAAGGTGGTTTTTCCCATAGTTGGTTCAGAGGAAAAAACTGAATATGCTTTTTGTAGCGTAACATAGCAAGAAGTTCTTTTTGTAACAAAAAGTGATAGAAAAATGCTGTTTGTCAGAGTGATTTACAAATCCCCGGTCACTGTATGTGTCTGAGACCAGGTCTATTCTTTAAAAGTTTTTCCTATGGTGTTGCGTCAGTGAAGGGGTGAAGTTTTCCAACCGTCTTCCTGTGGTACATGCAGTTGGAAACGAGGCTTTAACTGACCTAAACTTTACGCATTGCACCGGAATAGTAACTCTACAGGCTGGAAACCTAATTTTTTGCAAGGAGATCTGTGCCTAGTGACTTTTGCCATCTGCTTCCACGTGACCTCTAGCTTTTGGCATAGCTCAGGGTGCGCTCCCAAAACTGAGATTTTTCCTCTTAGCCTGGGAGGAGTAGGTCTGTTACCATACACCATTCAATAAGGATTTATTCTTGAATTCAATGCTTATTTCAGACTCAGCCTAAATGGTGTTTCTACTTTCTTCTACTGTTTCTTCTACTTTCACCCTTGTCTTAATAAAAGGCTGTTGTAGCAGGTGACCTGTTAGCTTAATGCTGATATAGGACATATGTTCTTGTCCTTCTGCCTCTTGACTTCTGGATGTTACAACTGAAACACAAACCTCTGAATGCCCAGGGATTTCCAAAGGCCAGAAGACATCTGCTTGCCATCACAGATGCTTGCAAGTTAACACAGGGGAGAAATAATATTGGTCAGTGAGATTCAGACCTGACTCAAATTTCTGAAATTAGACGTAAGTTGTGCTTTGATGAAGAATTAAACAGGGATGAAAAAAATTGAAACGGGAAACAGTAAGAAGAGGAACTTGTCCATCATGATGGAACTGAAATAGCATTGGCTTTTCTTCTCCTGGTCCGCCCCTTTTGGCGGTCTTGGACTCACAGATACACCACGAAGGATTACAGCATGGGGATGGTGGGCTTGGTCTGCCCCAAGACATACCTCACCATATAGGCACTGCAAGGGCACTGGGGGGGCTCTTACTGAGAGTTAGCCAGAAGTTGGACATTTAGCTTAAGCTTGTTGCCTAGACTGCTCTTCCAGGCAGACGTACCCACCTCCAGCACGTAATTCCTTCTGTGTGGGACAAATACCTAGAAGTGCTCAGGATCACTCTCTGGAGGTGCCTGTTTAACGATAATGGCCATCTGGGCAGCCTAGGTCGGGCAATTGTATAAGAGCGGAAGGCTGCAGCAGTGAATTTGGGATGCAAGCTTGTGTGTGAAATGGTCCTAACTAATCAGGGAGTCTTTGCATCACAGAGTGTCATTTCAGAAGACAACAGTTGCCATATATCTCCACCATTCAGCCTAGAGTGAAGACGCCCAGGAACCAGTCTTGCCGTAGTATGAAGAAATGCCCACGTGGGCTCATTTTACTCTGTTTTCAACAGGGAACGTATTACAGCAGCGTTACGGTTTCTGGGTAGGTGTCTCTGCATCGGGGTGCAGCACGGATGCAAGCAAGAATTGGGAACCTGTACCAAACCTAAGAGGTGAAATGGAGAGTGGTGGCTTAGGGACATAGTGCATGAAAAAGGGAGATGTGGCAGCAGAGGTGAATCCTACAGGGAGACCTAGTGGCACAAGTGTCACCTTTCCTGGAGAAGCCAGCATGACCACCTTCAAGACAGGTGCAAAGTGAGTTTGTCTCTCCGATAGAGCTGGTATTTTCTCTCTCCATAAAAAGCGTGCTGTTCACTTGCTGTGTCTATACTGAACTGCACAAGAAAACATCCTGTTTTTTCAGCAGGATCTTATTGGCTAAGGCAAAAATAATTCCAAAAATCATTTATTTCTTCAGAAGGTGTGGGAGTGCTTGTCCCTGCTGCTGTCAGTTCCCATCCATCCCTTTTATCAGGCAGTATCAACGCACACTTTTCCAGCGAGGACTGCTCAATGGCACACCATAAAATTGATTCATCACTCGTTTTCTTCTTATTATCTTTCAATTGCTCCAGCTCTTGATACCACTTAAAGGGGACATTAGCTCTTTGTAACTAGTGTGTGCCGCTAATGCGATAACACTCCTAGGAGGGAATGCTTTTCCTCCAAGCTTTCATTATGTATATTTAGTCTCATTTACACCATGTGTCTTTCTCATGAACTTTTTATAATGCCTTTGTAGAAGTTTGCTTTACTGGGAGGTAGACCACCATGGTAAGGAGTGAGAACACAAATGCATTTCTTGGAAAAGCTGGCCCAGGTGCTCTGTGGGTGTAAATGCTGGGAAGTGGTTTTATTCACAGGAGCTGGGTCTTGAGCTCTCTGGAAAGGAAAAGGCTGAAATCACTAAGAGTGAAACTCAACTTTTGTGCTCCTCTTTGGAGTGAAAGTAAAACTGTTTAACCTCCAGGAGAAGCAAGACTTTCTGTTTATAATCAGCCTTGAAAAATGGAGATGGGAGGTGATAGCTTTGTTTTGGGATAGGAGGGAGGATGATTTGAACTTCTGTATACCTGGGGAAGGATTACAGTGACACTGAATTTAAGGTAGTTTTGCAGACTCTGATTTGTCTTCTGGAAGGAAAACTCCTCCCATTTACAGCACTCATTTAGGGTTTAGTTCAAAGAGGTTCAAAGCAGTGTAGACCCAGTGCAGCAAAACTCGTGAGTACATGCGTAATTTTGTCATATGCGTGGTGACCCTGATGGGGAATCTCTGCTCCCTACTGGAGTCTGTGGGACCAGGATTTCTTCTTGGCTTTTGGTTGGATTTGAGACTCTTTTCACCTGAAGGTCTAGATCAAGGGGCCTCACAGACTGTTTTGTCCCAGGAGACAGTTTTCCTTGCACTGAGACAGGGCACGACTGGAGTGAATACTCAAATGTGGGAGTCAGGAGGTCTCAAGCATAGATATAACATTTGCTATTTACTCTGGAGTGATACGAGTTTCCTATCCAGGTCCCTACAGTGATTTTCTCCACCAATCACAAAGGGGATTAATACTTCAGATGCAGTTATCTCAATATATCCTAGTTCAGACAGATGAATACAACTGTAAACATTTTATGGGATCAGATTTCTTTTTAATTAAAGGAGCCCTTTGTTTCATAGTAACTTTAAAAGTCCTATTTATCATTACATTCTTTAGGAGTCTCTTAGGAAAATAATTCCCTGCTACTGTCGTTACTCAGCCTTTGGATCTCCTATCTCTTGTCACCTGTAACAAAGTGCTGTAGGAAGGAGCGCTGCTGTATTGCTTTCATGTTCTCCGTCAGCTCCGATATGGATGGTTGTTATAAACCTTCATACATAATATATACTATGTCTTAAAGCAGTCCTGTAAACGACTGTACAACTGTAAAGGTTTCTTAACTGAACTAGCCTCCAGCTACCAGCTGTAAAAAGGCATTTAAGCAGATCAGCATTAAAACTACCTGGTGAGATGAAAAATGGGGAGGCAGAATGGCCTCACGAGGGATCGTTGGGCTGTGACCAGTCACGTGGGAAAGTCTTTCTGTGCCTCCAACGTGCAAGTGCTGGCACTAATCTTTTTTTGGAAATTGTTCTGTAAGCGCACGCTTTGCCCTCACAAGGGCCACCTTTCTGAGCACACGCAGGGAGGATTTTCTGAGCAGTCCAAAGGAAATGTTGCCCCTCTCCCACTGGGTCTGAATTTGCTCTGGCTCTTTTGAAAATCGTGCCTTTGCTGTGCAAATGCTTTTGAATGACTTTGCATGCTGTGTTTTCTGCCTTTTTGCTGTAGCAGAGTGCTCTGAAATAGCTGGAGAAATGCCTTTGGAGCCTGTTCTTCCAGGAGGTGGGGTCCCATCCATGCCTGGAAAGCTACTTCTAGTGGCTTGATTTTTTGAAAATTAGAGCTGAAAATCAAGTCCATTTTAAAGCTTGTCATGAGGAAAATCAAATTCCTTCCCTACCTTGGCTCCTGTTGTCACTCAGCAGAGGAGGAACATGAATTCTCTGCCCTGTGCTGTCACATTAATCAGATCGGGATCTGTCTCTGTGGACATAGCTCACCAGTCTCAACCTACCACTGGGCTGGACACAAGTCATTTTATTAGAATAGAAGAACATATGAAGAGTTAGACCAAGGGCTTCAACTACTTCAGTTTCCTGATTTTCCACAGTGCTCATAATAAATTATGAAGATTTCCCCAAATTACTGACATTTCCCCAGAACAGAATCCTATTTCCTGCTTCTGGGATGCAGTCTTAGGTACCCCAGAACCTCTCAAAGGTTTTATTGAAGTATGTAAGGGGTAAGATTAATCTGAAGAATCAACTTTAGGTGTCTTCATATAACCTGGATACCTGAGCTCCCATTATACTTGGTAGGTATCTGGTCAATGCAGCCAGTCAAGTCTAGAGAGCAGTTCAGCTCACCCCTAAGTTTGGTACCTGCATTCGCTCAGCTTTGTTGTTCTCCAGATCCCGCTGACCTACTGGCTGCTGGATCTCCATTGACTTTGAGCTTGGACACCTGAGGTAGGCTTTGGTGACCTGAACTAGAAGACTTTCTAGCAGATGTGGCAGAAGATATGTCAGAGATCCAACCTAAAGCAATAGTTTGAGACCAGGTGGGACACTCTAAGACAAATCAAAGGGCACGGGACATCTCCATTTAGGCATTTGAATCCATCTTCTAGGCCACATGGAGATGTCTACATTGGTGACACCTAGATTTAGATGTGCTAATCTGGAACTGCATCCCAGGAACCTCGTCAGACTAATTGTCCCGACTCTGTAGCCAGTCAATAGAGGTAGATAAGCAATGCAGAACAACCTGGCCACAGCCAGCATCATCCCCCTCCACCACTGCCTGCTCTGCCCTGCTCTCCAGAAGAGCCAATTGGGGTTGGTCATGCTAAGAGAAAAAACCTTCTCCCCTGGTAATAGATATGTGAAGTTTGTTTGCCGCTTATCACAGAATTACGCTTGGAGAAACCTTGTTAAAAGGCGTCATTACAAACACTGGCAGGGTTTGTAGATACGCTTCTTGTAAAGCAAAATGGGAGTCAAAAGCACCGCCGTGAAGCCTGCATTGTACAGATGGAGGGAGGTGCAACCCACCCGAAGAAACCTTTCAAGCACAGCCGTTGACACAACCTAATTACGCAACAGTGACATTACACTTGCCAGTTTAAGAAGGCATTGTCACATGAGTTTTCATCCCTGACATTTCTAACTTCTTGCTTTTCAAACAGAAAATATTTACCCTCTCTTTTTGGCATGTCTTCCAAAGTCCCCCTTTGCCACAGCTTGTACTTTGCACTCTTTGTTTATGCTAATGTAATGAGCTGCCTTTTGTGGATCCTGCATAAATAGGATATTTTATAGACAGTAGCGTAATCAATTAATACTAGACTGTGAGCATGATTTATTTACCTAAACACTACTTTAAACTCGATGCTTTTCAGCATGCGGTTCCTCTTAACAGGACTGGGCAGCATCCTCTTGTTTATAAGAAGGCAAATTAAAGGACATCGAGATGAGCACTAACAAGACTTGTCAGGGTAAACCTTCTCTCGCTTCACAATATGAAATTGTAGATGTGAACAAGAAAACAGAAGTTGTTTGCACTGAGCAAAGAAAAATGTGATTCCCCCCGTGTAAAGAGACATGTTCCTTTAGACAAAAACTTTTCAGAGTACTAAACCCTATATTTTCTTGAAACACCATACCGAGAAAGTTTTACATTTATACCTCACATTTATAATGCAAGGTGGTCAAAAAGTGGGGAGTGAGGGAGGAGAAATCTTTCATATTAAACGTCTTATCTGTTGGTTGGTAGCGTACCTTCCCTGACGAAGAACCCAAAAGACCCGTCTGGTGCTGGTGAAATCTCCACTGCATCTACCCTGCTTGTGTTGTTTGCTGTAAGAGAAGACCTCCAGCCTCCAGGCCAAGTCACGTCCATCCAGCTCATGGCTGACCTCTTCCCAAGGCCACTGGTCATGGTCATCTTGCATTAGCATTTGGCCATGGTCTCCTCTGGGATTCACGTGGCATCTATCTGGCCCTAAGGTAAGAGTTAATTTTCAGTGCAAAATGCCTGAAAATGCAGCCCACCAGCACTTTTATGGTTCATCCCTCCCATGGGATCCTGGCAGACTGTCCTAAGGATACTTGAGGTTAAGTCTTGCTGGGATAGTGTTGGAAAATTATGTAGGACAGAGGGAGGTAAATTTATCATGGGTCATACTGCCTACAAAGGAAAATCCTTCAAGCAACCCCTGAACGCACCCAGGTTTCATCTCACAGGGAACTGGTTGGTTCTATCCAAAAGAAAACCTGGATGAGAATTCGTATTTATGGTGTGTAGCTGGTCGATATTTATGGTGTAAGAGTGGCAGGAACAAGCTGGGAAAGTATTTTTTTTTACAGTACAGCTGAGCCCATGGAAAAGTAGGGCTAGCATGAATGTCCGAAGCTGCTCCTGCCCTGCTCCTTGGCTTCGAGGTGGGATTTAGGAGATGGCCAGATGTGCACATTGGCCAACTGGAAAACAGCTGGACAAACAGCACTGTCCAGAGATCCCGCTGTCATTCCTGGCCTCCAGTCATGCCAGTTAACAAAACCAAAAGGGAAGTCGCAATATGGTTGAACTGCACAAAATCTATGTCCTACTAAGCGTCACCAATTCTCGGCGACCACCTCCCGTGTTTTAGGGTATGGGATCAGTGCCACTGTATAAATCAGAGCAGTTGACTCGGACGGCACGGCTGGGTGACTGTGGGCATCTTCTTCTGCCGGCACCGTGGGGTGTGGGTGAGAATGACTGCACACAGCCAAAATCCAGCTTTTTTTCCATGACCCTCCCAAGGACTATGGGTGGATTATGGGAGAGCGCAGCCTTTATTGTGCCTGCTGGGGTCCAGCAAAACCCAAGCCACTTTTCATTGAGGGGGTACACAGGAATGAGTCCTGCCTTTGGGGCTGAAGTTGTATCTCATCCCCTTTACAGGTATTTCTGGGCAGCTGGGATGGGTGCTGTGGATTTGCACCCTCTCTGGCTGCCTGACTCTACATGTGGCAGCAGCTACAATTTTTTTTTCAAGCTCGAATTTTTCGGGTTTGGCTGCAGCTTTGTGACAGACGTAGGAGCTGAGACTCTCTGCATGATCTCAGAGCGAGTGCGAATTTCAAACAGACCAGATGCTGCTATCGGACCGAATCTTACTAATGCTCTGTACAAGCCTGGGGGTGCTTGAACATAACCAGACATGTCCTGGGCAGGCTTGTTGAGAGTCCAAAAGTGGAGAAAAGGTTATGAATGCCATAATAAAAGTAGGGAATTTGAGGAACTGCCTTGAACAAAGATGCTTGCCTAGAAGGTGAGATCCTGGGGTCGCTTCTGCAGCTGGTTACAGCCTTTGGGATTTCTTAAAGATGTTCCTACATTCCTAAAACCTATAGTTTACAAAAGAAAATCAAAGAAGGATTTAAATTCTTAAATACCTCTATGGACCTGGCTTTTAATTCGCCTAGATTTCAGTCTCCAACCTGTACAGTTCCTTTCTAAAGGCAAGATTTTGGGGGAAGCATTATTCCTTCCTCTGGGTCCTCTGGATCCAAAGAGCACTGGAGCAGAAAGAGGCTCTTGCTGCAAGTATCTTTTACTGTATTTGTCATAGAAACTAAATCCATGTGGTTTGATTCCCCAACAGTCCATAGAGAGCTCCAGGGCACGATGAAAGAGAAGTCCCAAACTGCTAACTGTGTGTAGAGACCTGCAATGGATGCCAGCCGTTCTGCTGGGTATCCTCTAGCTTCAAAAGAGAATGAGAAAACATCTCATTTAACAGGGATGTACTTTAATTTATTTATGTTAAAAAAACCCAATCCATCTACAGGGGCTGAAAGCTGATATGAGTCATCCTAACTGCTACCTTCCTCATCCTCACTGACCTCCCCAGCCCGGCATACCTCGATGAGCTGCCCAGCAGCAAGCCTTCGCCAAGAGTGAGGAAGAGGAAAAGCAGGAGAGCAGAAATCACCAGGTGCAGCTGAGGATTACCTGTGCAAGTTGGCTAGGAATATTAGTTTTAAAAATCTTTCTTTTCAAGTAACTGTATTTTTAAGGCTCGTGGGTTATCAGAGGTACAGGTAAGACCTATGAGCATGTGATGTTTTTTAAAAAGATGTGGTTTTAGGAATATTTCAGAGATTTTGCGTTATCTCAGGAGGAGTGGATCCCGCATAGCTGCACCTCTGGAGAGTGGAGAAGAGGGATGTAATGGGAGAGGGGCCACAGGATTTGCTTTGGAGTAAAAGGCTCACTGGGTTGGCAAGACTCAATTATAAGGTGCAGGATACTGGCATTTTTCAGCAGTGAATTCTTCAAACAGTTTGTAAATCTGGGGCACTATTCCTCTCTCCATTTTAGAGATGGGGAAACTGAGGCAGAGAAGCTGTCACTTGTCAGAGGTCAGCCGGTCTTGAGTAAAACCATGGTCACTTGTAGGTAGGACATGAACTACCAAAGAGGCATGGTCTGAAATGAGATCAGAAAATCCACTTCAAGGAAAAAAGCTGTGTTTCCTTCTTTATTTATTGTCCCACAGCCATGTCTTGCTCAACAGAGTCCTAGTAAGGAAGGTATTTATACACCTTCCCTCCTGATCCCTGGACTGAGATACTTAGTGCCGAGCTCATTATGACCTTAAATATGTTACCTATTACCTTTAATGGCATATTGTAGACTCCTCCACTTACACGCATTCTTATTAAATGTGCTTAGCAACCTGGCAGTGAAGAAATAGAAGTGTCAGCTTCTTCAAATTAAAATAAAAAATCAATTATGCTCTTAGGGGCAGATGGAGATTAAGCTGAATACAATGTACATTTACGCTGTTGTGGAAGCCGGGGCCTTTATGTGCAATTAGTGGCATTTCATTCTTAATCTTCCTCCTTAATACAGAAGAGCCGTTAAAAGAGTAAAAGCCATCCACAAGCCCATTTCACAGTCAGCTTCAGAGAGATGCTTCCAAATGCATCATTTTCATCTCTGTTTTGTAAATTTTAAAAATTTACTTATATGCCCCTTGAATTCTTCACTCTTATTTTGGGGGTGGTGGTGAACGGGGGCTGGAAGGACGGAGGAGAAGGTCGAGTGTATAATTGCAAGATTGGTTTTTGTTGCAAGGGGAGGTGTTTGCCAGGGAAACTTGAGCACAAAACGTGTTTGGGAACGTGCTGGGGCATTTCAGCCCAAAACTGACCAGCTCAGAAATCTGATTCAGTACCAAAACCGTGGAAGTGCTTGGGCTGGCTTTTGAGTCCTCTCTGCAAGCAGGGCTCATGGAGAGCCAGAATAACTCGATATTTTGCATACTGTGATACAGAATTCACTCAACGTGCAGCAACTGCTCTGATTCCCCCATCAGGGTGCTACAGCAATGATGAGAAATGCAGATGTGAGGCAGAATTTACATTTGGTAATAAGACGTGAGCTCCTGGTCATCCTTGTCGGTCAGAGATTTTGGCCGTGTTATACCATTACGGAGATTCCTGTATTAAAGGGCGAGAAGGGAAGCGGAGAAATGACATGTTTAGCATCAGAGATTTGAGCAGAAACACCCCTGTAAGTGAAAGCTATAACCACTCTGCTGTGCTGCCCCACTTCGGAGATCTACATCCATTTCCATTACTGCAACCTTTCCCTGGGACCGCACAGCTGTGTGTGAGAGCTCAGCTCCTCCTGCCTCAGTTTCCCCAGCCTCCCTTCCCAACACCAGCTCGGAGAGGCTAAACAAACCAGGAGGTGTTTTCCTACTGAGGAAAAGCCTGTAAATAATCAAAATAAATACGGAAGCTGTTAATAAATGGTAGAAATGAGCTAGTTCTTGATATGGGAGTGGATCTCTTCCGTAGTGCAGGCATGATCAATAAAACTCATAGCTATGAGCCTCAGTATTGGACTTCAGTGCTGTGATTTATTGGATACAACATGTGCTTCCTTTTCATTTACTGCTGAGGTGGAAGAGCTATTATTTAGCACTGAGACCATGCTTCCTAGGCATTCTTGAGCTGCAGACGTGACGCACTGGCTCCGATTTTCCAGTTAATGTTAAAGCCAGTCATTGCCTCTCTGCTGACTTGTTACAACTCCTACGCAGCGGTTTCCAATCAACAGGCAATAAAAATAAATAAAATTTGGTGAGTAAGCTGCAGTGAAGACTGCTTTGGGCTGTGGAGTCGATCTGTGGATCTCCACGTGCTGTGTGCGTCCCGAGCAGGGGTCTGCAAGGCAGCTGCTGCTGGAAGCTGCGGGGATGCCTGGCCCCGAGACCTCCCATCTGCGAGGCGATGATCCCTTCGCCACGGTATCCCTTGAGTTGCTGCAGGAGAAGGGGTACAGCAAGGGACTGGCTTTTTACTCCTGCAACCACTGCAGGGCTGGTGCTGTCAAGGAAAAGGCGCAAAGCAGTGTGAGACCATAACCCGGCGAGTGTTTTATGAATCCCAAGCCAGTAATCTCATTGCTGTTCACAGCGTTTAAGAAGCAGGACTTTTACTGTGAAGCATAACGAGGGAGTTTAAATTTTGGATTAACTTCATTTATGCTAATCTCTTCTTTAGATCATGCCTTAAACACCCGCCTTCAAAGTGCCTGGCACTCAACGGTAAATCGGACAAAAAAAGGTTATCTGCGAAATGCAGCTAAATGTGATGTCCCTCTCCAGGAGATGGCACTGTGAAACTAGTCTTTCAGCATCCCAGTGCCAGCTTCCAGCGACCAACTTCTCTCTGAATTAGGGCTGATGAATAAAAGGAAGACAAAGGTGTAAGTGATAGCCCTGGCCCCGAAACGCAATGAAATAAGGGCCTTAGGGTGTCTTTTCCTCTTGAGCATGAGGTGGGTGGAATACTTAACACTTAGAAGCTGAAGGCCACGGAGGGGAGAAAATGCAGAGTAGCTTCACTATGAACCCAGGAGCAGTCCCGCGGAAAGGAGATGTCTGTGGCAGAGGAACAAGTAGTAGGAGCTGCGCTTGGCAATGGAGACGGCCCCAGATGATGTCCCATGGGTCTCCTCTCTGACACCAAGCTCCTGTTAGACAGTCTCCCTGCTTCAGCTCGCACAGGTTAGGTACCTCTAACCATCCCCAAATAATTCACCAGTGTCAGCTGCACAGCCTTGTCCCTTCTTCCAGTGCAGTGCGATCCCAAAGCAGGCAAATATCTCCCCAAAGTGGAGCTCCTTTGGGTATAAACCTGGCTGCTGCCAAATAACTTCTGCCTGGTCTGGTAGTGTTTATCACAGATGAACCTCCAGAGCCAGAGTTCTGCCATTTTACCAATAGAAAATTTGGCTCAGACCCCACGATTTGCACTATCTGTTAAGCTAATGCCATTTACTCACATTTATGAATACGTCTAGGCACTATGTGCAAATACAGACCTCATCTCAGCACCATGTTAAGCCTGTGGGATACTCTGAGACCTTCAGGCACCTGGCTAAATTGGGGCCAGAAATGGATACCCAAATGCACATCATCTACAAATCCTATAATGTCCCCCCAGGGCATTTATCTTCCCAAGCCAGGAGAAAAGAGAGAAATTGGGAGTGTAAATGCCATAACATCTGCGTGTGCATGTGCTTGTGTCTCTCTGTGTAGATCTTTTTACATCCCCACCTCTCCTCCAAAAACCTGAACCTGCTGAAGACGACAGTCTGGAAAACGGGAGTTTTTGTGTATTAATAATCTATCCTGGAGATCAGGAACTGCTGATATTTGATCTGAAGTAATGGGACTGTCTGAACTTCACTGGGTTGGACATGTTTCTCTTGCTCAGCTATGGAAAACTTGGGGTGTGAACAGTGTCATCCTTCGGGGGTGATCAGCAGAGGCAAGGGCAGACGGACGATCGTCGCAAACTAGGTACTTGGTGCTCAGGTAAATCTCGGTTTTTATCAGTGCTATTTGCATAGAAGTATTTTTGTTAAAAACAACAACAGCAACAAATTTCAGACGTGAAGCTTCTATTCCCAACTTGAAATACAAGTTTGGTTGTCAGGAAGTTGCCAACAGATGTGGCGTTAAACAGCACGGATAGCAGTGAAATTAATGGAGCCAAGTTGCTTTTAATCAGTTGAAGATACATCCCTGAGAACACGGTGTCACTGAGACTAAAACTGGAGCTAACCTCAGTGTGGTTTTTTCACCAGGGATTAAATCCATTTTATGTCTTGGGACAATTCAGTATTTCTCAAAGCGCTTTTTTTTTTTCCCAGACATGCTCTAAAAGGTACTATTAAAACGAAATCTCTCAGGTATTTCTGCAGTTCATGTCCACTAAACCAATTTGTATTCTCAGCTATGAGCAAGATCCAAAGTCTTTGCTGCCAACAGGAGCCGTTACAGTCGTCTTCAGATCAGACCTGATATAAATCTACACCTTTTCATTCATATCTGAAAGTCTTCGTGTAGCAGCCGCTTAGAAAAAATTCCGAAGGGATTTTCTTCCTCAGCCTTGATTATTTTTAATTTTTTTTTCATCCACCTCTTTGGACACCTTCCACGGAGCTAATTTAGATCACAAACTCTTTGGACAAAGGTAATGCTTTCTTCTACATCTCTATGTAAAGGGCCAAATGCACTGTCAGTGCTTCAGAAATAGTCTCTAAATAAAAATAAAAGAGGGCAGGACAAAGAAAACCGAGGCCAAGAGGGAAGAAGCAGCTCCAGAGAGGTCAGTGGAACCAAAGCTCCTGCAAAGAGCACTTAAGTGTGAATGGAAATAAAGCACAAAGGCATCTGGTGTTAATGGAAAGGAGATGGAGAAACATCTGAAATGCTGTGAGAGCCGCTGTGGCCGTGTCCCTAAGCTGGGTGAGGGCAGTGTCACCCAGCTTTAGACCGAAATATGCTGCAGCAAGGGGAATCTCAGTGTAACCTAACTTAGAGTAGGTTAACAGGGGCGAGAACACAGACATCGTGTTTGCAGAGCATCTTCCTCTCAAAAGTGTGTCGAGAATCTGAAATGTCACCATGCTGCAAATGTCAACCACTTCCACGATCATCTGGAGAAACGGGACTTCAACACTTTCCTGGCATCTGTTGGGTTTTTTGGTCTTATTTTGAAGTTCTGACAGTGTTCCCTTGGTGTTTTGAAATCCCATCCAACCAAAAGCCTGAAAAATATGAACTGCTTGATTTGTGTGTTTTACAGGAACTCTACTGGAACAGGAGGGGCTGAACCCATCTCCGTGACCTTTCAGAGATGAACTGTGAATGGCAAGAAGGTGGATTGTGGTGAAGAAATGCACTGTCTGCGATATTTGCTCTTTTCTCCAGTCGTCGGTATCTTCTCCACGAACGTATCCCAGAAAAAAAACACACCTTTCTTCACATCTGTTGCACTCCTCACTTGTCTTCTTGCACAAAAATCCTGCGGTGTGCTAATGTGTCCATGAGAGGCTGGTGGAAAAGAAAGGGTGTCAGGAGAGTGAAAGAGAAAGGAGATGGGGAGGTTCAGCGGTGAATCCCCAGCAAGAACTGATCCAAAGAGTGCTGGTGATTGCAATGGGACAGAGGAGACCTGGGGCCACACGTGGGAAATCAGTGCCACCGCTCTGCTGTGTCCCGAGGTGTGAGACCACCCCTCCCTGCAACACTCCCCTGCTCCTCCAAGAAGGGATGCTCACAAGATCACCTGGAAACTTCAAACTTCGGCTCAGAAATGACCAGAGAAAAGCAAGTGGAGACAGCGATTGCATCTGAGCCTGTGGGATGAGATGCAAACTGGACAGCCCGGGCGTGGGGGCAGACACACCAGCGTTTGCGGTGAATTTTGCACTGGAAAGGACAAAGCCCAGGACTTGTTGCTGCTGCCCCGCAGCAAGGATGCCCCTTCCCTCCGCTCTGCTCCAGACCTGTTGAGTATGTGTGCTCTGCGCCAGCCCTCATCCCGGAGGATGCTCCAAACGCACCCGCCTGCACCCTCAGCCCTATCAGGGATGCGGCCCCGGCTGCCTGCAAGGAGAAGGGAGTTGGGGCTCCAAAAATCCCCAGCAAGAAGCATTATGGAGACCCTGGGCAGGGCTGCAAGAGAGGAAGGAAAATCCCTGCAAAATACACCCACAGCCCCACTGCTGAGCACAGCCGGGTAGGGAAAGCTCCGGGATCGGCCGGGCACCACCGGTCGGAGCATCCCGAATAACCCCGGCTGCAGAGAGGGCTTTTATCCCCATCTCGCCCCTGGGGATTTTTCTGGTACCCCGGGGAGCAGGAACAGTCGGGGGGTATGGGCGATGGTGTCTGACCAGACTTTCCAGTCCTGCATCGGCGCTGATTTTCTCAAAAGGGAAAAAAAAAAAAAAAGAAAAAAAAAATCAGAAAAATCCCGCAGTGTGACTGTACGTGCAAACACCCCCACACAAGCACAGCCGCACACACCGAGGTTCACTGCAATTCTGCCGTGAATCCCCTGCAACCCCTAAATAAATAAATAACCATAAAATAACCTAACGAGCAAATGACAGAAAGTTGCGCCTGTGCCTGCGCGCCGGGAGGGGCGGAGGGGTGCGCACCAGTTGATTTTGCATCTTGTCTTGTGCCTTCGCCTGCTTCCCCCCCCCCCCAATTTATTTTCTGCAACAGGGAATAAACAGGTAATGCAGGAGCCCGGCGAAGCGGAGGGGACGGGCGGGCTGGAGGGGACGCGATGCATTTTTGCTTTCCCTTCTTTCCTCATCTCCCTCCCTGGAAGTTTTTTCGCGACACGAAATAAGGGGAGAAACCGAAATAAAAGGTTGCGGAGAGCGGTGGGGAGGGGAAGATCGGAGGCAGAGCTCCCACTTTGCTGGCAGTGTAAAATGCTTTATGGTATTTTATAGCATTTAACGCGCGGAAGGCGAGACCGTGGTATCGCTGTGCCCCGCACCGCGGAGCGCGGCGGAACCGCGGCATCAATTTCACGAGTGAATTTCCACCCTCCCCTCGGTTATTTAGTTCATTTTCCCGGCGGAGGGACGGCTCGGGGCGCGGAGGCACCGCGGCCGCGCAGCGCGGGGGAGCCGGGGCGATGGTGGTTGGGATGTGTATGTGATTTTTTTTATTATTTTTTTTTTTCTTTTGTGAAACTGCTGAAAAAGGTCACCGAAGGAGTTGGCTGCTAAATAAAAAAAAAAAAAAAAAAAAAAAAGCCCTAAAAAGAGCGGCAGGCATGCGCACTGCGCGGATGCCATATTGGAATGAGTCTGCCGCGAGTGCGGGCGGAGGGACGGGTCGGCTCCGCGCCGCGCAGCGCCGCGCACCGCGGGGGTCTCGCCGCTGAGGCGCGGAAAAAAAAAAAAAAAGAAAAACACCCCAAAAAAGCCAAACTTACCCAGGTAAGGTACCGCGTCCGGCAGCTCCCCCCCCCCAAACCCTCCCGGCTGGTATTTCCCTTTATTTTATTTATTGGGTTTTGCACCGCTTGGGTGGAGAGAGTCGCTTTTCTCTTTCCAAGATATATGAAAAATCTTTTTAATTTTTTTTTTTTTTTTTAAGCGGGGGAAGCTGGGTGTGGATTTTTTTTTTTTTTTTCTTCCCCCCTTCCAGAGGGGAAGCCCGCGGAGGAGTTGTTGCGAAGTGTTTGCGATCGGGCAGATCCCACGGCGGGAGCCGGTACCTGCGCTCGGGTTCTTGGGTGCCGCTCCCCCACGCTGCCTTCCCTAGGCAGGGCACGCCGGAGTTGTCACGGGCAGGGTTTGCAGTGCCTGTGCAATTAATCGCAGGCGTGCAGGGTTCTTTTTTTTTTGCCTCAGTGTATCGCATTTTAGATGCTTTCATTTCTCTCTTCCCCCCCCCCCTTTTTTTTTTTTTTTAGAGTAATAGCTAGCGTTTTGGTGCTTTCCCGATACGCGCTTCTGCGATCTCCTTTCAAATTTACTAGGCTGATGCACGTCTCGGAAAGAGTTATTTTGGGTGTGCGGGTGGGTTTCTTCTGAATCTGCAGGGGAGAGGGGAAAGAAAAGCTGCTGCAAAAGGCGGGGGGTGGGGGGGAAGAAAAGAAAAGAAAAGAAAGCGATCAGCTGTGCCAAAATGTGCAGCCCTGATCTATACATATTTTCCCGTAGCGCTCCCGAACTGCGGTAAATGAATATTTATAAAGCTTGTCAGTTCAACATGGCGGGTTAAGGTGTCTTTAAAAACTGAAAATAAACATTTTAAGAGGAGAAAAAGAGGAAAGCCGAGGTGCCATACGTTTGGTTCAACTCTCTTTTGTTGCTCGGAGAGGTGCGCTGGTGAATTAAATGCGAAGGGAAGGGGTTGGGATCCGTCCTCGGGGTGTCCCCCCCACCCCACCCCGCAGGACTCGGTGGTGGGAAAAGTGTAGGGCAGTTGTGTGTGCTGGGAAGAAATCAAGGGAAGGGGCATGCGGACTTCGGAGCCCGGCCGATTTGCCTTTGAATGCCAAAAGTGCAGACATGCCATGAGGGGAAAAAAAAAAAAAAAAAACGCCGAGAGACACAGCGATGATTTATTTTGCATTAACAGTAGACGTGTCGTGGGATGAGATGTCCTGTTGGAGCTGTCAAGCCTTCCCTGCTCGCCTCGGCGCAGTCAACCGGGGATGTGGGTTGGGTTTTTTTTTTTTTTTTCTTTCTGTTGTTTAGCAAAAACGCTCTGAAATTGCTACGCACGGAAATTTGGGCTGCCAAACAAGTCACTTTACCAGCGCGTGCCGCAACGAGCGTCTCTTTTGCAGAGAGATCCTAAAAAGCCTACGACGACGGAGGCGAATCGCAGCTTTTGCAAAGCAAGCAAAAAGCGAGTTTGCTAGGAGTTTGCAGGGAGTTGTTTGTGCCCTTTTGCAAATGTATTTTCCAGGGGGAGCGGAGGAGCGAGGTTGCCTCAGAGGCAGGAGAAACTTCCTTGTTCCCGTGCAGGGAGCACTTTGTTGCTGCTGTTCTGGGATTGTTTCACCGTGGGTTGCAAGATGGTAACTTTGGAGCATCTGTGTTTTGTAGCTGTGGGAGGCGATGGGAAGCTCCAGCATCACAGGCTGTCAGTGCCCGGGTGGGGATGGAGGAGCCAGGGAGGATCCTGGGGCGGGGAGGGGGGAAGAGAGCTGAGCTGCCTGCCCGCTTCCCTGCGCTTCTCAGAGATGCTCTCCAGAAACCCACCGTGTTTTTATGTAGCAGGAGCGGTTGGTGATGTTGTTTGCAGACCTTGTCACGCAGGTTGAGGTTTCCCCTTCCAAAAGGGCTCCGCTCTACTTTCCCATCCCATTTCCCCCCTCCCCAACCCCTCCTTTCTCCAGCCCCTGCCAGGACCAAGCTTTGCTGCTCAGGGAGCCAGCAAACTCCCGTTGCAGGTTATGGTGGTGAGGAGGGGGCCGGGGGAGAAGACCGGGGAGGGGAGGATTGTCATCTCTTATTAAAATAGCAGAAAACTTAATATTAATTAATTATAAGCTGCTTGGAACGTGGCTGTCAAACAATGATGGGACTTGGGTGGCAAAATCCAAGAGCTGCAGTGGAGTGGTGTCAGCCTGTGGGATTTTCTGTGGGGTGGGAAGGGATGGAGCCATTGCAAAATGGAAGCAATCCCCCCACCCCGTGCATCTCTCTATCTCCAAGTTTGCTGCCTCTGGGACAGGACAGCTTTTAAAATCAGTTTGTGCCCCTGGTGCTCCTGGGGAAGAAAATGTTGTAGCAGAGTGACCTGGTGTCTGAGCAGAGCAGCAGCTTCTCCTGGTTGCGTGCCGTGGCCATGGGGATGGAGGGGGGTTGCAAAGGTCTCTGCAGATCCCTCTGTACCTGGGGTCTCGCCCCTCTTCCCTCGTTTCACTTTTTTTTTCTTTGCCTTGGAGGGTTCTGCTTAAAAATGGGAAAAGCAGCCTAAAATGGCTCTTTCCTTGCAAACTGCGCTTTCTGATGGGAACACCTTGCTTTGTGTCAGCGTTGCTTGTTTTTAGGCTCTGCAACCGACACCCCACCCGAGATGGGGTGACCCCCCCCCACTCCCTGCCCGTGGCTCTTTGCCAGCCAGGGGACACCCACATCAGCCAAAGGGGCTGTATTTATGGGATCGCTTTGCTCCCCTGCCCCCCCTCTTCGCCCCTATTTCCCTCAAAGAGAGGGGGTCCTGTTGCTGCTCAAAGCCCCTGCAGCCGCCTCGTGCACCCCTCCTGCACACCAGCCAGGTTGCATTAGGGTTAGCTCTGGTTGCACCAGGCAAACCTCCCCCGAGGACTTTTTTCCCCTGCAGTGGCAGGGGGGTGCTTGCCAGGATTTAGTGCAATTTGCTTTTCCTCCCAAGAAGCCTTTAGGTACAAACAAATTTGATTTCCTTTGCTGGGGGCAAAGGAGGAGCAGGCGAGGCAGGTTTTCTCTCTGGGGTTGGGTGAGCAAGGATGCAAGTGGCTTTTTTTCTCCCTCCTTTTTTTTTTTTCTCTCCAACAGATTATTTATGGAAGGGAAGAAAATATTCTCACAAGCCTAATAACTTCAGTGCTTATAAAGGATTAAGTCCTAATAACTCCTGTGATAAGATGGAGGCTTGGTGTAATCTGTTACTAAGTGAAAATCTAAAAGCCATTTGAATAGATACAGCGAAGAGCTATCGAGAGACTAGCACATTGTAAACAACACGGAAATACCTTTTTAATGATTTAAGAGGGCGCACGGGGTGGTGGGACAGTAGGTGCATTATAAGCAAGGCAGTATAATTCCATTTATATATTGAGAAAACATGTACAAATATTCAACAGATGCTACAAGGACGTTGCAGAGGTGGAGAGTGTTTCGCACAGATGTAAGAACATCTGTAGAAAGTAGTATATAGTTATATAGCTGTGATTATGAGTGATAATTGACTGGCTGGACAGACAGTTGATGTTTTAATGAAGCATTTATTAAAACTTTATGGTAGTGTTACTAGAAGTAGAATAAACACCACAACTGTCAGTTCTTTAGACTGGGGATGCTTTTCCTCTTCCCTTGGCTTGTGCTGTGCCGAGCGTGGCCCGTGAAATACATATATGTATTTTGAGCCACTGTTTCTGGCCTTTCACAGCCACGGGGATGCTGGCCTGATACGAGAGCATCAGCGAGGGGATGTGACATTACCTTGCTGAAGGACAGGACATGGTAGAGAAGGTGCCGTCTTGTTTCTTTAAGGACTTTTTGCTGGCTAAACTCACGTTGGTGTGGGGTAAAGGGAGGTATGGAGAGCGGCTGAGGGGGTCTTCGAGGGTGGTGGTGGTGGTTGAAGGAGGTGGCTGGTCCCTGACTGTGTCCAAGTGAGAAAAGAGTTGTGGAAAGCTCCAAAACCTGGGACAAGTAGCCAAAACTTGAAGCAGAGGAGCCACAGGCGTGTTTCTGAAGGTGCACAGAGAAAATTAATGTGGTGACCACAGGTTTTAGATGACCTGAAGGCGACGGAGGTGTCAGAGGTATTTTATTACTGTGAATATTGACACATACAGAGTACATCAGCTGGTGCAACAGGGCCCTCAGTGCGGAAAATGAAATGCTGCCGCTGTTGTTAATAGCGATGGTATTTGCAAATACTGAGTTTGTTCTATCATTGTAATGTGCTGGTCCCCGGGAGCAGGTTTTTTCAGGATTAGAGTAGCCGATGGTACCTTGTCAATATTAAATCTCATCATTTGAACTGTCGATGTTTGCACGACAGTCATCTCCGATGAAACCAGTCAAATCCAATCTATGGGTTTTCTGCCAGCAGATTTCTCTTTACTTTATTTTCTGTGTCTCAGGTATGACTCCTCCAGTGATTAAAAATGTTTGGGTTGCAAAACAGGGGAATGCAGAAATATGAGCAAAGACTCTGTCACTGACATTTAAAAAACTCCTGAAAAAGTTTATTTTGAGATTGGCCTTTTGCAAGATCTAAACCTTATTCTTGAGAGGGCTGGTTTGGAAAATGTGTTCACAGTTAGTCCATTTTTATGAATCAGAAGCATTTGCTCTAAAATTAAATAGTAATAAAAAGAAAGGGGGGAAAAAAAAAAACCCAAGCAGTTCTTGACAGCTGACCGAGAGATCATTTCTGAGTAGGTGTGAGGCTTAAAAAAAGGTATGTGCAGAATCCTTGCTATTTTTACTCTCACTCATGATTCTTGCTTTCATGATTAATACTCTTAACATCACTGGGTGGCTTTTGCAGGGGAACTTTGTTTTCTTGGGTAAATGGGTCCTGAGACCCAGTTTGAATATAAGTTATTGGAAAGTTTCACGTTTATTTGCTTGACAAGGAAGATGAATTCCCTCCACTAAAATCCAGGAGGTGACACTCTCCTTGCCCCTGCAGTGTAGGAGATCACACCAAGACGATCTTAAAGTCTAAGGAGCCATAAATCCCTCGCCGGGACTTTTGGGTGGAAAGCAATAGCTTTCCTGGATGCATTAAAAATATCCCTTTAAAGAAAGGACAAGAAAAAATAGTATTTAACTGTTTCTCAGAAGGTGTTTTGAGCAAAGTGCAGGTGCAAGACCAGACTCCACCATGCACCGTTGTATGGGTGATGGTGGGGCATTCAACTTGGATGTCCTGGAGCAGCTCGCATGTTCACCGTGGCATCTCTTAGAAGCCACTTGTGGAATGAAAGGGGAATCCAATTTGTTTTTTCTTTGAGAAATGGGGTGGAATTAGCCCCGTAAATGTGATTTGCAGGACTCTGAGTTAAAACGTCTTGTGGAATTTAGTTCTGGACAAACCTTGGCAGGGGTCTCCTGGCTGCCCTCACATGCCCTCGGCGAAGGGAAGGGTCCTCCTCTTCCTGCTGTGGTACCCAGGAGTGGCGGGAGATGGCTGCAAGGGATGGATCTTTTTTTTTTTGTGGCAAATCCTGGCAGTCGGTGAAGCTGCTTCTGGACGTAAAGCTCTGAGAGGGATGTAAGCGCGTGTAGGACTAAGCCCAAATGCTGATCAGCTGTGCTGTTTAAATGAACCAAACAGTGCCAAAACCTAAAATGTCATTTTTCCTAAAAAGCGTTGGAATCAGATGGCAGATGTTTCCTGGATTCTGGTTTGCATCTTGTAATTTTTTCGGAAAACGGCTCTGACTGCTGCAAAGCACCGCAACATAGAAGGCAGAACTGATTGCCCCGGGCAATGGGAGTTTTGGCTGATGAGGGACTTCTGAATTGGGCCCTAAATTAAGTCCATGAAAACAGTGTTTTGTGTTTCCCACTGATGGCTTCTATCGCTTGGCTGATCGGTCCTGTTCAGAGGGTCTGACTGATATTTTTTTGTTTTTTTTTGATCCATGTGGCTGGTGTTTTGAGATGATAAGCATCAGATGAGATGTTTCGGGATGATAAGCAGCTGTGCGTGTTCAAGTTACCCACGTAAAAGGCTTCCTCGTTTCAGCTCCGTTTCAAACATGGAGGTGGGAGAAGACGGGGCGTTGCCGGTGGTTGATGTTGCTGTGGTGCTTCTTCCCTGCAGTTCTTTTGCCTGTTGCAGAGGGCGTTGGGGATATTGATTCGGTCTTCTTCATGGCCCTGATTCAGCTGAGAGCTTTAAAAGATGCCTAATCTTAAATATGCCATATTCCCCAAGTAGTTGGTGTACGTTGGGTCCTTAGTATGGGTAGAACCGCTTTACCACAGCAGGGCTACATCATGGAAACTGCCTGTTGAATCGTGGAGAAGGTGACAGCCACCTAGTAGGTGACAGAACAGCTGGAAACAGAGGGATTGGTACATGGCGACCTCCCACGCCCTGGCCTGGCACCTCAGGCTGACATTTATATCTGTGGAAAGAGGATGTAAAATAGCAGGAGGGGATTTTACAGCGACTTGGAATGAGCGTCGGTCAGGCAAACGCAGGGCAGGGGAGAGGCACCCGCTCACCTTGCCTGGCTGTTTGGGGCCAGATCCTGCTGTCGGCATCCGAATCCGGGAGGCTCCCCCAGCCAGGTGATGTGGGCGCCGAGGACGTGCCATGCACGTGTGCTGCGTGGGATGCTGAAGGCAGGGACGTGCAGGGTTAGCAGGGGCGATGGCAGAGGTATCAATGGCAGCAATGCCTTACAGCCCTTGGGTATAAAACATCCAGCTCACTCGGGAGAAGGGAAGTGCTTTTAATTTTAGAAGTTTGATCTAGTCCCTAGTGAAGTTTGTGGCAGGTTTTAGCTCTAAGTCCAGCTCTAGGTCCTTAGGTTGTATTTACACGTAGGGCAGCTAAGAGTGGGATGCGTACCTAAGTCTGTGTGCCTGTCATTGGTCTCTCTTTTTTTTTTTTTTTTTTTGCCTAATACTGCAGAGCTTTTTGCTGTAAACAAGCTAGTTTCTCTAATTAGGTTTATTTTACTTTCTGTTATCTTATCTTACTCCTATTTATCGCTGTGTGTATCCTGGACTCCGGGGTGTGCCAGGTAGGGAGGATGAGGAAATTGCTTTGTGAAACAGGTTTGTCTCTGTTGGCATAAAGAGTATGAGGCATTCGGCACCAGTGCAAGGAGGAGAGCAAGGACCTGCTGAGTTACGGAGGGCTGTCACCACCTCGCGTGATCCCTTTTCCACCATGTGGCTTCAGAGAAGTTTGGTTCCTGTCCTTCTTCCCCTTCAGGATGGACAATCCAGACCGTCCCTGCTCTGATGGTTCCTCTAGTTTCCCATTTTTGCATGTTTTCTCTCCAGGCTTAGTCATTTATTTTCTGTGCTGCTGCACAAATGATACTGATGCTTGACTTGAAGAGCAGAAAGATCAGCCCTATTGAGTGGCTGGAGCAGGAGGGCTGGAAGGGACTTCCATGGCTTGTACAGACCACCTCTTACCCCAGGGTGGGATTAACTGTACCAAGATCTGTTTCTGGACAGATCAGCATCCTAACCTCTCCAAAAAGCAAGGCTCTGTGCCCTTCCCAGTCTATCCCTCTTCTTCACCAGATCCGTTATTAGCGATTTCTTCTCATGCCCAATCAAATGTCCCCTCCTGCAGTTTAAACCCAAGCCTTCCTCTTTGATCCACCAAGAACACAGAAAACAGATTATGCTCTTTCCCCATTCAGCTGCTTTTTATATATTTGAATATTGTGAACATTTCTCATTCTCCAGATTAAATGGGATTTGTTTCTTCCACCCTAGAGTACATCTGAACCAACACAGTGCTGTTCAAAGCAGTAATTTGCCCTTAATAAAATCCTGTGGGGTGTTCAATATGATAGAGAAATTGTCACTGGATATAAGTGAAAACATTTGGCGAGGGAAGCTCTCAAATAAATAATTAAAAAAAAAAAAAAAAAAGGACAGGAATTTGGAAGAAGTGATCCTTAAAAGGTTTCCAACTGGTACTTTGTCTGAGAAGAGAGACAGGCTCTTTCTCTAGGAGGTGAAAGCTGTTCCTTGATGTGTTCAATAGCCCTTCCAAATGAGCCTCCATTTGCATTGTGCAGATGCTCAGGGGGTGTAAATATTGTGGCAGGCTGCCACTAGCAATCCTGCCTGAAGTATGGTTTTATTTAGGAACCTCTGCCTAGAGAGGCAGTCTGGCTTCTCAGCCACAGCGTTAGTTAGTCCTCTGCATTCTCATGTTAAATGCAATGGGATGATTTGCAGCATTGGCCATGAACTAGCTTTTTGGGGAGCTGGAGACGGCGTTTATTGCCTTACATTGCCTGCGTGCTCTTGGAGGTGGTCTCAGCATTGGAAAAGGTCACCTGCATTGCTTAAAGCAGGGAATGGAGATCCAGACTTTCAGACCCAGAAGGGAAGACTGTTGACTTGACTTGAGCTGTAAAAATCAGAGGTTGCGTGTGTTGTGATTTGCAGTGTGGCTACTGGGAAGACTGATCTCAGTGTTTACTGGGGCTGGAATCCACTGGGACACAGGTATCTCCAGGCTAGCAGGCAATGGAGGCAACCAGAAGGGCTGCAGGAGCGCAGTGTTGGGTCAGAGCCCCAAAGGGGAAAGGAGGTGCCGTGGAGAAGAGTGCTTGAGGGTGGGCAGGATATCAACTTTGTGTTTTTTGCCCTGACTCTTGGGTGATGCCTGGTCTTGTATTGTGTCCCGTGGGTGAGAAGATGCCTTGGTGGGTCACCTGAGTAGGGAGAGCATGATTCAGGACCAGTCTTGTGGCAGCCAACTTGCATGAATCCTAGATCTAATCCCACAGGGTTGAGTCCCCCTTCACCCTGCTCCACATATGTAGCATATGGCATCTGAGCATCTCACTTCTTCAATTTGCTGGCAAATTTGGATGGCTAAAATCTTAGCAGGTGCTGTGCAAGCACAGGCATCCCCTGAGGGTTGTTCCTCTCATCCGAATTTTGGGTGTCGGACTTGGACCACGCAAATCGTCCTTTAGAGATGCTTTCTCTTGGTTAGCTGCAAATGATTGACTAGGTGAGGCAAATCCCCCCTCAGGTGGGTAGGATTGGTGGGCATCGTTTCTTGTAGTGCTGTTTCATGGGAATTTGCTGTGCTGGAAAACCCGGAGGTGAAGTCAACAATGGAGTCAGGACCTGGTCCAGTATCACCTGTGTCCTACCTAGGCTTTTGCTCCATCTGCTCGGGCCTAGGTGCTCTCATTTTACCTGATATAAAGCCATTTGGCCAGGTGGGGGACATTAGCGACAACATAAAAAAATGATGTGTTCTGGAAGTGGGATGGAAGAGGAGACAACTGGAGTGACCGTCTCAGCTCCGGGGTTGGGTTGAGGCAGGGCAAGTCTCAGCACAATCTTGTCCTGCTTCCTGAGAGCCTCAGCACCCATTGTGGCTGTTTCCTAATTGTTCAGGCAGGTGGATCTGGTCTCGTTTTTTGGAAATGGTTTCCTGGAGCTCTTTGCAGTGGCTTTTTCACTCATGGTCCTGCAAAAGGCTTGAAGATGGTAAAGGCTACATGAAATTGCACATGGTAGCGCCTGGCTTTGAGGGGACTGGGTGAAATCAGCAGATGTATTCACCGGGAAAGTCTTCTGGGGCCACCCCATGTTCAGCTTCCCTCCAACTTGGCTGGAAAAAGAAATGCGGATTCCTTATATCCCAACATACCTAGGATCAAGCTCTGGAAATGCAGTGAGCCCTGGAGCTGCCCATGGACCCACCTCCACGTCCACCAAGGACATGGAGTCATGCTGGCAGCCCTTTCTGCAGCGCTGCTGTACTCATCAGGTGGCTCCTTACTGAGAGGTGGGACCATCTCAAGTCAATGAATGTTACTGAATATTGGAGGCAGGGGCCAGATCTTTGGGAAAGCAGTGGGATTTACACTTCTCCACCATTCAGGACTCAGTGGTATGTTGGCACCACTGATGCACTATCCAGGCAGGAGGTTTCAAGGATGTAAGATCTTTTCTGCATCCTCTGTTCCTAGTAGCCTGACTTTTTTACATCAATCCCAATTAACCAAGCATGTGTTGGAGGGAGAACCTAAGTTTTTCGGGACTAACTCTAAGGGAGAGCCGCAGGGTGCTGAATTTGTGTGTGTGGGACCTCTCCCTACAGGAGCTTACTCCAAAGGAAGGAAAAACAGGGTGGAGTACGCAGGAGATGAGAAATGTAAAATGGTGCGAGGAAGCCAACGCCGGCACTTCTACAAAGAGCCAATATTGATAGAGATGACAAGGCAGCGTGTTTGAGATAATGGTGCAGCTGAGACCGACAGCCGTGGGAAGAAGAAAATAAAAGAGATTTTTTTTTTTTTTTCACATTGGCTGGCTTTTTCTGCCTGTGAATTAAGAGTCTGGATCTGAATTAAATACCAGGGGAATGGGAGCTGCGTGGTAGAAGAATCGGATCGGTTTGAACCACCACTGTGCAGAAACAATGAACAAGGGATCTGAAACCAGGGAATTTCCCCCCCTCCCTGCTCTTTCAAATGCACTTCATAATATTTTTCTTTGTGTTCCTGCCTAGAGTAGTGTCACCTTGAGCCTCTTTTGCTGTTGTTTCCCATCCCCTGGTTTACAGGCTGGTGATGTGGCTTGTGGTCCTTAATTTGGTTTCCAGTGGACACAGGTGTCTTCAGACTGACAGATAAATCAGAGTGCAGCGGTGTGTGCTTCTTGTTTAATGTTGATGATTGCAGGCCAGTCAGCATGCTGCTGTTAACAGTATGGCTGGGGACTCTGTTTGAAGTGTTAATTAGCAGCAATTAATAAGAAGTGAAAAATTAATACCCTATGTCAGCGTTCTCTGCTAGTTAGTTACATCAACACCAAGGCTCAGAGCTATCTTGAAGCTTATGTTTGCATAAGAGTTTGGTCTTCTTGTCACATCATATTGGGAAAAGACGCTCTCCTACCATAAATGGTAAACTAGTTATTCCCAAAATAAGAAAACTGGATCTGTCAGAGGCTATAGCTTTTCTTGGCATATGGATGCTCTTGACATGACATTTCAAAAACAGTAAGTTTTCCATAGCTTAAGCAAAAAACACATTAAAATAGAGTTAAACAAACAAAAATGTTGACGACATTGCTGAATCTGGCTAAGAGATTCTGCATTGCCCCCTTTTAATCGAAGTGGGCTCAAGCCCAGCCCCAGACGTGGCCACCGAGGATGGATCCCAGCCATGGTGCAGACACCTCGGACAGGTTCCTGCTGGTTTTCCCATCCATTTTCCGTTTCTGATGGGAAATTCCCTGACCCAGGGGAACAGGCGTTTTCATGGGTCTGGTGGCAGATTTGGGGCTTGACTGCATAAGAAGCAACAAATACTGTCTTCGTCTGATTGGACACCTTCAGCTTTTTATCAGCTCATAACTTTGTCTTATCAGCATCATAGGAGTGTCACAAGATTTAACTATGCTACCAAGTAGCTTATCTTTCTTCTTGGTATTTATATTGTTACCCCTGAGTTCTGTTTAAGATGATTGATTTGTTGTGTTTAAATTGATCTCTCTGTTTCTCTCCGTTCTTTGAATTTTTTTTTAATAGACCAAGATTACCTTCCATCATTGTCTGGTCCTAGGCAAAAATGAAAACAGCTGAATCTACCCAAGTTTTAGCTTCTGCTGACACCTCCCCTCCTCTCACATTTAACAAGCTTGATGTAAAATCCTGATACTTAACCAATTTATTATTAATGATATTTACAGAAGTATTCTCTACCAAAGGAGGAGTGTTTTTTGACTTTCAGTAGACTGATTGCTTCTAGATTCATAGTTAATTGAAACTTAATATACACTGGGGATGAGTGATATATATGTTCTGAGGTTAGCTGCACTCAAAATACTCATAGTATATAACACACTTAATTCATTAGCAAGTCTCATGTCAACAAAGAATAAAGATGAAGTGCTGTAGTGGCCATCGCAGTGGGAAAGTGATCATTATTATTTATGGAGTGCTCAAAGTATACTAAGCACTTTGTAAAGAGACCAACAAGCATATTGCTCTGAATTGGTTTACAGTCTCCTTTTTTAAAAATATTTGTTTCCTTTCATTAGCACGTTCCTTTGGGGTGGGGAGCACAAATTGCTGATGGGGGTCTAACTTTGCCCAAACAACCTTCAGTTGGGGGTTGTATCATCTGTCTTGGTAATTTGCTTTTACCAGTGGTGCTTTGTGAAACAGCCATGGTTTTATCATAGGTATGGTTTTATCATAGATTTTATCATGGATATCACACTTGCACTTGACATGCTCCTCATCTTTTTCAGTTCCTCCTGTAACTGCTCACACATGTCCATTTCTTCCTTGCAATTTTCATTGGAACAGCCTTAAAAACTGGGAATGAAAAATCTACGACAGAACACTCTCCCTCTTTTAATTTTATAACCACCATATCTGGTCTTCCTGAATATGCCTCCTGAGTAGTAAAAGTTGAAAAAATCCTATAAAATCCTATAATATTTTTACAATCTTATTACCTCCTGCTTTGCCTGGCCTCTGGCAGTAAACTTTTTTCCTACTTTTAGTCACGCTTCTTGCAGAGCATTTGGTGTCGGTGCTGCCAGCACAGTTCTCTCTGTCATTCAGGTCTTGGAGGCATCCACTAATAAGCAGGACCAGTCCTCCACATCATATATTCTGGACACAGACTTTCCCTACTATCTGTCTTTGCTTTAGCATATCTGGTGTGAATAGCTGGTTCCCTCTGTGCCCATAACCCGAGCTCTTGGTTTCTCTTTTTCAGTCCTCCTTCGATACCTCGTAATTCATTACCATCTCAGAGAGTTTTGCTGAAATGCTCACTTTGGAGTTCTTTTTAATCTACTCCTAAAGGTGCATCTCTGGGTATTGCTTGTCTGGTGGCTCACTGTAGCTAGAAATATAGTTCTCATTTAGTCTGGTGTCTGACTCAAGATCTAGTCAGTCTGTATTCCCTTTCTCATATCATTTTTCATCTCTGCGTGTTTTTATTCTGCTTTGTATTTACTATGGTCATTCCTTCTAGAAGAATCTCCTCTGCCAATGTAACCCAATCTACACCTGAGTTAATATTTGCTACCCTGCATGGTACTAACTGGTGCCTGACCTTATGTCAGTCTTCATTCAAACAGCAGTTGCAGCCAGCGTTATTTCATTAGGGTATCTGCATTTTGCATGCTGAACTTTATTTTCTAGAGTTATTCCAATCTCTCCCAAGTATTTTCCCTCCAGTGTTTCGATATCACAAATCTCCCCCTTTGGAAGTTGGAATATTTATGGAGTCAGATATATCTCACACAGTGTTAGCCATCAAAAAGTGGGACGTCAAAGGCTGGACTTGCGGGGGGATGGTTGAGTTGGCTTTTCCTGGCTTTTTTTTTTTTTGTGGCATGGGTTGTGCCACCTTATGGGCTGGTCCTTCCCTCTCTGTTGTGGTGCAGGAAGCTGGACTGAACTTTGAGATGTGAAGCCTGTGGATGCTGTTTATTACCTCATTATCTTCTCTGTTGTTATTGCTGTTAATGATATTATTGCCACTGAGGTCCTTCGTTGTGGTTCCTCATCCAACTCTAGCTTCACCTTGGAGGAGAGAGCAGGATCGAAGAGTTACAACCAACATGGGATAACTTGAAGACCATTAGGAAAGGCTGAGGGAATGGGTTGGTGTAGGTAGAGCAAATCACTATTTTTTTTTTTTTTCTTTTAGCTTGTCCTCTAGGCGCTCCCTGCTGCAGGATGAATTAGGAAGGCAAGACCTCTTCCTCTGAACCATGGAGACAAGGGCGTCTTTCATCGCCACCATGCAGGAGACCCAGCATCTCTCCCCAGAGAAGGGTCAGAGCCCGGCCAATGGCAACAGGGAGCAGTTTGATTCAGGTGAGCTCTCCTTCACCCCCACGGGTTGTCTTCACTGTTACAGCCCCCTAACTGATCACCAGTAGAGGTGGGGTCAGCCATGTTGCCAGGGGAGCATTGGGAATGGTTGTACAGCTTGAAGGCCTTTTTTGAGTCTTATGGATTGGACTGTGTCCCATGGTTGATGGGTTGGGAAATTTGAGCTTTTCTTCTTCTGGATCTCTTCTACAGTATGTAGCAGCTATTCAAAATTTAAACAAAAAGCAATGGAAAACCTTTCCCACAACATCATACTGTGTTCTTCCAGTTTCCCCATCCTTTTTTATTTTGTTGAAGTTTTGTGGTTAAAGAGAGGAAATGAACATTCAGAAATTACAGCATTTCTCCTTTGTTTTGACCTTCACCCTCATTTCCTTCAAAATTTTTTTGAGTGCCTCAGGTGAGAGGCCTTCACAAACATTAGGCCAGCCAATGGAGCGCATGTTGTCCTTGGATGCTCTGTAATGCTCTGTGATGGGCACCTAAAGGTGAGGATTCACTGTGCTAAGTTTGGGCATCGTCATCGTGGATACAGAAAAATAAGCACTAACTTCTGATGATTTCTGCTGGAATTAGGTGCTTTGACTTCCCATATCTAGCCTTAACAGGAGGAGACTGTATCTCATGGTGAAGTTGCACATTATGGCTAGACCCAATCTACTTTCTTTCTGATGCCAAAATGGGAGACCTCTCTTTATACCATCTCTTCTCTTGCACCACCTCTGCTGCCTGGGCTGAGTCAATCAACTTGCCAACCCAGCAGAAAGGTAATCCAGAAAAAAAAAGTGAATAGTTTTCTGCCAGCTTTGTGAGTTGAATTGGCTAGAGGAAGAGGGAGGGCCAGAGCACATGCTGGTGGGAATGGGACCTCTCCCAGTGGCACTGAATTGTTAATTTGGCTCAGCTATAACTTGTAACTTCATCAACCTTAATGATTCTATGATTCTATGATCCTTGCTCTGTGTTTGTGTGGGAGAGCTCAACTGGTGAACTTGTGGAGAACAACACTGAGCTATCAGTCAGTCAATCTGTACAAAAGGGTTCGTTTTTGCATTGTGGTACTTGTGTTGGTGCTCGTATGCTTGAATGCTTTTCCAGGACGCGCTTGCGTTTCTGCAAGAGCTATTCTTGACAAAGGGATCCTGAGATGTAAATGGCAGATGAAAGTCTGTGCTTGCAGGTGGGCCTCCTAAAGGATTGCCTAAAGTCTACTTCCATGGAAATAGGTGCCCTCACCAGTGGTGAATCACTGATTCAACGGTACTGGAATGCAACTGTAGCAGTGTTGGGGTGACTACTTAGAAACTCTGCATACTTTGCCTTCGGTGTCTTTTGCATCTTTTCTCTCCGGTGGTGCTGTTCATGCTTTATTGGTCAGTGCTGTGCTGAAGTCCTTGGCAAAGCTGTGTCTTTGGTCTGCTTTTCACTGTTTCTCACTCAGCACCTCAGAAATTTGACCACCCAGCCTTTAGTTTCTTCCCTTCTTGTAGTGACTCTGTGATTGTCCTGTTTCCCTGGACACCACCCATTGGAAAGCTGTGACCAGCCTTTGAATCTTTGCCATGTTCACTAATGAGTTGGGGGGGAAGACTCACAGCAATGTAAGACCATGCTGGTTAAACTATGAGCTGTGGTCCTTGAGGTGATTTTGTAAGCTTCTTAGGGTGAGGATGGGCTGTTTTGCACTGCCCCTTGTGCAATGCAACTATCTTCTACAACTTTTGCCGTGAAAATAAACAAGGGTGGCACATTTGGCCTGCAGGTTGCCCATGCCCACCTGGGCAGTTCTTAGCAAGCAACTGCGTTATGCTTGTGCAATTGAGATGGAAATGCAGGTGGGCTTTCAAGAGGTCAGCAGGGGTAGGGAAAAATGAGAGGGATGTTCTATAAAAATGCAAACTGGCTGTGTTACACTGAAAACTGTTTGAGATGTGGGGAAGTCCGGTTGGTCTTGCCATGATCCTTCTAGGTTCAACTGGGCTCTTAAGCTCTGCATGTTAGGTGGGACGCGGAGAGGTGGAAACTTTCCTGTGCTGTGGGGTTGTTTGACCAGCCAAAGTTTTGGTTTTTTTCCATGGTATAAGCAGTGGTTCTGGTTGTTTCAGTTGGCATCAAAGGGAAATGGGACATGCTTATGGAAGAAAGATGTGGAGTACTAACTGCTTAGAAACCATGTTTGTCTCAAGGAAACCCCGGAATCAGAAATAGTTGCATGATAAGAACTTTCCTGGAGGGAAGTGTCACACATGGTTGCCCTCATCTAATGGATGTCTCTAGACATCCGGGAGGAGGCAAAGCATACAGAAAAAGTGCACTGTCTCTATGAAGGGGAGGATGCGTAGGTATGGAGGGGCTGTGATGAGAAACCTGGATTCATCCCACCTAAAGGAAGCAGGACACTTCTGTTACCTTAGGTAAGAACATAAATATTGTCCTGGGTTCTCCCATAGACATGAAAGAGAAAGAGCCTCCCTTCTATAGTGTGACTCATAGAGATGACTACTGAGGGTCCTCTGAACATCTGAATCTGGAGCTGAGGTGTCTTAAAACACCTTACAAAACCTTGTCATCTGATGCTGCCTGTATCACCAATGAAGAGAAAGATACAGCTCCAGAAAGCAAGTCATCCCATTTAAACACAGGTGCTGGGTTGCCTTTGGGTTGAGTTGCCCTCTGGAGCTGCCTGTTCTCCCCACTGAGGATGAAGAAAGCTAACCCTGGCTGGAGCAGACGGGAACATCTCAATCCTTGTTGCTCATGTGATGCAGACCCCTCTCTTGAGGTGGGATTCATGTCCTCTAATTCAGACATTTCCAGAGTGGACACCTGCAGCCTGATCTAGTCACCACTGGATCCATCTATATCTATAGGAGAGAGGTAGGAGCCTCTAGAATGAGATTCAGTTGGCCAACCATAGGCATTGTTTTTGGAATGAGAAGAACTGACCTGTGGTGCCTAAATTTCTTTGGGGATATGGATCTTGGTGACTCTCCCAAGGCCATGCCGGAGGTTTGTGGTTGATCAAGTCCCCCCGGCACCTTGCTTGGTGTGTTAACTGCTAAAGCATTTCAGTTCCCTATTCACTCAAAAAGTCGTGAATGTATCTATGTGCTATAAATAAGATGGCTAAGCAATTTGCCACAAATACTTTGTCCTTCAGTGAAACCTGGGAAGAACCTGTGTTGCTGGAGCCACAGGTTTTGGGTCTCTTATCCCCTTTATTTCCCATAGCCGAACCTCCCGGGAGGCTGTTAACAACTGGAACAGTTGCATTTTTATAGTGTCAATGCACGAGCACTTTAAAGCCATTGGGAGGCTCACAGATAATGACTTGTCGATTTTGTTTGCCATCCTGGGCTTCTTTATACATCACCCTATTGTAGACTGGCCCACCTTGACTCTTCCATTAAGAAAGAGCACTGGGCCTAAGTACCAATAATTGGAAAGGGAGCTGATATGTAAATAGGCCTAATGCCAAATTTGTCGCCTCGCTCTGTGCAATGCTGGCACCTGGGGTTTTGCAGCTCTCCAGCAGAGCAGGGACTTTGTTCTTGAAGCAGGTTACTTGAGGAGCGACGAACAGATCGGCTTTGTGATAACCTCTTCTCAAGTGGGCACGGTCTTCCTTGTTGTATGTTAAGAGAGACTTTGTATTTCTCCATCTGCATTTGAATCAGGGGATCTCCAGGCAATTGAGAGAGATGGGCAAGAGGTGTCCTCTTCTCCTCAGCAGCAGGGCTTTTCTGATGGATGAGTAGACTTGTGTGCAGCCTCGTTACCTGCACGGATGGGGTTGGGTCCCTTGGGCAGGTCTCATCCCTGGGCATGCTGTTTCTGCTCTGGATGCCCCCCTGCCAGATTTCTAGAAGGGAACAAAGTCCATCAAAAAACATTTTGGAAACTTACAGTCCCTTCAAAATCCTTTGTGATAAAACAAAGCAAAATAAACCACTGATACCGTGATAAATGAGTGCTCTTTTACAGAGCTTGTAAAAGTAATTTCCTGATAAAGTCTGCAGATAAAACACAGATAGAGGAGTCAGACTCGTGATGTGTCAGAGAGAAATGAATTGACAGGGAGGGAAGGCTGCAGCTCTCACGCTGCCTCCCCCTGGGGTCTTAAAGCCTCTCTGTTTGGGTCTAAAAGGAGTGATCTGGGTGATATTTTTTTAAACAGGTGCTGTTGTGAGTTTTGCTGGACTGCATGTGCATGAACCTGCTAGTGGGGCTGTGGGAACAGTGGGGCCAGTGATTGGCACGTGGCAGGGTAGGTCACGGGGAATGAGATTAGGAAGTAGAGGAGGACTTGTTGCATCCATCACTAGCATCTGTAATGCTAACGTAATTAACGTGCTGTTGGCAAATTCTGGAGAAGATTTTGTCACCCTGGAGACATTGCTCCCTGCAAGGGCTGGAGGTTTTATACTGAACTGCCTCAAAATCCCTGCTTCCACTGCTCTGTGGAGTGACTACCGAGGAAGGCTGGAGAAAAGGAGATACTTGTCTGGCCTCACTCAGCAGGTTAGAGCAAAAAGGAGTAATAAAAACTGAGAATATACAGAAAGCGTTGTGGGCTGAGGGACATGCCTCATGCTCTGAAGTAGAAGTATGTCAGCAGAAGAGAAGAGAGCCCAAGGTTGACCTGGAAATGTCCTGTTCATGTCAGATGTCCTGAGGTGAAGATGTCCTTGGGGTTGTTGAGCAGCTCATCCCAACACCACAAGCGCAGTTGGATGCAGAAGTGGGGAGCAACCAGGCAGAGGGGAGGCCCTTTTAGCTTTTTGCCTTTTGCTTTTCACGTCAGATGTTGCTGGGGGATGGGGATTGGTTGTGCTCAGGGTAGAAAGTTGCTTAAGCATCGGAGTAATTTTAAGCCTGGGATGGATAACCATATCTGCCCACCTACTCGTGGACTAACATACTTTATTTTAGAGGCTCTGGAATCTCTGGACCTGGCTCTTCTCTAAAACCTTAACTCCACAGGGTTGCAGACATTAAGGCTGAAAAAAATCCCTCATCATTTAAGTTGCCTGCCTGCATGATATAGATGAAGGAAACTATTAGCAATTTTTGCACCAAGCTCCTACCTTGTGGTTAAGCTGTGGCTTATCTTTCGGTCAAGAATGAGCAAACCCCTCATTTGGGTCAAATATCTCAAACGGTCATAGAGTCAGCTTCTATGCCTGGAGGTTTTTGCAGTGATTGCAAGAAACGAAACAAGGCCCATCCCTTATTCTACATTGAATTTCTCTATTTTCAGGTTGTAATCATGGAGTTGGGTTATTTCTTGTCTTGCTGAGTTGAAAAGTCATCTGGTAGCCGCGTTATCATGGGAGTAAATGTTGATTTACATCTTAGATGTTGATTTACATCTTAGATGTTGATTTACATCTTAGATGTTGATTTACATCTTAAATGTTGATTTACGTCTACATATTTAAACAGGTTAATTGAGTTTGAGGTAAGGAGTCAGACCTTAGTCTTGATGCAGCAGTGTGCAAAGTGTTAACAGCGATGACAGCTCTGCGCTCCTCTTTGAACTCCCAGACAGATCTTTACCTTCCACCAGCTCTGTCTCAAAAACCCTCTTCTGATCTGCTTTTTTCTCCTCGCCTATGTATGTCTGGCTCCATAGGCAGCAAATAAAACCTATGTCTTCCCCTTTTAATAATGAGAGATTCCCATTGCACAACATAATTTTCTGGTCCTGAAAACTGGAGACCTGTTGCAATAATTGCAATAAATTAACTCTGCCGTTTTCTTCATAAAACTGTCTGGGGAGGTTTCTTAATTCAGTTTGTCATGAGTCACTTTACTTACATCATGACCACGCTGATGAATGTTTGGGCAGGTAAGGGTCTCGCAGAGTTTGCCTGATAAATGCTTATTGCAAAGAGCTCATTGCTAGACTGTAAATATTTTTGCTCTGGGGATGAAACCGGGTTTGCGAGATTGCTTGGGAACAAAATGAAAACAATCAGATTTGGCTGATTTTCTGTAAGTGAAAGAAGATTTATTTTTAATTATTGCTGTGTGTGTTTCAGCGATCGTTTGAGGCCTCAGCTCGGCTCTATTCAGCGCGGTTATTAAAAAAAAAAAAAAAAAGAGTAGTAATGTCAAGTCCCTCACCGTGGGGAGGGATCGTGCGGGGCAATGGTGCAGATGGGGGAGGCATGATGCAGCGCCCCAAATCTGACATGGGGCAAGGACGAGTGCAGGGAGCAAGAAGGCGATAGCCGTCTGGTGAGGGGTGCTGGGGGATTTGGAGGAGAACAGCTGTAGTCTTGGGAGGCATGGGGGCCTCGGGTGAGATTTCTGGCTGGAGGGATGCTGAGGAAGGGCAGAAAGGGTGGCAGGACTGAACCTGGGGCTCCCCAACCCCAAGGGTTGGCGTATTTGCTCTACACACTGCTCAGCCAACAGAAGCAACTTCTAATATTGTCACCAGGGCATTGCTGTAATTAACAGTGCTGGGTGACCCCAATTCTGGGGCACGAGCAAGGCCATTGCACCCTTGTGATAGCGGACAGGCAGCCACCTCCCTTGCAGCAAGGGGGTCATCAAATACAAAATAAAAGAGCACAACTGCCTGTTGCAGTATGTCGGGTTTGTTCCCCCGCTGCCGTGAAAGCAGAGTCATTTCTGGTTTCAAAGTGTTGGCTGCTAAAGTCCCAAAGTCTGCTGAAAGATTAGTAAGAGTCGGTCAAACTAGATAAGCACAGATCTTTAAAACAAGCTTTCTGTTTCCCCTTGTGTTGATATTTATACTGGTTGCTATTCTCACCCTGAACTCTTTGACACAACTTTTGCCTTCTTTGGCTGTGTTTTAGGCTGCTTTTCTTTCTGTTGTGTTTTTTTTGTTTTTTTTTTTTTTTTTTTTTGATTTTGAACAGATGAGGGCTCCAGCATTGAGGACGCAGACTTCAACTGGGACGAGTTCCTGGAGGAAACAGGAGCCAGCGCTGCTCCCCACACCTCCTTCAAACACGTATGTGCTTCGTCTGAGCTTTGCTGGTGGTGTGTGCGTTCCCTTTTCTGGTTTTCAGGGGTCCCTGGATAACTGAACTGTGGTCTGACCATTTTGGGGAGAAATCGTCCCTCTGTGCATGCGGGAGCCTGCGTAGGAATGGCCCCCCAGCTGGTGTTAGGTGACCTTGGTGTGTTTTTCCTTCTCCTTATTTATTCAGTGCTGTCCATCCCAACCCATAGAGATTCATCTCACGAGAGTGCCTTATTTCTCCAAAGCTGTCTTCTTAATGCATGGTTTACTGTCTAGCAGGGTCACTCAGCACTAGAGCCCAGCATGGCCCATAGGAAGCCATCTCTCTAGCCTCCTGCCTGGAGATGCTGTCTCAGAAGTATGAGAACCAAGTACTTGGGTGGGTGATGCTTTTTCTGGGTGAACATGGCTCATATAGACAGCCATGGCAGTTACATGGTCTCATATAGACAGCCATGGTCTGTGGCTCTGGTCCATGTTAGTGCAAGTAGCGTTTGAAGTCTCTGATATCTTGACTGATGAAGAAGATCAGAGCATGCTTTGAAAAAAGGACTCTGTCTCCAAGCAGAGCCCATCACAGTTAAGGATATTGTTGTCCGGGACCAGCTTCTCCATCCACCACCAGTTGTTTAATCTCTTCTATTCAGCTCCACCTGTGTGATGTCACATGAGGACAGGGGACAGAAATTAAGCTGAGGTAGTTCTTCTTCATCACAGTCAAGGGTGTGCAGATGTGGCCACATCGGTAGATTTTTTCCAGAACATCTTTGTCATTCAACCACAAGACTGTGCTGTCAGAGATGTTGGGACCTAGTGGGAAGGTGTTGTGATGCCTTCATCTGAGTCAAGCCATGAGAAGTCATGGTGGTCCTCTGTCCTCAGCTACAAGTTCCCTGAGGATGGTGCTGCTCATCCTCCTACCTGACCCATCAGAACTGTAGCCCGTTCTGATACAGTTGCTCATTGGTCAGCTCCTCTTCCCCCACGCTGGTCTGCGTGCTCTGGAGGATGTGAATATCTTCAGCGTGAAGAGAAGAGTTTAGGTTGTGATGCTCTGGGCTGCTTTACACCGAGTTTGTTTGGTGGCAGAGATGTCCTTTGGGAACAAGGTAGTTGTACTGCAGTGAGAAAGCTTCCTGAAGAACCTGTTGCTACTTTAAGAGAAGTCTCTGTTTGGATGACTGTATTCACGCCATTAAACCATTTTTTTCTCCAGGTGGTTTCTTGGCTTGTTTTGAAGGGGTAAGTGATATGCAGTGATGAAACCATCTGCATCTTCCATCTGCATTTTCCATCTGCATCTGAAAAAAAGAATACAATCCTCCACCCCCCTATTTTGCTTCAATTTTAACAACAGTAGAGTATTGCAGGACGAAGGACCGTAATTCTCTATACGGGAGAATTACAGGGCAATGCCAAAGTTTTATTGTAGAATTTATCCTTGGTCCAGCAGCTGTCTGGAGAGAGCATTTTGTTCTGCTCTGGGCCCTGACCCAAATACCAGATCCAGGTGAAAGTTTTGTGCTTCATGAAGCCCTTAAGAATGTCTTTAGGTGTGTGGAGATGCACACCTCATCCTCCTGCTGATTGCGGAGTCTCACAGCACCTCGATCCTGGGACTGTCGATGAGGCAAGTTAGTGCTGGGAGCGGTCCTTAGCGACTGCTTCACAAGCTGGAACCTGATCCTCCAAAAAACTGGGTTGGCCAGGAACCTGAAGGCTGTCAGAGAAGATTATACTATCAGTCTATTAGATTCCCCTCTTTTTGTGATTTCCAGCCCCGAGTCCCTTGCCTCCAGAATACCACTTCATTTTATGATGAGCACACCATCATCTATATGGTGAACACAAGGAGAAAAAGTACAACTGAACGTGTATCCTGCATTATTAATGAGGACCCTTAGCGTCGGAAGAGCTAAGATCCTGTCTTATGACTAAGTAAAGTAGTAAATGTCACAGACCTTCTTCAATCTTAGATGATCTCCAAAGCTTCCTTCCAACCTCAGCTATTCTGTGACTCCAGGCATAGGTGCTGATGGAAATGCCCGCACAATTAAAGGCACGTGGAGTGTTGTAACCTGCAGATAATAAATGGCTTTGGCTGGGCACCGCTCATGTCATAAGCTGGAGTGGGATGAGTGGGGGGGTACCACTGACATCCCAGAGGAGCTCAGTGTTTTCTCTGCACCTTGGCATCCCCAAGCCTGAGAAGTCTTCAGGTGGCCAAGCAGACTGTATTATATTTACCTTTGTGAGTAAAAGAGGCATTTTAACCTGTTATTTAAATGAGAAGTTAATCAGAGACAAGCTTAAACCAGACTTGATAATCTCTCTGGATTCAGTAGGAGATAAGGTACTAAGAAACCTCTAAGAACCTGTCCTTAAGCATCTCATAGGGAGTAACAGGCTATGTTTTGGATGGTTTTCTGAAGGCAAAGCTGGCACCTGAACCAGTGAACCAGCATTCACCTGTTCTCTATCAACAGCAGCTAGAGGCATCCCACTGGCCCTTGGAAGATACGTTACGATGTGCCCGCAGCAGGCCCTAGTGTTTAACAGCAGTCCCTGCAGTGTCCTAGAAGAGATGCACTGGCATCTCCAGTGTCCTGAGGCAAGTTACGTGTGACCTGTAACTGCTGAGATAAATGAAGCGACATCTCCATCAGTTGGCAGGACAGTGACCCAAACCATTTGCTTCTTCCAGCAATGGGTCATACCTTATTTACTAGGGTGCTGGGAGAGCAAATCAGTTGAGGCTTGAGCTGCTGAGGATGGGTTTAGTGGAAATGCTTTCCTTGGTCTGCCTGGTACAGCATTCAGCGCTTGATGCTTGGCAAGCCTCAGGAGGTGCTTCAGTGTTGTTATTATATTATTAATTATTATAGTTGGGCTTAGCTCCTAGAAGTGCTTAGTACCTGCCTTTCTACCGTGCGTGATTTGCCTGACGGAGCTGTGCAGTGGGAAATACAACCTCATTTGAGTTATACCTCCTTTCTCCCAGGCATTAGTGAGATTTATGATGTGAAGATGGGTACCAGTCCTCTCTTAGATGTAGTGCACCTGGGGTTACCACTGCTGGAGGGGCTCTTTGGAGCATGTGGGACCTTGCATGATGGGGTATATGCCAGTGAAGTAGGAATGGTCCTGCCCAGCCAGATTGTGAAGGAGGTGGTTGGATTAAGGAGCACAATCAACTCGTGTCCTATCCCAGAGCTGCTCTTTAAGGGCAGCATTATCTTGCTTAGCTGGGGAGGGGGTCTTCCGGCAAAGAAGAAAAGGTAACACCATGCCTTTCTCATTTTGTAAGGTTGAAATCAGCCTTCAAAGCAGTTTCCAACCAGGAATGAAATTAGAAGTGGCCAACAAGAGCAATCCGGACACATATTGGGTGGCTACGATCATTACAACATGTGGACAGCTCTTACTGCTTCGTTACTGTGGCTATGGAGATGACCGCAGGGCGGATTTCTGGTGTGACGTGATGACAGCAGATCTTCACCCCGTTGGCTGGTGTACACAGAATAACAAGGTCCTGATGCCTCCAGATGGTGAGTTCTGTGTGTTTTGTTAGGGTCATGCTCTGGTATTGGGCTGGTGGTTAATCTCCAGACTTCAGTTGATCTGGAATGGGTACTCCAGATCCTCAACTGGTGTTGGGTGATGCAGTCAGGCTCAGGTCTCCACAGGTCAGCGGGTGGTTCAGTTTGCCAGTTGGCCTCTAGCAAAGGCGTTTTTGCCCTGTTTGGTAACAACCGAAGGCGCTTCTGTATGAAACCGTTCTAAAAAGGAAACTTACTGCTAAATTGTAAAGCTGTGATTTTCAGGTAGGGGAGAAAATTGTCCTGTTCTTGTAGGAAGGAAGGATGAAATTCAGAGTGAGAATAAACTAAAATACGCAAGATCGGTTTGGGTGTAACCAAAGCAGAAGTTGGCTGTGCGCTCAAGTGTTTTGCCCTGAAAGTTTAAAACCTTCCATTGCCTGATTCTTGCAGCTTTTAATGCCGATGGTAGCTACACACGACTAAAGGTAGCAAAATTTCATCATCATAGGTTAGGACATGTCCTGATTATCAGCTCTTAGGTGAACACAAGCTGAATGCAAGAGCTCTAGATTACTGAATGGCCCATGTGGAACAGTTTGTTAATAATACAATTTGATCCCCACTGTGTAAGAAGAAATGGTATTTTTTTGGCTGTGTACAGCAATGGAACAGCCGTGTATCCTGACCGCTGTGTAGCTCCAAGCAGAGGCATACTTGTCACTGTTATACGTATTCCTGCCATATATCCCATTTATTCCGGATCGAGGGAAGAAGAGATGAATATTTAGCCTCCAGCTTGTGCATACGTTTAAGAAAAGTCTCATTTAAGGATTCTGCTGCTGAAGTTGTTATTTTACTTTCTGTTGCGTGTGACCATAGAAAAAAGTATATATGCCATTTGTGTGCCTTGCGTGGTTTTCCTGGTGTAGGTGTTGCCTGACCTCCCGCTGAAGTGAGCTGTAGACACGGTCTTTGAATCAGAGCTGACATTCTTGCCTTGTGTATGCCGAACTCTGAGCTAAACTTATCTTTTTGTTCTGGTCTGTGTCTTTTGAATAAACAGAGGATTGATTGCCTAAAAAAAAAAGAATTCTTGAAGACAAATATGGTTGAAAAATCTGTTGGCTTAGCACTAGTAAATCAAGCTGATGTGAGAGGGGTTAGGTATTTTATTTTATTGGTCTCTTAAACTACCTTTTATTACGTGGATTATAATCAATGTTACCAGAATGGTGTACAGTGCTGTAAACTAAATCTCAAAATGCCAGGGTCAAGGGGTAAGAGATCTTATTGACTGTCTTAATAGAAAATAATGATTGTTTTATAACCGGAGGCAACTGCTTTTCATGGAAATGTTGGAATCTGCTCTTTGGGTTGTGGCTGCTTCTTGTGAATTGTTTCGCTTGAATGACTGCAAATGTGCAGTGCGTCATACCTCCTTTCTCCTCTGGCTGGGTGATGAACGGTATGCCAGGGTCTTAAATTTGGGCAACTGCCCTGTTTTGGTTTGGTTTTTTTCCACTCCCATTCTCAGTGAATAAACTCTATTGAATACATCTTAGTATAATTTTCAGAAAGAATAAATTAAATGCGTAGGTTGTAATTTCCAAAGAGATTTAAGCATTTAAGAGCTTGAGTCATATTTTGGAATGAGGCATCTAAAATGCCCAGGAGGATTTTGAACCTTCAGGACTTTTCTCACTTGGAAAAGAGAGAGGTCTTAAGTGGGCTCATAAATCGCAGAGGTCCTCTGGGTGTTTGCCCATAGGGTTCAGCCTGTGGTCAAAGGTGGCTTTCAAAGATCGTAGCTCCCGTTGGGACACCACAAGGAAGAGGCTGGATTTGCAAGAGTGCCCCTCATCTGCTGTAGGGAGAACTGAGCTCTGACCAGCTTTTCAAGGTAGCTTGTGAGTGCTAGACTTACTGTAGATGGATGTCTGGAGTTTGTCCTGTGCTGAGTTGCTTGGCTGATCAGTGAATGTATCTTAACGAGCCAAACTTCATTGAAGTGCTGGGAGTTTTATCTGGTGAAGCCTGCAGGATCAGACTTCTCATTGGTTATAGAGAAAGTGATGTTCCCTATGACTTCCGTGGAGGTTTTTTACCTTTTTAGCATTGCATGCTATTTTGTTGTCAAACCTTTGGAAGAAACGAAAGCCAGCTTCAAATTGCACGGAGCCATTTTCTAAGGGCCTGATGCTGCACATCTTGATTACAATGAAGATACCTGTTGGCAAGACCATGCAAACAACATGGCCAGGGTCAGTTATCTGTCACTAGGGTTTGATTTTAATCAGGAGCTGAAGGCTTTGGTTAAAAAGCAGATCTGCCAAGAAGGACTTGTTTAACGGGCAAAATCCCAGCACTGGGACAATGCTCTGTTTCTGCTTATGAATCAGATCGGACTGATCGGCGCTCGTCTTATAAATGCGATGCCAGACAAGAATGGGACAGAGTGATAGGATGAAGAATTTCATTAGGTGGGAGAGAGATGCGAAAAAACGGGCCGGTTCAGTTTAGCAAATCAATAGAGCTTGATTTAATGTTCAGCACACACAGAGCTTTTAAGGGGCAGCTGCCAAATAATTATTGTTTATGATCCCAATAGAAGGAAGTCATTTAATTTACAGACCGTTACACGATTATTTATTGGGTGACGTTAGTATTGCATCATGGGGCCTGCGAGTATAATGTCAAGTCATGTTACGTCCTCCCATGACATTATGGTGCAGTGCATTAGAATAGGACTGCTCAAGCCAAATACTTGAGTTTGCAATAAAATGTATTTGCTTATGAAAGGACGGTGTGGGTGCATGTGTGCCTGCGAGCTTCACCCTCCGCCCCCTCCTTCCCTGCAGGAAATCAAAGGAGTAAAATTGTAGTTACTTCAAGCTTTGCCATTAATTATATTTTTCTCATTACAAATCGGTGTGTAATTTGAATTGCAAACTCAACTATCCTGGCAGAATAGATCTGTTTACCATTCAAAGCAAAATGAAAATTATTTAAATTAGTTAATATAGAACTCATTTGAATGAATTGGATGTTTATTCATGAACGAGCTGAGGCAAGTGTGAAGCTGTCCTTATGGTCTGTAGCTTTGGCACTGATCAGCTCTAAAGTCACGTCCTGGGACAGAGATTTCTTTTTTATTGCATATTAACTGTGGTGTTGAGCAGTGGGTAGCTACTGCCTGATGTAGCTGAGTGTGAAATTTTCATCCTCTCTGACAAGGCCCCTCAGCAATTGTAATTCAGATGAGGAAGGACAACCTGCTTCAAAGTTCATTGACAGTGGCAGGGCTGTGGTGGTATCGTAGGATTTGTTTTCTGCACTATAAGGGTGGGATGTGACATAGGCTTTCCATCAGTTATTTAAAGGTTCCCCTTTATATTAGCCTGCATGGAAACAGGGACAGCCTTTATCCTCTCCTATGTCTTCCCCCAGCACCGTCCTCCTCCTCAGCACAGAGCTGTTTTTCAACATCCTCCATCCCTTGGGATGTTTTACCCATTGAGCATTAAAAATTAAAGTCTAACTAAACTTTCCCTTAGTAGCAATTCCTTTAACTGTGAAAGGAAAAGAGGTCTCTTGCCTCCTTTAGCCTGTTATTTCCATGTGCTGTTTTCCTTTGTTGATGACAGTTGGGTTCATGAACACATTTGCCATCGGGTAGAAGAGCAGCGTGGAGAACCTGACAAGCGTAGTAGCTAAATTATGCATTGTGAACCACGCAGAGAGCAGGAGCGTCTTTTGATTGACACTTGGGTGTTTTTGTACAGATTGCAGATTTACAGCTGAGCCAACAGAGCCGAATCTCTCCTGGCACTATCTTAATGCATTCTGGGATGCGCTAAAGACACTGGACGACAAGATTATTGTGTACACTTGTAATTGCCGCGGTGGTTCTGCTTTAACGTTATTGACAGATGGAAATTCAAACAGGGCGTTTCTGTGTGCAGATCCGCGCAGTGAGCTTGAGTCCGCTTGCCGTGTAAACCAGAAGACGAAGGAGACTGGAGATGTAAAGAAATACAGCGGGGGGAGAACCAGGTCTATATTTTGATTTTACAATGAACTGCTACAGATGGGAAAACCTCTGAACACCATCTATCCCTGGATTTGGTGATCAAGATGATCGATCGTACTGCGATTATATGTAGGAAAGCAGCCTTTACTTCTCTGTTACATCAATATAAGGAGGAATCAAGCTGAAAAGCCTGATCCTGGGTAAAGTGAGTCCCTCCTGAATGGTGCTGAGTTTCATCCAGTGAAATATGCCATTAAGAGTGGTGGACATAAAGCATTTTGTCTGCCCAGACTTTCTGTGAAGGCAAACATCATCATTTGGTCACTATTTGAAATAGGTTTTTGTGTTTCACTCAGGTCAGAGTGAAATCCTAGATCTAGGCCAAAGGAGGGGAATTTCACTGAAAGTGCTGGATGTGACTCTGGACAGGGTATGGATGAAAAAGGAGATAAGATTTGAGCCACAGCAAACTGGGTTGTCTTCAAATGACAATTTTTTTTTTATTTTTTTTTTTTTTTTTACCATTACCTGAATCTATCACAGAGCCAAATCCCGCTGTTTGAGATCACCGGTGTAAGGATCTGGTTGGCCATGTCAAAACTTACGGCATGAGGACTCATCGGATTGTGCATAGTCAAAAGGTGGTTGGCTGTGTTGCAAGACGTCAGATAGATAAATAGATAGGTGGAAGAAATAAGTTAAATTTGAGCCAGTTTTTCCATTTTGTTAGTGCTCAGGTGAAATCATCGATGGATGTAGTGGTTAGAACAGACGCTGGGGCTGGACTATAGCAGAAAGTAGTGGGATTGAGAGAAAATGGGGCGCAGGGGATGGGAACAGGAGCAGTAAGGGGAGATGGTGAGACAGGAGCAAAGAGAAGAACAAGCCTTGAGCAGTCACTTTCTGCTCGGGGTGTGGATTTGGTGTCATTTAAGACTCCCTAGGTGCACAGGAGGCTTTTTTGAGGGGCACAGCTGGGGGTGGTGGTGGAGATGTGGCCCGTACACTTGCCTTTCAGCATCGTTCTTGGAGGTCACTTGTATCCGCAAAGCTTGTCCACAGGTTCTTCAGGGAGTGTCATAGAGAGAATGGTTCTGAAAATAGATGAAGGCCTCCAGAGCTTCTCTCTTAGAAAATGCGATCACGGATGGTTGTTTTTTTTTTCTTTTAACCGAAGCCAACTTTCCCCTGGTAATCTCATCCCAGAGGAAATAAAACGTAAACTATGCCTGCAGGTCCATGATAATAGGTAGAGGGATCAGATGGGCAGGGTGGACTTCTCCTTTTATCTTTGTGAGGAGCTGGCTCGCCTCCACTGACATATCTGAGATGAGTTTGCTTTTCTACTGGTGTAATTGAGAGCAGATCTGGCCCCGGTTTAGCTCTTTCACTGAAGGCTCACCTGAAATATTACTTCCTAAGAGCTTGAGGCTGGAGAAAATCAGTAGGCATTCACTGAGCTGATGCTGTTTTACATCAGCTAAAAACTGGGCCCTCGAGCCAAGTAAAATGAAACTCGGGGAATCTTCTTTGGCAGATTGTGCTGTCAAAGACCGTGGATATTTTTGAAGTAGATAGATTTTTTTTTTTTTTAATTTTGTATCTTCTTTGCCCAATCCTTATCCTCTTATTCCATCAAAACAAAGTTTAGACTAACCTAATGTAAATAGATTGCAGGATTTCTTTATTTTAAATACTGCAAATGACTCCTAGTACAGTGTTTTATGTGTGCTTTTCAAGTCGACTTTAGCAGACTATTAATTATGCAGGGGTGACGTTAGCATAAATAACTAGTCAGCAAATAAATGTCAATTAAATATTCTATTAGCATAGTAGGCAGCTTTATGCATTGGCATAGAACATTAGGAGATTATACGTAACGAGCATATAAAAAATAGCATTTTTTTTCTTTGCTCTCCTAATGATGGCAGAGGGGATGAGAGGAGGGGAGGTAAAAATAATGCCAGCTTTGGCTGAAGACCCGGGGGTGTCTGGGTTGAAATTTGCCCTAGTAGGAGCCATCTCAGTTGACTCTGATGTCTCTTGGGAGCTTGCAGCAGCTGGAAATTGCTGGAGCATATCGTGGCTCGGCATCTCCCCGCCAGCCTTATGTAGCCCCTTGCAGACTCGCTCCCGAGAAGAACATATTTTCGTTACAGCACCCACAGCAATTTTTCCTCCCCTTCCTTGACATGACTCGGATCGCTCAGTCTGAGATGTGAAAATTCAAGTTAGCCCATTGCTCGTGTGGCATCAAGATAGCGTTGTCTTGATAACGAAAATGGTCTTTTCACTATTGTGTGAAACTGCAGATCTTTTGTATGTGCTGCTGGCTTTAGTTACTTTCAAAAGACTTAATATTGCCAAGTGAGGCCCTTTTGGGGTAAACTGAGTGTAACAGGTCCCCATTTGTCTTTTGGGAATGTAAGTAATTGTTGAGCTACTGTGCAGATGGGACAGGCTTTGCAAAAAGTTTGAGTTGTAGACTTTATCCAATGCAGAGTTTTTGAGTGTCTCCCGGTCTGCTGGGCTTGAGGTCAATCTTTTCTGCTTTGATTTTCCTTTTAATATAATTTTTCAGGTCTAGAGGCGCAGTTGCAGAGAACCTTGCAGGAATGAGACGCTGGCAGGTTTGTAAGATGGACTCGGCAGTAAATGATTTATCTTGGTGTTTCTGTTGTGAAACAAAGAAACGCTGTGTGAGTGGGAAATGCGAGGTGTGTGCTTAGCTGGGACCGCCGTGAGTGATGGACACTATCGAGGGGAAAAAATCAATGTTTGGTTAAGCATAGGTCCTTTTGCTTCAAATTTTTTGGGAGTGCGGTGGAGGTGGTCCTTAGGGAACATCCCTCCCATGAGGCTCCCTGCCTTGGCTCTGCAGTGACCCCGGGGTTTAGGTACATGGCCATGGGGTGCTGTTGGGCTCTCTGCTAAGGGCAAGATTTCCCCTGGGGTGAAGCCTCGTTAGCTGGGGTCACCCTTTGTGCTTCTCTACTGAGTTTTTGGTGGAACTGACTTAGAAAAGGTGTTTTTCCCCCTTCACAAAAACCATAATTGTGAAGCCTCTTGCTTTGTTCTCATCAATATTTTCCTTTGGAAAAAAGTTGTCGTTTTTCCCCTCAAAAATGTCAGGACAGTTGTTTCTGGGATTAAATACCCAAAACGTTGTCTTGAGTTGCCCCAGTGCCTTGTGGGATTCATACGTGGGTGCTGGTCCCTCCTTGCCCTTTTGCCTGGGTTAGACTTTCCTTGTGGAGTCATCCTGAGATGTCTTCTCCTTGATGTCCCATGAGCTGCTCTTGTAACTGGGGAACCCAGCCCTTGCTGAGGATCAGGCACTTGAAAAACCAAAGCCATGCAAGATGGTTTAGGTTTCCAGTAAAAAAAAAAGCCCAAAGCTTGCACATGAGGTAGGCTGTGTTTATTAAAAGCAAGGAAAGAACACACTTTAATCAAAACCTAATTTTCCAGTAAGAAGCCGTTTCAGCAGAAGCATACCCAGCAAGCCTAGTTTCCAGGGACAATGACATCTGTTTATGCTGTGTTTATATTTATTTATTCTCACAAACAAATGGAGTAAGGGAAACAGGAGCAGACCTGACCAGACAGCCCGTGGTCCAGCGAGGCAGGGATGCACGCAGCGACTGCAGCCACCAAAACCGCGTGGGACCCTGCAGTGCACCTCAAGGGCCTGCTCAGCATCTGTTTTGGGGTGCTTTTTTTATTGCTTAGGATTATTTGGAGAAATTAAATTTGGCCTGCACGCAGATTAGGTATCAGTGCAATTTCTTAGAGAGGTGACAGTTTCACTGATGCAGTTGTCCCCGCACAGTTCTAATGCAAATTCTGGATTTTTGCACACTTATGGGTGGAAAGTACTTTCATTTATAAATATAAGCTATCCCCAATCCTCTACTGGACTGAGCAATGTAGTCAGTAAAACTATAGTAAAACAATACTACATAATTTTACGGCTAACACTGAGGATAATAGAGCACGGTTTACGCTAGTCTGTTATTAACCCAACTTGGAGCATGGGTTTCATATGTAGGTTGGCTGACAGCCAAGGAAGGGTTCAAGAAGGGGTTTCACCGATGAAGAAACCTTTCACCGAAGGTTTGATAACAAATGACTCAGACATACCGATACTGAAATGAATGCACTTTTCTGACTGCTTTTCTCTTGCTTGGGTGGACTGTCTGTCCTGACTTTTATTTCCGTGTACTGCTACCGCTGCATGGTCCCTTCCTCCGTAAACGAATGATGTTGCCGTTCCCATGGCAGGAACACAGTGCGGTTTGCAGCACTGTAACGGTCTCGTTTGGGTGGTACAGGGAAGGCTGAACTATTTTAACTACAACTGTCCTGTTAGGATGAAAGAAGCAGCACCTTGTATACAAGCAACAGCGGAGCTGAGGATCGGGCTTATTGCAATGAAAACTGAAAGCCTAATCCTTTTATAAACAGTCTGGAGGGGGACGGAGGTGGAGGGAAAGAAAAGCAGTGATTTTTGTGGACTTTGACAAGTTATAAATATATCCTGAGTGAAACCAATAGTGTGAAGCTTTATGAAAGATTTAATGAATAAATATTTCATGCCCACATGGTGCTTCTTCAGTAACGCGTGCTGTCGGTAAAAAGCAATAAACAAAGAACCTCCTTCAGGGTTTGTTTGGGCTTTTAAATTAAACTAATTTAATCAACTTTTTCAGTCAAGCTTGATATTAGTTCATTTCTGTACACAGCACTGTACTCGGATCTGTTTGTTTTCTCCTGATACCTGTTCTCCTGTTTGGAAGATGCTTGAATATCAAAGAATGATTCGTTTCATTCTGCCCCTATGGTGCGTGTCTGGGTTTTCAAGGCAGAGAGCACAGTCTGACTTTCTCCTTATCCTACAGCTTGAGGAGCCCAGCCAGCCTCTACCATCACAGCTGTAGGTGTTATGGGACCCCAGCTGAGGTTTTACGGGACCCCAACCCCCTGAAAAAGGGAGGTCACCTGACCATGATGGTCATTTCTGAATGTAAGCAAGCAGGCATCTTTTGAATTTTGGAAGCCTTCAGCACCCACTTTGCTACTGCTTGAAGGACCAGAACTAGCCAACAGTGCTCTGGAGTCTGGCCCCCGTGGGCAGCGGGGCTTGCATATTCTGCACTGGTTTGCTGCACAAATTTATGAGGGGAGGTTGAAATGCTCCTCAGCTCAGGCTACTGGCAAAGCTGGGGCTCGGGTGCACTAGTATCATTGCTTTATGGTTTACTGTCACAACAAATGGCCAGGAGGAGACCAGGGTATATATTAGCTCTGTGCTCCATGTCTTTGCAATACTTTAAAAAAAAATCCTCAGAGACCTGATTTTTCCTCGGGAACAGCAGGACTGTAGCCAATTGATTCTTCCGTAGCTGGACCATGCAAGAGGGGAGCAAGTGAGACACAGTGGGGAAGTAAAAGCAAGGGTGATCGGAGGGGTAGAGCTAACTTTGGGAAGGCATCTGTGGGTAGGGCTGCTAAATGAGCTGAGGATCTGCTCCAACGTGGACACTGATGCACCTTTTCATGGGGTGGTGGGGTCGGACACAGGCGCATGGAGAGGGGCATTTCTCAGCTTCTTTTTCCATACAAAGGAGTATATGTTCTTATTTTTTTTCTTTTTCTTTTTTCCACATCCACTGATTGGGAACCATTTATTTCTGTACGAGGCAGCTTTGGGAACTGAAATTTATCCCTCTGGGCTGGATGGAGTACGTCCCCATGAGGTTTGTGCCACACTATGGCCAGTGACAAAAAAGAGGGAAAGACAAAAAAGAAACTGAGGAAGCTTTGATCGTCCAAACCCATGTTGACCTGTTTTTTTTTTTTTTTTTAGCGTTAGGCAATATGTGAGATTATGTCTATGCAGATCAAAACCCAAGCCCTTTGCACAGCAAAAGAGTTCATCTTTTGCAAAGACTGATGGAGCAAAACTCCTTGCAGTAGTGCTGAGCTGTGATAATTGCCCGATCCGACCCAAAATGTTGGCAGAACCAATTTCTGCTGCGGCTCCCGACCTCCTGCAAGGAAAGCACGTTTTGATGGGACTCAAGCTCCATTCAGGGTGCTCGAAGGGCTTAGGATGAGCAGTTGAGACCCCACGGCTTTGCCTTCTGCTGCTCACAATTCTGGTCACAGTCCGCAGGATAACACTGCAGCCACTGCTGTGACTAAACCATTGGTTTTGGAGCTGACATTTAGTACAAGTTGTGCTGGAGGAACAAAGATACGGGAGGAAAGGAGTAATTGCAGCACGAGGCAGGGACTGTGAATGAGAAGCTGTATTTCCAAGGAAATATTGCAGGAGAAGGTTGTGAGCAGACATCAGGCTTTTCTGTGAGTAGAGATTTCCTGAAATTTCCTTGTTCTTTAGCAGCAGGTGAAATGGGGTAGATTTTTGGAAAGCGCCTTTGAGACCATTTCAGGTAAAATCTCCCTGTGACGATTGTTGCAAAAACCCCTTCCATCCATTGCACAAACCAGCAAAATCCTCCTCTCAAGGCGTTTAAGTGCCAAGGGGTGGAAGGATATAAATTATTTTACCGTTAAAGACCTGATGAGACTCCTAATATAAATTTGGTTGAGAAGACAGTAAGTTTTAGAAGTAATGACTCTGGGGCTCTGTGTTGAGACATCATCTAACTATTTGGTGCAAACCATGTGAATACAGAACAAAAAGTATAACAGTTGATATCTGTGACTTGGTGGGTTGTCACTGAGGAGCAATGTCCTTATTCAAGCAAAGACTCCTGAGCTGTGTGCCTCAGTCATGACTGTGGAGATCTCCACACCTTGAATATCCAGCAGTGCCTGTTTTGAGTTGTTCTTCCACACTCACACATCTTCTGGGGCATATGCTGTGATGCTGTGGAGCTAGAAAGCCCAGAAACCATAGAAAAATGGGAAGATTGACCCTGAAAGTATAGCAGTGGATGCAAACCGCTCATGGTTTACTTAACTAATGTCCAGCTAAGTGCATTTTTTATAAAATGTTCTTTAAAAATAATAATTGAGAAGATTGTAAGTAGCCTTTCTTGGTAATTGCATAAAATTTCCCTTCCTCAGTCTCCCGTAATTTCCCCCAGAGGACTTTTGGAATGGAAATGCCATCTCAACTGTAAAACTAGGCCTAGGTAGTTAACGTGGTGACATAATAAGTAAAACATCGACAGACTTAAGTAGTCGCCATTGGAGGTATCTGTGGAGACTTAAAACAAACTCCTATCATTCATATTCTAAGGTAGGCACTGTTTTGGGTCTTTATATCAGAGGAGGAGGTGACTTTTTGTGCATTGCTGTGGGAGCTGGGAAGGGCCAATAGCACAAGGGACTTGATCCAGAGCATGCTGAGGTTGGCGAATGTGTTTCTTCAGTGGACCTTTTTTGATCAGGTTGAAGATTAAATGATGTCTATTAGAGCTGAGCAGACATGAGAGGATTTTCTGTGCTCTTTTAAGCCAAGGACAAGCCAACGTGTCTAGTCTCATGTTTTCAGCAGAACGTTCCTTCAGATGCACCTAGAGGCACCTCAGATTTTGCTCGTGAGGAGCATGCATATAGGGAGCTTGGGAGGCTGCTAGTGGCAGATGCAAGTGCCAGCATGATCCCAAGCCAGCTTGCACTTGATTTTTCCCTCATTACGCATGATAATGTGGGCTCCCAGTCACCATCGAAGGGACTTGCTTCCTGAAGCAGACCATATGCTCCTGGAGCCCGTGGAGGTAGCTGTTATCCAGTGCAGAGATTTAAGTGATGTCCTACAAAGCATTTTCCTGATGACATTTAAAAATCAATTCCTCTAACCCAGATTCCAAGTTCTGGGTCAGTTCTGACCCTTTTGCATGACCTTGGAAAGCTTTTGCTCTGAATTCCCAAAAGGTTTGTTTCTATGTCTCTGTGTGCGTGCTTTCATTCCTATTTGATTTTGGTCACAAAAGAAAAAAAAACCACAAGCAAATAATCTTAAGGATGTGCTGAAACCCTTCCTGATCGATGGTTTATTTTGTGTTGTGAGGCAGAGCATCTACCTTCTGCGTTTGTAGCAAAAATGTGTTTTTCCCACACTGTCACTGTTGGGAAAGGATGAAGAAACGAGGGGAAAGTCAGCATTTTCAGGTCGTGGTATAAAAATGCAGCCACTTCCTAAAGTGCTGGAGTTGATCTAGAAAATGTATCCAGGAAAAACTTCGCCAAACTCAGGAAATCATCCTGCTATGTATTGTACAAGTTGAAAAGGCTGTGCCATGCCTAAACAGGCAAGAAGGAAATCCTGTAATTCTCCCATGCTAAGTAACCCTGGGAAGGTCACTGAGGAGTCCCTGGCCATGTGAGGCACCCACACCCTGGGCATTTGACTACTGAAGCTACCTTTTCCATAGGGTCTTGCTTTGCTTTGAGCCATTCTGCTGTTGTCCTTGAACTTGTCAGCCTGGACATCAAGAGGTGGCTCCATTTGGAAACCCTCTTTCCTGTAGAACATCTGCAAAATTTATTTAGAAACAAGGAAGCCAAAAAAACCTCGGAGGAATCATTGTGTGCGGAAGATGGGATTAAGAGCTCACAAATCAGCTGAATGAACCATGGCTCTACACTAAGATTTGGGAGCCCTCGATTTAGCAGGGAAGGCATTTGGGTGCATCAGAGCATCGTCATCTCCAGTCAATGTGTCCCAGAGTGATGGAGAAGCTAAAGTTTTAGAATTCAAAGGAGGTTCAGAGCACTGTGGAAAAGCTGCTGGCATTTCAAATCCTGCAACACATCGTTATTCTTGTTTCAGATGATGCCTTGCATAATGTTGCACGTTGATCTCTGATTCAGATCTAAACTCTTCAAAGTTTGGGGGATGTTTTTGATCCTGGGATTTATAGTTCAAGCCCTTTTCTAGTTTCAAGTGAGGAAAACACATGTTTAGCAAGCGCAAAATGAGCCTTGATGGAGTATTTCTTTGATGGTGTTGCGATGATGATTATGAATTTACATCTTGTGTGTAGGATGTTAAGCACCTCATGGGGCCTGGCTGTGCTTAGAGTGTACCATTAATTTCGGGAAGGATGCATGATGAATGCTCAGAAGGCTCCCCTTGGTTCTGATTTGTGGCGCTGAAGTCACGCAGCCGAGAGGCTCCAAAATGATTAAATGGGATTCGATCATTAGAAGCTGGCAATACAATTCTCATTAATTACAGAACGCGTTGGAAAGTGCGAAATGAGTTTGTTTTTTTTTTTTAGAACATATGTTTCTGCTTCGTGGGGTGTCAGAAGGTGAAGTCCTGGTGAATGAGGCTTGTTGACTATTTCTGTGATAATTTGGGAGCGTGCTGGCTCACTCTTGGGTCATGGGGATGGTTAGATTTCCAGTATTGTCCCATGCTCTGGGCACGAGCAGTGAGATTCGGGGAGAACCATGGGCAAATCCTTAAATTAGACCTAGTGCATCCTACTTTGCTGCTTGTACCTCGCAGCACTGTTCCTCACCAACTCGAGCACTGTGGCACCAGCCTCCTGCCTGAGTCCTGCCAGGGTTTTCCCACAAGGTAACCCTCTGCCTCTCGTCTCTTGAGATGCATCTTTGCCCTTGGGTTGGGGGTCCAGGCAGAAACTAGTAATGGCTTACTTTTTCTTTCAAATCAGTGTTCATGTCTTCAAAAGAAGACACGGTTTGATACTGCTGGTCTGTGGCCATCCAGCCAGGGACGTTTCACCTGCCTGTAGCCATAACACCTAATAATCTCAGATAATGTGAGACTATATACTTAAATTTTAGATAGGTTGCGTAGGGTGAGGTGAATCTAGACTTGTAGTGTCTGTTTAAAGGCAGAAAAAGTAAAAAATGTGCTTTTGGCGTTTCGCTGGGTCTCATGCATATCTGGTGAATATGGTAATTAAAAAAAAAAATCTTTAACCATTAACCAAAACTCACATCCTTTTTGTTTATTTTTAATTGATGTTTCTCACCAGAGCTAAGAAAGAGTTGTCTTAATTATTCTTCTGCAGTGTATTAAACAATACAATACATAGAATAAACTGCAAGCATCATCCCCACTAATTCTCATCTTTCTGTAGAAGATGGAAAATGAAAAAAAAAAAAAAACCCAGAATGGATTTCTTGGACACTAGGTTCCTCTATATGTCTTCTATGTTTTAGTGCTTTTGTTCATACTGGGTATTTGCTGTAGACTGTTGGCATTGCCAGGAAAAAAAGGTAATTGTGCAGTGAACTGGTTTATGCTTTATGTAAGAACATTGTGCTGCTGCAAATTTGTTGCATTTTACAGCGCTGTCTCCAAAGAATAGCCTTCAGAAAGCGAGCGCGGGATTTAGAAGTGAGAAAAGGCACTTAGTATGTGAGATAATTGGATGGAGTTTGGAGGCGTGAGGTCAGAGCCTTGGGCACAATATTTATACTGCAATGACGTCCCCTTACAGAATGGCCCATAACTTTTAGATGTTGTTATGCCATAGAATCCATTTGGGGCTGGCCTATGAGATCCCAAAGAGATAGGGCATAAAAGTACCTCTCGTGTCCATTTGCAAAGGCGAGCCAAGGGGAGAGCGTTTGGCATTTGGATCAGGATCAGGTAACCTCCAGACCTCCTTTCCTCCCCTAGCTCCACTTTCTAGCATCAGAGAGATCTGGTGCAATGCAGTACTATGTGAAAGACCCCCATACTAATTCATAACGGCTATTGGCATCGTCCAGTGTGTGCCCAACGGTGGTCAGAGATACTACTTCAGGGTATGAACCAAGCTGATGGCTATATTGCAATAGTTCTGGCTATGGTTATGAATGCTAATTTGGATGGGGATTTATCCAGGAATTACTGCGTTTTGCTTTACAGACATACCTTTTTCCTCTTCCTGCATTTCTTCTGGAACTAGCACATAGGGAGCATATGAATCATAGAATCATTAAGGTTGGAAAAGACCTCTAAGATCATCGAGTCCAACCGTCAACTCAACACCACCATGCGCAGTACACCATTGTCCCTAAGGGCCTCATCTACACGTCTTTTAAATACTTCCAGGGATGGGGACTCCACCACTTCCCTGGGCAGCCTGTTCCAAGGCCTGACCACTCTTTCAGGAAAGAAATTTCTCCTAATGTCCAATCTAAACCTCCCTTGGCGCAACTTGAGGCCATTTCCTCTTGTCCTATCGTTTGTTACTTGGGAGAAGGGACCAACCCCCACCTTGCTACAACCTCCTAGTTGTAGAGTGCGATGAGGTCTCCCCTCAGCCTCCTCTTCTCCAGACTAAACACCCCCAGTTCCCTCAGCCGCTCCTCATCAGACTTGTGCTCCAGGCCCTTCACCAGCTTCGTTGCCCTCCTCTGGACACGCTCCAGCACCTCCATGTCCTTCTTGTCGTGAGGGGCCCAGAACTGAACACAGGATTCGAGGTGTGGGCTCACCAGTGCCGAGTACAGGGGCACGATCACCTCCCTGCTCCTGCTGGCCACACTATTTCTGATACAGGCCAGGATGCCGTTGGCCTTCTTGGCCACCTGAGCACACTGCCGGCTCATGTTCAGCCGGCTGTCGACCAGCACCCCCAGGTCCTTTTCCTCTGGGCAGCTTTCCAGCCACTCTTCCCCAAGCCTGTAGCGTTGCCTGGGGTTGTTGTGGCCCAAGTGCAGGACCCGGCACTTGGCCTTGTTGAACCTCATAGAGTTGGCCTCAGCCCATCGATCCAGCCTGTGAAGTGCTATATGTAGACTTTACGAGGGTGATGATGGGCAAGCAGCACGCATGGCTTTCGAAACTTTTAGATCAGGATTTTACAACGTGTCTGTGCATCTCTGTCTACCTGCAACAGCAAATCTCTGTGCCTGCAAAGATGACTAAATGCTGCCTTGGTTTTCACGCAGAGGGGCTATGGCTTGGAACAAAGAGCTGTGCAACTACCTGGTGAGTGCAGTTTTGTGCAGGGAATCTGGTGTACGTACCTGCGTCTCATATAGGCACATGCATAGCCCATCTCCTGCAGTCACACTCCGAGGGCTGTGACCTGGGCTGCTTCTGGGCCCTTTGGTTAAGGTGCTGATTTTGCCTGGAAAACAGAGCTCTTACAATTTTATTACTTTTTTTTTCATCTCTATGGGATAAAAATGGATTTAGAAATTAGAATCAAAATACCAGGTTCTCCCCCCTCCCTGAACGCTCCTAAACTGCTGATTTGACAAGGTGTTCGTTAAGACTCCTGCGTCTGAAGATTGGGAGTTTGAGCTCTCATCGCACGTGATGCATCTCTTCTGCACATTAAGCATGGCGCTTAACGCAAGCGGAGGAAAAAATAATCAAGGAATGTATGTGGAGGCTTGGGGTTAAGTGGCGAGAGCCGTGGAGCTTGGATGCTCATTTTCACAGTGAGCCGTCACCCTAATGGACATTGATACTAATGATGGAGGAACCCCTATGGTTATATGGTTTGTTCAGAGCTTTCAAACGCTGGGCATTGCCTGGCTTTCAGAAATACCTTCCAGGAACTCTGTGTGTGTACACGTCTGAGACCATTTAACTCATCCATTCCTGCTTAATTTCGAATACTGTTGTTGATAACAATGAAATTTAGTTACCTTGTACCTAGAATTGAATTGGGCAGGGAGCAATGTTATCGCTACGCGTGAAGAGTGTACAATCTCTGTTTAGGTAAGAGTGAAGGTGAAAAATTTTAGAGAAATAGAAACTGCTTGCTTGGAGTGAAACATTGTGACCTTTGTAGTTATGCATCAGGTTTCCTCCTAATTTATTGCATAGGTAACGGAGACTAAAATCAGCCCTTTTTTACCCCATTGGATGCTATAGCAAAATTAGAATAATCAGCCTTCATTTATGCATTTATACAAGACAACAGACAACTGACCCAAGTAAAAATGTTTGTGTCTGGAGGATCTTTTGCCTTCCCGAGTAAGTTGCCAGGCAGCTGTTCTTCCCAGTTCCTGGCGGTGTAATGGGGGTGTTTCTGTTGTTTGGTACCTGGTCTGGATGGCAAGCTTTCAGAATTGTGTTCCAGGTGAAATGAATGTAAAAAAACTTTTTAAAAAGGGTTACGCATGGTAAATGCTCTGCAAAGTTGAATCATAGAATCATTCAGGTTGGAAAAGACCTCTAAGATCATCGTGTCCAACCGTCAACCCAACACTACCATGCCCACTACACCATGTCCCTAAGCGCCTCATCTACACGTCTTTTAAATACCGCCAGGGATGGGGACTCAACCACTTCCCTGGGCAGCCTGTTCCAAGGCCTGACCACTCTTTCAGGAAAGAAATTTCTCCTAATGTCCAATCTAAACCTCCCTTGAGGCCATTTCCTCTTGTCGTATCGCTTGTTACTTGGCAGAAGAGACCAACCCCCACCTTGCTACAACCTCCTTTCAGGTAGCTGTAGAGCACGATGAGGTCTCCCCCAGCCTCCTCTTCTCCAGACTAAACAGTCCCAGTTCCCTCAGCCGCTCCCCATCAAACTTGTGCTCCAGGCCCTTCACCAGCTTCGTTGCCCTCCTCTGGACACGCTCCAGCACCTCCATGTCCTTCTTGTAGTGAGGGGCCCAAAACTGAACACAGGATTCGAGGTGTGGGCTCACCAGTGCCGAGTACAGGGGCACGATCACCTCCCTAGTCCTGCTGGCCACACTAGTTCTGATACAGGCCAGGATGCCGTTGGCCTTCTTGGCCACCTGGGCACACTGCCGGCTCATGTTCAGCCGGCTGTCGACCAGCACCCCCAGGTCCTTTTCCTCTGGGCAGCTTTCGAGCCACTCTTCCCCAAGCCTGTAGCGTTGCCTGGGGTTGTTGTGGCCGAAGTGCAGGACCCGGCACTTCGTCCTTCGTCCTTGAATACCTGTTGAGGCTGGATGGCCGCAGGGGACTTGCAGTTATGTTGAGGGACCAGGTGAATGAATTGGTTGCCACCCTGCACGGCCGAGGGTGGGAAGAGATGACTTTCCCTCGTCCCTTGCCGTCTCCCACCTGTGTCTTGCTCTTCCTCCTCCCCAGTTCCCGTACTCCCAAGGGAGAGCAGTACCGCATCTCGGTGGTCCCTGGCTGTGCTTGCATGAAGTCTTACAGCAAAGGGACACGACAAGTGCAAATAGAGCTGATAAATTTGCTGCTGTTCTTTATCTACATAATCTGATTGCAATTGATAGATAATGCCACCAAGATAGAGCAGAGCTGCTTCCCGTTATCAACACACCTCTCCTTTTTATCCCTTTTTTTATTTTTAAATAATCCAGTGCAAGTAGAGTATTGACTTTAACTGAAGGGAAGTAATTAATCACGCTACTTATGAGCAGATCGTTCACTGCAGCTTGCATGCAGGATGGGTACCTGAGGCCGTTGTACTCAGTCAATCAAGGCAGGCTGATACGGGTTAATGGCACATGGGTCACCATGCTGCTGGGATGTATTAGGCAAATTTCTCTTCTGATCTTGGGCAGTTTAACTTGTAAGCAGAAAGCCATAGCAGCGGGCTCTCGAGGAGAGTGTTCCATAATGTTGTCTTTGGGGTGAAGACAGCTGAACCTACTGCATGGAGGTGCCTCAGCAGTTGCTGGTGGTGATCCTCCTGCCAGTTATTTCTTGGTTGGCAAAGTTCTTGCTAGGCTTCTTGAGCTGCAGTGAGTTAAGGGAGAGGATTGCTGCAGGTTCTTGGCATCATTCAAAAAAATAACTTTGTTGTAATGGCATCTACTCAACCTGGCTGCACGCACACACACGCTTTTCTCCCACAGCATCCCACATCCGTGTCCTTTCCTTCTTCCACCTGTAGTTCCCACAGCTGGGTTGGAGACGTAGGACAGGCCGCAGCAAGCTTCAAGAAATGAAAAGCAACTCCCAAACCACCCGCTGCTTTTTTATTGTTAAAAAGATAACAGTTAATTAAGGACTAGAGAAACCTGAGGGGAATAGTGTGTATGTCCGTGAAGGACTCAAAGGATGTTAGGAAATAAAGTCTCCTGTAGACAGTGAGACAATTTTTTGCACGTGAACTTGTTTTTTTTGACCGAGAGAATGTAAGTGGATCATTTCTGGACACCTTGGATGGCAGCAGGGAGGATAACAGTCACATTATACTGAAATTCAGGGTGATTGCATAGAAAAAACTGTAAGGGAATTCTTCAGGTACAAACCTAAAGCATGTGTTCGTGCCTTTCCTGATTTTTACTTCTTTTTACTTTTTGTAATCAAGGGGTGCTCTTGCATGCAGAAATGCAAGGATTAAAGTCTTTGCATTGGCCCTTTCTTGCGTCATGACCATAAAAAGCACAGCATGGGTAGTCTTCTCTTAGGAATGGGATCAGGGTGTTGAGGTAGCGTGAAGAACCAGAGCGCATCCAGAATTTTGAAGACAGTTAAAAAATCATGCAGAATATTCTTATTATATGAAGTAGACCATGTGGGCTAAACAATTAACATTAATTTGAAGTTCACACATTGTCAGTTTTATTTATAAAAAAAAGTGGGATAATTAACAGTTATAAGAGCTAGTAGATAAATCGGTAGCTTAAAGCAGCGTCTTCTAACAGTGTACAAGAGCTACTCATTCTCCTGTAGATATCACACTTCCTTCTAACATCTTTCTTAGCCTGTTGTAAATTCACATGAATGGGACCACACTGTACTGCTGACTCCAGGAATGTATTTTGAGCATATGTATTCTTTGATGGACAGTTGCTTATAACTTCTGGTTTCCATGAAAATCCCTGATGTATATTTTCTTTGAAGGATTTCCATATTTAAGGCAGGTGTATAGAAGGTGATGCCTGAGCTCTGAAGTTGATATCTCTTGATATTTATGGCTGCATCATTAGAAAAACAGCTTTTGATGCACATGTTTTTTTCTTTTTCGGACTGCATTTTCATTATTTTGTGATCCGATTCAAACCGCAGAACTCTGCTGGTGTGAGAACAGAAGATTGTTTGAAGTTTTAAGTAAGAAAGTTCTTTGAAGATGTCTCCAGCCCCACTTGGCTTTTTCCAGGGAACCCACAAAAGAATCCAAAATGAACAGTCATTTTTATAGAAAATGCCATTAAATCACTAAGTAGCTTTTTTAAAATTTATTTTTTATTTATTTTATTTTGGAAATGCCTAATGGGGGATCTGACTTTGTAGGGTAAGCGGCAGAGGATGTTCCCTGCCCTGAAGGACTTGGGGAGGGTTCAAAAGCAGCGTAGACACAGCCTGAGCCCTTTGCCTGGGGGCACAGGAGCAGGGACAGCACTCACACCCCCATCCTGTTTTCACATCCATCTGGTTCACAAGGACGTATATAGTTCAGCAAGCCAAATGAAAATGTTTGGATTCAACCGTTTTCTGTCAAAATGCTGTTTTATCAAAATGGAAATATTTTGTGAGAACATGTCAGTTTTGACAAATTGTTTTGATGGGTGAAGTCTAAACAAATTGTTTTAGCGTTCTATGTTATTTTGATATAAAGACATCTCATTTTGACTCTATCATTTAGACCTTTATAACATAGTTATAATATTTATATGTTAAGGCTTTTATTACATATAAATATTGCATCAGATGTGTGACAACTTTAAAAATAAAAGAAAATATTAATATTATAAGGTTTCTGTATTTTTGCAATGTTATTTACCTTTTAAAAAACTGCATATCTTAAAAATATATATATATAATATCTGTATATAAAGTTTTGAACATTCTGAATTACTTGTTTAGGAAATTTATTTTTTTATGAGGTCCTGATATTTTAATTTATTTCATAATGGAGTGACAAGAATTGCCCAGGTCCTGTCCAGCTGTAATTCCTTTTTGTTAACCATTTTTGTTCATTCCAGTCCTAGGAAGGAGTTAAATTTTTAATAATAAGAATAGTTGCCACAATGAGAGTGTTGACACTTAGCAGATTTATCCCAAAGATTTTAAACCATTTTATAAAGCTGTTTAAGATGCTGTTCTTCACTTCACATAGGAGAAAATTGAAACTCTGTTGTTTAGAGGTTGATGGGGTCCAGTGGGGATTCTCCAGTAGAGGTGTCGACAGGTTGCTGGTGATCCTGGGTTATTAAAAAAAAAAAAAAAAAACAAACGACAAAAAAACAGAACATGAAAAAACATCTTTTTCTAATGATTTTTTATTTTAAAGTATAGACAAAAATGAGCATAATTTGTTATTATTGTTTGTCTTGGGCCCCATTACTGGCGGCAGCAGCTCAGGTCCTCTCGGATGGGCTAGTGTTAGGTTGTCCTTGTGCCTGCAAATTTGTACTCAATGTGCTCAAACGGTAGGTAGATAAATGGGCATAGGTATTCAATCATGCATTAGGTATTATTTTGTATTATCATGCATTATTTTGAAGTAATGGCACACTACTTTCTCGATGGTCCCTGGAAGCACGGTGTCGGCTGTGCTTCTTATGCCTTCGCTTGTGGCTGGGAAGGGGAGGGGTATCCATGGGGTACGTAAAGGTGTTTCCAAGGAGTAGCTTATTTAGGTGCTGTAACCCCATAAGGTATTTGTGCCACTATTAATTTCTTTTACTGAATGCAGCAGTTGAAATTCCTGAGTCTTGCTCTTGTCAGCTGGGGGAGTGGTTTGGGGGTTAAAAAAAAAAAAAGAATCACAAAAAGGCAAAAAACCCCCTAATGTTCTTTCCATTGTCTTCTCCGTCTTTCAGATTTTTCCTGCGCTTTGCAGTGCACTGTTCTTGCAAAACCAAAAAAAAAAAAGTAGAAAATGAGGATTTTCATATAAACACAGGAGAGAGAACTTGGGAGAAGTGGCTTTAAGAAAAACAGCAACAACTACTAGGAGACTAGATAAGATCCCAAGAGTTGGTAATGTGATAATAGTATCTCATATTCGTTGAACGGAGCGCTTATGACTCAGTGCTTTCATGGACTGTAAATGTTCTTTTAATCCCTCATTTCTCTAGAGAGACAGATAAATCTGAACCCATTATACGCTGTGGCTGAGGCAGGGCGCAGAGATTTACAGGATCGCAGGGGCAGCCGGTTGTGCACCGGGAATGAAGCCGCTGTCCCAGCTCTCCAGCACGTGGTTAGCGGGATTACGGGGGATGCGGTGATGCGGGGGTTGCAGCGCCCTGGCCTTTTCCGACTGCTGTTTGCATGGCTTTCACGGTCAGCACGCACGGTGCAAAGGGAAAGGGCTGTTTTTGAGCAGCTCCTGGTGAAAAGCAGGGAAAACCCGGTGCCAGTGGTACTTTGCACATCGACCAGGGGTTGCGGCAGCCCCTGGTCCTCAGCTGCTGCGGCGGTGCCCAGCACCCAGTCAGGTCCAGCCACAACCCGGAGTCGTTTGCTTGGGAAAATGAGACGAATGAGTAAAAGTGAGAAAAAGGCAGGGAGTCGAAAGGGGAGAGAGGAATGGGGAGTCAGAGAGGTTGGGGGCAGGGTGAATCGAGTCGAGAAAGAAGTGGGAAGAATTATTTGAGGGATATATTTCACCGAGGTCTACAAGGAAGAGGCAAAGCCGTGGCTCAGCCTCAACCGGCCCAGCCCGGTGCTGAGTCTGGGAGTTGGTGCAGCACTGCAACTGCTACTCAGGAATTGGGGAGAGAAACGTGGGATCTTTCGCAGGTCTTTTTGTGGTGATCTAGATCCAGATGGATTTTCCTCTCTTTGCATTTAGTCCTGCATGAATGCAATCTGGAGCAGAGCTATTGGCTCTGCTATGGATACGCCTTGGCCCAGCAACGTGCAGATCTGGCCTCTGTTTCGGGCTGCTTTCATAGAATCATAGAATCATTAAGGTTGGAAAAGACCTCTAAGATCATCGAGTCCAGCCGTCAACTCAACACCACCATGCCCACTAAACCACGTCCCTAAGCGCCTCATCTACACCTCTTTTAAATACCTCCAGGGATGGTGACTCAACCACTCCCCTGGGCAGCCTGTTCCAAGGCCTGACCACTCTTTCAGTAAAGAAATTTCTGCTAATGTCCAATCTAAACCTCCCTTGGCGCAACTTGAGGCCATTTCCTCTTGTCCTATCGCTTGTTACTTGGCAGAAGAGACCGACCCCCACCTCGCTACAACCTCCTTTCAGGTAGTTGTAGAGCGTGATGAGGTCTCCCCTCAGCCTCCTCTTCTCCAGGCTGAACACCCCCAGTTCCCTCAGCCACTTCCCATCAGACTTGTGCTCCAGGCCCTTCCCCAGCTTCGTTGCCCTTCTCTGGACACGCTCCAGCACCTCCATGTCCTTCTTGTGGTGAGGGGCCCAGAACTGAACACAGGATTCGAGGTGCGGCCTCACCAGTGCCGAGTACAGGGGCACGATCACCTCCCTGCTCCTGCTGGCCACACTAGTTCTGATACAGGCCAGGATGCCGTTGGCCTTCTTGGCCACCTGGGCACACTGCCGGCTCATGTTCAGCCGTCTGTCGACCAGCACCCCCAGGTCCTTTTCCTCTGGGCAGCTTTCCAGCCACTCTTCCCCAAGGCTGTAGCGTTGCATGGGGTGGTTGTTGCTCTAAGGCAGGTGGTTCTGTGGCATTTGTACGGCAGGAGGATGCTTTAAAGCCCCTGCCCTTGGAGCTGCAGAGGTGTGAAAACAGTCACCCACGCCGGCTCCAAGATGAACTGAACCCGATCCAAAGGAAACAGGCACATCTGCGTACACAAGCTGCAGCTCCGAACGGGGCTGTGGTGTCGCTAAACCTGGAAAGAAAAGTAGTTACAAGAGCATGGGCATTTCAGGAGCATCTCTTTGTGCGATGCACGCCTTGTGTTTGGGCTGCACTGTGTCTAATATGGTGCAAGCTCTGACCGATGCTTTTTCCATGGTGAGAGCGTTGCTAATGCCCATCTCTCCTCTGCATTATCTGGTGTTTAATCGTTCAGTTCAGCTCACACCGTGGCTTTTGCATCGGTGGGATCACTAAACTGAGTCTTTTTTTCTGCTACCATGGCTGTGCTTCTCCTGAATCATATCCCCTCAGTATGATAGATTTGATGGCAGTTGGTCCCCAGGGTCTCGGACAATCTCATATTGATCAATTCTCTGCACAGTGACCCTGTGCAGGACCACGGGACTGGCACTAAGGTGGGTCTGTTACTCATAGCATTAGTGGGACTCTTGGCCAAGCTATGTCCTCGTAGAGCATCAAAGCCTCTAGAGGACCAGTCAGTGTGATTATGTTACTGTTTTTTTGGTCAAGAAGGCCGTAACTGCTTAGGATATAATTTCCAACGTAGGCTCAATGTTAGAATATCTCAAATGCTTTCTTGTCATTGGGCCTATTTGGAGCCCTGTTGTGGTGTGGGTGACAGTCCCTTTCCAAGGTGCCATCTTCACAGGTGAGCTGTACCTGGTGAGGGAAGGGTGGGTGTGCAAAGGGACAGGTAGCTTTCAGTACTTACCCCTGCTTGGAGAGGATTTTATGCATTGATAAAGGTCTTCCTCCCAGTTTTCTCAGCTCCCTGAATTGCAAAGAACGAGGGATGTTTCCTCCTACGCCATCCAGGCAGAAGTACCAGGGACTTTCTTACTATGAAGATTTCTTATCAGCTTTTCATAGAATCATTAAGGTTGGAAAAGACCTCTAAGATCATTGAGTCCAACCGTCAACCCAACACCACCATGCCCACTAAACCATGTCCCTAAGCACCTCATCTACACCTCTTTTAAATACTTCCAGGGATGGTGACTCCACCACTTCCCTGGGCAGCCTGTTCCAAGGCCTGACCACTCTTTCAGGAAAGAAATTTCTCCTAATGTCCAGTGTAAACCTCCCTTGGTGCAACTTGAGGCAGTTTCCTCTCGTCCTATCGCTTGTTACTTGGGAGAAGAGATCAACACCCACCTTTTTGAGTCTATGCAGCTCAGTAAGAGCTAGAGTGGCATGAATTAAGGTGACATTAATCGTGCGCTTGTAAATTACTGCTTGTGCTCATCACACTTTGTGGTGTGATGGAGGGAGCTCGTCAGAGTATTGCCGTTTGAAGGTTTGAAGGACACATTTTGTCCTCTGTGGCTTTTGGCTTTTGTAGGAGGACCTACCTCCCTGCAGGAAATGGTTCTCTCTGAAAGGATTTGGTGAGGAAGTTTCTTTTGCTTTATTTCTTGTGTGTTTCCCCTGCCTCCCATGGCACCACAGACTTTAGCTGAGATCCCAGAGGTGCATTCAGCTTGACAGGTTCTAGGTGGGAGAAGTTCACAGAGGTCTTTTGGGAAGATGGATCCATTGAAAGACAGAGAAAACATAGATGTCTGAGCCCCATGGACCACTCCTGACTTGCTGAAGTTATTTAAGGAAGGAAAATTGTTTTGAAAGTAGCAATACTAGTGGAGCCTAGGTCCCTGTCGAACAGGATCCTTTGTCCTGTCCACCTTCCCATCCCACCGTTTGGCCAGCCAGCTGCAGATGGGCTCTAAAAGCAGACTTCTTCCAGCCTGTCTGCAGTAGGAGAAGTTCAGTTGGATCTTTTCCTGTAGCTAACAAGCGAAAATGTGAATTAGTGGCTGAAAATCGGTGCTTCAATTCACAGGTGCTGAGTCTGATACACCAGAGAAGCACCAGCATTTCTTGAGATGGATGCTCAGGTTGGGCACCCATGCATTACACTGCCAGCTATTCTCATTTACCCAGAGGATTTTCCTTTGTTTGAATATTCTTGTTTAACATTTTGCTTGGTCCTCGAAGGCTTTTGCAAATATCGTGATGATTCAGATTCACATCATTACTACTAAAAATTAATATTTGCATTGTAATGACTTGAACTGTAGTACTGAGAAGGCTGATTGCGCTCAGTAGGCACAGAAGAAAGTGCAACTCCCTGTTCCTAAAACTTGCAGTGCAATCTGTTCTCTCTCAGAGGTTTTCAGAGTCCCTTTATCTACAACGCAAAAGAAGAATAAGATAAAGCAAACCACCAGATACACATTCGTTTGGGGAGGATGGCTCTGAAACCACTCAGAAGCTGGGAGTAGCTTGTTTTTTCAGCTGAGTCTGTTTAAGTCTGAAAACAAAGGTCACCTTGGCACTTTTGGACTTCGGAAGCCTGTAATCTTGATTTGAATGTGGAGAGGGACCCCATCTTATTTAGGTGTCAAAAAGTTGTGAGGCGCAAGTCTTTTAAAAAGGACAAGAGATTTTTTTTGAGAGACGTTAGAAGGGGGACAGACTGACAGACAGCAAGATCTGTGAATCGAGCACCGTTAAGACATCTCAAATCGGGCATCTGGAAATGGAGGCCCCTGAAATCTGCTGTCAACTTTGAAAATCCTGTTCCCCCTCCCGCCCTCCTGCCAGCTTTCAAAGTTCGAACCATGTTCCTTTTATCACATTTGTCATTCCTTAGTAATGAAGCTCTGGCATCCAAAATTTGGCTGACAACTTTGTGGGTATGAGCCAAAATGAAGTTCAACTTGCACCTTCCTCTGATGCACCCAGTGCTGTTCGCAGCGAGAAGTCTGAACTAGAGGGACTCCAGTCTCATTCATTACGGCAATTACTATCTTCTCGCTGATGCCAAAATTAAGCTTGTTTTCTTTATCCTAATGTAGATGGACAGGAACTGATGAGGTATACGCAACAGGAATGTTGAGAGAGGAAGTGCAATGTATAAACCATTTCTTCTCAGGCTATTCCTTCGTCTTAAATAATATAAAGGTCATAAATCTCCTGGAAAATCAGTGCTGCAAAAGACTTCGAGCAGTTCCAGGCTAGCTTAGGTTTTATTTTATAGAGGCTCAAGTCCAGCACTTTAAAGTTCGCTAATTTTAAATACATGTAAATGCACTTTCAAAGTAATTTAGGTCTGTACACTGAGTGTGTGTTCAAGTGACATTGGGAGAACTGGCTTTTGGGGAAGGAGCACAACTCAGAAATGAGGTCTGATGTATGGTCTGCTGGGCATGGCTTCTGTCTTTGTCTGTGGCCAACTGTATGGATTGCATAAAGTATTTAGGTTACAAACTGAGTATGGGCCAGAGTCCAAGTGTGCCAGGCACCCACGCGGGAAGCAAGCCCAACCACGAGCGTGTTTTGTGGCAATGTCATATAACTGTCCTTGCGCAAACCCAGTGCTCCCTCTTTGCATTTCTTTAATTCAGTGTTTGGCAGCAGATGGCTCGAGGATGCGTTTTGAGAAGGTCTGGAAGTAACGGTGGCGATATTTGCACTCATGTTGCTGTTTGCATTTGCAGTCTGAAGTCCTCCTGCTCTAACCACCTTCTCAGAGGTCCCACAGCTCACGTTCTGCATTGTCAAGGCATTGCGGTACCTGACACCTATCTCTGGGAAGGGCTGAGAAGTCACAGTCACCGAGCTTTTAAATCATTTAGAAATCCCACCCTGATTGGTGTGAAAGCGCAAAGTGCTTCAGCTTGGATTGCTCTTGGCTGAGTAACGTATTTTGCTCAAGTGTAGAGCAAAGGACTCCCGATTCCTTTGAGCAAAGCACAAGGGCTGCTATTAGTTAATTGTTTTGGACCTATGCTGGTTAATTACAGCCCTTCCTGGCCTCCCCTGTGGGGTAATGGTCTTTAAACCATGTATCCAGTTGTTTGTTCGGAGGAAATGTTTTAATTTTCAAACGCTTGTAATTTTTCTCTTCTATAGGTGTTGCTGTGTTAGCAACATAACTATATTACTGTGGTTGTCTAACATATAAGTAAGATTTTTTTTTTGGGGAGAGAAAAATGTTTCTGATGTAATTTAATTCCCATTTACAGGCAGGTGGAATTAAAGTCTGGTTTCTGGGTTTCTGACTGCAAATGCACAATGGGCTTGAAGAGGCATCTGAATCTCTGAAGCTGAGATTTGCTGAACGGCCTTTTGGTGCCCAACTTTTACTGATTTCAACAAGAATTGAACCAGAATTCATATCCCAGAGGCAACGTTTATACATTTCAGTTGAAATCTTATGAAACTATGTGGATACGGATCCCTAAAGTAACACAGGCTTACAGTGTTTAGCTCGGAAATTATTCAAACATTTTTTTGAAATTAAGTAGACGTTCCTGATAAATTTATTAAGTCTTTCTTCTTGCAAGTGTATTGACTCGGCAGCGGACATACGATGTTCTCAGGGTTGATTTTCTGCTTTGTGAGGGAAAGCACCTGGAGTTTTTGTTGTCCTGTCAAGGAACTGAAAGTTTGCACAGCTTTTTTTTCTTTGAGGTCATTAGTGAACATACAAAGAAACTCTGTAAATCATATCCGAGCCTACGTGGTAAGCAGGAAACGAGTGGTTACACAAGCGGTGGCCAGTTTTGTATGGGAGAGATGGAGGTGATAAGCCACGCTGTTGTAAATCACTGTCAATGGCTACAGTGGAGCAACACCCTCCCTTATTTTGGGATGTAACCGTGTGTGCGGGTTGCCCAAGGAACTGGACAACAAACCAGGTTTTCTCCTGGTTTGGATTGCAGTTGTATTCAAAACTTCAGAGCTGGTAAACCCCGAGGAAATGTTTCTAAAATACATATGGCAAGTCCATTGCAGTTTGCTGTGCTAAGCATTTCTTTTCCTTCTTCCCCCTCCCCAGCAATCAAAGAGAAATACATGGACTGGACGGAATTTCTCATACACGATTTGACCGGCGCCCGGACTGCACCTGCAAATTTACTGGAAGGCGTATGTATTAGATTGCAGTTTCTATCCGATACGGTGTCGCGGTGTGCATGCTGCAGCAGTGTTTGCGCTCCCGACGTATAGGGCTTGTGTGCTTGCAGCGTCTGTGTGCCGGCAGCGGGGTCTGATCCAGCGCTGGCCGAAAGTCGGTGGCAACGTTGCCTTGACTCTGCTGGCTCTGCTTCTGACCCCAGTGATGGGTAGTTTGGTTGGCCTTTAGGCTGGAGGGTGACACTTAGAAAGTTGGGTGCTCAAAAAAGGCTGGGTGGTGAAGGAGAGCGTGGAGGGAGTCCGTGGGAAGGAGGACGCAGCCCTTCAGTGTCCCATTAGATCCACCAAACTGATCACCTGAGCTTTCAGGTCAGGACGCAGGTTGGAGAGGGGGTTTAGCAGGTTGATGGGGACCACTGTCAGATTTATGTATATATGGAAGTAGCTGCCCCAAGGACATTCCCTCCACCTAAACATAGCAGTCAGATTTAGCAGGGAAGTTGGATGAGGTGGCCTCAGTCGTTGGTAGTCAGGAGAGAAGAAGGGTCTGGTTTTTTAGACCCGTATGGCCAAGAGCCCAGTCCGTGCAGCATACTCACAGGGTGACTTGCACCTGGGGCAGCCTCAGCTTGCCTTGAGATCTTGGACAAAAATCCCGCAGATTCACCTTGAAACTGTGGGAGCAGGGCACCTTCTCCATTGAGACCTGTCCCGCTCTCCTGTGGATGCTGCGTGGGCGTTTGGAGAGGAGACAGCCCGTCCTGCAGGAGATCATTCTCTGCCCCTCTGTATTTAGGCTGGGAGTAAAGGCATACAGGCGGTTTACCTTTGTGTAGGCGCTCATGTTGGCTTTTTGGAAGCAGCTGTGCATCCAGGCACCGTTTTTGATCATTTTGTCCCTGGTCACTCCCACAGCTGCATCCTTTTTCCACGTGCCTGTGCAGTACGAGCTGCCTGACAGGGAGAATTAATAGCATACCATCAGGGATTCCCCACCCCCCCCAAGTCTGTTGGCCGAACATCCCTTGCACGCCCGAAATAACGCACATCCTCAGGTCTGCTGCATCCCTGTTCCTGGACCACTCCAGGTGGCATATGCGAAAAACCGGTGGTGTCCAACACCCACCTCTGGTGTATGCCAGTGCCATCGCGAACCTCTCCCTTCCCTTTCCGCAGGCAGAGAAAAGAGGCAGCCCCAGGCAGAAATGCAGAGAGAGAAAACAGTGCATTGGCTTGAAACAGTTTCTGACCCGTTCCTGGTGTTTTATGCAATATATGTGCTTAGTGCTGTCCGTGTCGTGCAATGTATGTAACACCCTGTCGACAGATTTGCTGTTTGTGAGTGCTGCAGATTGTTGTTACACTGTTAAATCAATATGCAGTGATACTGGTGTTTTTGTTTTTTTTTTTTTTTTTAACATGCTAGCTATGCATATAAAGAGTTCTTGCATTATGGTAAATGTTAATATTTCATGCAAGCCAATTATGAATCTTAGCCATTCAGTTGTCAGGGGTAAGTGACAACCCATTGGCTTAAAATTTAGCACACAAATCAGAGAAGCAATATTCGCTTGTGTACAGCCAGGGATTTATTATAATAAGTTAAATCATTACACCATCGTTTCGTATTAAAGAATGTTTTGTTGCAATGAAGCAGTTGTATGAGAGGGAAAAAAACATTAAAGCCAATTTCTATTGTATTATTAAATTCTGACACTGCATTTTGCCATGAAATAATATTTGAAGAGATTATACAGGTGCTTGTAGCTTATACAATAGAGGAGTGGCTTATCATGGCAAATATATTGCTCTGAGAAATATCTATTAATAGTAGAGCTGGTTAAAACTGTACATGTGATAAGGTTATAGTTAATTTTAATTACATTTTTTACCAAATTCTCATTCTGTTGCCTGCATTTTTGGCTTAAGAGAGATGTAGTCAAAATGGGTTGCATTTCAAAATTTTGAATATTTTCAAAATTCAATATGAAAGAGAACTTCTTCCTCTCTTTTTTTTCCTAGCCACCCCTAGAAAGAACCATCCTGGACTTACTCAGATTTACAGAATTAATATTTTTAAAAATACTATGAAAGGTTTATATTGTTTAATTAAGTAGAAGTGGGACAAACGCACAGGAAAAAAAAAGTCCTTGTTTTTGATATAATTTGCCTGTGCTTAGCATCTCCTTTGGGGACCAATACTCCCAACTCTTGGGGTGTTTCTTAGTGCTGCTCTTAAAGCCCTGGAATCGAGAAATTTCATAAGAATTGGAACTTGCATTTTAAAAAAAAAAAGAAGAAATCTAATCGTTACGTTAGGGAGAAAAGCTTGACAATACAGAGATGCTCACAATCACAAAACAAAAACACTGAGCCCCTAAGGTATCGTTCTGCAAAGCATCTCATGGTTTTTTAATGCCTGCGGTTGGCAGCTTTGCAGATGTAAAGTTAAGCACATGTGTAAATGGTTGCAAAACTGGGATCACAGAAAATACTGTATGTGAGCAAATAACCTCATTTACTGGGGTTTCTTGGGCATGGTAGCTTGATCCAGCAAATCCTGCGTGCCTTGGGCTTTGATCCCAAGGCCGCTTAAGCTGATGGGAGCCTGCCATTGGCTTTGGGCTTTGGAGTAACCACCATAGACTCTTGCATCCATGGCAGGGGGGAATAATTTGCTCTACATGCCAGTAGGAGTGGGATAAAACTTTCGGTGGGAAAGATCAGTGCACAGAGGGCAATTTTAGGGTCATGCCCAAAGTAGTTGCCTTTTAGGCGAATGCCAGTGTCCAGTCCTGTGATTGGTTCTTAGCAGCTGCAATCAATGAGAATTTGGTTTGAAATCCTCCCATGTAACTGGGCTTTGAGTTATTCAGGAACATCCTAAGTGGATGTGCCTTATGAGCTGTTCCACCTTTTATTATTCTTTTTTTGTTGTTGTTGATGATGTCAGTTGAGAAATTAGCACAACTGTTGTTTTCTGTTTTACTTCTGAATTTGCACTTGGAAGACATTGGGTAAAATAGAAGAAGAACAGACTGTTTGCTGATCGCTTGGATGATGGTGTGAAAAACAAAAATAATCTTCTGCTGTCATCTGTTTCCTTGAGAAGTCTTCAAATAAAGTTTAAAATAAGGAGTTTTGCTTCTATTCAAACAGCCTCTGCGAGGAAAAAACCCTGTAGACCTCATTACAGTTGATTCCTTAATAGAGCTGCAGGATTCCCAGAATCCCTTTCAGTACTGGATAGTTAGTGTGGTTGAAAATGTTGGAGGAAGATTACGCCTTCGCTATGTGGGATTGGAGGAGACTGAATCCTATGACCAGTGGTTGTTTTACTTGGATTGCAGACTTCGACCAGTCGGTTGGTGTCAAGAGAATAAATACAGAATGGACCCACCTGCAGGTAAAGAGCCTCCTAAAAATACTATCTCCCTTTGTGGTGTTTACTGATGTTTTGAGATACTCATGCAGCCCATTTCTTCTTACCTAGCATTCACATTGCTTTTACAGTCGTTTCTAGCTGTAACACAGATGGCATGTGAAAGCCATCTAATTTGGGTTCAAAGTGGGTCAGGGTAAACTGTATTAAATTTATTTAATAAATTCAGTTTAGCTTAGCTCACTCCTGGAAGGAAGCAGTGTCCAATAAAAGCAGCTTTGTGCATTGTTCCACCAAAAGGCAGAGCTGATGGGGATGGTCCAGGGATGTGCCTGCGTGCCCAGTGGCCAGGTGTTCCTTTTTCAGTGGCGCTTTAGTGGCCAGGTCTTCCTGGCCATACTGTAGGCCTTACTGGGAGCCAGTCTTCTGCTGTCCAAATCAAGTCCTAGGTGACACCTCTCAGCGAATACTAGGCTCCATTTGCTTTCCCCTCAACCAAATGCCTCTTTCCCGATTGTCTTTCCATGGCCACGCACATTTCTCTTGGGTAGCAGTAGACCTCCATGACATTTCCCGGGGCTGGAAAAAGTGTTTTGGGACCCTCATGATCCCTCTAACACAGGTCTTTCATATTCTGCTGTAACATTGCTGTACATCTGCCAAGTGAGACCTGCCTTGCATATAATCAGTCACAAAGTATATTGAGGGTGCTGGGTTTGTTGGCCTGTCCATGTCAACCTGCCCATCGAGGAGTTATGGGGTGTCTGTTGCTAGAAGCTAAGAAAATACTCCTTTGAGTAAGGGTAGATGGGTCTTTCAGATTTAAAAGACCACAGATTTTGTCCTGCATTTTCTCCAAGGACATGAAGTCTTTGCAAGTATGTCAGACCAGATTCAACATCAGGAGATTGTGACTTGGAGAAGAAGCTCTCTAGAGTTGAGTTTAGTGTTCAAACCAGCTTGGAAGGAGGGAGACAGGGACTGCAGTTAAGCCAGTTTGAGGTCAGAAACTGGAAGTCACAATCCAGGGGCGGGAGAAGTTCAAGGGACAGAAGAGTCAGGCACAAGCAGGCTGGGCCAGGAGGCTGGGCAAGAGTAGAGTTTAGGGGTTAGCTGGAATCAGAATCCAGCAAAGGAGCAGGATCAAACCAGCAGAGCAAGAAGGAGCGCAAGGCTGAGTGTAGGGGAAAACTAAGGATTACTAAGGTTTAGCAAGCAGGATATGGGCTGGGGACCACAGCACACAGCAGAGGCTCAGGGCTACTTGAAGCCTCCTGGAGAAACACTTGTAGAGGCATTCACTGGCAGGTTCTGGGGCTGGCTTTGGAGATGCGCTTCCATCCATGCTATACTCCATTACAGCGGGGATGACTGGGAGGGTGAATTTTCTCCACCACACCAATAATATTAGTCAAAACTTTGTGAAAGTTTCTGGGCAATTGGGTTTCTCTCTACTCAGAATGTTTGGCTCTGCGTTGGTCTGACTTGAGTTGGCCAAGTTGGTTGAGTCAAGTTGGTTGACTTGACTTGTCTTGGAGTTAGGGATCTGGTTAAACATGACAGCTTAGACTGTTGCATGCATGGTCTGCTTTGGGGCAGAAAGTGTGTATTTTTCATAAATACTTGGGGCCACAAAGCTGTTTGCCAAGTCCTGTGGAGCATAGCCCATATTTGCTAGCTGTTTACACCTCCAAGCTGGATGCCGGAGGACCACTGTTCCGTTTGAGAGATGAGGTGCTTTCTTGGTTAATGCATAGGGTTTGGCCCAGCAGACCCATTCCACCTTTTCCTATGTAGGGGGATGACTTGTCCAGGTCTGTGCCTCATTTTCCTTGTGCTGTGGGTGAAGTTTTTCCACGAGTGTCAGATGAAAGCAGAAAGGTAGCCCTCCTTTGGGTAGGTATTTCTGATGTGGCTTCTGTCCATCGCACCTGATTCGGAGACGTTACCTCGATACGTGCAGTTGTTGTGTTCACAAGTCTGAGTCTTGGGTCTAACTTGACGTCTTGAATGCTTTTTGGAAGCGTGTGTTTTTCTTCACTGATAGGTAGGAATCGATATTCCTCATCACTTCTAAATTAGATGTGAATGCTGGAGAGCATGACTATTACTCACTCTGTTATTTTACAGAGTATTTGTGTTACAGAGAAACACTTTTTCATTGACTGTCTTTGAACCCTCTTGGCCTGTATAGGTTTGGTGAATCAATACAGAAATGGCCCAAACGAGATTTGTGCTTCCTCTTTGTTTATTCCGTTCTCTTTTTATTCTTTCCTCCTTTTATCCAGTTGTGCTTCCTTCTCGATGGATTCCCCCCTGCGCCTTTTTTTTCCCTTTTCATTTTTTCAGTTGTTTTGTTTCTAAACTTGTTATTGGATTCCTTATTGGCTGAAGTTGTTTATGTTTCTTCTCCCCTCTCCTTGATTTAACTGCTTTTAAAATTTCTTTCTCTTGTTCTCATCTGTCTTCATCCGATACCTGTTTTGTCTCCTTGGCATGTCTCTGGTCATTCACTTTTTAGTGAACATTGTTATTAATGAATTCAGTGCCCCAGATCTTCTTCCTGACTGCCATTGACTTAAATAGGTGGTCGTTACTTTACATCTCCTAAAGTTGTGTCTCATAGGAGCTTGCTGAGAAAAGACCCTTTGGGTCTGAACTCTTCCACTTTCTCACAAGTCCTCTCCTGAACACTGCCCCCAAGGAACTCTCTTTGATCCCCCCTTCTGGTCTACCCGGTTGTCAGGCTCTGCACTGCCGTAGTCTAGGCATCAAAAAGACAGTTCAGCATGAGCTATTGCTTTCTCTTTATGATCGGTGGAGAAAAGGGGATGCCTAAGACATGTCTAACATAGGTCAAATGAAATGACATTTTCATAAGCCTATTTTTTCCACTCAGGGTGGTTGAAAGCAACACACACAGACCTGGTTGTCTAACTTGAACATCTGAAGCCAGTTGAGGTGACTCCTTGATGGATAACAGGAACAGCCTTAGACTGTATATCAAAGCTGTTATGAATCTCCTCTGAAGAGATGCTGAGGACATGCAGCTCCTCCCAAATCAGGCTGCGTATTCAATTGCTATCAAATGAGGATGTTCAGTTCTGCAGGCTGTGATAGTGCTTTGCCGACCCTTGACTTGGATGTTGCGTATGCACCTTCAGCTTTATTTCCCTTTGTGTCTGGGCTGTGATTTTTCTGTGTTGATCCACCTCTGGGACCTGCCAAGTTGGGTTTCACCTTGCAGAGCAGTTTGAGGTCAGTTGTTCAAGATGCAGAGCATCTCATATAAAGGAGATCCCATGAATCCAAACGTCTACAGTATTTTGGGTCTCTTTTCTGAAGCCATCCACATCCTAGCACCCACTTAATGTACAAGAATGTGCAAGAGGGTCCTTAGGAAATAGCATCCTGGCTGTCTTCTCCAAATGGCAACTTGTATGTCTCGCGAGCCCTTTTAACTGAAGCAAAGGGGTCGTAGCGTGTTTCCCCCTCAGATGTATATCTGAATCCAAAATAAACCTCCTTGCTAGTGCAAATCGGCGCAGGCTGCTTGACACAGAGCCACTGATGGTCTTGCCTCGACTGAAGAGATCGTCTCGTTTTATGTTACTTTCTATTTAAAGACAAATTGGCAGTCATTTTAATTGCTGACTCCTTGTTAACCTAAATACAAATTGACACAGTACACTTTGTTCAATTACCTGCAACCCTATCACTTAAACAAAATGCTTTATGCTCTTTTAACCGTGCGATTTAGTGCCCATATACTTGCCAGCGTAAGCTAGCTGCCACTGATTAAATGTGCATATGATACTGCGTGCTGGTTACTGAAACGATTGGAATTGTCTTTATCTCTCGAAGTTTGTTGACACTGCCCAAAGAAGTTGTTGCTTGTTTTCACTGATTTTGGGCAAAGTCGCCCAAAATGCCACTTTCTCCTTCTTTCCTATGCTTCACTGCCATCACGGTAGAAAACGAGGGTCTGTTTTCAGCTTGCTCTGTCTGGTGAGCAGGGGAGCATCCAGCAGGGTTTTCCAAAACTCAGACTTTTTGTAAGTTGAAACAACAGGCTGGCTGCAGCTTTGGGCAAAATCATGTTTTATTGAGTATTTCCCTGTTTGGCATCTTTAAGCCAAAAAGGAAGAAACAAGGTGAGTTGTTTCCCTCCCTGCGCTTTGAACCGATCAGAGCTTCTGCGAGTAAGGGAGAACTGGAGCGACAGGGCTATAAAATAATGAACAATTAGATAAGGAATGTACTTAACACTTGTGACTGCTGCACGTGCGGTAAACAAAGGCTTGAAATGTGTATTCCCATTAATAACCAGAGGGTTGAGGAATTCAAAATACAGCCCTTGAAAGGTTAACATTTCCCTTTAAGTGTGTTTAAATTCATATGCATATCCTTGATGTCTGTTCTGAAGTAGCGAGGTTTGATATAGTGGAAGTATAAATACATCCACTTCCAGTGAGTGATTCTGCAAATCCTATTTTGATAAGGTCTTAAATCTGTTGAGATCAGAGCATAAAATTCTCTTGTACCGTCAGTGCTAGGTGAAAACAGTGCTTGCCAATTCCTTTTTTTATACATATTTTTTATTTCCTCCTTCAGAATTGTAAGATACAGCAGTAAATCTTTGCTAGCTAGTAAATATGTATGGTTATTAAATGTACAGAATTTAAATGCAAATTGGGCCAAATTGAACTGTGATGCAAGTCTGTGAAGCCAAACTGACAAAAGAAGAGCTTCACACTGTTCACTCCCTATCAAGGTTCAAGTTTATTATTGAGTAAATGTTCATTTCCATTTTAATAATTGTTGCAATCTATCTACCTATCTTGTCTCTTTAAGACCTTGATATGAATGTGCTGCAATAACTTGTTATGTGCAGGATAACAATATGTTTTCTAGGGCAGAAGTAAATCCAATATAATGTTCTTCATCATAGTATTGTTTCCTACATTGTTTCCGTTGATGATTCATAGGCATTTCACTGCACTGAACCATAAAGGGCTTGTTAATCTAATGATTTAATAATATTAAACCTGTTTGAAGAAACTCTATGAAAGCAATGTGAATCTGCACAAAGATGTTGCCTAAAAGTATAATGATGAAAATTCATAAGTGTACGTCTGAATTGGTGCGATAGTCTGGTTTGAGTGTGGTACCGATAAACCAGTCTGGGTAGAGATCTAGCTGAAATGTTCCTTCCCATACCTACCCCCAGCCACCGGAATAAAACCCCAGCCCTGCAATAAAAAATAATAATAAAAAAAAGACTTTCCAATGAACAGAAGCCTTAGTAAAGTTATTTCTGCCTTTGTTCAAACGTAACTAATGCTGGCTGAAGATCTGAGGCTCCTCAAACTGGAAAACATCAGGTATTTTGAGAACTGAAAATCAAAGGAGAGGTTTTGTTATTTTCAAGTAACAAGATAGTACGATTCTTGTTTCTTCAGCAGAAAATGGGTTTTACTCCAGGATATAAAACACAATCTTCTTCAAATGTGCCCCTGCTAGTTGCTTTTGTGTTGAATTTATCCACTCTGTACAGCTTGGAATATACACACTGTTCATTTCACTTGTACTATCCATTTTTATGACATAGGAACTTAAGTCTTTCAAAAATGTTTGATCCCCAAACAGTCACCTCTTGGTTTTGTTGTTTTTTTCTGTTGTCATCGTTTTAGATATCTATTCTCTGAAGACTATATCTGAGTGGAAATGCGCTCTGGAAAAATCCCTTAATGATGCAGCAAATTTTCCTCTTCCAATGGAAGTGTTCAAGGTAAAAGATGCACATTTTTCCTTCACTTACAGAACTCACAATGAATAAATATCATGCGATGTTTAGCGGCTTATGTTAAACTTGTGCAGGAAAGACCGTTGCTCTAATACATCACCGTGAGAGGTCACAAATGAGATGTTTCTATAAAATGCGGTTTTGCTCTTACGTGGACTTTGCGTTCTGACAACTGATTTCTTGCAGTCAGTGTTTTACAGGGACTGGGCGTGATCAGCACTGATTTTTCCAACGTTATTTTAAAAGTGTCTTATTCTGTTAGACCTGTGCAAAGGCATTGTAAACAACCGTGAGAATGCAAGGCTACGAATATGAAAGTTGACATAAGCTGGACAGATTTCTGTGAGCCTTGCACAAAAATTTTCATCTGATCACAAGCCACAAGGCAAAGAAATCTCCTTCAGGGACCTGCAGTGGAAGTGGGAGATAATTTTACTCCCACATCTTTTTTTTTTTTTTCTTCCCCTCACTCTGGTTTTTAATAGTTAGAGCTGTGCTTCAGCCCTGAGGCACCAGCTTTAATTTCCCGTCCAAATCTGCACTGCTATTAATCATGACGGCTCCAGATAATCCCGATTTCTAGCTGTGCCCGTCTGGTTTCTAACAGTTACATCCTCGCTGCGGTGCGATGGGCAGCGTGGCCATGGGCGCGAGAGGATGCTCAGGGAGGTGTCTGCCCTGTCTCCGGCGCTGTCTCCAGTGTCACCTCCTGCTTGGGGACCTGGTGGACCGTGGTGTCCTCCTCACCACTGTTCCTGGCTCATCCAGCCTGGGGACCCTCTGGGTTCCTTCCCTGCCCATAAGCAACATTGCACTGGGACACCCCAAAACACCCATGCAATTGGAAGAAGGCACCCACTGTGCCCCATCCTGGCTGACATGCCACGAAACTCCGGGGCCACCTTCACCCTTTCTGCAGGGACGTGGCAGCAGCTTCCCATGAGGAATCCAGGCTCCTCGCCCAGCTGAGATGCACTTGAGTTAGCAACATTAATTTGGGAACGTTTTGCTAATGGCCCAGGCAGTGGCTCATTTGCTGGCAGTGTGAAAGCTGTGCTAGGCTGGGAGAAATGGGAAGATTTGTGCGTTGGCCTTCAGCACGAACGTGGGTTTGAGAAGCCCCGTGTTTTTATGGGAGTGGTGTGCGGAGAGTCTTCATTCTCTGCCATTTATTTCATACGACGTTTCAATCCGCCAACTCTATTAAAGTTTGCATTTGCAGTTTCAAGATCAAAAATGCATTGTGTGGGGCAGAGATTAAATCACAATAGGGAATGCCTAATGTGTAAATTTTATTCCTGTCTATATGAAAGAGTGAAGAATGTTTCTGATGAGGCTCATAAAACATCCTTTTTTTTTTTTTTTTTAAAGTTTATAACTAACAGCTGTTTTGCTGCATCTTCTCAGCATGCCAGACTTATACCCGTTTATTTTAATTATTGCATGAGGGTCATAAATTTAAATTCAGCAAATCCCAGTTGCCGTGCCATGCGGTTGGAGCTTGCAAAGATGTTCCTCTTAGAAGACAATGCAAAATATTGGAATGCTTGAATGGCCCAAGAGGAGAGTTACTTCGGGGCCAAATGTGACAAAAAGGCAGGATTAGGTCAATAAGGCTTCTTTATTTGTAATGTGAAAACTGAGCACACGGTGAACTGAATTTGGTGTCTGGTGTCATCTAAGCCCCTGTTTCTGGTGCTGGGAAGGCAGGAGGCCGAATAAATTATTTGTGTGTAGATATCACTTTATTCTGCCCATTTAGGGTGAATCAACTCCATCTTGTGCCTCTTAATTAAGGAGGAAAATCCAAGAGTTTGTCTTCCTCTAGTAATGACTTAAACATGAGTTAAGGAAAGGCTTTAGGAGACTATATGAGAGTACACTTGTCTGATCTTACAAGATAAGCCAGTATTTATATGTGGGACCTTCAAGGAGAATCCCAGATCCCAGCAAAAAGTGTCGAATCCAAAGGTGTCTTCTCTTTTAAAATTTTTCTTTCAATTTTTTAAAAAATTTTTTGCAAACCCAGGACAGAAGTAATGTCTCTACATGGTGCCTGGGGCTCCGTGCTACTGTAACTGTCATGTGTTAGATGAGATATAAAACACAGGGTTTGACAGCTGGCAACTGTTAAAGATCTTCTGGAAAGCTGGAAATGTTTACTTTGGCGGACATGGTAAACTGCACACCGAGCAATTATATTCCACATTTTCCACGTTTCCCTGCAGAAATCCATCACTGAGGAGAACGTAAGTCTGTGTGCTTGCTCTACAGACATGAGCGGTCCCTAGGGCGAGCACATGCACATTTGGCTGGATTACGACTTAAATTACTGGTATCCTTTGCGCTGTGCACGACTGCGGGCAGTGTCACTTGCACGACTGTGGGCAGTGTCACTAACGTGCCATCAGACTGGTCCCCGATGGTGGTGCCGGGAAAGCAGATCCGCATTTGTAGTGCCAGAAGTGGCTCCTCTTACGGGTCTATCAGCCCGTTGTTGCTGTCGGTGGCGATGCTCTTTGGTTTTGGTGTAATAGGGTTGGGTTCTGCCTGGGACCTCACAAGCCATGGATTTGAGCCTGAATGATCAACGCTCAGCAGTGTGGCAGAGCTGAACTTGCGTGTGGTGGTCTTCGGCAGCAGGTCCAAAAATCCTTTGCAAAAGCGCAGCCCTGATCCCCTCTTGGCATCCAAGGAGAGGGCACCAGCCACCAGATCACATGAGCTGGTTGCAAAAAAGCAGGGGGAAGACTGCAAACACGATCTTCTTTTTTTATGGTGCTATTTTACACTTGGCCATATGTTGAAAGTGTTTGTAAAATGTTTTTAGGATCCTTTGAGAAGGAACGTGATGTTCAACTGCCAGAAAATGCTGCTATTATATAGCTACTAAACATAGTGTTTTGCAAACTGCACATCCTGGAATAAGTTTTTTCTTCACAAAAGCTTTTTGCAACACACCCGCTATTTTGTTGTTCTGTTCTTTTCAGAAAACATGTTGATCCTTAAAGAAAACTAAATACAGACAGGATTTTCAAGGGTATTTGAATGGTTTAGGAGCACAAATCCTTCCGAAAGGCCACAACCCAAGGAGATGTGTCCTTTGCTGTTTCTGCTCTGATTTCAGATGCTGTAGGGATCCCCCATGCTTGGCTAGGTACTGGTCATAAACCATGGCTTAGGATTCAGAGGTCACCTGAGAAAATGGCCAGGGCTTTGGGTATGAATAAGGGTGGTCGAACTGTTACTGGGGCCTGATTTCAAGTGTGACAATACCAGTGGTTTGCTTCAGGGATAGCGTTGCTGGTGCTCTCTAAGAGAGAGCCTTGCTTCAGAAAGCCAGACTCCAAACACAGCACCTTCTAGCCCTAATATTTATGAATCGATGCATTTTTTAGAGTTAAAGCCCTGTAGCTTGGGCAAGATGAACGCTGGACACGGATCATGGGATTTAGTTTCCTAGAGGGAGGCAAATAGCATCCTGGGGGATCTTCTCTGACATCCCACTACTCTTTCCCTGGTCTCCTGTGCTGTATCTGTGGGTCCCGTGCAGATGTCATGGATCCTTGGGTGTCTTCAGCTCACCCTAGACACTTCTCTTTGGGCAACTAAATCTTACCCAGGGTTTGGGGTGCTCATCATCTTTCCATAGATGTTGCATATGGGCATCCTATTCCCAATTCCCTCCGATTGCTATAAAGTGGGTCCTGATGACTGGCTTGGATAGAGGTATCGCCAGCCACATCCCTAACCCAAGCTCTGTTAAACTGCTTGAAGAGCATAGAAGCTTACGGGGGAGAGGTGTTATCTAAGACAGGTGGCAATTCCTAATTTATAGCCTTTGGTCCCATTCCTTTTGTCTGCACCCTTCTGGTCCTCCTTTCCTAAAGTTGTCGTTGTTTTTTTCCAGCTTGAAATTGTTCTCCCTCTGGCAAAAAAAGCTCTACGCTTTGCCCAGCCCAGTGTGCCCCTATTTCGAACTGGAGCTTTTGGATATTTCCTGTAAGCAGTAATAGTATTAATTAATGCTAAGACGGGTGACATGGAAGGAATCAGTTGGGACAAATCTCTCCTGAGGACAGTGATGGAGGGACCACCCATCACCCAGGCAAGAGCTGTCCCCTGAAATTTAGGACGGAGTGGTGGTTCTAGTTCTACACTCAAAAGTATGAAGACAAATATTAAACAGGACTCCTTCCCCGCCCCCTCAATATAATTTTTCCATCAGATGAGCCGTAAATTTGAATTATAAGAGTAAGATGGACTATTTCTTCAAGACTTTGATTTTTTTTTTTAAAAAGGAGGACAACGTCTCCCAAAAGTTAATAAACCCTTTGGATGTTTTAGGGTCTTTTCTTCCATTATTTGGTGTTCTGGAGAAATTTAAGCATAAGACAGAGAAACCCAAGGGTTACTTTCTGCTCAGAGATGATCCTGACCTGGCTGGATGAACACACTTGAAGTTCAACAGGGTTTTTCTGTCTTCAGCCCCCCTAATAGATGAGCACATGCTGATGCAGTAGCTTAAAACAGACATGCTTTTGGTTTCACTTGGAAGCCAAATCCCAACATAAGCAATCCCCAGCCCCTTCATGCACTGATGGCTTGGCTGGCCCTCGCTGCGCACGCTGTGCTTTAATAACCCGCGAGTCGCCATGTTGTTTGCAGGCTGCCAGATTATTTATACTCCATCTGTTCTTCCCCATCCGTAGCACTCGCCAGCCCTTCTCCCTGACTGCTATTTGCCTGGCTGGGAGACGTGCGCGGCGTCCCGATCCCTTCGTTGTTCGGCTGCCTTTTGACCCACTCCTGTCTCAGCTCGTTAAAGCCATCTATCTTTGTAAGACCTAATAACCATCGTTAGGAGTATACCACTAAGGTCCTTACAAACGTCGCTGCCTTCACGGCTCTTGGGAGCAAGGATATCTCCGATATCAAAGGTGCCACTCAGGTGAGATGGGGTCTGGTGGTACCTCTGTGGACCAGGGAGAAGTTCTAACCTCTGACAGCAGCTCCCTCCTGACCGTGGGCTTTGCAAGGAAGCGGGTGAGAAGAACAATCCAAGGAGGTGAATGAAGCCAAGCCCCGTCTGAGATGCCCCCAGCGTCTGTCAGCACTGCGTGAAATCAGGGTTGGAAGAGAAATGCCGGAGACGGTTCAAGCAAAGCAGACGGGCTGAGTGGGAACCGGGTCCCTCAGCCTTCCTCATCCCTCTGGCTGTACGTTCAGCACGTGTGGTTTTCTTTCTCTGTGACAAGCCGGTATCTCTCAGGATGGTAAGAGGTTAGCAAAAGGGCCTGATCCAGTTTACTTACTGCATCCAGGCTCGGTGTGGAGGAATTTGTGCATGACAACCTGAGCTCTTGCCTCTTGCATTCTTGGGCATGGCAACGTTTTCCACTGAGAGGGGCTGATGTGCACCTACAGGCAGAGTCTGCTCCCATGTAGGGGGTGGGTGATACCTAAAAGTCATCCATCTAAAGGATGATTTTTCTAAAAGAAAGCAAAAGCCAGCTCTGTTCCATAGCTGTTTTGCAGAGTGGTTACAGCCCACAGCGTACACTGAGTTTGTTCTGATCCTGTAACGAATTCCCGTTGATTTCTCAATAGCGATTACTGCCATGACATTACTGAAGGCAGACTATGTCCAAACAAGCGTCTATGAGGACTCGGTCCCTCTTTGCAGCTGAGATAGTTATTTACGGGTGTGAAAAGAGACACTGATGGTTTTATTTTGAGCACTCAAGTTGGTGTTTCCACGTGTGTTTTCTTTTCCATTTGACTTTCCCACCTGTGAAATGGGACCCATGCATGTGACCCATGCAACAAGGGTTCGTCAGCGAACATTTGTGGAGTGATGTGGCAGTCCTGAATGCTGTAAGACGTTAAAAAAACCCCAACAAACAAACACAAAAAACCCCAAGTGGATGCATATCTGTCTCTTTTACCTCTGCCACCCGTGCTTCCACCGCCCAGGCAAATCAAAGCAGGCGCTGCGTGGGAGGGGATCTTTGCCCTAATGCCATCTGCGGCGGGCCGAGCCATACGGAGAAGGTGTATTTGGATTTAGACTGGCTATTCTGCAATGTTGCTGTTTCTATGGTAACTATTTTTTATTCAACAAGAGGAGCTTAAAATCTGTAGGGCTAAATTTGATCCTAGGCAGAAGCATCTGCAGTTTTTAAGGGGCTCTTCAGTAGGTGCAGTGTGTAGCTGGCTCTCGTGCTCATTACTTCAGGGTCACGGTATCTCTAAAGTCTCCTTCCCGCCACCCTTTCCTCTTCATCCCACCCCACATCTCTACATTTTGGTCTTCCTGTGACTGCACTTGTCAAACCGAGGGACAATTTGCTCATGTTGTGTCTTACCGGGGGATTTTGGTCTCCCTGCAGAGAGTGTATCTTTAGGGGAAATTGCTCCATGTTTAGCAAAGGAAGTTGATGAATCGCAAATAAGACTGATTCATCCGCAAATAATGCAGAGGATTGTATTTGGGAGGGTTTCTGTCTTTATTTTCTTTGCTCAATTAAAAAACAAATGCCAGATTCCTGTAGAGGCAGTTTAACCACTGCTATTACTGTGTTTGTGACTAGTTACCACACACGAGCTTTGTGATTAAAATTAGGCTATTAGAAGCAGCCAGTTTCTTGGAGAATTAGAGAAAACACTGGGGGAAGCGATTTATTTGAAAACAAAAACTGAATCAAATAATATGTTTCCAATCATACCAGATGGGGCCCACTTCTTCTGTGTCTTTTTGTAGGGTAAACCAGGAGAGATGTGACTGAAGGCAATAGCGTTTCACACTGTTTCAGTTGGTGACAATTAAAAGAGGCTCAGGTTAATCATTTATTAAGTGCTCAGTGTTTCTCATCAGCCTCTCAACTTTGCAACTTTTCAGCATTCGGACTTAGTTCTGAATTTTGCACAAAGTTGCGGTCTTGTAATTGGGATGAATCTGACTATCCTGGACCAAAAGAGCCCTGACTTTTAGGGTATTTGAAAACTAGAGTTCAAATTAGAGCCTTTTCCTCTTACCTATACGCTGTGTAAGCTGCTGGGTTTAAAATGAGATGACTCCAGCATTGTATCTTGAGCAGAATGGGCTAAAAATGAGCATTTCGCAATCAGAAGGCGATGCCCTTCCTTGGGTTGGTGGACACAGCTAAAGCAACCAGCCCATAGTACGGCTTCCCTGAATGTCTCGGGCAAAAGCAGCTTAGCCAAGTCCCCCTGCTCTGTCTGCATTACCCAGTGCGCTGTAAAATTACCCAAGCTCCAGCCTTCGGTGGCCAGAACGCTGCTGTGACATGGAGAGATTTGAGTTTATTTACACTTAAATGACATTTGTTGAGTAGAAATACTCAGAAGCCAGATTTAGCAAGGTTTTTAGGCACCAGAAAGGGCAGATGACTATGGTGATTTTGAAGTATAGCTTTTTGAGTTCAAGACCTAAAGCCAAAGGTTACTGACTTTATTATTAGGACTTAAGCACGTCACCCGCACAGGTACTTCCCTAAAGCCATCTGCATCCTTAAGAGTCTGAATGCTGTTGTAAATTTGTTTGTGGGTCTCTTTTGGAATGACGTTTAGGCTCCCAAGTCACCTGACATTCTTGAAACCTGCACTGCTAGTGGCTCGTTAGCTATGAAGGAGAAAATTATGCGGCCATCTCAGTACCTAAAGAAGAGGGTTGGGAATTAGGAGCTTGGTTCTCCTCCCAGCACCGTTGCTGACTTCTTATTTGACCTTCAGACGTTCCAGCTTTCAGCCCTGCAGGTGATGCTGGTTGCAGCGAGCTGTTGCAAAGCCCACCAGTATTTTTGCAGAAGGGTTGCAGAAACACATGCCGTACGAAGATGGAGATCGTGATGCAGATGCATATCAAAGCGGGGCTGTCTTTCAGGTGGCCCGGAGGGTCACAGCCTGTGCACGCTGGCAAATTTGCAAATGCATACTGCTCTCAAACTATGAGTGTGGGGCTGACTTTAATTGCTTCTTGGGGGTTGTAGCGAGAGCTGTGACAGCCTTGGCTTTTGCCGGTGGGTTTGGGCTGTAAGTGACAGACGTTCATTCCGCGGCGGGTTATGCAATTTTCCATTCATTACCCGTGAGTGCCGTCGCAGGCTGTAATCCATCATGTTCGAGATTGTGACCCTTTGCATGAGCGACGGTGGTGCTTGTACCACCTTAATTCATTGTACTTTCCGTGGTGTGATTTTTCACTTTGCTGTAAGGGACTCTTCTGCATCCTTGTGGATTGTCGATCCAGCTTACTTGACTGCTCTCCAGCAGTCAGAGGGTATTTCTATCACCCATTCGGGGCTGATGAACCCCGGGACAGGCAATCTGCTGGTGTAAATCCGTGTGGTCGGTGGGGCTGCTCCTGGGAAGCACTGCCTGCCAGTAGGAGTAAAGGCTCACCATGCATGAGGCTATAAAATGCTCCAACTGGTCAAAAATATTCTGCCTATTCATCTGTATTTCAAAGAAAATTGAAACTCACTTGGAGAAGTTGATAGAAAATAATGGCTGGTGACATCGTCGTAGGTGGCTTTGAAGCGCGGAATAGCGGTAAAGGGTCGGATTCTGCCACCCATAATCATTTCAGGCGTTTCTTTTGCTCTGCTGCAGAGCCTGGCGGGGACCAGGGGAAAGTCTCACCCCTCCAGTTCCTCTTCTTGTAGCTGCTTTTATTAAACAGGCGTCTTTCCTGTCAACATGAATAAAGGGAGGACAGAGCAGTTCATTATCCAGTGTATCACTTCGAGTCTAATACTAATTAAAAGCTTTGCCTTCACTTCTGTGAAACCTATTCTTAGAAATTATGTAAATTAATTGGAGTTTTGAAGAGGAGCATATGCCAAATCCTAAGTAATTCCCTGCTGGCTGAGGCAACTCCAGCACTGGAAGTAGAGAACGGCATCAGGATCTTTTTTTCCTTTTGTGGCTGCAAAAATCTACGGCTGCTTCGGTAAATTTTGATGCCTCTCTTTAGCAAATATATGAGAGAGATCAAATATCCAGACCCTGACCATTTACCAGAAAGATACAATACAAAGGCTTTTTCTCCATGAAAGCTTTTCCATCTCAAAAATGACATTTAACACAGACAAGCTTTTTGCTTCCGCAGCCATTCTCCAAACAAATGTACGTTCTTGCTTCAAAGAGGATTTTGACCCTCAAAAGGGAGACGGACCTGAGATCCCATGGACTCCCCTTGTGAGTTCACTCTTGCCGTTAATTTAATGGGGAAGATATTTACATGCTACGCTGAATGAGAAGGGAGATTTGATTCTAAGGCACATAGCGTGTGGAGAAAAGGGGATATGCTTTTGAAGTAAAATAGCTTTAAATGTTATTAGCTTTTTTTTTCCCCTACCTGATTATTTTTTCCCTTTGAAAAAGGCCAAAACAAATAGAAGGAGAAGAGCCAAAGAAACGGATTCAAATAAAAAAATGAGAAGCAATATGGTTTGGTCTCGATATATTTTTGGTCTCAATCAACAAATCACTTAAAGTTGATGAAACTACTTGCATGTTTAAAGATAAACATGATTAAGTACTTTGGTGGATCTTGGCTTATTAGGTATTGAAGCTGGATACGAGCGTGAATTGAATGCTGGAACTTGTGATGGGAAGATGCTGCAGTGTAAGCTTACTTCCAGATGTACATTTTGCAGAGTCGCCTTTTCTTTACAACCTCACCCTAAGGATTAAGAGACGCCGCGTATGGATCCTCATGCAGGAGGAGGCAGCCCTCCAGTCCAGATGCTTTTTGCCTTTGGAGATTTGAAGTTCAGTGCTGGCGAGGTCTGATTTTTGCAGCCATCATCTTTTCCCAGACTTTTCAGTAGTAAAAAAGGCAATTTTGATAACCTGTCTGTTTGATGCATCCCTGGTACCATGCAACCTCTATGTACAAGGAGCCAGATTCCCTTCCCTGGTTCAGACTTTTATTCAATGAAACATCTTCTGTGTAGAGCTCTAGAAATGGGTCTCCTGTTTCTCTGGGGCTTTGGTGATAAGGAAGCAACTGCCAGCAAGCGCAGGTATGGCTGGTGGTTGTGCTACACTGCGGTACGCCCAAACTCCTGAATGTCTGCTCCTTCTTCAGCCATTAGTTCAGTGGGCTTTGGGCCGTTATTGGTAAATCTTCCTCAGTTTCCCCATCAGTATATACTTCCCCTGCTGTGAGACTAAATGCATTATGATTTTTGGTTTTTTGACTGCTTTTTGGCTCTCACGGAAAAGGCTCCATAACATTGCAGATTGGTAAGATGGAAACAACAATTCATTTAGCCGTAGTTGGAGCTTGTAAAAATCCTTATCTCTAATGGCAGCAGGAATGTAAGATCCCAAAATAGAAGTTGTTAAGTCTACAAGTGAAGACAGTTCTTGGGAAAAGAAAGCACAATGACATACAACTTTGGATCAATAGAAAATCATTTTAGAACAAGAATACAACGTGTAGCAATGAATGTAGATGGGAATGACATTGCTAACCACTTATTAGATAGCAAGCTTTCTGCATGTATTTTGGAGACGTCTGTATGTGTGTGTTAAATATAACATCATCTCTTTTTATGCTTGTATTGGCTAATGCGCAGATGGTTTAGAAATACTGTAGGACATTTTTATTGAATGAACACAAAATCTGATCATTACTCTGGAATTAGAATGCCAGTTTGTACACCTATTAGACAGGGGTCATGAGAGATGGAGTAATTTGATAGATGTTAAACACTAAACTGGTGGCAAATCAGGGAGTTGAACCCGGGTTGTTTCTGAGTTTCGGGACTGCATCCTGCTGCCATCCCCCAAGCTGCTGGGTGCAACCCTCTGGGTGCAGCCAGGTTTGGTCCCGGGTGAAAGTGTTGCAGTGGGCATGCACTTGAACACGGTTGCATGTTTTCGCACCAACATGTTCTCGTGTTGCCCACATTTTGGGTCTGAGTTCATTGTCTGGGCCTTAGTCCACCCGTAGTCTCCTGGCTGGAGAAAAGACCTTTCCATCTTGCAGTACCTGGAAACCAGCCCAGGTCCTTATTTTGGTGCCCTGCAGGAGCTGGGCATCCATCAGGGTAAATCAGGGCCATCCTGAGCTGTTTACACCCATGCTGTGCATTACCCTGCGGGACCTCAGGTTGAATCCTGACACCTCTGGACCTCTGGTTGCTCTCAGATGGTAGTGGCTATCAGAGGTGAAGAGGCTCTATCCAGGGGAGATTTTCAAGTAGCCATTTCTCAGACAGGTCCTCATTTTGGTGAGCGTGGTCTGGTTGTTGACTTAGATGCTACCGATGAGATGGATGCACATAGCGCTTGAGATATGGTGGGCTTGGTCCTACAGATCTGTCCTCTGGAAGACAGGCTGTCCCCTCTCTTTCTGTGGCTGGGTTGGCATGAAAAGGACATAGGACCAGGAGCACCCGGTTGGAGCTGGAGGTCAATCTGATAATCAGCTAAGTGACAAAAACCACATGGACACATTTCAAATACATTTTCAAATGTATCGACCCCTCCTTGATGGACGGCACTGACAGACTGCGTGTTCTTCTTCGCCATCTCTTCCTGCAGGACCATGCTGATTTGCGAAACCACTTCTTCACTGTGGGGATGAAGCTGGAGGCGGTGAATATGAGGGAGCCGTTTCATATCTGTCCTGCATCAGTGACCAAGGTGAGCTCCCAGAAAGTAGGGCTGAAAAGAGCCTGCTTAGGAACCTTTTACTGATTTCCACCATGTTTAAGAAAACTCAAGGGTGGTACTTAATTGGCTGGAGAACACATTAGGTTTAAAACCCATGGATGTTCCTAATTAATGAATTGTTTCTGTCTCACACCACTTCCATGCAGAAAAAGGGGATCCCTCTTTTACCCCTGTCTCCTCTCCATGTATATATATTTCCCTGCACATCTGGGAAACCTTTTGAAACAAAACAGCTGGATGGAGAGGGTACCTGGATATTTAATCCACACTCTCAAAGGCAAGAGAGAGGAAGACTGTGGGGTCTCTAGGATCTCCTCCAGTCCCTGCTGAGCTGTGGGCACTGAGTGACGCTGAACCCCAGCGCTTTCCCTTGCCTCGGTTTACCCATTTCTAAAACTTAAGCTTTGATCTTTTTGGTAGAAACATTTTGATGAAAAGTGTTAGGTGACAGTGGGTTATTTTCAGGAGTCATTTGATTCCAGGGCCTGGCTGTTTCAGCTTTCCAGATTTCCTAACGTTACAGCAAATTTAACTTCTGATTTTGTTTTCTTCTTTTTCACCCCTTAGGTTTTTAACAATCATTATTTGCAAGTGACCATTGATGACTTGAGACCTGAACCCAGCAAAATCTCAATGCTTTGCCATGCGGATTCCTTAGGGATCTTGCCAATACAGTGGTGCCTTAAAAACGGAGTCAATCTCACACCTCCCAAGGGTTTGTATTCCTTCTCGGTGATTTGCAGGTTTCCTCTGACGGAAATTTGCCTCTTCTTATTGCCTTTAAAACCATGATGCTGTTTGCCGCAGAGCATCACCCTAAGTATCTCGAGCCAGAGTAGTTCTCTTGAGTCACTGGTTCTGGCTCATACCACCCCGCAAACGTCTCTGCAAATGCATCTCGCTGGCGGATTGATGTCCGTGTGCTTTGTAGTCTGAAGCAGCCTGCACCAAAGCCTAATGAATTCCTGTAAAATGCATCTTAGCGATGCTTTGTGTGCGTAGAGAGCAAAAGGAGCATTAAAAGTCATATCATACTAGAGGCAAACCAGGCATCTCCCTATAGCATCCACCTTGGTACAATGCTGAGGCCAAGCAAAGCTCCTAAATCTAAATGTCTAAACTAAACTCACAGCTGCTTGCCCAAGAAATGCCCAAGGCATTTCCTTAGTGTCTCAGAAAATCCCAGGCGAGGGCAAATTGTGAGTAGTGTTCAGGTCAGAGCCAGGAGAAACAGTCTCCAACAGTGCCCTTTCCCAGCTTGTAGCGGTGCAGTTAATTACTTGCAATTTCAGACAACCACCTGCGGTGCCCTAACAATATTTCTTCGCTTCCAAAATGTGTTGGCTCTCTGGAATTTTAGATTTTTGAAGCTGGCTGGGATGTTGAGCCTTTGCCAAAAATTGGTATTGCTTGGGAGAAAAAGAAATGCCTCAAAAAAAAAAAAAAAATCCCGCTAAGTTTTGCGCATGCGGATTTATCTTAATTTTGGAAAAAGTATGCTGCTGCTAAACCCAGGGAAGCGAAGGATTATTCTCTACCAGATTCAGAGTCCTCTTATGTATATCCAGAGTGTCTCTTCAGCCCATGTAATTTGAAATTCCCACCAAAGTCCTGGAGTCGTGTGCCTGCGGCTGTGTGCGGTACATCCATGATTGCTCTGTTGCCTTTAGTGAAATAAATGGGCTGTCCGGATGCTTTAGCTCCCTCCTGCTTAAATCCAGGTGTAATGATAATGCCTATGTGTATGCTCACTGATATTGGCATAAGAGTCGCTAAAAATGAAAGTAAATGGAATGTTTTGGTTTTTCCACCCCAAATTCACATGCAGCTTCCCCCAGGCCAGCTAATTAACTGAAGTAGACCATAGGCCAGGCATTTCTCTTTACAGGGTCATGGCCTAGTAATTTCCAATCCGTGCGGTCCAAAGCCTGTCTGAGATGGTGTTGGTCAAGTGCATGCGAACTCTCTTTTAGATGCCAACATTTTTAGAAGTGTCCATAGCATCTGTTGTACAGGTATTTCTGAACTTGGCCAGTAAAGTCTAAGGGGCAAGTAGGTATCTGGTGGGATGGCTGGTGATTGGGGTCTACCTGGGCTCCTGAGAAAGTGTAGGAAGTCTCCCGTCATTCCCCTGGTGAAAAAAAAGTTTGCTTTCTGCTGTCAGATCAGAAATCCTGGAGGGAAGCTATTAAAAAAAGGCATAAAGCAAGTGGCAGATATATGCATGCTATATATTGCCCTATTTCTTATACTGCGTATGAGGGCCGCATGCCCAAATTGCATCTTGGCATCTTTGGTGTCAAAAACCTCTTCCATCGGCAGACACACTATTTGAGTCACTAAAATATAATCAGACATTGGAACGATTTCTTTTAAAAAAAAAAACAACAACAAAACAACGCAAACCACCAAAAAAGACAGCAGAGGGAAAGCGAAAAGCATCCAAACCCCCGCTGAGGGAGCCAGTCTTCTCTGAGCAGAATAATACCAGCTTTGGATAAAGAAATAACCAGGACTGATACGAGAGGGCTGCAGCCCTGCAAAAGTGAGGAAGGCTGTGGTGTGAGCTGGCTGCTGATGAGCAGGTCTGCAGAAGGAGGAGGAAATCCCACCATTTCCACCCAAATCACTGGACAGCTCTACCTGCCCTGGGGTATCTAGAATTGCCCCTTATCACACCAGATTTGACCAGCCTTCTGCTTCCCCAGCACTCACGCCTTCCCAACCAACATCACCCTTAACAGAGAATATGTTGACAATATTTAGTGTTGCCCAAATGGCTCTCCCTGTTGAAAGGCAAGAAGTTCCCATGGAGCAAAAGATAGCAATGGAAGAAGTCCTTTTTCTTTTTGTCAAAAGAGTTTCTTTGCTGTATTGTATTTCTTTGCTTGGGTTTTTTGGTTGATTTGTTGTTGACAAGGAGGTTTTCTGATTTTAAAATGAACTGATTTTATTTCATCAGAACAGTGTGCCAGGTTGGGGTATTTGGGTTCAGAGTCCTTTATTTGTCTGATATCCATTCTCTTGCCTTTTTGCCTGTCAGGCCTTTGTTGAAGCCTGTCATGGTTTAACCCCAGCCAGCAACTCAGCCCCACCCAGCCGCTCGCTCACTCCCCCCCGGTGGGATGGGGGAGAGAATCAGAAGGGTAAAAGTGAGAAAACTCGTGGGTTGAGATAAAGACAGTTTAACAGGTAAAGCAAAAGCCGCGCGCGCAAGCAAAGCAAACCAAGGAATCCATTCACTGCTTCCCATCGGCAGGCAGGTGTTCAGCCATCTCCAGGAAAGCAGGGCTCCATCACACCTAACGGTGACTTGGGAAGACAAACGCCATCACTCCAAACGTCACCCCTTCCTTCTTCTTCCTCCAGCTTTATATGCTGAGCATGACGTCATATGGTATGGAATACCCCATTGGCCAGCTGGGTCAGCTGTCCTGGCTATGCTCCCTCCCAGCTTCTTGTGCACCTGGCAGAGCATGGGAAACTGAAAAGTCCTTGACTACTGTAAGCGCTACTTAGCAACAACTAAAACATCAGTGTCTTATCAACATTCTTTTCATACTAAATCCAAATCACAGCACTATACCAGCTATTAGGAGGAAAAGTAACTCTATCCCAGCCGAAACCAGGACAAGCCAAACATACAGGAGATGAGTCATGAACAGGAGGTGCAAACATTTGCTACGAGAAATAGAGCACAGTATTTTCCTGTACAGTGCCAAAAATGAATACCCATTTACTGCTGCTGTATAAACATTGAACAAGCACTGTTTATATTTATTAGAGCTGGATTTATAGACCACTTCCCTTTAGAGTAACAACCACTGTTCCTTTTTATGAGCTATTAAGAGGGGGAAAAACATTTCAGTAGCGCTCCTAGTTGTAAGACGTGCATAAAGAAATGCCACTTCCAAAACCTCCAGTACATTTGTATTGTTATATTTGCTTCTGATTAGACTGCTGAGCTCTTCCATGCTGAGAGTTGAGATAGCAAACACAATGAGGTTTTACATGTTTGAGGAGCAGCAGTTGAATCATGCAAGCAAAGCTTTGAACGTTGTTACTTAGGCTGAGCCTTAAAGGATAACAGTATGTGAATGCCATGTGCTAATGGGGGTACACATTTAGCTTATATCATGATGCACCACGGAAAGGCCATATACAGGTCCGGGCTTGTTTGAAGCCAATTCCTGAGTATGCTCCCCTTGGAGTGATCCTCATTGCGCTGCTGAAGTGAGTTATGGCAAGCTCCCTAACCGCCCTCCCAGATTTTGTTCCTGCTGAAGTCTACAGCAAAAGGTCTTCCAGCGATTTCAGTGGTGCGTGGCCAAGCCAACAGGTGGTTGTGCGGTGACTGCACAGTCAAGTTTTTATATCTCACTGAAACCTTGTCCGTATGCCTTTTCCGTCCACTCTGCCAAGATTCTGTGTAGCTCGCAATTAAGATTCAAAACCTGTCTATGAGGCGTTTAAATCGAAGATGAGAGAATGTGCATGGTGTGAGGAGGTGAAGGCAAGGTGCTCTGGCAGCTGGGGTGGACCCCAGGTGATGTAATGTAGACAACTCTGCTGTGGCTGTCCCCACCTGAGCCCATCACCCTAGCTGCTTCTGGAGTCAATGGAGAGCGAGAAGGTCTTTCACAGGGCAATTCTGCTCCCTCTGCAGGAGGACAGACAGATCACCTCTAGATCTTCCTGTTTCTCCACTGAGTCTTTAGGGAACCCAGGGTGACAGGCACAGCTATAGGCGTCTCCACTGAAAAAGTACTTATGCGATCAGTGACGTGATGTGCACTTCTCCTCCTGTTTTCCATGTAATTTTATGAAGCTGAAAAGTATCGGGCAAACAAATAAGTGGAGAGCAAAAAGGAGATGGAGAAGAAGCAGAAAGAAAATACTGTTGCAGAAAAAACAGTGCAAGGATTTTTTTTTTTTGTATGAAAAATGAACATTCTCTATAAGTAATTGCCCTTTTTTACTTCTCTGTTCGTGTTTATTTCTAGCTTTCCAATTATTATGCACTTTGATGCCCCACAGAGACAGGCATCTTATAGGGCCCTCTCTGCTCAAGGCTTTATCTCATTAATTTGCTTGTCATGTATGCAATCGTTAGGATTAGAAGTTCATCATATCCCAGATACTTGCATCTTAGCAGGATGTTTGGGACTTTATTTTTAAAACTTTTACCTCCTTTTTGGATGTGGGTGACTGATAGGTGACTCCACTCAGTATTCGAGTCCTGTCTTGCCTACAAAAAACTTCACAATTTTCATTGTCATAAATGATTCATTCCTATGTAATCTTGAGTGTCCCTTTTTGACTATCAATGAAAAAGGCATTAAGGGATGTTCTGTGAAATGAGGCCAGGCTGAGATGCCAGGCAGGGAGATTGAGGGGAGAATTTGGCTTTTAGGTGACTCCTGAAACTTTCCAGTGAGAGTAGTTCTGCCATAATGTTATTAGAGTATCGACAGTATCGTCATAGGGCCCTGGACAGGATTAGCACTCACTGGTTTCAAGCACTGTAAAAATACGGACTAAGAGGCAGAAAAAGAAACCTCAAAAAGCAAATTAAAAAAAACGCCTCTCTGTCCCAAGAGTTTGTTGCCTAAATAGCCAGGTAAGAAGAATGGATGAGCAGAGGTCTGTTTTGTCTCTCTGTGGTAGGACTGTTCGAGAGATGCTCATATAAATCAGTGTTGCTTCCCTTTTTTCCCTAGAAGCAGAGGCTGAAGGGATCATCTAGTTGCTGAGATTTTAGTCTGAGAGCTGGAAAATCTGTGTTCGTTTTCCTGCTCTGCTCCAGATTTCTATACAACCTTGGATGACATGCTTACTGTGATGGGATGCAGCTCATGTACGCTGAGCTGCTGGAAAGTCAGTCATGTAGGGTACATCCATATCGATGAAGAGAGAAGAGAATTTATCTCGTGCTTCAAAAGAGAGGATGGATCAGCTTCTGATTGTGCTGGTCCTCTCCCTGTCCACTGCTGAGGGACCCTTGATGTCCAGCTCCATAACCCCATCTTTTAGATAGCTAAAGGAAAGAGAAAGAAGTCCATGACTAGCCCCACCTGGAAATTAGGGACAGTAGCACTTCTCGGTAGTTATGGGTTTATTAAAGCCTGGGAGATGCTCACAGAAAAGGGAAAATAAGGAAAATAAATGTTTTATTACTTTTTAACGAAAACCTTGAGTTTTCAAAGCGAAGTGCAGAAGGTGTGTGAGTGGGTGCTGGAGAAATGTTGGCATTGGTTCTCCTGGTGTATAAACAGGCATCCCGAGAACTTGCCTGCTGATACCGCACAGTTCCCTGAGGTGGGATGGGATGCTGAAACACAAATGGTCATCTGCTTGGCGCCCATTTCGTTCTCGCTCTCTGGTGTGAAGTGGTGGCTGATGGCACTTTCTGTTTTGTCATCTTGTAGGTTACTCTGGCCAGGACTTTGACTGGGCAGACTACCAGAAGCAGTGTGGAGCGGAGGCAGCGCCTCACCTGTGCTTCAGAAACGTAAGTTCTCTTTTTTGCCTTTGCATCGCTCCTGTCGATCCACGTGAAACAAAATAGCTTGCACAGAAAAGCTGCAGCAAGGCTTTGGGAGGTTCCCCCAGACCACCATGAGTCTGTCTTAGGAAGGAGGCTGGAGAAGTGTTTCAGGTCTCCATCCCTAAAAGAGACAAAATGTTATCTTACTCTTGACTTTATTTGGCTCATTTAGATTTCCTGCTTTTCATCTCCTCTCTGCTTTTGTACAGCACCCAGCACAAGAAGGATCTCAACTGACCATTACAAATAATTCAAGTGCTATTAAAAAAAAAATAAAGTAGGTAAAAAAAATTGCGTGATATCATCTGGCCCTTTTCACATTTTGGGTTTTTTTTTCTGGTTCCGGGGGGGATACATTTAACCTAACCAAATGCGTTTAAAAGCTAAGGTTGATGCTGTTGAGCTCAAAGTGTGAGAAGAGTGAGTAACGTGCATGGATGCTCTGGTCCTTGGGACAGTTCACGTGGTTCCGTGATACAGCAACAGTGATGTGAGAGTGAGCAGCACATCATTCCGCTGGAGGCCATCAAGATTCAGAGCTTTGGAAATAGTCTTTCGCAAGCTGTGTTCTGGCAATGACAGTCTGGTCTGGCTTGATCCGACAGGTATTCATCACTTGGTGAAAGGCAGATGTAGCCTTCTGCCTTTTCCAATAACCTGGTGCTCTTCTTCATGCTCCCATCAACTGATGGAAATTGAGATCCCAGCAATAACTGAATATGTGGCGGTACCTAAAATGAGCACAGAAGGGTTTGCAAAATAAAGCGGTGTTGTGAATGGTGGACAGGCAGGTTCCTCTGGGAGTTACATAGCCTTTCACTGTGCTCAGAAGTCACGAGACTGGGGGACAGGGTGTTTATGAAAAGCAGAACGGAGACAGTCTCACGAGACACCAGCCGTGGTTTTGCATGGCCTTCCTCGTTTGTGGTGGCCCAAGGGCAGCCTGGCTTGGAACAGACCTTTGATGGTGAATTGATGAATTTGCACACTTTTTGTTGATGAATTAGAAGACCTGTATCACCAACAGAGTTTGACTTGGGAGTCAAATGCGAGTTAGGATTTCTTTGCCCCATTTATTGTGCCATCCTATGCAAAACCCGCTGCCTCAAGGGACTTTAAGCGAAGATTAAGCGCTGAGGGAAGCTGGACGATGCTGCATCGCACCAATAGAGTGGGACAATTGGTGAGCATTTCTTCTCTTCTGCAAGCACCCCTCCCTTCTCTTTATATCTCTTTTCATTTTATCAAGTAATGGATCTACGCTCTCAGCACTGACAGCCTTGAGAATAGTCTCTGCGTAATATCCTCCGAAGATTAAATCAGGTCTAAGCACTTTTTTTTTTTCTTTTTTTTTAAGGAAACATTCATCAGATGAACATGTGTCTGTTATTCTTTCATTCTCGATAACACAGTTCTCTGCAGAGAGATGTAATCTCGCTGTTGTCGCTTGTGCAACCTCCCTGCCAGGTCGGTCCATTTGTTTCGTGGCTGCGAGCGGCTCTTTGATAGAAGCCGTATTGCAAGCACATCTTCCACCTCGTGCAGCCAGACACGGTGCTGGAAGTGGATATGCTGTAACTGTTTCCCTGGGGGGATATTTAACAAGGAAAGGCAGTTATGAAATGGATTGACATGACCAAATGCTTAGTAAAATAAACTCCCAGCTAACTGTTTTGCTATTGATTCTGTATAAATTAGCCTCCAGCACCGAATTGCAATGAAAGGAGCCGGTGTGATGATAAATGACATTTTCTTGTTAGGCAACATAAAAGGCATTTAAATAAACTCACCCTGCTTTTCGGCAGTCCTGGCCATTGGCAGCTTTTACAGGGTGAAGCTGATCTGAGTGCTGAGCGAGGCTTGCAACAGTCCAAACTGCGTTTCAGACTAGCAGCACATTCTTGGAAGGCTTCTTGATAAAAAAAGACCAAATCCAGAAGTTTTTAGTCTCACAAAGAGCTCCCAGTTATTGTTCAGGGTGAAATGCCCGTGCTCCTAGGTGCTGTACAAATAGCAGAAAGGTTGAATTTGAGTCTGGCTTCCAGTTGCTCACTTGGGGTTGCTGGATGAGAGATTGGTGTAGTTTTGAGTCAGTGACAATTATTACTCATCCTAATTATTATTAGCCAAAATCTCAGCCAAGAGGGGGAACCTTTTCGTGCTACTGTGTGCAAACAGAGAGATGCAGGCGCTCAGAGCTGATGTGTTGCAGAATGGGTGGGACAGAGGGGAGGAAAATGCAAGGGCAGGAAGCCGTGGCACGGCCGCAGGTATCGCATTAGTGTGTTTTCAGGGATAGTGGTGGTGGGGATATTGGGGAAGGACTGACCTTAAGTGAAGGGAGAGGGGACGCTGGAAGGGACAGAGGGTAAGGATGAAAATAAGTGAAGAGTAGCTTGAGGCTCGGCTTGGGGGGAGGCTTGTTTTGGAGAGGGTTGTAGGGTCTTGAGATCCCTCTGCACTTGGGATCACCTGCAGCGGCCTCAAACAGGAGCTGTGGTTTGTTACGTTAGGGCTGAGCCGTCCTGGCTCTGGCAGGAGCAGGAGGGACTGGTCCGCAGCCTGCTGCTATCACATCGCCAGGCCAACCTCAGGCTGAAGCAGTTTGCCAAGGCGTGTAGTGGTGGTACCTAAATGATTTGAACTGCAGCTTCTCTCAGGCTCCCAAACTCTTAGTACGGTGGGGGATGCTGCATTCTTGCAAGCTCATGACCCCACGTTTTTGGTCCTGTGTTTCCTATTTGGGGTGGTGACCACTCTTTTGGGCGTCATTGCTGTAATATCTGGCCTGGCTTTGCCTTCTCTGGAGAAGAGTGGGAGGGCAGTGGGGGCCTCAGATGACCTGTGAAAGATCTGTTTCTTTGGTGCTGTATTTAAGTGTACGGAGATACTGCTGTAGCAGAAAACACAACTGGCTCCATCTACACCCACCTGCAACCAATGACCTTATGTACCTGAAGTCTACAGAGAAGGACCTTGTACATTGAGCTTACAATACTCCATGAAGAAAAACATACTTGAATAGGTTACGCAAATTTCTCCAGCCTCAGTCAGCCTGGGCAACTAAATGTGTGAAGAAGTTTCTCAGGTCTCAGGCAAGATGGGTTATTTGCTTTACAAGATTTCTCCTAGCAAGGTGAGAGATGCTCAAGCGCAGCAGGTCTGGGAACCCTCTGTGTAGTATCTGGTCACCAACCGTGGCCAGCAAATGCATCACTAGCAAGCATTCAAATATACTTGGAGCTAGTGTGGAGTAACCTCCTCCCAGTCTCTGAGAGTTAGGGATTGGAGTAAATCATGAAATACATTGCTTTCTGGTTTGTTGCCATCATTGTTTTTTCATGTGGGTGTCCAGGGCAGCTCCATTTTGAATCTGGATGCCTTTGTGTTCTTCAGTGTATCCTGCACTTCCAGTGAAAAGCAAACCATGCTAAATTTATGCTTCCCAGTGGGCAGCCTAATTAAAGTCATGCAGTGCTGCAGTGCCATGCTTCAGTGTTGGTCCTTGACTCTTTCAGACATCCTTCAGCCGTGGCTTTACTAAGAACATGAAGCTGGAGGCAGTGAACCCCAGGAACCCTGCAGAGATATGTGTCGCTTCTATCACCTCAGTTAAAGGACGGTTAATGTGGCTTCACCTTGAAGGTATGTGCTGTAAAGGCTTCTTGGGTTTGTGTGGTTCACTCAAACGCTCTCTTAATTTTGTCCTTCATCCTCTGCACAATACTGCTTTCTCCAGCCTTTCCTTTTTATACACATTGACCAATAATACGTTATTAAGAATTATCTTCCCCTGCTCTCTCCACGAGAGGGCCACAAGACCTTCCACCCTCCCATCCATGTGGATTCTATCAGCATGATCTCCATTGGTGATCGAAACCTCCTCACTGCCATCGTGATAGACCTCCATCCTGGGAATGGATGTTTGCCTCACTTGTGCAGCTGAGACTTCCACTGTGATTTCCAACAGGTTCTCATGGGATCTCCTGTCCCCCAGCAACCTCATTCCTTCTTCCTGCCTCTTCCTTTCACTCCTTTTTTTTCACCTAGGTCCATAACACTTCTGCGATATATGCTGCTCCTCACTATGGCCATCGCATGCTCACATCCCTCCGCTCTGTGATTGTATAATTTCTTTGGTTGATCTAAGAGAGCTCTTGCAGGCAGTAACTCTATAATACAGATTTTAAAAAGCCATCATCTGGTGGAGAACATCACCATTGTACAAGCAGTATTAGGAGAGTGCTGAAAAACTAGCAGAGCGTAATACCGTATCAAAACTTCCATTTCTACCTTTCTTGAAATGAGGTACAGATGAGCTCATTTTTAATGTGGTTTTGCTCTTGGGACTTACTTTCTGAATTTGTCTGGGCAAGGACTTCTTAAGTAAGTGTAATTTAGAACAACATTTAGGGATTCTTATTATTATTGCTTTAAAAACAGTATTATTTGTAAGGCACCGAGAGCAGAAAGCCATGCTCATTTAAATGTTTTGATGGGCACTGTGATAAACCATAAAGTTGTTGTAGCATGCGTCGTTGTTACAACATAGTTTAATTTTTACCCATCAAGGTAGCACACTGTTGTTTGAAGCTACTGGCTTCATCTATAATGAATAGAAGAGCTTCTGTTTCCCTCTGAAATTGGGTCAGCATCAACTGCAAATGTCATATGCTTCTTTGCTTTCTTCTGGAGAACCATGAAAATACCAAAGGAGCTTCTGGTGGCCCATAGTCCTGCTCATCGCCAACCTCTGTAAGATCTGTGCTTCTGCCTCTTGATGAATGCATAAGGCAGACGTGCCGTCCCTTGTGCTGCCAGCCCTGACACAGTCAAAAATCAACATCTTGCTGGAACCCTCTCATTTGCAAAATAAAATGCATTTGGTTACGCTACCATGATGGTTCAGGGAGACGTGATGTTGAAATACCTCCACCCCTTTGCCTGCAATCACATGCTGATAGTAGATACCGTGCAGCTCTGCTCATGCGTTTCTGATAGGTGCCTCCAGATGTTTCAAGGCATCTCTGAGAGATTGGGCTGATGAAAGAGCAGCAGCTCTTAAACACTTGCTACGTACAACCCCAGGAAATACAATGGCACGTTGTCTCCGTGAGCTGGAAGGAAAGCAAGGCGCAGGCATATTCTGCAGCTCAGGGAGTAGTTGTTGGTATCCCAATCTCCTAACAGGAAAAAAGGATGGGGAGAAACGAAGGTTGTGCTGGGCTGCAGGTCGCAGAGTTGTCCTGCGGAGAGCAGAATCGGAAGGAAACAGAGCAAGTCTTTCCTTTGCCAAAGTCAGTGACACCTGCTTGCTCCATGGGAGCTCTGTAGCAGGAGGTGGGAGGGAGGAAAGGAGTCACCCATGTCTTCTCTGATGGCCTGTGGGGTCAGAATGGCTCATGAGTAATTCTGGAGTCCATTAAATCCAGGCTGCTGTCAAGATTGTTTTTGCAAAAGCAGTGTGAACCCTCGTTCTCAGAGATTAATGCAAGTTTATTTTGGCCCTTCCAGGGTGAAACAGCTAGGAAAGGGTTAATGGGAGAACAAACCATAGTCAAGTACATGATTTCCGGAAAGGACAGAGGAACAGGGGTCGCGACAAGGGGTTCTTGCAGAGATCCCATGTGAGATGAAGTCTCAAGCCTGATCTGCACAAAAAGTCACCTTCCCTCCTCTGCAAGATGCTCGGCTCTCAGTTTTGGGGCTGGAAGACAGTGGAAGCCAGATTGATACTGACGGTATTGCTTCATCATCACCTGGCACATCACCTTCAGCATCGTGCTGCGTTGATTATAATAACCCAAGAAGTATTTCAGCATCTGAAAATGTGCAGTGCAGTTTGTACAAGGGGAAAGGTCTCTAATCAAAGCCTTTAAAGTTAGTAAAAACATTGTTGGGTAACCCAAAGTACCTCATCTGTGCTAGCAGCTTGCTCTAAAATATCAGAAAGGCGGATGTTCTGTGGTGTTTAGCTCTACAAAAATAACATTACATGGTAGACAAGGCTTTCCTGACGCCTCCGAGATAAATCCTGTTCTCAGAGATTTCTAACTCAATTGCTACCTAAAGAGAGATTCCTCCTGACCTAAAGCTTGGCAAGCCAGATCATTCACGCTGCTGGTGTCTTTGCTGCTAAGCCTCGTGGTTTGGACCAGCTAAGATCTGGGGAGAGCAGAGCTGCAGGCGTGTGCCCAAATGCAGCAGAGGTGGGAGATGCAGGAGAGCTGGGTGGTCATCCTTCTCCATCCCTGACATACAGCTGTCACCCCAGGCAGTTTGTCTCCTCTGTGGTTATCTCCGGTGTGCAGAGCAGATACGACTTTGCGTCTTCGCTTTCGGTAGAGCTGCGGGCAATGGCGAGGTTTGGTTTTTTCATCTGAGACAACTGGTTGCCATCTGACTGGAGGTAGCTAAAGCTCATCTGCAGCCTGGTCTGGACATGGGGCAAATATTTTTGTTAAAGAGCTGGAATCAACGCTTGTTTGAAATTCAGTTCTCACTAAGGCTGCTGTCGAATTTACACCCATCTGGTCAAGGAATCTGACCCATTTTGGCAACTCCCCTTCTTAAATGGCCAGGTGCCTTCACTTTTATGTGCAGATTTTATGGGGTTTGGGAATCCTTCTTCCCTTTTTTTTTCCCCCCCAAGCTGTAATACTTTCAAAGGGGCTTGGTGTTCACTAAACCTTTGCCCGTCACAGTGAATAGGAAGTGCTGTTTCTTGGGACTTTAAATCAACCAGTCCTCCAAGACCCTGGATAGAGGCAGGGAGAGGGCTACATGCTCCCACCTTGCTCCCCTCCCTCATCTCTTTCTCCCTGCCTTTTACTCTTTCAATTTCTTAAAGGGTGTTTTTTTACAACGTGTCATAAAAAAAACTTGTGTGCATCTCCTTGTCTTTTGAGTTCTGATATATAAATGCTTTACGCTTGTTTTTGTATCTCAATACCAGGAATAGAATGATCTGTAGTAAAAGGAAAAGATGCAAAAGACTGCAAAAATAAAAAGAAGTCTTTGCTGCTTTTGAAATACATGACTACAGTATGCAGAGCGTTACGCTAAAACTAGGCATAAAAAAAAACCCCAAAACCCTGCTTGCGGAGTTGTAAAATAAATGTGGCTTGAACTGTGGCATGTTTTTTTGACTCCATTAATACACTATTGTTTCTAAGTGATTATTTATATTCTGGTAGCAGCAAGACTCCCCAGCTACCATGGGAGCCCATCGCTGAAGACCTCGGGTCCCACCATTTATCATGGGCGCGTCTGAAGCTTTCATTGTTGCCCTCCCAGTTTCCCTGTTTGACAGCCCAAACTGCAGCCATAAAACAGGACGCAGTAGTTAAGCAGCGTCGAGTTAGACGTGAGGGAACATAGCTTAATAAATCACACTTTGTACAGTAGCAAAACTCTGTAAACTTCAGGGTGAGCATTTAATGAGCAGCAGTATAGTTCCCCCGTGGTGGAAAAGCAGCGTAGGACTGATCCGATGGCTGTGCGCATCCCATCGCTTTCTGCTACTTTATTACTCATCATCTGCATTGTTAATTTTTACTGGTTCATTTTAGATTTTAAAGCTGAAGCTTTCTAGTGTGAATTTTTACAAATAATAATGTACACTCTCTGCACAGCCTAGGAATTTGAGGAAAACCCTTTCGTTAATCACTTCTCCGGGGAGGTTTTCCATAATTTTCCCTTTGAGAGTTTTCCACAGTTGCCGCTCTATTCTGCCCAAGATTTGTAGCAGGATATGCAAGGTTTCTTCACCCCATTTCCAATTTCCCTGTTCTTTTCCATTTAATCTCTCAAATCTTATGGACATTTCTTAGTCTGGGAAGATGGCAGCATAAAATGCAGCAAATGAAACTAATGAGTCTCAAACAAGCTGTTTTCCACTTGTATGAGTGAGGCCAAAGGAAGCAGTGCGATGTCGGAGGTGGAAAGCAGGGTCATCAATTGCCGGAGGGAAGAAGCGGTGCCAGGGAGGACAGAGTAGCTGTGAATATGTCTTACAAGAGGAATAGCGGCGTTGCAGGAGAACAGACATCATGGTGCTTCCTTGCTCATCAGGGCAGCTGCAGCTGTAAACTTTAAAAACAAAATTTTCCTGTCACATCTGTTGTTGTTTGCAAGCAGGAAAGGACGTTTGATCTGTTTATTGGGTCAGAATAACACCGTAGAACAGTTACAGTAATGAAAATAATGGATTTTCCCAGATCTGGTGAAATTTCAGTGGGGACTGTGTTGATCTCTTGCTCTGTTTAGGGCTCGATCCATGGCTTGCTCGCTTCGTGCATGTCTTGCCACGGATTTCAGCAGTTCTCACATCAGTTTCTTGGCGGGATTTGTGGCGTTAGGCAAAAATGATTTGCCCACTGGAGAGTGCAGCTTTCATCAGGTTCAAACTGAGCAGTGACTTCTTGGTATTTTCTCGTGGAGGGAAATGGTTTTGCAGGGAATGCCAGCTGCCGAGACCTCGCATTGAAGCTCAGCTGCTCATGGGAGCAGGTTGTGTCCTGTATCACGTGCCTTCGTCCCATCCTCTTCCCTTCGCCATATCCCGGTGAAATAGAGATTGTATCTTCAATGTATCATGCGTGAACACAATGCAGGGCTCCGAGGAATACCATGAAGACATCCATGAATCTATGCAGACATCATGATTTCATTTTTTTAATTATTTCCTCCAGCAGCGTGAGCACCAGCACCTATTTTCCTGCGGCCTTTGGGTTTTCATACAACCACACGCTCTCAAAGTGCAGCAAGTTTATTGCTAGAGACAAGATTGATACAAGTGCTGCGTCTCAGCCTCGATGCCATTCCCATCACAAAGTTCAATTACTGTTTCAATTACACCGCAAGCCCTTGATGAACATTCATTAGTGGGAAGTTCCCCGTAGTCATCTAGCTGTGCACAGTCAAACACTGCTGCCTTAAGCAGGAGGCAAAGATGCTGTAACAGATGCAAAGGCGAGGATGCTGCAGGGGAAACTGCTGATCCTTTGGTCCCTTTTATTAGGAGATCATCTCATGCTGGTGCTGGAGCTCTATGTCCTAGGTTGGAAATGGCAGAGGAGGGTGAACTTGCTGGCCAGGCTGTGCCGGCGCAGGCGGACTTGAGTTGGAGTAATTAAATGGTGTCTTGACTCAGGACCCAGAGTTGTTTTCAAAAGAACTCAAAGCTAGTGGGAATATTTCTGTTTGCTGCAATGGGCTTTGAGTGCCACCCATATAAAGCAAGACAGGAGAGTGTCTTCTAAAGGAGACGTAATAACCAAACTGGAAGAGATTTGCTTTAAGCAGAGATTTTCAGTGGGGTTTTGGAGTCAGTATTATGCCAGAGATCTTAGCGCATCTGTCCCACTTGGGGTTTTTATACTGCCTCTCCCCTGTTGGGTGATCAGCTCATGGTTCATGTGCAGTGAGGAGCCCTAGGAGAATTCGTGGCACTTCTAGAAGAATGGTCATCTCTCACCCTTGAAAACAGTGACTCAAGGGCAGAACTACACAGAAAAGCGCCAGGGGGGCATTGGGGCGTAAAGGCCCATCAAATTAGCTACCATCCTATTAAAGCCCATATACACTCTCTTACCAGTAAAAGCAAGCACCCCACTGGCCTTCTGCTAACTTGCTTGTGCAACTCTACAAAAAAACCCCCAAGGGGTTAATCAGGGCATCTTGTTGGGGAAAGTCATGCATGTTTAACCTTACTGGCTTTTGGCTGCTTCACTGCACACCCTTAGAGTTCTCTTAACGGGGGTTTTCTCTGGAATCACATTGCACTATAAATGCAACAGCCTTATCATTGCTGCCTGTGCAAAATTGAAGATGAAATGATGCCTGATTTTGATGCAGGGAAGCAGATTTATTTTTACGTGTTCCATCATTTGCTTCCCTTGGTTCATGATGAATGCTCAAATGGCTCTGAGCTCGGTATTCCTATGTCTAAATTACATTATAAATTTGTGTTTATAGGTTTACAGATGCCCTCTCCAGAGTACATAGTTGATGTAGAGTCTATGGACATTTTCCCCGTTGGCTGGTGTGAAGCGAATGCTTATAACCTAACTCCACCACACAAAGCTGTTTGTAAGTACATGGAAACCTCAAGCAGCATAGATATTACATCAACAGATTTATCAGGGAGTTTGTCCTATGTCTATAATCCAATTCTTAAAACTACCAACCTAACTAGCAGACTAGTAACCAGGCTGTAAGTGTACTGTAATAAATCCAATTAGTGGCCAGACTCCGCAGCACTGGTATGATGCAGTTTGTAGTTATCTGTGTGATCAGTCCCTCTAAAAATGGGATTGTTTGGACTGGGAAAGGTTGTTACGTGGTTTGGGATTGCACAGTGTGGTTTGTGGGTTTGCGATGGGGTTGTCGGAGTGAAACCAGGTTTCGTTGCGCTGAGCCAAGTTCACTCGGGCAGCTGAGGGAATTAGGGACATGGGATCTCAAATCAGGAAAAAAACCCCATAAAATATAGGGCAGAATGGATGTAAAGAGGCCGTCCAAGTGCTCCCTCTTCAAAACGGGATCTGATCCACCTAAATTGAGAAATGTTTGCTGGCCTCCTGTGATGGAGTTTCTGCCCCTCCCAAGGGTATCTGCCCCGTTATTTCATTGACCTTACCAGCTCAGAGATTTCCCTAGCGTTTAATTTAAATCTCTCCCAGTACCATTAAGCCCGTAGTGTTTTGTTCTGCCTCCAGTGCATATTAAGACCAATTTCTTTCCCTTCCATTTGCATTTGAAGGCAGTTCATGGGTGCTCAGTGGCTTGGTGGTGTTCTCCTGTTCCTCGCAGAAACTATCCAACCCCGATCTCAAGCCACCAGATGAAAAATTAACCTCGCTGTTTATAATAATTAACATCTGAAAGGCAAATTTTAAAATGTGTCAACCCTTTTGAAGAGTTAAATATGCTTAAGTTAAAAATCAGGCAGCTGGGGCCTAATTTGGGAGAATACTGCTATGGCAACATTATGCAGCCTTATCGCAATTTATAGCTAGGGATAAATTATGCTGGAGGTAATCATGCTTGTAAAATGTAATCTTATCCATATGTGTTTCTGTATGGAAAAATATTTGTGTTTTTATTTTAATTTTTTATACTGATCCCATAAAACACGATATTAGCATTCCAGAGGAAAGATTAAATGTATTATTACATCTTTAAAGTAGGTTTTAATGATGTAGTGACTTACTTAAAAAATACCAAGAAAAGATGGCGACAGTAATTAAGTACCATTTCATTGTGTTGGAAGTCATTTTATAGTCAGTGCATTTATACAGCTTTTTATGCGTTATGGGTATACTTTATAGGACAGAAGGGTACAAAACTATTTTTTTCTTCCTTGCTTCATTTTTGCAGTGCGAAGGAAGAGAAGAATTGCAGTTGTGCAACCAGAAAAGCAGTAAGTTTTTCTTATTTAAGGTGATGTTTTTATAGGGATGCATCAGGTCTTCCAGGGGAGATAATACACAGCAGCTGAGTGACTTTGCTAACTACTGTCCAGATACTGCAGCAGAGTCAGCAAGGGGGTTCCTTTAAATCTAAAATGTTTGTGGACATATAAGAAAGTCTTTGCAGTAGAAATATGTTACTAGCTGGGACTGTGCAGCCAGTGTCTGATGGCCAGTAAGGGACGCTTATGGAAGATGGCATGTACCAGGAGGGCTTTTCCCTATCTAGTCTAGCAGTTTCTAGAACTAGACTTTAAGGGAGCTAAGCGTGAATATTTGCAGCCTGAAGGGCTAAAGGTCACTGACCAGAGTGTATTTTTGGAGGAGTGGTGGATCTGGCTCCTTCTTCTGCAATATGCAGGCCCTGGGCTATGATAAACTGTGTGGAAGCAGGATTGCATTTGAGGTATCTCCATTCCTCGGTCCGGGCAGGTCCTGGTGCAATATGCAGGCCCTGGGCTATGATAAACTGTGTGGAAGCAGGATTGCATTTGAGGTATCTCCATTCCTCGGTCCGGGCAGGTCCTGGTGTATCTCACAGTCCAGCCTGAAGGCTGGTTCTGCCCCTTTGCCCCATCTGACGCTATTAAATACACTGAATTGCTGTTTAACAGGTTACCATCCACAGTGCCTGTTGAGAAAATACCTCATGACCTCTGCCCGGTTCCTCAGCCAGACACAACAGGTAAGGCTGCTCGGCACCAGCAGGATCCTTATCTCAAGGACCCGTTGCCTGTATGGAGGGGGATGATCCCAAAAAGGGAGTGAGTGTGTCATACGGGTGGGGAGATGGAACCTCATCCTCAGGGGGTGTGAGGTGGTGTGGACCCACCACTAGTGCGAGGAGTCTCTGATGTACAGCATGTGAGAGTCTGGTCCTCCATGTGTGGACATCGTGTCTTGCTGGAGTTCCCCTGCAGCTTGCCCGTTTCAGCTAACGATGTTAGGGCTAGGCTAATGAAGCCCTGGTGGAGATGGATGCGACTTTTTAATTGGCATCAATGAAATGCCTTACACCAGGACTTAATGCGTCCCTGTGTTAGCGTCATGATTGTGTGGCATGGCTGCTACTTCTGCTAAAGGCAAATTTTCATAGAATCATAGAATTGTTTAGGTTGGAAAAGACCTTTAAGATCATCAAGTCCAACCGTTAACCTAGCACGGCCAAGCCCACCACCAAACCATGTCCCTGAGCACCACATCTACACGTCTTTTAAATACTTCCAGGGATGGTGACTCCACCACTTCCCTGGGCAGCCTATGCCAATGCTTGACAACCCTTTTGGTGAAGACATTTTTCCTAACATCCAATCTAAACCTTCCCTGGTGCAACTTGAAGCCGTTTCTTCTTGTCCTATCGCTTGTTACTTGGGAGAAGAGACCGACCCCCGCTTCGCTACAACCTCTTTTCAGGTAGTTGTAGAGAGTGATAAGGTCTCCCCTTTTTTCCCCTTTAGCAATGGCAGGAGGCTCTGAGAGTGCAATGTTCATCCAGTTAATTGCATAGACTCAGCAGGAGGGGCAAGATTTAACTCACTTTATTTCAGCAGACTGCAGGGCACGCGTTGGCATCTGAGCCACCATCCCAGGGCCCTGTTACAATCAAATGGGGAGAAACAGGCTCTTTTTGGGTATGATAACCAAAAAGTGGATAACCACTTGGATAGCACATGAACTGCATCTAGAAGTACCCACTTCTCTCCATGGGCTATAAAGGAGCCCAGAGTAATTAGCCCAGACAAAGAAAACTACTGTGTAGACCCACATTGGGTCAGGGGAATGGCACCTCGGTGCTTACTGGGTTGGACAGTGGATGAACAGGGGTTTGTGGAGCCCTCCACCAGAATTTTCTCCCTGAGCCAATTCCGAATCTGTGAGAGGCAGCTAATACGATCCCTTTCTGGCAAGATGCAACTCAGTCGCTCACGTCCATCTGCGATGTGAGTTATGAAAGAGCCTCGGGTCACTGAAATCCTCTCCCGATTCTCCTTTTGGTAGGGTGTGCAGCCGAATCAGTTGCTGTTAAAAGCAGTTGCTTTTCCTGTGTCGGACGGATTTGAGTAGCAGAGGCTTCTCTACCTCCTATCCCAGGGGAGATGACTTTGTGCCTCATTTATTCTTCTCCCCTCCTTCCCACATCCAGGAGGAAGAAGAAGGGCCCTTGATTTATTGTACAAAAGTGCTACACGCACATCAATACTGCTTTCTCCTTGCAGGCACCGTCAATGGGAGATACTGCTGCCCCCAGCTCTACATCAACCATCGCTGCTTCTCAGGTCCATATTTAAACAAAGGCAGAATAGCAGAGCTACCTCAGTCTGTCGGGCCTGGCAAGTGTGTGCTGGTCCTCAAAGAGGTACGGCTCAGCTATCTTTTGGGGGGATTTCAGGGGAAAGCATGGGTCATGGGTTGCCAGGCCCAGAATTTAAAAAGAAGGCACCTAAAACTATCCTGGAGTTCTGTAGTGGTTTCCATAAGTCAAAACTGCAAGCTGGGAAGAGAGGGTAGGTATATGCATTGCGGGTTTTGATGGGTGAGGTGACATTTTTGAAACATGGGGAGTTCCATTGGTTGGGACCAAGTTTCATCTAACTGTGTGCAAGAGAATTAATGTTCTGACCAGAGCCGTCCCCAAAGAGGACCTCTGTGCTTGTTGCCATCAACCTGTTTCTCAGCATCCCCGATGCTGTTGGGCCAGCAGATTCAGTGTGGGTGACGCCTTTGTATGTGTGACCATGGTCCGATGGGACCCAAACCATCAGGATCCAAAGTGAACAGGACAGAAGACCAAGAAGGGGTGTGTGCGATGTGCTGAGTGTACCCAGCTCTTGCTGAATGCGGATGGGTTAATCCCATGCAGCAGGATTGGCAGGGCACCACCATCTCTTCACATCGTCCTGACCGAATCAGGGCTCACTTTGGGCCAAATCCAGAGTGTTGAGCTCTTGCTGTTGACCTCAGAGAAAAGCTAGCTTGTCCGAAAACAATGCATACATATTTTCCACACATTACAGTCCATATACAGATGAGAAGCAAGATGACTGCAGGTGGGAGAGGACAGCAAGATGGTACTGTTGGATAAGTAGGGTGCCATTGGTGCCTTGGACACCATTTCAGTTTGACCCGGGTCTTCAAGAAATCCAGATCTTTCAGCTTTCTGATTTGTACCTATAGGAACCCCACTTGATGTGAATGCAGGGGCATATCTGAGCTCCCTCTGCCCTTGGTGGAAAAGCACGGGAACTTCTAGGTCTTCATTTGTCTGATGTATTTGCAAGACCCTCAGTGCCCAGCTCAGGATGTTTGCTGTTGTCTGAAATGAGATGAATCCCAGCCCTTAAGAGAAACACCTGAAAGGTGATATTCCTCCCAAATCACCCACCACTTTTGAAACGTTCCATTGGTTGGGACCAAGTTTCATCTGTGTGCAAGAGAATTAATGACCAGAGCCGTCCCCAAAGAGGACCTCTGTGCTCTGCTGTACTGTAGAGTGACTCCTGTGTCCGCAGTCGGTTTCTCATCACCTACGTTCACTGCTTTATACACAACAGCACTGCTGGTTGTCTCACATGGTTGAACGCTGGGCCGTGAAGACAGCCCAGTAAACCAGCTGCATGTGTAGGTGGGACACTTGGGTGTCAAAGAAGCAAGTCAAAAATAGCCCTCAGCAGAAAGCAGGATAGAGTGGTTGCTCAGCAAAGGTTGACAGCTGCCAAATTTGAAACCAAGTCCACAGCGGCTTGCTGATGAGGAGCATTAGCAATCTGCTGCTACTTGAAAAACAGGCAATGAAAAAGCAACATGGGGGAAACATGAGACATGCACAGTCAATACTTATGCTAATATCTCTTCCTCCTTTCCTCACGGAATTTGGATTTTGAAAACATAAGCAGGGTGAAGGTCCTCCCCTAGTGTCCTAGCTGCATAGACTAACATCAGCTTCTCCAAATTCCTCAAAAATGGGACCAGTTACCAATTGTGGAAAGCAACCTGAGTTTCCTACAGAAAGGCTATTTTCTCTTGCTCTGCCTCCTTACAGAATTACGTTCTGAAGGAGCAAATAGCAATGACAGTGAGACATGGGCATCTTGCTTTTGGAGACATGAATGACTTCCCAAGGAGCAGGACAATGGCAATGGCCCAGCATTAGTCAGTGTTATTTTGCGGATAAATTCAAGCTCATTCTAGCCACGGGGATCAGGTCCAAATTCTGGAAAGGGTGAAAAGAAGACATTCAGGATGTTGCTGTAGGGGAGATATACCTGGTTCCTAACAGCTGCTGCCGAGACGAGACAGCTATCAGCAGCTCAGAGTACCATGGACGGGGGGGAGGATAGGGGTACCCAACATGTGGAGGAGACAAGAAGTAGCAAGGAAGACATCCCTGCATCAAGATGAAGATCTGTAGCAGCTGCCAGAGCACCCAAAAGGACTGCAGAGCTGAGTGGTGAGAACAGTGCAGGAGATAGCTCCTCCAGCCCAAGACCACAGCCACAAGGCTTTGCACAGCTGAAGAGCTCACAAGGGTCCCCATCCCTCCGAACCCAGTCTCGGTGCTGAGCTTGATGCCTTTGTCTCGCTTTACACCCACTGATGATGTGGCCCCGAGAATGCAAATGCATTATAATTATCTCTCACTATATAGGAAAATTGCAGGCCATTGTAAATTATGCATCAGCATAACTTGTCTGGAATAGATAAATTATACATGGGTTTTACTTTGGCAACACACAGGGGAGGGTGGGAAAGACAACTCAAAACAACAGCTACGAAGGAAAAACGGAGTCAGTAGCAGTCTGATGAGAGCTTTTTAAATCACCCTGGTCTCCAGCCATAACTCACTGCCTTTAGAGACGCTCTAGTTAAAAACTCTGTGCCGGTTGCCAGCCAGTTCACAGTGGGCAGCAGTCTCTGTGACGGAGATGCTGCTGTGTTTGGCACTGATGGAAACCCCAGACTAAAAACAGCTGAACAACCAACTCCTGCCCCATTCTCTGGCCTGGATTACCTCTAAAGCAAGAAGAGAGCAGATGTCCTCTCCCCGCTATCACCAGGTGATGGGACACCTTGGTCCTGGCTGGGTGCCAAGAGAGTAGCTCCCCATCCTCTACCTTCCTCCACACTCAATCATGAGGGATGTAACAAAAAATGCAGCACAACATGTAGTTTCCACAACATGTAGTTCATGATGCTCCTCAGCCCTCTTTTCCCCCAAGGTCTTGTCCTTCCTTACCTCCATCACTGATGCAGTGAAGCATCATCTAGGATCCAGCTCCAAACAATCTGGTGCTACCAGCCTGCACGCTAATAGTGAGATAGCTGTGGGTCAGTAATGCTTGGCTCTGGATTAAACAAGGTAGGGAGATACCCTTATAGTGTGGAGTAGGAACATCTCCTTCCATTTGATTAGTCTGGGCTGTTCCCACCTGAGGTGTCAGGAGAGAAGCAGCATGGATAGGTTTGGTTTTGTGCAGCAGCTCTTTTCCAGCAGAACAGGCATTTCAGCTGAGCTCTGCGTTGTTACTGCATCCCCCTGATTTCTGCCCAATTGCTTTGTCCTAGTGTTGGATTCGGGGGGTTGTGAGCTCTGCAGGGAGGAAACTGCTAAGGTGCCTTCCAGAATGGCAGCCCTTGAGCAAGTTTTCCCAGCAAAATTTTGAGAGCAATTGCAACTTATTTGGTCGTATGATCAAACATACTGATTTTAATTCTGTGTGTGTTTGTGTGTGTGTATCCTTGCATCCATGCAAAGCCTCAGGTGAGTGACAAGTAACTCTCGTGCTCTCTAGTGCCAAACTTATTTTTAAAGCCTGGCTGTTCATTATTCCTGATGCCAGCACAAGTCTCTGCTGAGACCAGTGGTTTATTGTGGTTTCTTTCACCCCAAGAGGCCAGTGAGATGGTAATGCCTGTTGTTTAACATCAGCTCCAAAGCTTATCTCGTTCCTGAGATACTTGTTTGGAAAAGAAGTTGAAACTTGGAGCCAAATACGGTGGAGACATCAACTATTGCCATCCAACAACTGCATCTGGGCTGAAAAATAGTGACTGTATAGTAGCTAAGAGAAGTAATAAACGCTAACTTTAAGTTAAATTAAAATAAACACATTGTCAGCTTTAGATTTAGTTCTCGGGTCAGAATATCTAAAAAATATTTCAGAACAGTTCTTCCATCTATGCCAACAACTTACCACGGCAGCATTGTAAAACAAAATGAGATGTCTTTTTAAGACTTCAGATGATCTATAATCCACCATATCTTAGGGAAATATGCTGTAAAGATTAATTAGCCTCATTGCTTACTGCTCTTACTTTTTTTAAGACACACTTTGCTCTTTCTCTATTTAAAAAGAAAATGGACTTAAAGGTAATGTGACTGTCCAACTGATGCAAGCAGGAGAAATCAGCCAGCATTTGTGAAGGAAGGCTATTGTGCTCTGCAACTTGAATTTTTTGGAGCACAGCATGACTTCTTAGGAGAAATTTGCATAATTAAATCATCGTGCTCAGAAAATTAAGTAGCTTGTACTGAGCCTTAGGTGTATGATTGAACCAGGCTGATAGCGTTATCGTTAGTGATCAGATATGGTGTTGGAATGGCAGAAACCTTCTGTAGTCTGGAAAGATACAAATGCATTTCTGCAAAAGGGTTCACTAACATCCTCTTCCAGACTGCTCTGTGGACTTCAGCTCATCTGTGATGGTTCCTCCAACTTAGGATCTGGCCATCTGTATTTTTGAAATGTCATGGACTGTCATAAGCATGTCAACACTTATGTGCTACAACCCTGACTATGACAAAAGCTCACTTTTAGGTGCTTGATCATCTAATGAAAGAATCCCAAAGAACTCTTCTTTCCCTTCTCTCTCTGTCCCACAGACACATCATTATTCCAAGGAAAATAAAATAACTTGTTATTGTCCTACCTGAGGCTAGCCTGGGAGTTAGGGTCTCTCCTGTTAGGTAGATGTGGGCTCACATCTCAGATAGAGGAGAGAAATTTAGTTTCTCCTCACAAGGATGTTGATCTTGAACAGCAGAAGAGGTGTAATGGTATTTTGAACTGTACCTCGTCACTGATACCTCCTGAGAAAGCTTCATCCAGGGTTGGGACCATTAATGAAGAGGGGTGGAGGGATGGGAAATGTGTGAATACCAGAAAACTAGAATGGGAAGAAAGGTGCTGAACTGCCCTCTTAGACATGCTCAGAAAAGGGCCCCTGTGCGCCTGAAAATCTATGACATGGAAAACTTTATAGCTAAGATGTCAGGTGCTTATAAGGTTGGGTAGAGTCTTGTGATGGTGCTGTGTGCTCACACTCACTGATGTGACTCCAACCTACTTGACTCTGAAAATCCACAGTTCAGCAGTATCAAAATAAAACCTCATAGATGCATAGCAGCAAAGGCTGGTGGTGTCTACTCCACTCCTCTGCTCCAAGGCACCGCTGGCTGCGCCGAAACCATTCCTGAGGGAGAGGGTTGAAAATAAACTACCAAAATCTTAGACTGGTCACACTCCAGCCAAAGGGAATTTAGTGAATCAGATCAAAATTTGACCAGTCTGTTACGGGTGAAGTGACTTTCCATCTCCAGAGAAAGTTGGAAATTGGAAAGTTGGAAACTGGTCTAGGTTTCCTCACTGTGTTTGCTTTAATCACAGTTAATTTTTCCACAAGAAACAAAGTGTTCTTTTTTCTCCTTAGTGTTTAATAGTGTGTAATATGAAGCGATAATGTTAGAAGATAACACTCTTAACATGGTGGTGGACTCCTGCTGTAGGGTATAATGCCAAACTCAGTGACTTATTTGGGATACAAGAAGAGTAAAAGCCAAAGCTTTTTAAAAAAACATTTTTTTATTCCCTTAAAGGGAAATGATTGTTCTTACAAAACACTCTTTTTTTAAACTGAATTTAGAAGTTTACAGAGTCCTGCTGATGACAAGCCAGCTTTGAGAAAAGTCCTGGTATTGTGGGTGTCTTTGCAGAGCTGGAGTTGATTAGGTGTCTGGGATGATGCCCAGGCAGGGCCACACTGTTATTTGCAGGGTCGGGTTGTCTTTTCTTGCTCGTTTCCTCACTGTTCTGAGAACTCATGCAAACACCATCATCCTATAAAGGAGCGGGGCAGCACTGTTTGTGGGAATTGGTCAGCAAGAGACGCTTGCTTTCTGCTCCCGGCTTTCCCACCGGCGAGCAGGGTGGGTGTAGAAGGGTGCTGAAGGAGAGCTTTCCCAACAAGCTGCTGCATAGGCTTTAAATAACTCCCTGGATGTGCTGTTCAGAAGGGGAGCACATCTATGAGTTGTGAATGAGCGTGGCAGCTACCCAGGCACTTAATGTTTTTTGAAAACCCACCTTTGGCTTCCCTGCATCGTATCTCAGTGTCTCTGTGTCAGAGACCAGTGCCCCATAAGTTTGTACGGTGAGTAGCAGGCAAGAAAAGGTGTGGATGAGCAACTGGATGGACTCACTCAGCAGCTTTCTTTTGTTCTCTGGGGAATCGATATGGCTTAGTAACTAGTATAGCGGGTTGTGTGATGAGATGGGAATCAGCTAGAGAGCTGTGGGTAAATCTGTGTTGTAATTTCCCCTCGTGTGAGATAGGGAGTGTGCTCCTGCCCTTCCTTATTTGAGATGTACAGATGATCAGAGCTGCATAAGACCTTAGTGCAGTTATTAGGCATTGCTTTAGGTGTCTCTAATGGCACTTTTTTGAAGAGTGGCTTGAGTAATGTTTCCAAGGGCCCAATGATAAATCAGATTTTACTTCTAGTAAATAACCTAGCCAGGCAACTCAAACCACTGCCATTTTACATGGTCCTATACAGCATTAAGTGAAGCCCTTGCCTGAAAATAATTCATCCTATGAGGTTTTCAAAATACTAGAAAATCCTCAGGTTGCTGGATTAAAAAAACAGGAAAAAAACCCCAAAACATAAACACATTGCTTTTTGCAATATGACTTAGTTTTTCATTTCTGATGAACCACATTCATGGGTGCTGGGGAAGCTTAAAGCTCATGTTACTGAAATCATTTGCAGGCCCCCAAAGAATTGAGAACAGGCATTAGGAAAAGAGCTAAATTATATCAAAAACAATCCAGACTCACTATGGGGTCATTCATGTACATACAATGCAGAGTGTTCAAACACATGGTCTGGTGCTGTTAAGAGATTTGTTTTTCTTGTATTTATCTCCTTAGGCCGAGTGTAGACTATTAAAGCTTGGATTCCTTGAGCCAATAGTAGGAATCATTTTTATTCTCAGAGACTTTGGATTAAATGGATTGGCACATGTGTTTTGTTGTACAGAGTGGACACATGCTGGGTTTCAAGCACACCTCCTGCAAACTCTTTTTGTGTAGACTTCATTAATATTCTGTTACTACAGTCAAGGCACGCAGCACTCAGACACTTAAGCATATTGCTGACCTCAAGTATGTGAATTTCCCCTTTAGTGTTCAGCGTGTAACGGTACACATGACTTTGTACCTGGTTGAGCCATCAGAAGTATTTTCATTTTTTATTAAATTGAGCCAGTATGAATGCAGGGAATGGAATCTGCTTTGGTTGAGAGGGTCTGTCTCAAAGAAAAATACTGATTAACAGGAGATCTTTGGGGTTAGCTAGCAGCATTTAATGCAGTCACCGTATCAGATCGATGTGTCATCTACAATATGTTTGGCACGTTGATCCAATCTGGGACCTCTTCTCATTGCATCTAGGACTTACCCTGTGCAGCCTTGAACCTAAGCTGGCACCTGTAAGCTGCTCCTGCCTATGCAGCACCTGGGATCACATTCAGTGTGGTCAAGGACTACTCTTAAACCCATCAGTGTTGTTGGTTTTGTCTCTCCTTAGGTTCTCAGCATGGTGATCAATGCAGCTTACAAGCCAGGGAGTGTTTTACGAGAACTGCAGCTAGTGGAAGACCCTCAATGGAATTTCCAAGAGGAAACACTTAAAGCAAAGTAAGTCTTCAGTGTGTGCTCTTTTATTTGGGAGGCTTCAAAAATGGAACTGACTTGAGGGGGGGCGGGGGGAGGAAGAGAATAAAAGATTTTTTCTATTGTAAGAGTTTTGCTTTTCTAATTATCATTTTGCGTCATTGAATTATTTGACTCGTTCTATAGCAACTTAAGAAGTGAAATATTCACCTGAACGGTTCATTTCTATTGTCTTTCTCTAAGCAGCCATCCAGATTTTGATTAAAAATGCCATGTTTATTCAGTGAAGTCCTGAGTTTTGTGATAAGCTATTCCTATAAGCTTGGCTATTATTGAATTAACTCAATTCCTGGCTTTCTAAATGTAGGAGTATTACTGCTTTTAATATGGAGCCTGTCATTCTAATGCAGAAAAACCTGACAAGAATGAATGGCACAAAAAAAGTGCAGACAAAATAGCAGGGACACAGTTTTAAGCAGAAGAGTGATTAGGACAAAATACTAACAGAGATGGGATTAAGATCAAGATTTGAGGCCTTTCTAGAATATATGCTTCAATTCTCAACAACACTTAAGAAAACTGTGTATCTAGGAAATACTCAATTTCCCTTTCCAACTTTGAAATTTACCCATTTATTTCTTCTTTATGTAATGGACACTACACTTAGGATGTATTTCAACAACCATTGTCTCTCTGAAAGAGGTGAGTCTCACCTAAACTCTCTCCAGAGTCCCTCCAAAGAGCAATTCTTCCCATTTCAGGACAGATGTCAACAAATAGTTCTTTGAAGACAACTGTCTCCATTGACTTACTTGGTCACCTTGACTTTTTGAGTACTGAAGTTAAATGCAGTGAATCTCACTCTTTGTACTGAGCTCTGTTACTCCTTTTCAAATAAAAGCAATTTTCTCTTGGTTATTTGAAATGATTGGCTGTCAAATATGGCACTATTGATTTCTATTGTATTTGATCTTTGGCCGAGCAGATATTGCAGAAAGCTCATGTGTGCTCAGGTTGAGGGAGAGAATTGAGAACCTTTTGTTCTGCATACTCGGAAACTGCCTTTCTAAAGGAGGATTGCAATTAGAAATGAAAAGCTACTAGGAAATCCTATTTTTAATTTGCTTCTTTCACCTATGTGGAAAGTCATGTGTTTGTGTTTGTCAATTGAAATTTTGTGGGTGGAAATCTAAAAGTCATCCTTACGCATGCAGATTTTCATTAAAAACAAGTCATCGTCCGTGACCTGGTTTTCGTTGATTCCAGGCTCCCACACCTTATACTAGCAATTATCAGATAATGCACTCCTACAGGTAATTAGCAGTTATGAAATCAAGTTGTAATGCCCCATCTTAATGGCCTGACCTGCAAAGACTTGAGCTTACAGGCAGCTTTCTTATTAGCAGTATCCAAAATAGGACTTCATTGGGATTTCTCATTTGAGTGTGGGGATCCGCCTTGTGCAAAAGCAGCAGTATCTGGTTCTTAAGGCTGCTGCAATCCTTATTTCTAATGGGAGACAGCCTGGAAAACATTTAACTGACCATCAAGTGCAGGGATGTCTTTTCCTTGATAGTCATCTATGTCTACAGCCCAATCCACTGATGCCCAGCAGCTTGCTGACTCCAGGTATGCTTATACCAGGAAGACCAACTCAGTTACGAGTACATGAGCCGCTAGAGATTGTCACTTATCCGTATCACATCAACCCATTATCCTCCCTCACTGTTACCTGGTGTGCTAATCATACTGTAATGAGCACCTCCGTCTCGTTACTTTCCCCCATGACGCTTCTACCCATTCGTTCCTGTGCCTGTTTTCTCTTCCCATCTATTTAGCAGGGCAGCAGCCTGCTGGGATATACCTTATATCTACATAACCTGCCAGATAAAAGTATACCAATGCTTTCCAGCAAGGAGATTTTGTATTTTATGTTGGCCAGCCAGTGACAGGCTGTGTACGTGTTCCTGTATGATGGCTACCCCAGGAGGCAGCAATCTCTGCTCTTCAGCGAGTCAAGCAGCATCTTTCAACTTTATCAAGTCACAGAATGGATCATTACAGGCTCAGAGCTGGGATAGCATGTTTTGGAGTGACTTCTAAGCACAGAAATGTATTCTCACTCAGTGTGGCATTGTCCTCTGGCTCCTGAGGAGACAGAGCTCATGGGGCTGGACAGCACCTTGTTGCTGTAGCTATCTGGCTTCTGGGGCTGGAGCTCTGTCACAGAGCTGGCTGGTCATACCAGCTTGCCTGCAGGTGGTTTGAGTACTTCTAAGAGTGGGTGACAGAGGGTAGACATGCCCTAAGACTGTCTGGCTACCCTAGGACTTCCTTCCTTTTTCCTTCCTGAGTTTGGTTCATCAAGAAGCCCATGTAGGTCTTAATTGCATTTGGTTGTGCAGAAGCAGAAAAGAAAACATGGTCATGAAATCAGATACCCTGGGATGCGCGAACGGCACATGACACGTTACATCAGGTATGACAGTCAGTTGTGCTCCAGAATCTTAAACAGAGACCCGTAACAAGCAAACGCCTGTCTACACCGACTTCCAGCTACACCGGCTCCCTTGCTGCTGGTGATGACAGCTCTACAGCCAGCTGGAGCGTCTGTGCTGTAATGTGACATGTCGTGTCACCGCCTGCCTTCTGATGTAAACTGACAACTCCTTGGATCTTGACAATGTTGTTGTTTGTTTGCGGCAACGGCTGCAGTAGGGTAGAGCAAAGGGGAGGGAGGAGGAAGATGAGGAGAAGGCTGTTTTTCCCACTGGCCCAAATGCCAAATCATGCACTGCCAGGAATGCATTATCTCAGTCTGGGGGCAACCTGTGTTTAGTTTACTCTGCTGTCATGAGTGACCAGCGCAGAATCAATTACACCAGCCTTGCAAAGAAGATAAACAATTTAGATTGTCCGAAGAGATGTGTCTGCAATGCGTGATGGCAGTCGCTTCCCATCAGCGTGGCTGGCTCTCTGTGAAAATAGTCAAACCTGATTTATTGGTGGTGATGAGTTACAAATGTCAGACCCGATCTTCTGAATTCCCGTGAGGGCCAGCCGAAGCTGTGGGCATCCAACTCTTATAGATGCTTTAAGTTCAGTGCCTACATCTAATTTGGCTTCCCAATTTTACATAAAATGCTTGAGGGACTTTATGCTTGGTTAAGGGCTTTCATTCCTAAAGGCTCTAAGTGGGGCTGTTTGGACTTACCCATTTTTGCAGGACTTTGGACTTAAACAGTACCAGTGTGTGCAGAAAGTTATCTCCTGGGTCTTGTATGAAGCCCAGTTAAACAAAATAAGAAAGATGAGTTTTCCTGGACTCCTTCATTAAATGAAATTTTGAGATCTGCCCAAATCCAGAACTGACCAATGTCATTGCAACGCCACTCTCTGTCATGTTTGAAAGTTGATGATGGTCAGGGAAGTTTCCTGATGTCTGGAAGAAGACAAATGTCACAGCCCTCCTCAAGAAGGGCAAGAAGGAGAATCCAAGAAACTACAGGCTGTCAGCCTAACGTTTGTGGGAAGGTTATTGGGCAAATCCTTCTGGAAGCCATTTCCAAGAACATGCAGGACCAATAGGTGACAAGCACCAGCATGGATTTACAAAGGATGAGTTGTGCCTGATACGATAACTGGTTTGGTGGTTGAGGGAAAAGCAGTGGAAGTTATTTACGTTGATTTTAGCAAGGCATTCAACACAGTCTTCCATAGCGACCATATAGCCGAGCAGTGGAGATGTGGATTGGACTTGTGATGAGTGGAAAGTTGGCTGGACAACTGAACCCAAAGGGTTGCGATCAGAGATACGAAGTCCAACTGGCAGCCAGTTATTAACGGTGCTCCTCGAAGGTCAGTACAAAGCTACGGCTCGTATGATCTGGTTCATCTTCCACATACTTCTTGAGGCACTGCAAGGGTGAATTAGTGTGATCAGGTGGCCTTCTGTGCCAAATACTGGAGATAGAAGTCACTAGCACCAGTGGAATGACTTAAACTCTTTCTTTCCATAAGCAGGAGGAGAATTAAGAAAACATGTCCTTACAACCAGAACAATTCCAGGGCCTTTTCTGAATCCTGTCTTCAAGAGTACAAAATATCACTGGATGATTAAACAGCTTTGGAGGAAAATAAATACTACATTTTTATTGATTTTACCTAGACTGGGATTATTTGCAAAATCCTTGGTATTCAAGATACACTGAGTAGCTTCAAGGGTATCAGGGTTTTGATGAAAACTTTCGGGTTTTCTGTCATTGGCAGTCGGAATGGCTCATACAGGCAGAGTCTGATTCAAACACGATGAAGTGGATGTTAGAGAATTTCTGCTGCTGTACTGGTAAGTTGCTTCTGGTAGATCCAATGCAGAGAGGCTTTGGTTGTGTGCTGTGAGTAGCTAGGGTTTCCTGGAGATTTCTCATGTTTGGCATGACTTGAAGCTAGTAAGACAAATTGGAAATTTCTTGCAAAAGAATAGGTAGGAGTTTTTGGTCCCCCAGAAGGAAATTGAGGCTTTTAGCCACTGAGTTGTTCAAAATAGTCTCAAGGGTTGTCAGAACTGTGGGCTGTATCCTTATGATGAGACTTTTGAAAATGAGGGTAGTCTTAATGCTCTTGCTGTTTGAAGTGTCTTCAGCACAAGGCTTTTCACGTCATCAAACAATGGTCCCCAGCTGGAGCTCCTAGAAGACATTTTGTTCTCATGAACCTCTGATCTATTTTATCACCAAAGGAAGCTTCAACAGAAGAATGATATTGCCAGCAAAGTGCTATGAGCTTAATATTGTTGCTCGTGGATCTGCAAAGATCCTGAGTATATTTTTCATGGAAATAGTTTCAGCCTTAAGGGTTTCTCCAGTTTTTGGGATCTGAGGGCAGAGAAAGGGAGAGAGGAAGATTTCTTTGGCTTTAGCTGAAAAATCTTTTTTAAAAGAACAGTGATTTCTAAGAAAACTGAAAATGTTTTGCTTGACACAGCTGTTTTCTAAGTCTCCAGTGCTGCCATGCTGTGCATGCAGGTTACTTACTGCTTAAAAGTGGTTGGGAGGATGGGAGTCCTAGTATGAAAACATCAACAGGAATATCAGTAGTTGGTAATTTTTTGAGTGATGCTAATGGAAAAGGGTTTTCTGATTATATCCAAAGGAGCTCTTTCCACATGGCTGTCCTAGAACAGCTCAGATTACATTTGGTGGTGTTTGTGTTAAAAATCTTTAGTGTGTGAGGAATATGGAAAATATTAGTAGAATCTGGTTTATAGTTGAAAGAGGTGCTGCCAAGGCCAAAATCATGTAAAAAATATTACTGCAGCCAGTACTAACACCTCGGGTTATTAGGACTGATTGCTGCAGTCATGTTGATCTCCATTTTGCCATCCGTTCTGTTAATTACCATGTGTATTGCATTCAAACCAGACTGTGAAATCAGTCAGTTTTTCATTTTCCTGGTTTCATCTTTTTTCTTTCACCGGGCACTTTAGTACAATGGGTCCTTTCTGGGCAGCCAAACACAATAGGAAGCACACAGTTAGAAGAATTCAGCCATCCTTGAATAATACCCATCAGGCAGCTTTCTTAGCTTATAAGAAAGAAGATCAAGAGGCAATTTGATTACAGTGCTTTTGCAGGGAAACAAAACCAGATGCAGTCTTTTCATCCTAGCGGTGAAAGTCAGAACAAGGACAAATAAATGTAACTTAAATAAAATGGGGCATAGGCTCATGAGGTGTAGGTACAGGTGCTCCTGCTGCCAGGATTCTTCCAGTGTGGAGACCCTCGAGGGGAGGCTGGTGCTTTTCTGGAAGTGATGCTTTAGTCCAACCAAAGTTGTTGGGGTTCAGGTGAAGGTAACACAAATTCTGCAGCCTGTCACAGGAGTCAGACTTACTGACCTAATGATCGAGGCCGTCGTTAAACTTAATGGCTCCTGGAGAAGTAATAAGGGCAGGAATCTTTTCAAACACATTGAAAAGAAATATAAAACGTTTGTAAGTAGATATATTCAAATGCCGGTGGAATTTGTGCTTTTGATATTAGGTATTGCCAAACCCCCTTTAGCCAGCCTGCCTGTGCAGCTCTTCCATAGGGAAGCTGGGATAACAGAGCTCTGTGTCTGGAAGGAACACTTTTTCCATTTTACGTCATCTGTCCAGGTCTGTCGGGGTGCATGAGGAGTTGGCTAATTATGTCATTCATTCATTCATTCATTCAGGAGGATGAATGAATCCAGGATTGTCTCCGTGACTTGGGGTCCTTGGTCACGCACCGAATGGAGTATCAAAGCATGGTGCCTTGCTCATTTAGGTTCTGGAAGAGTTTTGTGTTGAGGTGATAGTTTGGATCAAGTCTTCTGCGACATGAGGGTGGTTGGACTGGGCTGTTCTCAGACCCAAGTGTCATTTGGGTACCCCTCTATAACACGTCACGTACCACAGTTTCAAACCCTTTCCTATATCCCAGTGTTTCCAGGAAGAGCTTTTGAGAGGGAGAGCAGCAAAAGGTGGTTTCTCAGTTGCTTTGTGCAACTCAGTAAAACCTTCAGAGAGGGAATAGGGTCTGGGCGCGTGCTGCGTATTTTAACTCTCCGGCCAAATCTCCTTTGTTTCACCTTCTCCTCCTCTTCCTCTTCCATATCTGATTATCAGCAGCTGATTCCGTGCTAGGGAACTGTGGGTCTTAATGCACTCACAAATGCTTTGTGTCATTTCTCCTGGTGACTGTATCTTTGTCTTTCATTGCCTGCCATCCAGTAATCTTTCTTTCACTGTCTCTCCCTCTTTTTCTTTTGTGTGTGTTACTTTTCTCTCCTCTAAGCACATTTATAATGCCTTAGCACCAGGCGCTCGCGTGATTCTCTCTTGTGTTGCATTCCTCAGGAGGCGTAAGAGATGTTTTAAAAACCTTATCTCACCGTTCACAATAGCTTGGTGCTGCTGTTTAATAAATTATGGGGATAATTGGTTTTTCAGAGTTCACATCTACAATGTATTACAGCAGGGATGTAACTGTATCTTTCTTAGCTATTTATCGCTCAGAAACATTTCATATAAAATGCTGAAATAAATGTTTTAGTAGCACATGGATAACAAATTTAAGACAAACCTTTCATTGCATCTGCTTTAAGCATTCCCTGTAGGAATCACGGTTTTTAGGGCCTGTTCCCGGAGCCCCGTTAAATGACTCAAGAGACTTCTGATTAGTTCCTCGGGTCTTGTACTGCCCACATCTCATAGCGGTGCAGTCATCTGGTCTCTGTATGGCAGACAATCCAGTTTCACCCACATACAGCCACAGTTGGCACAATGAGACTGTGGGCTTCTTGTGAGCTGGAACGTGATGTGAGAGCTGCCTCCAGAAAGGTGGCAATGGAGAAGACCAGAGGTGTACTGGGGGCTTATAGAGACAGTCTCCATGCAGCCCACATACAGGGTGGTGACCAGAAAACTCTGCAAGACATTTAAGCTTCTCATCACAGATCAATATATGAGGAGAGACTACATCCCTCTCCCCAAAACTTTGCATCGGTTCATAGTATGGGCGTGCTGTCCTGTGTAGTATCCTCACCAAGCCTACTGTGATTTTTTTCCGTCTCTTGCCATATCTACAGGTATATCCAGTCTGCACGTGCATTCCTCCCCAAATGATGTCCACACCTCAGCTTCCAGGATCATTTCACTCTGCCTTTCCTTCCTCTAGTCCATCTGAAATGGAGCCACTAAAACAAGTAGACCTATTCTGCCTGTCTTCCCAAGAGAGACACTCTTCCAAAAGTCATTAGGGAAGATATCTCCCCAACAGGGGAGAGTCTGGTCTGTAGCATCGAAGGACGTCGCTTGATTGGTGACATGGGGTCTTGTTGTACTCTTTTCTAGATACAGAGGGAAGACATACAGGGCGACTGTTAAGATTGTGCGAACATCGGATCAGGTAGCGGATTTCTGCAGAAGAGTCTGTGCAAAGTTGGAGTGCTGCCCCAACTTGTTCAGTCCTGTTCTGGTGGCCGAAGTCTGCCCGGAGAACTGCTCCATTCATACTAAAACCAAGTACAGTGAGTATTGGCCAAAATGCTTCTTGTTGCTAGCTGGGAATGAGAGCAGTGGGAGACTGTGCATGAGCCAATGATGAAGAACAGGAGTTGCGTAATTTAATAATACTGAGTTGGATTCATCTCATCTAAGAGCAGTTATTTAATCCTGACCAGGCCACCATAGGCTCCCTTAGTATTCTATACAGAGAAATAGGCATCTCCAGAAACTGTCCATCTCACTCCATCCTAATATATCTGTTTGAAAGTCATTACTCTTTGGAAGTCTTGACTTTTCTTCATATGGAAAGTTAATGCAAGGAGCACATAAAAGGAACCTGCAGTGGCCAGCTGAGATTTAAACTACTATATCTGAGACACCTTCATTAGATGAGATGAATGCTGTCCTACTCAGTGAAGAGTTTCTGGCATACGCACCAGCACAGGCCAGTATCAAGGTGCTGGAAGGAGTTTGGTAGCATTGACTCTCTCTGCTCAGGGTGTTTAATATTTAAACATGTTCCTACCTATTCAGGAAGGCTAAGTTAGGCATGTGTTCAACACTTTTTGTTGTCAGTGTTACTGATATTATTGGCTCTTAAACAGGTCAGGAAAGTGGAAGTGAGTGTTGTCCTTCTTCCACAAAGGTTGCAAGAAACCATATGATTGATTTAAACTAATTAGCTTCTGTTTGGTGCCGGAGTAGAAGGAGAAATGGGCTCAGGGAGGTACTCAGATCAGTGAATATGGGTTTCTGTAGAAGTCTACACCTGAGTTAGACTCCTAGCTCCCACTGGTAACAAATGGAGAGCTGGAGGACTACCGTTAGGGGAGCTCCAGCTGAGATTGTTTCATCTCAGAGTTGATGGTTGTATGTGGCTGGATGAATTGTTCCTCAAAACTCCATTGATTTGATGAAAAGCTCAGTTCAGTTACAAACTTTGACATGGGTGCCAAGTGCCATTTTAGATGTCCCGGGATACCCTACCTGGTGAAGGGCAGAGTATCTGCCAGCCCCAGAGGATGCTGTAGAGCATGTCAAAGGGCACCTGACCCAAGCCCCTAATGTAAGGTGAGAGGACTCTCACATCCTTAATTTCAGCTTGGGCCAAAAAATATTCAAAGGTAATGAAAACCCATTCCTTCGTGCATTGAACAAACATACACAATTCAGGATAGCTGGCCCGCCCCACTCTCTGCTGAAAACATCAGCAACTGGAAGTGTATCTAAGGCTATTAACTCCTGCAAGAAAGGCATTAGATCAAATGTATCGATACAGGCTGGGGGATGAAGGGATGGAGAGCAGCCCTGCTGAGAAGGACTTGGGGATACTGGTGGACAAAAAGCTGGACATGAGCTGGCAATGTGCGCTCGCAGCCCAGAAGGCCAACCGTATCCTGGGCTGCATCACCAGCAGCGTGGCCGGCAGGTCGAGGGAGGGGATTCTGCCCCTCTGCTCTGCTCTGGTGAGACCCCCCCTGCAGTGCTGCGTCCAGCTCTGGGGTCCCCTGCACAGGAGAGACATGGACCTGTTGGAGCGGGTCCAGAGGAGGCCACGAAAATGATCAGGGGGATGGAACACCTCTCCTATGAGGAAAGGCTGAGAGAGTTGGGGTTGTTCAGCCTGGAGAAGAGAAGGCTTCGGGGAGACCTTATTGCGGCCTTTCAGTACTTAAAGGGGGCTTATAAGAAAGGTGGGGACAAACTTTTTAGCAGGGCCTGTTACGACAGGAGAAGGGGGAATGGTTTTAAACTAAAAGAGGGTAGGTTTAGACTAGCTATAAGGAAGAAATTTTTTACACTGAGGCTGGTGAAACCCTGGCACAGGTTGCCCAGAGAGGTGGTAGATGCCCCATCCCTGGAAACATTAAAGGTCAGGTTGGACGGGGCTCTAAGCAACCTGATCTAGTTGAAGATGTCCCTGCCCATGACAGGAGGGTTGGACTAGATGACCTTTAAAGGTCCCTTCCAACCCAAACTGTTCTATGATTCTATGATAAATCTGAAACATGCTGGCCTCTCTCCTTCCAAGTCACTGCTCGGCGTAGTGGAAGCTTTGCCTAAGTACCTATCGTAGGGTTAAATTCTGAACTCCTCACTCATCACCAATAAATGTGTATACATAAGAGCTGTAACACTCTGCACTGGTTCAAGATGACATCTTATATTTACATTGGACATTTTTTCCAAATCAAGGTATTTTAAAGTTTCTTGTCAAAGTGCTCCTAGAGTGCAGTACTGAATCAGTAGCAAGAAATAAGCCAAAGTTTCCTTCTCTCGGTGGTTAAAGTTTTTAATGGGTATTTTGCTTCATTCCTCCAGCTTACTATTACGGGAAAAGGAAAAAAATAATTAAGCCGCCAATTGGGGAAAATAACAACATGAAAAGTGGACATGTCAAGCCAGCCAGACGCAGAAAAAGGCGGAAATCCATATTTGTGCAGAAGAAAAGGAGGTCGTCAGCTGTCGATTTGAATGCTGCAGGCTCTGCAGAGGTGTGTGTTTCACTGAGATAAATCAGCAAAAGCCCCCTCGTGCTTTTTTATCCCCCCATCTGCATCTTCCTTTTGAGGGACTTCTCAGCAAACCCCAACACTTCCATCTTCCATTTTGAATCTATCCTTGCTACTCTGTTCTTCTAAGATCAGACTAGTTTTATTGGGATACTTTGGGGACTTTTACCCTTGTCCATTCTAGACTTAGCAAATAGAGTTTTTGCTTCCACCTTCGTAATGCTCACTAACTAACATGCTGTCTTAATATTATATCTTTGTTTACTTTAGTTTCCTTATAAGACTGTAGGTAGGCAGCTGAAGCCTGTTAGATGCTTTTTGCAGCATCTAGCAGAGTGAAGGAGGACTGTGATCCATGTCTAAGATCTCTAAGTACTATAATAAATAATAATAACTCTCAGGCCGTTATGGTTTCAAAGGCTTTTATTTTTTCAGTAACCATTTGTAGTATTTTTGGTTCACAACATCAAATAACAGAAGTGCTAGAAGCTTTAGAAAACAAGCAAATGGGGTGTGCCCCAAATATATGGTATTTGAGGCCTCCATCTTTCCAGTATGCTGTGTGATATGACGGGATCCCAGCTTCAGCAATGATTTGTGTCCAAGTACAACCTGGAACAGACTTAGTTCTGTGTGGACTGTTCCTGGCTGGTTTTCCTGTGATGGTAATGACAAAGTTCATGTGTGGTTTCCCTTCCTCAGCTGAGTGCCAGTGATTGCTGCTTTGTGCAATGTGAAATAAAACTGATTTACTTAAATTCCCTCTACTTCAGCTGGAGGGGGATATTTCAAGCAGCTTTCAGTTGATTGCTTGCATCTTCATGACTTGGTCCTCATTTAGGTGTAGTTCTGCTTCATTTGCTTAGATTATACCCGCTTCAAAGGAATTTAAACTGAAATAAACTCATGTTAAGCCTAAATCAACCATTAGCCAAGTTTTTTGACCTTTCAGCCGATATAACTAACTTCATCTAAAATTGCTCTTTCACTTAAGACCTGAGCATATGGCTTGGATGCATGCTAAGACTTTGATCAGAGCTAAGCTGTCGAAGCCATTTGGGCCACTTATGTATGTATAAAGTTCAAAATACACAGTTTCTATCAGTTGGTGTGTGCTTGCAAGCTCTGTGTGACAGAAGTAACAAGAATCTGGTATAATATCCTTTAAATGGAAATTTGTGCTTCACCTTCAGCAGTTAGGTGTTCGGCTGAAAGCAGGGAAATCTGGGTGAAATTGTCTGTCCTCGGTTTTACAGAAATGGCAGCTAAGAAATCAAGTGCAAGTATGCACTTGTACATCTAGATATTTTTAAAAGGCACCAAAATTTCCTTCCTTTCAATAGCAGTGACACCCATGACAATTCGAAGCAAGGTGAAGGTTTAAATTCAAAGCTATTTCTGATTTTATTTCATCTCAAGCAACCTGAGTTTCATTTTATCCTTTTAGTATTTTCCCTTTCCCCTTCTCATGCACATCTGCAGTGCCACAAGGTTGGAGATGCAAGCCCAACAGAGGAACGTTTCATGCCAGATGAGTTATTGCCATTGACCTTTTGTAAGAAACAGAAAAAGGATTTGTCCACCGTGTATTTTTGTCTTCTACATTTTGTAACAAATCTAAATTGAGGGCTAATCTACTTAGCACTGTAATGAAAATGAAATAATTTGGTTAAAATAAATGTTACCCTGGACCGGCATGGGCACGGGCATGCAGTTTGACCCAGTGCCTTTCGATTTGCTGCTGTATTAATCTCTGAGCCTGGATGCTCTTTCTCTGATGGTCCTTGTGCAGGAGAGCGAAGAAGACGAGCCGGACGCGATGGAGGACGAGACGGGAAGTGAGGAAACCAGCTCAGAGCTCCGCGATGACCAGACGGATACCTCCTCCGCCGAGGTCCCCTCCGCCAGGCCCCGGCGAGCGGTCACCTTGCGGAGCAGTACCGAGTCGGACAGACCTCCTCCCACGGAGAGAGCTCGACGGAGCCGGAGACCGCAGCCCCACTCCTACGGCGAGGCGGAGAAGTGCACGCAAGTCAAGGAAGTGAGTATGCCCGTAGGCTTTCACTCCCAATTAATAGCAATATTCTTCCTAAGTTAACCTTCAGTGCCAAGCCTCCCTCATCTGAGGAGGGCATCCCTGCCCTGGTTCTCCACACAAGCTAGTTTTCTTTATGAGAGCTTTTGGTTTTTTGTAGGAAATGAAGCAAGAAGAGGAAGAGAAGCTCATCCTGGACAGTAATCCGTTGGAGTGGACCGTGACTGATGTCGTGAGGTTTATTAAACTGACCGACTGTGCACCCCTTGCCAAAATATTTCAGGAGCAGGTAGAGGTCTTCATGTAACTCTTCTCTTTGTGTCTGTGGTGCTTATTCACATCACAAAAAAAAAGAGCAGCACATACCACCTTGCTAGCTGGACCCTGGGCTTTGACAAAGAGATTATGATCAGACTTTAGATCCCAAGACTTCAGCCAAGCTATAGCAACAAATTTTGACAAGGCATGGAAACCTTTGGAAACTTGAGTCAGAGCCTTGCCAGATCCTCAGAAAGACCAGAAACACCCCAACCTGAGTGCTTGTGAAAAGCAGGAGGTTTAGACCTTTCTTGTTCATGCCAAGGTCTGCACCACCATTCTGGTGTCACACAGGCACCTCAGTGTACCAACAGGTAGTGGTTATTCAGTACCTAGCAAGCTGTCTTTCCTGGCCACGTGGGTTCCACCCTGTTTTAAAATGTCGGCCTGGGAAGCAGAAAACTGCTGCTCGAACCCAAAACTGGCTGCCTGAATTTTGGCACCAACACCTAGATGCTGCAAGTATGTAGACACCTACTTCCCATCTTCATCCCTCTGAAGATTTGGCAGTCAGGCCCTTGGATGACCTAATTTTAGGAGATGCCAAGCATCTCCCCATTAAGCAGGTAGGTTTGCAGGAGCAGAAGCCAATGCTCTTCATCTCAAGTCAGTGTGAACGTGTAAAATTTATATAGAAACAGCCATTCCTTGGCTAATGAGTAACAGCCACTGCTGAAAGTAAAGGGCAGTGCTAAGAAATCACAGTTAGAAAGAATTAAAGGTGGTTAATTAAGCCATAGCCAGTGGCCAGTCAGTGGTATGGCCAACTGCACATTGAACTATCTCTGATTCTTCACCGTGAATAACTCTGTACCCGAGTACGGCTGCTTTGACTGGGAGAAGTTGAAGTGCAAGTGTAGAGCAAGGCTGAAACACTCCATAGCAAGATGCTGTAGTTGCTGCGTTGCAGTGTGCTCCGACCATTTGTTAATCAGCCTGGAATAACGCCAGGTCTTGAAAGCCAACCCCGTCTCTTCTTTGGCAAAGAGTTTTATGGGGACTTTAATCAAACGCAGATGACTGGAGCTTTTCCTTGCGATTTGCAAGGAAGCTCTGATGCAATGGGCCATGCCATCAAGCTTCAGTGGAGGAAGAACTTGAGCCATGGACAATCGTGGTCAAAGCAGTGCTTAAGGTGTCCAGATCCTCCTTGTGTTTAATGCTACCCAACTAGAGTGGTCCTGGAGAGTTTACGTTGCCTGTGAGTTGCAGTGCTTTTTCTGCACTTAGGCTCTGATCCTCCCTGAGGGGTGAAAAGCAGTTTTGTAGCCTGCTCGTCCGCTTCTCAGTCCATTAAAGAGTAAAGAGGACCTGAGCTCTTAATTAGCAACAGGATCATAAAGCCAACAGAAATCCCTAATAAAATGATTTTTGTCTGGGATGCTAGTTCATGGGGTTTGGTGCTTAAATATTCCTCAGAGAATGGATGTGATCTCCAGAGGTCCCTTCCAGTCTACACCATTCTGTGACTTTGGGACATTAGAGATTGCAAGGGCTCCTGGTGGTCCAGGCCCCTCTGTCTTGGTTGTTCAGCAGCTGAAGTGCAACAAGGCAGGTCCTGGGTGGACCAGGGGTCATGGCATGGAGCAAGGCAGACAGAAACCTGTGCTGAGCAAATCCTGGGCCAAAAGAGATAGGGGAAGGGTCTGACTTGGCAGTGGGACCGGCTTCAGTTTCTCCATTCAGCTCCCTCCTGTGTCTCCTGGTGTGCTCTCTGCAGCCTCCCCCTTGCCTCAGTTCCTTAGTCATAAAATGGGACTAATCACATCTCCGTGGACCCTGCAGAGTTTCTGTAGAAGGTGATCCAACATTTCAGCAGCTGGAAGGCTTTTCCCAAACTGGGGGCAAGGTGAGAGCCTACAAAGACACACTAGACAACTTCTGAAAAAAGCATCAGCTATCCCAGAGCAAGGAGGTGGGCAGCGTCGAAGTGGGAGAAAAGGGCAGAGGACAAACCCACCTTTAATTTTTAGGACACACTTCCCTTCTTGCTTCTCTAGACCTGGTTATGCCCTCCAGAGTCCACAAACAAAACCATTTTCCCTGTTTTTTTCTTCCCCAGGACATCGATGGCCAGGCCCTTCTGTTGCTGACACTGCCCACGGTGCAAGAATGCATGGAGCTGAAGCTTGGTCCAGCCATCAAACTCTGTCACCAGATCGAGCGAGTAAAAGTTGCTTTCTATGCACAATACGCCAACTGACTGCACTTCTCCATTTCTTTCTGTTCTCCTTGTTCCCTCTCTTTTTTAACATTTCAACTTCTTCAAGGGTTTTTTTCCCCCTATCCGTTTTCTTTTCCAAGAACACATGGGAAGCACTGGGAATTAATCTGTAGGGAAGAAAAAAAAAAAAAAACCACAACAAAAACCTAGCAACAAATGGAACTAATTTTTCTGTACTTGTAAAGCACACCAAAAGACTGCTAGCGTCTCTCCTCCTGAGCCTCGCTAACCCGTTACGCAGTGGTGCAAGGCCAGCACGGATCAGATGGTTTGTCATTCGTTAAAACAAAGGTACCGATGGCAGACGCATTGCCAAGCAAAAGGATCGGACATTTCTGGACGATGACGGTTTGTCTAGGCTGATTTCTGGACATGAACATTTCTTTTAGCCGACTCTCAGACACTTCTTTCACGTTGAAATGTAAGTGATCATTTGTAGCATCATCATTAGCTGGGATTTACTGCAAATTTGATCTTAGTGATCCATGGGCATTTTTTCTCCGCTTCTCCAGTCTTACAAAAGGAAAAAGTGTTATACCAGTCATACGCTGTTTGTTATTCCTGAGCGATTTATGAAAGAGGACTCGACCCATGGTCTCCGAACGGTATCAGACAAAGCTGCAGCGAACTGATGGGTACAGCAAGACCTCGTGCGCAGTAACGCGTCCTGAGCTGCGCTGGCTGTGCGCGATAGGCTGAATGTCTCTGTGGTGGGGAATGTACAGTACTGCATTCTTGTAAAGGAACATGCATGAGAGCTTTCATAGTCAAGCCCATCCTCTTAAATCCGAGTCACTTTAAAGGCCTGACTTTGAGCCCCATGGGGTGGGGGAAAAAAAAAAAAGGCTATTCAGATTTCATGGTGAGACTGTTGAGTGAACGCTGGTTTCGCTTGCACCTTCATGAATCTGGTTGTTAGGTGGGAATAAAAAGCATCAATGTTTTCAGGCTGCGTACGCCACGGTGCTTTAGACCAGCTGAGGATCTGGTCCAACGCAGTCTATATAAAGCCCCCAGATTGTCCCAGTGCCACCCTGGCCACTGAAACTAGGGGCTTGCTTCATGCCAAGCAGAGTAAGCACCAGGGAGGGTGCAGAAATGGGTTGGACACCTTGGGTTTGCCTCAGCTGTATTTATAGCAGAAGTATTTCCCATTTACTTTGCTGGGATATATGACCCCCCACTAGTCCCACAGGTTGAGCCAGAATTTGCTGTAACTCAGCAGAGATTGGCAGCATCGCATTGGTGTAAAATTCTCCCAGAACCAAGAACCAAACTGGGACCAAGTCTGAGTTTTGCTCTGACTTTAAGGTGCAAGTGAATCCCTCCTGCAAAAAGTGAATTGGATGGTTCGTGCTGAGATTTAGCCTGATTTCGTAGAAAACCACTGACTTCAGCAGACTTTTGTTCTCAAACCATAAACAGACTCCTGTTCCCTGGCCTCAGGGAACCCACCGTGGAAATTGTACACAGCTCCGTTACAATGCTGTGATGCCAAAGCCCACTCAGTGAAGACCTCTTCAAAAAGAAATGCCATTTCTAGCCCTAAATCTGAAGGCAGTGCTTATGGCCAGATAACCCCCACCTCAAGCACTTACCGTATGGTGACAGCAAACTTGGATCAGATAATCCTGCTGACCACCGTCTGCTCAGAAAAACCTACCAACCAACACCAGGCTATAGCTGCTGCTTTCTCCTTCATCAGTTCCCTCCTTAAGTTCTTTGGATTAAAGAAGGAAAACCTCAGAAATAAATACTCTGGACGACATCTGTATCTGCCCTAGGGCATATGTTAGGCAAGAAGCATTGACTCCGTTTGCCATGCATCACTGGGGACTTTCTAGTCTCTCAGTGGGTTTCCTGATTTGCCACTGAGGAATGTGATGGGTGCAAGCACTGCAGGCTGGGCCAGATCCTGCCAACTCCTGAGACTTCATCAAAAATATTCTTACGTGGGAGATCAGCAGGACTGGATCTGTTCTCAGCTGTTGTCTTGTGCTGAAGATCTTCTTGTTCAAGTTTTAATCAACTGACGGGAAAAGCAGTCACCTGTGCATCAAATGGTTTTGTTTTGTTTCTCAGAAATCCAGGAACAGGGTTCTGTAGTGGTGCAGACCTTCAAAAACTGGGTTTTAGACTGGATTTCCTACTGACAGTAGCAGTGGACTGTGTCCATGCGACTGGTTTGATAACTACTTTGGATGCCTCTTAGGGTCCCCTAAAAACGTTGCTCCTTGTTCGTCTCTGAAGACAAAGGGATTGTGCCCAGCAAAATGAGAGCACAGCTGAGAGAAACAGGGAGGGTGCTTCTCCCAGCTCCTCCTTGCTTCAGCCAGTCCCTCGAACAGCTGGTAAAACATCTGTCAGCAGGAGATCGCTCCCAGAAGTCTGCTGTCAGGAGAACTGGTGTATGAGGACATTCCAAGAAAGGGAAGCAGAATGCTAAACAGCATCCCAGCACTGATCCTTTACTTACCACATCCACCTTCTTCTGAGCATCCTTTGCTGCTCTGATGTTCTTGGAGTTTCTGGCCACTGGGATTTGTCAGAGACATTTGACGCTTCCTGGGACACGTTGCAAAAACGTCATTGTTTTCTCCATCAACCTTGTAACTGTAGATATTCTATGGCAGCTAATTACTCATGGAGGCACGGTCGGGGAGCAGACAGCCGCAGACTCTGAGAGCAACCAGCTCTGATGTTGGCCAAGCAGGGGATGGGTGAAGCATTGAGCCCAGCACGTGGGAGTCTTTACTGATTGTTCAGGGAAGTTAAATCGTATTTAAAACTCACCTATTAAACAAACAAAAAAAGAGTTTTAATTTTAGCTTGCGCCGGCTCTTTTATTTCCTCAGGTTTCTCTCTCCTCACCGTTTGTCTTTCAATTTATTGTTCTTCATTATGGTCTCCTTTATCTCTCTCTGTCTTTTCAGAGAAGATGATAAGCTGAAATCTTTATCCTAAAATTACCTTGGGTGGTAAATGCTTTATTATTTCTTTTAGTCTGCAGGTTGGGAAGAAACAGGGGATTGGGCTACTGTTGTCTGTTGCACTGATTGCCTTCCAGAAAAGCTGGAGCTGAACTTCTTAGACAATTTCTTAAGCAAGTGGAAAATGGACTGTGCGTAGTTTAACTGGACAGTATGCTCGGATTGTCACGTACAGCTTAAGCAGAGATCAGAAGGAACTACTTACTCTTGCCTGGACTTCATTTCAATTCTGGAACATTAGCAAGCCTTTGGAGTAATGTACTTCAAAGGAGATGTTGGAAACCCAATCTTGCTAGGGTAAAATATCACTTTACTTTGCAATGTAGAAGTATGAGCCACTGGAAGGTTTTTTTGTTCCAGCCCCGGTTCTGAGTTAAATTTAGAGCTGGTGCAACTTCACAGATACACTGATGACGTTGGTGAAGCCACATCTTCTGCCTCCCTGTTCTGAATTTGGCATCCAGGCCTGAAGTTTATTGTGTTATCAGCTACAAAAGGCCACCACTGTGAAGTGCTGAACTCATGATTGTCCAAGACCATTACCAAGGGCTACGGAGCAACCCTGCTGTTGCCTTTGGGCTGTTGGATGTTGAACTTCAGCACATTCACACAGACCACTTTGCTCCCCCAAGAAGGGTGTGCAGGCACCTGTTATTGAGCTCTTTTCAGGCATAGGACCAAGGATGGGCATTTCTGGAGCAAAAGTAGGGGGTTGAAGAGTGTGTGGTACCTGCCCATCTTCATCTGCACTGGCTTCTTTTGAGTTTGCATTCAGTCAGGTTGAGCAGATCCATGGGCAGGTCCCTGCTCCCTTCCCAACCCCCTCAGCACTTACCTTGACAGAATCAGCCAATTCCCAGTCTGAAGGCCCAAAGCACCAGTCTCTGAAACTGGATTAAAACATTACCTTAGGGGAATGTCCATGATTCCCTGGCTGGTTGTCATGCCTTCCTCCTGCTGCCATGGATGCTCCTCTCCCGCCTTGAAGAAAAATGTTCTCTTTGGTTTCAGAGCTCTTCTTCCTTTTCCAGCTCAAAAACACAGCTCCCATCCACACTCCCATATTTTTCTCAGTGCCAGGATGACCAAACCTTGGCTTTTTCTACCTCTCAGAGGTGTGATGGCCTCTCAGCTCTGAGAAGGGTTTCAGGGTCTCCAGCTCCACCGTGTTAACTATATGCAATAGCCCTTGATAGTTTGGTCCTGCAGGGTGCAGAAAACCTCCTAGAAATGCTGTGTGCCCTCAGTAACCACTGAAATCAGGGCAAATGATTACACACCCTGTCCTTAGTGAAGCATCTAGCAGATGCCCGTCCTAGCTGAGGTGGCCTGACCCACACTGTCAGAGGTATTTGAATGTCTGCTAGGATTTACAAGGTTTCTCAGTAAGTTAGTCACCTAAAACCCATTAATATTTCACTCTGGGTAAACAGCTAATTTGCCTTAAACTGGAAAGTCACCATTCCTTGGCTTTAACCTTCAACCTTTTGCAGTCCCCAGTCGTGTGGTGTGGAGTAAACACCATCTCAGCTCTTTGAAGGCAAACCAGACACTGTTGGGCAACCATAATCAACATTTGGTCACCTGAAAAGCCTGCCTTGGTCTTTTAAGGGCACAAAATTGAATTTGGCAGAGCTGTAGTGCCATCAATGTTTTAGAAGCTCAGCACTGTCAGGGCATTTCAAATACTTTTTGCTTTTCTGGTGCAGTGTGTCTGGAAAATGATGAACTCAGACTGTTCCTCCCATTTCCAAATTCAAGTGCCAAAAGAGAAGAACATGCTGCAACTGAACACCATTAAAACCAGCTTTATTACACGTGGATAAATATAGTCTCAAGGGCTCCATTTTGGTGCTAAGATATGTCACGCTGTATTTTCCATTGCTTGGGATTACAAAGCTGATTCCCTACTCCAGGAAATACTTTCTGTAATCAGCAACATCTTAAGCGTTAGGATTTTTTTTTCTTGTAGCTGTAGATTTTTTAACTGGGATACACTCAACAAATACCCCCCTCCCAATCATGTGAGTTTTGGAGTTTTATACAGTATATTTATGTAAAAACTCTTCCAAAATATGGGTGCATGTGTATTTTCCTCTCAATAATACTCTTCATCACATCAGCAGACCCAGAACTAAGGGAATCTGTTACTCAGGATTTGATCCAGAAGTAACCGAGGTTAGTGGAAGAGCCCTCACAGATGTGTGGGCTGCGGCACCAGGTCTCCACCAGATTCTTTCACTTAGAAGTCAAAAAGTGTGCAGTTAATTAACATAAAATTTAAATCTCTCCTCCTAGCAGGCAGAAATCCAGCTGAAATCTGCCGGACTTAACAAGAGAGGGCTTATGTCCTTAGGTGCTCATGAACTCCAAAAAAAAAGGAGCAGAAGCATTTAATATTCTCATTTATTCTTTGGTACAATGCTTCAGCAAAAAGTGAAAATTATCTTAATGTCTGCATTTAGAATATGAGCCAATCATCATAGATGAGAGTTTTACAGCCCAGTAGTCCTTTAAATGTCAGCCGTCCTGCAGAAGAAGAGTGGTTTTGCAATGGTTTGGTGCCATGCACTGAAATGCTCTTGCAGAAGATGACACGTGAACTGTACAAAACCAACACAGGTCATAGTTTTAAATACTCATGGCCTTTCTCTTGTTTTAGTCTTTCATGTGAATTCTTACTTTGAAAAAGGTCTCATGTTCTCATGATTTAAAACTCCAGCCTCTGTAATGGCCCATGGCACAGCATACCAGCAAAATATGTTTTTATCCATCATCACGCTATAGATGAGCTTGTTGGCAAGCAGTTAGGTCAGGTGAGGCAAGGAGGTCTCGCTTCAACACCTTGTTGGAGGAGTCATCCGTGCAGCCTGGAGGGCAGATGCTCCCCACAGCTCACGGTGGAGGGACAGATGTTTCCAATGATGCTGTTGCTGGATAGATCACGTAGCCCAAGTAGTCTAATGCAGAAGATCAATTGCCGTGTGGCTACCTACCCACAGATATTCCTGGTCCTGGTGACTGCCAAGGATGTGGGAGAGGGGCGGGAGGGTTTCAGGGAAGGAGAGAGGTTGGAGTTCTGGGCTTGAGATATCTTTGTGGAGAGAGACGTCTCGCAACAGGGAAGCACAGCTATGGTCCTTCAGCCTCATTCCTGAAGGCTTCTCTGAGTCTTTTTCACAGCAAAGATGTTTTGAGCCCCCACAGGAGCCAAGTGAGAGGAAGGAAAGAAGATGGCCATACAGTCACAGCTACAATGCTGAAAGGTTCCTATTTTGTTTTCCTGGTGGAGATACAGAGATTTGGCTCAGGTGGCTCTAGGCTTCTTGGTTGGATAGTAGGGAAAAATCAGTCTTTTTTCCCTGTATCCAACTCTTGTGCGTCTTCTGGGTTTGAGGACTGAAGAACCTCCTCCTGCACCTTTCAGTCGTCCATAGGAAATGTCAGGGGCTAAAACTTGAGCTCACTCCCATAGAAAAAGGTGACATTGCCCTGAGTTCAGGTTGTGGGTCTACAAAACACTCTGCTCTGTGTTACGATGTGACAGGACAAAAATGATCATTCCCAAGTCACCCCACCTGCTTGTTGCTATTGCGGTCTCACTGGAGATTATGGACGTTATATCTGCTTATAAATGTATGCATTAAATTTCCCAATCCCTGTTCCGCCAAGCCTGCTCAGGATGTGCTGACACGTGCAGTTATTCCAGCAGCCTTCACCTTCAGGGACCTGCTTCCTAGAAAACACCTGGGGAATGGTGTCATGACACTTCCATGTACACAGGCAGGGATATCAAGAACAGCCAGGCATTTGCTGCAGTACGGTCCGGCAGAGGTGAAAGTCTCAAGTGCAGGCTTTGAAGGGAGTTGAGGCTTCTCACGTACCGTGGTAGGACAAGGCAAGCACTTAAACCCCCCTGTCTTTTACGGAACAACAGGAATTAGCTCCACAACCAGCAGTTATGGTCCATTCGTGGTGATGCACGTTGGAAACCTTCGAATTGTTTTGCATTCCAGTTTGTACTGAAGATTTGATTCAAACTTTGTGTATATAATCCCTTTGGTGTGTTACAAATATATGTATGTGTATATATATATATATGTATATATGTGTGTGTGTATGTGTATATATATACATATAAATTGATCAATGCTGGTGTTTTTACTTTTTAAAGTTCACAGGGCAAAGGGCATGTTGTTAGTTGGCTGTAAGATTCTATTCTGTATATATGTTTTCATGTAAATAAGTGAAAATCTATATTCAGAGTTATATTTTAATTTTTATTCACAATGAAATAAATCCCCTTTTTACTTGAAACAATTGTAAGACACGTTGTTAATAAAGTAACAATAAATCACCTCTCTCTCCAGGGTAGTTGTTTGTTTGGCTGGGCAGTGAGGGTTGTGTTTTGATGTATTTGGTTCATCCCTGGGGAGGTAAGGTGAGAAAGCCATCAGCTTGGCTTCACTGCTAATACCAACTTTGCTTCATCTTGAGTGACCTCATGGATTTTCTAGGACAGGCCAGTCTGGATTGGTCCCTTGTGGTGTCAGACACTTCCAGAGGCATCCCTGGAGTTCCTAGAGGGGAAGCACCTGCAGTAAGCTTTAGGTTGGCCAAATCAAATTGCCCTAGGGAACTGCCTCTCTTCAGTGCCTTTGGAGGACATCTAGAAAAGGTGAACTCTTCATTTCGGTTAATACTAAGAGAGGATGAACCTAAGCCAGTAGCCAGTTTACATGGATAGATGTAGGTAGACATTAGCTGTGGTTGCATCCCTCAGAGCATAATGGACACACAACGGTATGACTTCCAGGCAGTGCAGGTTCCTGTCCAAGCAGAGGTGTGTGTCCACATCTATGTGCTCTGCATGCTCCACACCCCAGCCCTGATGAATGTGCTCAAGCTGCCTGGACCACAGTCTTGCCCTCACTGAGCCCCCAAACCTCCAGGGAGGTGCCACACAGCCTCCCTGGCTCAACCCTCCGTAGATGCCAAGCTGCAGGGTTTGGGTTTACATGCCTGCAAAGTCTTCCCAGAAGCAGTCTGGCAGAACATGAAACAAGAAAAATGGTGGGTGGAGGAGACACGAGAGCATCCAAAGACCTTTTAGGAGAGTGGCAGGGAGCAGGGTGAAAGACAGGAATGAAGGTAGTGCAATGAGCAACAGGCAAAGAAGGATGTAGTGAGAGAGGAGCTGACGGTGGCAGGACAAGAATTGCAGCAGGGCCACAGCACATGGAGTAGAGACATGGAAAACAAAACTTCCCAAGCTGCACAGGAGCCATTGAATATCGAGGGGAGCCATTCTGCAGTGGTAGAAAAGAGCAATTTGTGGAGACCAAAAGGTGAGCTGTGGAGATAGTGACATGCTTTGCAAAATAAAACCTTGTATTTCTTACACATTTCATACAACATTTTCTCTGCAGTTACAGGCTGTGTTGAGGAGCATAAGTTCCAGCTTTGCAAATGAGTCATCTCATCTTTCAGACCTCTCCATGGCATCCTGAGTCCTGCCCCAAAAGTATCTATTTGTTAGGCTAGCATGGCTACTGGGCATTTGCCGTTGGTCTCATCACCCACCCCCTCTGCCCCAGTGAAGGTGGGGTAGTGCATACCCTGAGACAGCGGTATTGCATCCATTGACGTGTGCATGGGAGAAAGTGAGTCTACAGAATTAGCTAACAAGAACTCGGATGACCCTCATTTTTTTTTTCGGCTCCGTCAATCCCATTCAGATGTCTCTTGTGGATACAGCAAAAGGGGAGAAACAAAATTGCTCCTTCCATGGTCCTCCACCCTTAGTTCATCAAGACTGGCTATTCTTTAGCAGGCAAAAATACAGCCATGAGCAAGCAAGTGGGTTTAGGGTGATTTACAAAAGGATCAAACCACTGGAAAGACCTTTTTTTACAATGTCAACAAAGACTTGGGATGGCAATCCTTCTGTGTTCCTCATTATGACACTGCAACCACAGCCCATGCTTTCGGAAGGACAAAAGTACAGATAGTCAGAGAAGTAACCTGTCCAAACAGCCTTAAAAATAAAGCAGCAGACCAATGGATAGTGGTGTGTGTCGACATGGCTTGCTAGACCACAGAAGTCCTCACTGAAAGGTGATGTAGAGAATGGGAAGGATTTATACAAGGAAATAATTCTGAGCTAGGTCTGATGGTGCCATGAAACTAAAAGAGCAAAAGCTTGAATGTTTTACGATATTCTTCATAATCCAGAGGTGAAAATAAATCCATGTGTCTCCCTGCAGCTTATTACATAGTCATTTAAAAGTAATGCAAAGGTCAGACACTGGTTTTTAAATTTCTACCCCAGCTCAGTGAAGACATGCTCAGAGCTCTGCGAAGAGCTAATTTTTGAAGAATATAATGCAAAGTGATTTTAGTAAAATGCTGGCAAGTTATTCCAAATGAGCTCCTTGAAATTAATGAACACATGAAATATAGTTGCCCTATATAATTTCCTTGGGCAAAAAAGATCTACCAGCCTTGCTTCTGACATCACCAAGATTTTGAAGATGCCTCCATTTTTAGTGTTGCAGTTTTTCATGCACAATTAATTTGGGAAAGATTTCTAGATCCTTCACCTGGTTTGTGGACACAATCAAGCACTCATGTAAGCAGCAGTATGAACAGCAACACGTAGTCACCTACCCCATTAAAAAAACACCTACAAAAATAAAGCTGGATTTTCAGTCTCTGAGGAAACACCATCTTTCTTTTCTGTATACAGAATGAACAAAAAAAGCAGGTACTTATATTTCATTCCTAGGATTTTTAGACAGACTTTCAAGACAAATAATTACTGTTTTTAATAACCATATTGTTGCTGTTACTGCTACTTTTGTTAGCATTGTTATTTAAATTTCAAGATTTCATCCCTTTCAATGAAATTTAGTGATTCTCAAAGTCCCTCTACTGCTACAATATTTACGTAAGAATGATACACTTCTTGCTATCTTGTCTCTGCTCAATTACCGTAAGTTGATTTTATAACTGCATCTCAGCCGAAGTTGTAATTACACTGTCTTCTCTAATAAGTCATAAAATCTTAAAACCAGAGAAAAATAGTGCTGCATGACACCTTGAGGTGTCAGCTTGACTGTTTACCCTCTACAAGGCAGGACCAATTAGACAAATCTTATTCCTATTTGGCATTTGTTTAACCCGACCTTCGGATGGGTGTCAAAATAAGACCTCCAGCAACAAGTGATTCCCCAGCACTTCTTCAGCATATAAAAAAAAGTGGTGGCATTTGGATGATGAAGTGTAATATTCCCAGGCAAAACCACTGAGCTGATGTTGCCATTGAATGGCCATTTCGTTTTGAAAAGCTCAATATGACCGGGGATTAATGTAGCAATTAATAAAAGTAAAAGCAGAAAATTCACAGTTAAGATGGATTAGATTTCAAGCAAGCAACTGTGATAATAATTTCCATCATGAGTCCTTGGTTGGGGAGGTAGAGCATATGATCTGGAGGTTACAGCGGATGATGGTACTACAGTCAACTTCCCTGCAATACCTACTGTTGCCATCACTGTGCCTATGTCTTGGATAAGTCATCTCTGGAAATAAAGCTTTGTAACACAGAGTTCCCAGCTTGTGCCCACTGACTGACATCCATGCTGGCTGAAGAAGGTCAGATCCAAAGCTGCAAGGGCTAAACATTGCCCAGCCATTCCTAACGGTGAGTTGGTGAGTCGGGGAAGAGCTGTTAGCCATAAAGAGGAGTAGATGGGCTTGACCAGCAGCCAGTCTCAAGTGCTTCTGAATCAACTGGACACTCTCCCGTGCCCTTTTAGGGAATGCAATACCTATGATGGACATGGGGTGGGAATGCTTGAGCATGGGTTCCTTCCAGGCATGATAATACAGTCTCCTTTAGTGGACAACTCCACTAGCTAGAGAGAGAGCTAAGAACAGCCCTTAGCTCCTAAAAGAGCTGTTAGCTCTTGATGATCCTGCACTAGGTGGAATTTCCAAGGTGATGGCTCTCTGGAACCTGCCTTTTGTTCCCGGGAGAAGACATCGACCACTTTCCTGACTCAGCCCAGGATTAACAGCAATCTTTTATTCTCTGACCCAAAGAGAGCTATTAAGACCCCCTTTTTTAATACATGTAAACCTAAAATATCTCCATAAGAATCAATGTAAGTTTTTCATGTAAATGCAGAGTCTGCACATAGCAAAAGGGAGAGTAGTAGAAGAAAAGAAGAAAGGAAGGAAAGCAAACAGGTCCAAACCCAACACCAGGGACCTTGACTCCACTCACCCCAGGATTTAAGAACAGATATAATTCTCTTAACTTTACTCATATGAGAAAGTGAAGCTTTTTCATATTTGAATGTGTAGGCACCATTTGAACTAATTTCCCCAAATCAGCTTCATTTTTGCACCCTTTCTGAGAGTGCCTGTGGCTGTTAGTCACATGCAAAAGCTCTATACCTAACAGCTTTCTCATACTGGGGCTATTGTAGATAACAGATTAAAGTCCTGTTGTTTTAGGTGTGGATTGCTCTGTTTTGTACCACTCTCCTTCCCCTCAAACAAGAGTGAAGGACATCACTCTGGTCCTCTTGCTGACATGACCCACACAGCAGCCACCCATTTCTGATTGACATAACTAAGTCAAAAGTGGAGCAGCTACTGTTGGTGTGTGCTTAGTCTGGGGTTTGCTGCTGCTATTTCAGATGTGAAATGTGCCCACATATTGGAACGCCCACTCTATCTTTCCATATGTATCAGCTGGACATAGAAGGAACAGCCTGTCTCTGTAAACCTCCCTCCTACACATGCACACACAAGCAGAGCACTCAGGAGATATCCCCTGCCAAGGCAATCTGCAGTCTCTTGTGATGAGACCTAGCGAAAGGCAAGGACCTTTCCAAGGGAGGAAAGTGTTATTATCACTTCCATGGACTTGTCACTGAGACCTGGAGACCTTGCAGCAGTCAGGAACCTTGTTCCCATTGGTTTAAGGTAAGATCCACATGTCTCGAGGGAAGAGCGTGCTGGGGGAGATCACCACATCAAAACACAATCATTACTCTGAAGTTCACTTTTGTTCCTAGTTGGAAGGACCCTCGAACATCCAAACTGTAAATCGTTAAGCTTGAGTTTGCACAGGAAACCTGCAAGCTCTGCTGAGCTCCTGGATGTGTGGTTGATCTTAATTGCATTTTACCGATGCAGCTTTCTAGTTTACAGCCTCCACAGCAGGAATTTACCTAGCCAAGGAGGGCTTGAGCACAGCAGGTCCCCAACTGCAATCGCTCAATGCCCTGCTTCCAAGTGCCAGGCCTTTGGCACTTCATTTTCATGCTCTGTCATGAAGATAAGACAAGAGCACAAAAGGAGAGAAGAGCTGGGAACCTGGACACCGAGGACTGCTCTGCCTCCAAGGACCTACATTAGGCTGAATGAAAGCCCTAAAATATCATCTCATTGAGGGAAAAATTCCTCATTTTGTTCTGTGCTTGTCCAGTATCTACAGCTGCTGGTACCTGGAAGCTTGACTTCATTTTTAGCCCATGTTATTACAAGTAATAAATAAAGTAATGAGAATATCTTCCACCAAGAACTTGGAATAAATTCATACACCTCTTTCCAGTGGGAAAGTCCTGTTGTCCTCTCTCAGCATATTAACCACTCGGGCAGACCAAGATGTTCTTGCTTTTCACACAGCATGGCAGTGCAAAATTGGGAATCATTTTCCCCCTTTCCCCTGCTTATGGGTCTCCAATGCACCTCAAAAGCCAATTTAAAACCTTCCTTCTCTGTCAGGTGGCTTGGAACACTGTGTCCCTAAGAGGGTGGTTGGGATGGTACCTTGGTCATGACATTTCTAGGTGAAATCTGAATTTCTATAGGAGACACTGTGGCTGTGGGAGGGCAGGGCAGAAAGGAACTGGTCCAGACCCAAATATTTGTTGGAAATGAGGTGAGTGGAAGGAAAGATTGTGCCTACAGATCTCAAACATGTCCTCACCAAGAGGTACAGATGCAGTAATGAATGGCCAAAGGTTGGGATGCATGTGATGGAGGGGTCTGGTCCATATCTAGTGAAGAGAGTCTTTCCTTTGACTTGAGAAGGAGCTGGAGTCAGCCAGGATGCCTAGTGCCTGATGGGATGGGCCATGGGGTGGGCCACAGGATGGGAAGGAGAAGAGATGGAAAGTGGAAATGTAACTGCAGACTGCTGAATGATGCACCCAATGTTAGGGGATATTGTTTTCTGCCATGACTCCTCTGAAACCCAATACATGTTCAGAAGTGTGCTTCAAAGTTTTATTTCTCTTCTGGGAATGGAGCTGCTATTGCACAGGCATTGAAGTTGCTTTTGGGGGGCTTTTTTGTTTCCCCCTTTTTTTTTTTCTTTTTAATTCCTTTAATAAGAAGCAGCTTTCTGTTTCCATTTACAGTTGTTAAGCTGCAGCGTCTATGTGCGTGCATGTATCTCCCTGTGTGAGAGTCTCCAGTCCATTGTGAAACGCAAACCAGAATACCAAGTCTTTGCATTTCCTTAGATCGTTTTTTATCTGATATTGAATTAAGTAAAGGGCTTAATGTTCAAAGTGGTGTTTGGGGAGTTACTCGCACAAATTCTGTTATTGCTGTTAATGGGATTTGTGCAGATTGCTTTGAAGAGGAGTCCCTTAATGTAGAACAGGAAAAGACTTTCTAAACTGTAACTTACTTCAGACAAATCTATCTTTAATTTTTACCAATAGAGCGTGAGAGACATGAGACAAAGAAGCATTTGCTGCATTTTTTCATATATTAACATTATTGACAGGCACATGAAGACAGGTTTGGTTCAGATAATCCAGTGGATACTTTGCTGAATTCTTAGAAGTGTAGAGAAAGGAACTTTAAGGTTTGAAATAATGATGAAATTTGGTGACATGCAGAGAATACCAAGCTGGAAATAAATGGTCATAAAACATTTCCTTGACACTATCCTACAATACAGACTCAATACTGATGGAAATCTTAGGTTGCAAAGTGGACATCTCAGCCTGCAGCTCAGTAGTACCTCCCTTAGTTATTGGACTAGGTGATGACCACCCTGGTTTTAAGATGTGAGTAGGAGCAGAAAAGAGCAGGCAAAGGGAAGTCTGGCTGATGGGACTGTAGAGAAAAAGGCTTGAGGATCCAGCATAATTTCCTGAGGAATCTCATCCCTTCTGACTCCAGAGAAGAGTCACATCAGGCTGATCTTACATGAGCTGAGAACAGGCAAGTCTGGGCCAGCCAGGCAACTTGTGGGCTGAGGCTTGCAACCACTAAGGACAGAGCAGGGCAGCACTAGGAAAAGTTTTTCAGGTGCCTGGGCAGAGGGCATCTCACCTGACTCCAGCCAAGGCTGGAGCTAGTGATCATCCCAGGGCGTCCAAGATGTGAATGGGATGGCAAACCCAAGGAAAAGTCACAGCCTCTTGGAGCAGCAGCCAGAAGTGGCATTTTAGGGTCTCTCAGATGGTGGTAGACACCTATGTTGAGTCAACTTGTTCAGGTTGAATATCCGCTTGTACAGCTCCACTAACTGTACCAGATGCAATCATAGACACTGACATGCTTGCAGACACCTGCATGTAGGCTTCCATTCACCTTAGTGGGACAACCAAGCTCCACACCTCTTTTGTTGTGTGTGTCTCTGGAGGAATGTGTGGGGTGATAACCACACTGGTCCAGGCAGCTTCCCTAAGATTGATGAGCAGTTTAACGCCAGCTTTCTCACTGCTGAGCTTGCAGTAAAGATTTGTGGGCTGTTTCCTTCTCAGATCCTTGCAACCCCTATCTTTTATCCTCTGATCTGGATGATAAAGTTGACAGAAGCTATATAAATTATAGTCTTTGGAGTATTAATTGCCTGTTTCGAAAAGATTAATTACAGAATATCTCTTACATTCACAGATCAGTATTAGTGAGACTCACAGTATTATTAACAATATCTCTTCCTGAGTCATCCAGTCTGTTCTGGATGTAAACAGGGTGGTAGTTTCTGAGCATAGAGATGTGAAGAAGTTATAGGAGAGAAAGAGTTAGTATGAACTTTTGTGTTTTATCTACTTGTCATAACTGCCTACGTATAGCCTCGTGGTCCATAGTAAACATGGAGAATTTAATGCACTTAACCCACAAGCCAAGGTTGCACTGTCACCTTAGGGTTAGTGCTCTTTCTGCTTCAGTGAGTGGTCCCATCCCCTCCCTGTGCCAATTCTGCTTTCTCACTTGTGCTGGCATCAGTATTTTGGCAGTTGGGGAATTTGTCTGGCTAAAGACTAACCCCCATTAAAAAGCCATCTTATCTCTCAGCCAGCTTATTTTCCCAATCTGTCTGTCTGCTTGGATGCACGAGCTCTTCCATCAGCATTTTGGGGTAGGTAGGAACAAGCACCCAGGAGGGAAGGGAGGAAAGGATCATCTTTTTCAGTTGCACATGGATTTACACTGAATTGAGGTACGAGAGTTGCCATAGTCCTAGGGACGAGGGCAGACAATTCTTCATACCAGATGCAGAGCAGGAGAATTGTGTCTTACACAGCTCATCTTGCACTCAAGCGTCCATAAGCCAAGCTAAACACAAGACCAAACCCAGAAGATCTCCAACCTAATTATATGATTTCGCTGCATATTTGAAAACCATGCCTCAAAGACACACAGAAGCAAGGCAAAGAAACCACGTAGAAGTGATGAACTGCATAGTTGAGCTAATGAATTCATGTGCAGAGCCATGCAAAGATGTTTCTGAGACCTATATGTGTGACGCTATTGTTGATCAGGTTGGTTTAGATCTCTCCAATCTGAGACATTCTGCTGATATGCCCTGTTTCCTCCATAACAGCTAACCAGTCTTTCTCTACTGACCTCATTTTGGTTTTGTCACCAGTTATCTACACTTTTAAGTTGGATGAAAGCTTGACATACTGTATGTTTTCTCCATTAAAATATTCTTTATAATTTTTAAATGTCATTTCCCTCTCCCCCTCCCAAAAAAACCTGAGGAGGTTCCCCAGCAAGGCTCTGTAACCATCCAGTCAGATAAACACATAGTTAAATTTGAGCACCCAAATGGTTCTGAACTCTGAAGTTTTAGAAGGAGTTTTGAGGTGTTTTCTGCAGGGTGGTAGGAAATGCCTTCAGATGTAGCTGATATTACCAATTGTGTTAAAAAGCTGTTTTATTAGTAGCTGCTGTTTCTGGTGATATATGTATTTTACAACTGTTTCCAAAATTACCACTTGAAACATAGCCTTTCTTACTCTGTTCTAAGTTTTCATAACCTTGAGAAATTGTTTTCTTTGCTAATTAATGTTTTACTTCCTCACCTCCCCACTCTTGTAGGTTACTCATTTCCTCCCACTGTGGTCTATCAACATCACTTAATTTTAGCTTTTCAGGCATATGCACCACATCTAAATTCCTTCTGTAGACAAGGAAGGAGACAGGCACCTCCGGAGGGCAGTTTATCTCATCTATTTAAGACGGTTACCTAGGGCAGGATGAATTGTCTTTTGTAGCAAAGGGAGACAGATGTCTCCAGAGGACAACTAAGTCAATGTATCTAAATTTCGGAAACCTGAAGTCAGAGAAATCTCACCACAAAGTTGCTTTGGGGATAAAAATGGATTTAGTTGACTTTGGAGTCCCAATATTTTTTCCCCACTTCCATTCCAACTAGTTTTTATATAACTGACATAAAGAAACCCTTTAAAATCAAGAATCTTCATTGCAGACCAGTTCTGATGTACCCCTCTGCTTAACAGAACCCGAATGAACTTAACGCAGACTTGTTTTTCCTGCAAACTCTTCTAAAATTTGTTCTTCCTTCATAGACAGCGTCACCACCTTCTGCCCAGGTGACCATCACATCAAAGATACTTGGGACCTACTCTTAACAAGTAGCATTTTGTCTCCCAGTCTGCACCTAGGATGTTGAAGTCTCCCATGTTAGTGTCATCCTCAGGGATATTTTTTCCTTTAACAAGAGCTTCTGCCCACATGCAAGTCCAGACATGGCGATTCATCACAGTCTCAGCACCTTCTCCAGAGAACTTGTCCTACCATCCAGTCCAAAAGGACTTCAGTTCAAATAGGTTCTCTGCCAATCATGCTACCTTATCTTAATTCTTCTCCTTATATCCTAAGCATGTAACTCTCTCTTCTCCATTCAATTCATTCTTGGGCAGCTGCTAACTTCTCTGTCTGCATCACAGATTTATGCCTAGCAGAAACAGATTTCCTTTATTCTCCCATCAGGGGTCTGTTGCTCTTTTTTACCCATTTGGTTCCTTAGATTCCTTATGTTAAGCTCAACAATTTGTTTTCTTATTTCATGTCTATGTGATCAAGATTCACAGACGGACATACCCTAGATCCCCAGCAGGATCTGCACAGAGAAGTGCTGTTTCAGGGGAGTGCTCAACCAACCTCAGAAGCTTTGCTGCAAGGTGGGGTTGGTCTCCCTGAGTAACACATTGCTCTAACACTGATAAACAGCTGAACAAGTCACATCCCAGACACATACCTGGGAGATCCATCCATAAAAGACTGGGTGGACTTAGGCTTGACAGTAAAACCTGGTGTTTTTTTAGGTATAGTTCACAAATTAAATTATTAGTTCACAAAATAAATTATTAATATATTTCACCCTTTCCTTCCCTTACCATCAATACTCTTTCTTTGACACTCACCATCTTCTTTTCCCTATGGCGTGCCTAATCCATTACTGTGCCCCGATTTCCTTGTTCTTTCTTATCTCATAGATCAAGACCAACTATTTACACATTTATATTCACAGAAAAGCATCTTGTGAGTTTTCAGAAGGAAGTACTCAGCTGTATCTTCAGGCATCTCTAAAAAACTGGCCCTAAGGCAGTAACTATTTACTGCAAGCAAAGGCAGGTACTTTGCTAAATAAAATGATTCCCTGATAACGTAATTCCCAAGTTAGAGAGGGAGGTAAGCAGGGACAGGATAAGAGACTTCAATTGTCTCCCTTTTCCAGCAGGAAGCAAGCAGAAGGAATAATTGTTAATTGCTTTTAATTGCTGCCTCCCCCATCTGCAAAGCTTTCATTAAGAACTAATGAAAACTTAGAAGAGCTTGAATGGGTATATTGGTCTCTGGCTGTACAACTTCTTTTCCTCTATAGCAGAAAAGGGGTAAGTTTTCCTTTGACATTTGTTTAGAAGGATGCTTAGAGCCTCTAGCCCTGCCACGTGATTTCAACCACGCCAGAAGAACACATCACTGTGAAAGTTTAATGGCTTCCAAAACATGAGTATTTTGCTTTCTGACCTGCAGAAAGCCTCTGCACCTTGCACAGTAGATAATGAAAGTGATGGCTTTTGTTATTCCCACACTGAGGACACTTGCTCAGATGAATCTCAGGTTTGTAGAGAACTGGAGGGTGATGGCCAACGGGCAGAACCCGCCATAACAGGTGCTTCAGGACACCATTGCTGTTGTTCTGTCCCCGCAATAGCAGGTCCTTGTATAAATAAATCTAAGGTCACTTCATTTGGAGCAAGTATTAACACTTGAGGCTTAAAAGGGGAACTGACAAATCCACTTTGAATTCCCACCGTTAATTATTGTGGCAAAATGTTCACATGTGTCTCTCTGTTGACAAGCTTTGCAGATGCAAATCTCCTATCAAGCCTTTTACCTCATCCAGCCTTATTAATTCATTCTTATTTTAATCAAATCTGGAGGCACTGGGCTGTATGTGGGATAGGAAGACGGCAGATCAGTGCCGAGAGCTGTAATTCAGGAGCTGCCTTACCTCCTGCCAGCCACTGCATCTATTTCGTATATCTTTTCATCTCCCCATCTGTAAAATGTGCAAAGTATTGCTTACTGCACTTCAGAAATCTTGTGAGTTCCTTAGTTGTGGATAACTAAATATTATGACATATAAAAGCTTAGGATATAGATATATCATAGACTTCACACTTGTATTTCACACTCTCTATTAATGTGGCACTCCATGGTGACATGATATTTACCAAAGACTTCCTGGGAGCAGATCTGATTTTTTTTTTTTTTTTCCAAGGCTAAAATCTGTTGAGCTCAGTGTTTATCTGCAATGGCAAGGGAAGGTTCTCAATGAATGGTAATGATAGGTTTCTAGTCATAAAAATAGCCTTTCCTATGCCGAGGAAAGAAAATACCCTATGAGATTTTTCTGCCATTAAGGCAGTCAAATTGTCTTTTTAAATAGTGTGGAAATTGACAGATCATAAAAAAGAGAGAGAACAATCATCGGAGAGTGTACGATAATCTGGCAATATGGAAATTACAAATTTTAATATTTTCCCCCGAGTCAATGAAATATGCAAAGGAACAACTGCATAATACAGCAAGCTCTGTGTAATCCCTAGGTAGCTGGAGTTAGCAAGATGCTCTACCCCGGTTGGTTTTTTCTTGGTTAATAACAAATCCACCAAATTAATTCAACAGTGAAGGATAGAAAAATCCTCTCTGAAGTTCAATTGTTGCACAAAGCTGCTCTATCAAATACCCAAATTTAACGATGCTCTGGTAGTTTCTGATCTTGCTGAATTCTTACTGCAACATGAAAAGTCAGTTGGCCTAAATTTGTGCAGCTGCCATCACATTCATTTGCCATAAAGGATTTTCTGGGTGATTCATCAAACCCAGCTTTTTTCTCCAGCAGAAACCAGCAAGCCATCTGAAACAGTGGGAAGGTCTGTTCCCCAAACCACACTCACCAGCTTGTGACTGGTTTCCTTTTTAAATCAAAACATTTTTCTTGCAAATTTGGAAGAAATCTGAACGGATATCGGATTCAGGATTCCTCCCCCTTTGGCAATAGAACTGCAGAGTAAAAGATCAATTCCTTCTTTAAAGAGTGCAAAATATTTTGTTACCTAACATCAGTCACAAAACGACAACGGTGATATGTTCCTGCAGCGTGCAAACCTTTGCTAGACAAACAGCAGCATCAAACTCACCAAGCAGATAGTTGTCAGTAAAACGTGACCGAATGAGCCTTTTTTCTTTTTCCAAGAGGTTTTGTTTAGTTTCAGTGCCCGAGCTGCACTTTGAATAATGGATTGCAACACTTTCAAAATACAGCAAACTCAGCCAGAGCTTGCTCTGGCTCCCGATTCAGAAGAGCACTTCAGCATGTGGTTAATTTAAGCATATACTTAAGGGTCTAAAAGGTCTGAACAACACACTTATGCCCCTCGAATTAGAGATTACTCAAATCATGCTACAATACAGACCAGCGACGGAAGACGACTCAACCCATCTTCCCTTAATGCAGGGCCAGAAGCAACTCCAATGGATGGAAAACTTAATTCTAACAAAAAGACAAGGGATTTGTCTATACTTAAGAGTTCCTCAAGCATATTCTGGCCTAAACTAGACAGGGAGGCACTGGCAGGACTGTCTAGAGAGTCCTGAATGAAGAAGAAATGCTGCACACAGACAATGTTGAAATCAGACCATTCTATTCAATCCCTCTCTGGTTAGCATGGAAGGAGGTTGCACTGTGAAATGATGCTTGTGTTGCCCGGAGAGATGATGTTGACACTCAAGGCTGACCCACCTGAAATTTAAGTGGCTCCAAACATGAGTGAAGGATTTTATAGTGTGCTGGGACTCGAGGTAGGAAAAACATATCAGTTATTGCAGAAGGGAAAGCGAGCTCCAAACAACAGCATGGACAGATGACCGCAGCCAGCTGAGCTCCGATGAGGTTTTCCACAAAAGGATCTGATCTTTTTAGCTCTGATCCAGGTTTGCTAAGCTCAAGGGAGTCTGCAATGAGACTTAGCATCGTGCTAGTCCTGGACAGGCAGTTTTCATCGGAGGCAGGGTTCAAGCACGCGTGTCTGATTCTGTCATTCAAAGTTTCCATGGAAAAACTTCCCGTTCCCAATAGTTCTGGCTGTAATTCTCCCAAACGTAGGGGCTTCAGACAGAAAATCCTCCTCACACGTTCTCCCTTTTAGCAGTGAAACCAACCTGCCTTGCATTGCTTAGAAGAGTTCAAGAATGGCTTTATACCAAGTTTATCATCTCCCTTCCCTCTCTCTACAAGCTATACTTTCTTGTTAAATGGCACAGAGTTACCCCCGGATCAGCAAGCTAGAACAAATGTAATGCCCCAGGAACAAGAGAGCAGCCCTTTTGCGGAGGCGGGGGAAGCAATCAGTCCCTTACAGCGGCACGTGCCTAATGGATCCGTCTCTTTCATTAGCTCTGGGCTCCTAATAACCACTGTCTTTGCCAAATGAGGGATGTGTTATGTTGGCCTCCTCTCCCTTCTTCTCCTCCCTTCCCTGCCTTGTCAGCGGCATGCTAATTTATGTAATCAATTCATAGTACTGCTTAATGAATAGCTTTGAAGTCGTTAGATTCATCTGCTAGTAAAGGGGCTGATTGGTCAGCCTCTGAGTCGTTTCCATTTTCTGAAGCTCGACAGTGTCAGCCAACATAATTGCTTTAGAAACACCCTTGGGAGACACTTGGGAAGTAGCTGTACGCTCCCCCTTTATATTTAAGTGGAAGACAAAGTGGAACAATAATAATACTTAGCATTTTTACCACATTTTATATCGTTAAAACGCTCCCCAAACATTAACTAATTTTTGCAGTATGCCCAAAAGGTGAATCATTACTTCACTTACACAGAAGAGAGTCAGTAGCAAAGACAGTAGATCCTAAGCTCCTTGGATGCTGCGGCTGGTGGGTATCTTTGTGCTCAGGAAGGCGAGCGGTAAACCCAGATTCACAATGTCCCTTCAGTACCCAACTCCTATGGAAATCCCTGGGGAATGTAAGCCCTAGGATTTTAAATCAAACAAAAAGCAGCCATCGCCATTGGCTTGTAAATGCTGGGAACACGTTCAAAGATGTTATGAGCCTTTTCTTCTCAGGAACGTGGTCCTGATGCAGGCACACAGGCAGCCATTGAGAAGTTACAATTACTATGCGACGAGATTTTTGATCTTGATTGACAGCTCTGTGGGTGCCTCTCTTCTCACCATCCAAGCATTCTTCTGTCTTCACATCTGAGTCCTGACCTGCTGTTGATGGACACGATGATGTACAGCTGAGCTCAGCTCTCCCGCATGATGTGCAGCTGGCATAAGGAAAGGAATTGAGGAAAGGGGGCAAATACTTGTTGAATTCCCACCCCAATGCAAAGTATGGATCCTAGCAGTGTGCTCCAAGGGACCCTGTGTGGATGCAATTTGATGCTTGGGTCAGATACTCAAATGCATGCTCAGCCAACCCTACCAAAACCTGCATAGGTGCAGCCTGGGACACCGCCACCACCAGCGCACAGATTTATCTAGGAGACAGTAAGGAGAAGGTGAGATTTCCTTTCAACTTGACTGTCTGCTACCAACAGAGATGAGTACTGCTTTAATTACTTGAAAACTTTCAAATGCAAACAGTTTTGCTGTACTTTATAATGTTTATTCAAGGGTTTCAGTCTCCGCAGTGAGCTGTGATGCAGGGTGCCCTCTGGCCACACCATTTCAGTAATGACTCTGGCATTTCTGACAGAGACTAATAGCAGAAATTGTTATCAACGTTTTTGGCAAAATACTGCAAGCTAGAAATTGGATTTCCCCCCCTTCCTGCCCCCTCCTTCACTCGTTAATGAGCTACTTCTTCAAGGTGCCAATAGTGAAGCTGTAAAGTGTGATGGGCAATTTATTTTCTGGGCTTGAGACCGTAGACACAGTAACATACAGTTATTTATTTTAATGCATCATTCATATAAAATTACATGATGCTTTACAGGTATAGCAGGAAGAGAAGTTACCTTATCCTGGGGACCTGTAAGATGAGATATTAATAAGATGCTAGAGCAAGATGAACATGAGATGAAGGAATCTCACACTCCAGGTGTAGGCGAGGGTGGTGAGAACTGTTTTTGCCATGCATTGCCTCTTAGACTTCAAGAAGTTGGGAATGGGCAGGGCATTTTTTTCTAGATAGGGATATATGGACTCCTCTAACATCACTGGAGAGATGCAGCCTTTCCAATAGAATGATTTATCCTGCTCTAGTTCAGATGTTTAAAACCAGTGAGATCAATAGTGCTCTATTTCCAATCCCCTGTTTCTCTCCTCCAGCTTGTAAAGAAAGCCAAGAGCTGCTAGGTCAGACAGAAGTGTTCACGCTGTAGGTGTCTGAAGACAGGCTAAACATTCCCACTTTGACTTTATGGACACACAGCTTGCAGTTCTGCCAATAAATGTTTTTTTCACTGATTCTGAATGCTTGTGGAGTCAAGGATGGGATTTGTCTGCCTAAACATTACAGCAGCTCGCAGAGGTGGCAGATTTGAGACAGGACTTGTAGACCGAGCCCTTCTGGACCAGCACCTGGACTACATATCCCATAGCACCTAAAATGGCACAAGAGATCTGCACTTCAGCAATGGGATACTGCTCAGAGGTGCAGACATCAAGGTGCCAAACTCCTCTTACAAGAAGTGGAGAGATGATCAATACAATCAGTGGAAATCAGCGTGCAGTTCATCTTGCCAGATGCAGGCATCTACCTTAGGATAGGAGGATTCACACTACAGCCTCCAGCAACTGCAACAAGAGCTGAGGGTGACTTGGGATTTGTGCAGATGTAGAGATTTTCATTTCATCATCTGCGTCCTACCCTTGATTTCTAGTAAGTAGACAGCTGGATCTTTATTCCTTTTTCAGTCAGTGGAGAGAAACAGGTTCTTCTAGGCTACAACTTCTAGTGGAGTTTGAGGTCCTGAAAGGTCTATTGCCTGTCCTCCAGTGCTGTACCAAAAGGATGCAGGTTTTTCCATGGTAGCTCATGGCTTATCTATCAACCGTGTGTGGCTTGCTCAAGTATTTCAAAGACTGTCCACTGGTGCACAGGACACCAAAGTGGTGGAGTTGCACCCTGGATGACTAGCTCCAGCATAGGTGTCTCCACCTACAGTTGTAGACATTTCTGGGCTGCTGCAACCTGTATAATAGAATTGCTTTCCTCCGTTATTTCCTCCCCTTCCAGAGCACCCCAACTTTCTATCATTGTTTTTCAGGCTGTAGAGATACAAGTTATCTCAAATTGGATGGATATGCTTTGCTCTCTGTCTGTGGAAACTCAGGCATACATCATCTGCAAGAAGCTATTAATATGCAATAAGCATATTAATATTTTTATTAAGATAGGAATATATTAATATTTTATTGGTATACGAATATGTTATTAATATCTGAAGGAAAATATAGAAAACAGAGTATTTAAGCGTGTAAGCCTGTGCCAAACTCTATCGGTGATGCTCCCACTGTATCCTGCCTAGTCTCTGACTATTGCTCCAAAAGCGAACCTCTCCCACCTGTCCTGTGACACATCAGCACAATGTGGGTCATCTCAGGTACCCCAGGAGGACCCCCCAGAGGTCTATGTGTGAGCAACAGCATTGTGCCTAGATTTATTTGTGGAGCACAGCAAAGAGAAAAGATCACTGAAGATAGTAGGTAAGGACTTGGGATAGGTTAGCCAAGAGGGTTGGTAGAGGATGAGCTTAGCCAGAGGTTATGAAGCATCTGGGAGAGTGGACATTGGTGTTTAAAAGGAAATGCTCTTTGTGCCTTGAGGAAACAGTTTCTCTAATCTGCTGGATAGTGCACATTGACAGGTGCTATCAGGGAAGGACTCTGACAAGGTCTTGATTCCCTACCCCATGTAGTCGGGGTTGGAGACAAGTATGTTCCAGAGTGGGGACAACTCAGACATGGGCTTTCAGCAGGCAGGAACAGTGATCCTAGGTGTTTTTTTCCCCTACTTCTTTTTTTTCTTTTAGCGTTTTCCTTTTGTTTACTGAAAAGGCACAATGCTGCTTTCCCCGTTTTTGCTTCCAGGGCAACAGAGGCAAAAAAAAAAGGTAACGTGACCTTCCCGTGGTGCTTGCGCACAGGGCTCTGCAAGCAGATCGCAGAGGGGAATATCTGGTTTTCCAGGGAGAGGATGCAGCGCCAGCCTACAGATGGGGGCTGCACCTTCTCACAGGGACTCTCAGTCTATGTATCTCCCAAAAGAAAATTGTGCTAGTCCGACCCCCAAGGTCACCATGAGTGGTTGTGCAGGGAAGAAGCAGTGACACAGCGTGAACTTCCCCCTGCAAGGGAGCAGAAGATGAAACCAGAATGGACAAGTATTACGTTCACCGCAGCAGGGACAGTCTGTGTGGGTCCTGGCCACCACTTTGTTCCTTCTTCCTCCAGAGAAGTCAAACCTCACAAACCTCCTCAGCACAAGAAAGACCTGTTGGAGCGGGTCCAGAGGAGGCCACGAAAATGGTCAGAGGATGGAACACCTCTCCTATGAAGAAAGGCTGAGAGAGTTGGGGTTGTTCAGCCTGGAGAAGAGAAGGCTTCGGGGAGACCTTTAGTACTTAAAGGGGCTTATAAGAAAGATGGCAGCAAACTTTTTAGCAGGGCCTGTTGGACAGGAGAAGGGGGAATGGTTTTAAACTAAAAGAGGGGAGATTTAGACTAGATAGAAGGAAGAAATTTTTTACAATGAGGGTGGGGAAACACTGGCACAGGTTGCCCAGAGAGGTGGTAGATGCCCCATCCCTGGGAACATTCAAGGTCAGGTTGGACAGGGCTCTGAGCAACCTGATCTAGTTGAAGATGTCCCTGGCCACAGCAGGGGGTTGAACTAGATGACCTTGAAAGGTCCCTTCCGATCCAAACTGTTCTATGATTCTATGATTGTCTTGTCGTGGTCTCCAGCCCATGCTACCACAGGCACTCAACATGCTAACATTTTGCCATCCCTTCTGTTTTGTTCATCCAGCCCTGGTTTTAATCTTGAGAGAAGTTTAAACAAGAAAACCATCACCAAAAGGCTTTGCCTTCACCATGAGAACATTTTAATTTCTTGACTGAATACCAAAGTAATCTTTTCAACTGCAGTATATTTCTCTTCACCTGTGGTATTTCATGTAATTACTGACAGCATTGAGAGGAAAAACCTTTTGTTAACTTCTTGTCCTTGCTGCTCAAGAATGTCCAAGGGACCCTAATGCACTGTTGTTATTTTGCAAGAAAACTCCTTTCATGCATGGTTTATTTGATTTGATTTATAAAGGGAGACAGCAAGGCAGTTGTCACCTCTTCTTCCCATGCAGGCATCAGGGCAGAGGCAAGAGGTGAGTGGTGGTTGGTGACAGGTTATTGCCAAGGTTGAGATATAGGGCCTTTTTGTTTTATTCTCCATCTAAATTAGTTACCGCAAAGAGATTTCCCTGGTGGAAAATTAGTTTCAATATTTATTTCCTACCTGACACTTTATTATTCTTTTATTGAGTGGAATGTGTGCTTTCTCTTTCAGGGCAGGTTTTCATGCAGAGCTCGCTATAACCTACCTCCACTCTTTTGGTTTCTAAACTCATGCCAGGTGCCTGTTACTGTTGACTGTGCAGAATGAAGAACTGTTTGGGGGCTGACCTCTTGTCCACTCTCAAAAATAAAGATAATGGAAACATCCAGTTCAACTTAACCCAGGATGGAAATAATTTCTGATTTCTCTCATAGCAAAAAAAAAAAAAAAAAAGAAGAGGGTTGGAGGGGATCTAACACAACATCCCTATGAATTGTCAGAAACCCTTCATTCAAAGTGTTTTATTTATAATTTGGTCATTTGTAACAATAAGAAAGCTAGACTGAGGCATCCTTCATAAACTGGGGAAGGGAACAGCTCAGTGTGAATATGCTCAGGTTTTGGAGACTACGAAGTCTCAGGTGTTGTCCACTGCCCCTTTCTGCCTGGGAGGATGTAAATGCTTGGTAATGTTCTGTATCTGTTCTGCATTTTTTCAGTCTCTCCTGCTTGCATCTCTCTGTTTTATATAAAATATTCAAACATGCATTGGAGAGGGGGTGGAGACATGGCTTTGAGGGCAGTGACTCATGAGCACCAAGGGACACTATGTTCTCCAGTAGTTTCCTCTCACAGGTTTTTCCACCATCTGGCTTTGCCTGGTAGGGGCATACAAGTATTGCTGAAGCACAAGACTTGATTTGCATGGTGGCCCAAGACCCATGGTTCCAGAAAACTCAGCAACCTCTGTAATTTTTACATTTCCTTCCCTTAAGCAAATTTAAAGTGAAGCAGTTCACATGCATGCTGTGGTTCCAGGAGGAGAAAGCAACACCCTTCCCTGTGTTACTTGTCAGGCTTTCCATTAAGAAAGGATTAATGTGATTTCAAATCCCTGCATATCGAGGAAATTGAATCCCAGTCTACCACCTCACTGCTGGATTAGAAGAAAATAGGTGCCATCACGTTGGCTTTGCAAAGGACGCTAGGGTGAAATCATGTTTTAGCTGAAATGGTTCAGCAATTTCTGTTGTCACAAGCAGTATTCGGTTTGCAGCTCATACCTTGTTTTGTTCCTCTTGTAGCTCTTGGAGGCTCCTGTGGGCAGCACGTCTCTCCTGGGGAACTGAACACTGGACTTCAGGAGACCCGTTGTCTTCTTCTGCCACTGTCCAGTTTAGGGTGAATAATTTCATATTTGTGTGTTCACTTTTCCCACTTTTCAATAGTTGTAGTGTTGATGTCTTCATAAGATACTTGAAATCTGAGTAAAAAAGGTAAGACTAATAACTCGATAGTGCTACAGTCTCACTTAAGTGAGGACTTAAGTGGTTTAAATATCACATGGTAAGCCAAAAGCACTCCACCTTCCTAGTGCTGTGGCTTCAGCAGCTCCTTTGAATTTCAGTAATTTGGCTACCTCTGGGTTCCACTTTATCAAAATATGTGGTGAACACTTAAAAGCCACCCCTCAAATACGATGGAGAATGAACAACTCTTACGGTACTTTTCCTCAAAACGCATCGAAGTGCTAACCAAAGGTATACTGAGTTGCAAATAAATTTCAGGTATTTATAGGGTTATAGTAGGAAAGATTTAGCAAGAGAATGTTTATAATAGAGCTTTCTCACAAAATAACTATATGCAGGACAATGTAATATTACAGAGCATATCAGAGAGGCCTTTACATTAAGAATGTAATCTATTTTCATAATGGAAATATAAGAGTTTCTGCTGATGTTTTGGAGACTGAAATGTGTTTTCCTCCTCCCTGAGCTGATTATTTTTTCTCACTTTGGCATCTTATTTGTATCGTTTCTTCTTATACAATTTTATTGTGACATCTGGCTGCAAAATAAAAATGTAGCCTACAGGAAAACTTAGAATTGTGTTCCCTACAGTGCATCAGTCAGACAATAAAATAGCCATCACTAGAAAAGTGTGTTTACAAAAGCTATTATTTGTAAATAGAAAGTTTTCTTCTGGCTTTACATCCAAATGAATGCATCGGGACAACATTTCAGATGATATAAGCTGGCTTCAGGATGGCTCTACCAATTTTTGGGAGCTGGAGATCTGTTCAGGAGGCCTCCTTTCCTTTCTACCACTTGTTCTGAGAACATCTAAAAATGCACCTCTATTGGGTGGGTATGGGGTTGGTTTTTTTAGTTGGTTATTTTTTGTGCATGTGTGAGGGTCATCTTTCACTGTGTTCATCCCACTGTTCCTTCTTATCCTGTGACCAACTCCACTGACCATCTCATGGTCCTCTCAGTGACGTGCCTGTCTGGATTTAGGCAACCATTTCTGAAAGTAATAGTAATTTGGGCTTAAGCATCCTCCTTTGAAAACTATGAATAATACTACTAAGAGGTCAGTGGAAGAGTTAATACTGGATTAGAAGCAGTTCCAAGATTACTATCACAAAGTGTTAATTGATTTCCCAAGCCTACTGTAGGCTTAGGAGAAGAATGAAAGCAGCATGATTACCTGCTTACAAATTGGTTACGTCCATATAGACAGGAAAATGCAGACAGATCAAAGCACAATTTTGACAACAGACTTGCTAAATGAGTTATTTTAGCAACTTGTTATGAGGCAAAAGAAGGAAAGGCTTGCCTGGAGGCCCCATTGCATGAAGAAGACCTTGCAGAACTTTACAGATCAAGAGGAACCGGTTTGAGAAGAGGTTGTTTGGAGATGGTAACCCTGCTCTGCTCACCTGATGGTGCTAGAAACGGACTATATTATAGTGCTGCCATGCACTGAAATAGGACATGAACATACAGATGAAACGGCACCTACCTCTGAGCTTGCCATTATAGTTAACGGAAGGAAACAAATACTTCTCCGGTACAACCTATTTTGAATGGTCAGTTTAGGATGAAATGAGGTGTGCACAACATCTGTTTGTCTCCACTGACTCAGAAAAGAGGATAGGTGACTAGTCCAGATGGAGATATCTCCATTATTGTTCTCTCAGTGGAAATGAATCTAGTCAGAATTTCAGGAATGGCTGACACTGATCATTTTCAAGGAGAGGTGATTAGATGAGACAAAAACCTAAAACTGCAGTTTAACTCCCATATTCTTCTGGTAAAAATAAAGAAAGGGTCAGTCCAGCTCCATTACTTTAGCAACAAGGTGTAGAAGTTGGATACCTCAAAGGAAATGGGATGAGGTCAGCTTGAGTTCCTACACACAAGGCTTGATTCAGCTGTTCGAGCATTGCTGTTGGGACCAGCCGAGATGCCGTAGCATGTAAGCATGGGCATGCCAGGCATGACCTGACACTAGAGGGGACCTGTTTGCTTTCAGAGCAGCAACCAAAGACTTGGCAGGACATTCTGATTGGACTCAAGTGGCACTTGCTACCTCTGTTTAGATAACTGGGTTGATTTGCCAACTTTAAACAGCAATGATGATGGTCTCCACACGTGGGCTGAGTATTTATGGTCCTGTCATAGCCAGAGGACACCCCATCGTTACAGTCCACAGAGTCCTAAAAATTACTTATGTCACCAAAGGAAGGTGTTAACCTTGCTGCTGCTGTTTTCCTACTGACTCTGCTGAGTGTAAAGAGAATTTATGTACTCAGCTCCCATGGCATTAGCTGCATTACGGTGCCTGCATCCTGCCCCTGCATCTCACAGGGCAAATGTGATTGCTGGGACAGTAACTCATGGGCTCTTTACAGCTTGGGGAGAGTGTTGGGAGCTGGGTAGGACTTAGGCAAATACAGTATAACTCAACATGTATTTTTTTGTCATTCAAAGATGTTCTTCTGCTTACCAAGAAACTTCATGGGTTCATAACATTTAGAGTGACTTTGAGGGCTCCACAAAGAAGCTGCAGGTTTTCTACAGTATGAGATCTGGGTAGATCATATGAGATCATTCCAATCTATTTGGTCTGTAGGCATCTGTAGCCCATCCTAATTCATCTTGTCAAGGTTATGTTTTTTCTAAATCATGTCGCATACTAATGTTCATTATGACCACATATTGTGGTTTAACCCCAGTCAGCAACCAGCACCACACAGCCACTCGCTCACCCTCCCACCTCCCCGGGTTGGATGGGGGACAGAATCGGAAGTGCAAAAGTAAGAAAACTCATGTGTTGAAATAAGAATAGTTTAATGATTGAAATAAAATATTATAATAATAATAATAATAAATTGTACTGAAAAGAAAAAAAAAAAAGACAGAGAGAGACAAAACCCGGGAAAAACAAGTGATGCAACCGATCACCACTCACCAACTGACACCCAGTCAGTCCCTGAGCGGTGATTGCTGCCTCCTGACCTCAGTTTATATACTGAGCATCATGTCATATGGTATGGAATACCCCTTTGGACAGTTTGGGTCAGCTGTCCTGACTATACTCCCTCCCAGCTTCTTGTGCACCTGGCAGAGCATGGGAAGCTGAAAAGTCCTTGACTACCGTAAGCACTACTTAACAACTAAAACATCAGCGTGTTATCACATTATTCTCATGCTAAATCCAAACCACAGCACTATACCAGCTACTAGGAGGAAAATTAACTCTATCCCAGCCAAAACCAGGACACCACAGCTCAGACAAATCCATGTAATTCAATTTTCTGCCAGTAATTATCTGCTCATCTGATTCTGATTGTGTATATTGGGGTAATTGTCATCTAATGTCATCAAAGTTACACAAGCCTAATCAGAGTGTCTCTTGATCTGAGATAATCCACAGAAGATGTGTTTCTTGACCTCTTTTACTCAGTTCACCCTTACACAAACTGGAGATAATGGAGCAACCCTACTAGGTTGAATGCAAGCAAACTAACTTAAAAAGTCCTTTCCTTCCTAACTCATGATCTTGTTGAAGGTTTTAGTCAGGGACAATTTATGTCTTCAGAGAGAGACATGACTGCCAGGCCCAAGCAGCACTTTCTCCAGAAAGAGGAACTGGAGACAAGAGGTGGGGATGGCAGAAGCAAAGAGGATAAATTATTCTGGAGGTATTTGACATTGGGGAATGATGGAGGTGTTTCCAGGAAGACCTGCATGGTTCCCCCTAAGGTCTCAAGTCTGTTGCCTGCATATAGGTATGTTGTGTCAGTTGAGATGCCTGAGGATACCTTGCCCAGGACTCCAGCTAATATTATAAAACGGTAGAGATAGACCACTGCCAGCCCCTTTGGCTGTCTCTGATAACCAGAGACTTGGACAGCTATGTCTGCACAATTGAATCAAACCTTTAGTATCGGGAAAATCTAATGCTTCTTGGAATCATAATTCACAGCTACTGGGAAAACCTTCTTAACAGATATAACACATAGTTGCATTCAATCCAGTACGGTTTGCAGAAGATTTCACCCAAGATATCAACTCTTTGAGGCAGGTATTTTATTTCGCTAATTTTCATGCAACACACCTAGTTACCTAACTGCCATGGGTTCAGGCTAATGACTCCTCTTTCATAAAGGGACCTACAGGTAGGGAAGTAGATACTTCATCATGGTATCAACCAGTAAACTATGCTTTAAAACTGTAAACAAACAGAAAAAGACTTCATAATGTGGGCCACTACAGGCACTGGTGTGCTGCTTTCATTGGCTTTAATGGGTTTTATCTTCATGGCCTGTACAGGGATCAAACTTGGAAACCCATGACACTCAGAAAACATAGCTAATAACCTGCAAAGCCAGGTATTTTATTAGTTATTTATATCTCTGCAGCTGGGGATTTGATCTAATCATAGGAAATCTTAACTAATGACAAATAAATAGACTTGTGGTTACCTGTTTCAACCATCCAGCTTCTTAGGCCTATATGAGCTGCACTTCAAAAGCCTTTAGTGATTCTGTCAGTACAGATGCGGGCATCAGTTGCATAAGGGCCAGGGTATGCAAAAGAGACAAGCAGTAAGATAACTCACCACTTTCTTATGTTACTTTTCCTCTTCCAGACCTAAGCCTCCAAGGCAACAACCTGCAGTTGCATGAGCAGGTGGCATCTTGCTTGTCTGTGAAGAAGTCCATTGTTTTTTGGTGGCTACAGATGGTATAGATTTGAATTTATCTGATCAGTTATACAAGCCATGTGTGTTAGATGAATTCCACCTGTACATGGTACTGCTTACCATTCGAGCTGTTAACTCTCAGCTCCCATTTAAGTCAATGGAGACAAATAGATATTTTTAGAATAGAATTCATGTGACTGATTTTAGACAATTATTTTACAATGAGATGAATCATGTTCTAAAAGGGTTTATTTCCTCCGCTGACTATAAAAGTAGTCTAGACAACTAGTTTGGTTGTAGATACTGGAAACATCTTGATTGAGACAGATGTGTCCACTCCAGCCTGATTGCATATTCAACCTAACCTGCAAACATTTCCGGATCAATGAACGGACATTTAACTCATTTAAAAAGTGTTACAAAGGTGTAAATAAATACTAGAAGGTTTACAATGACAGGGTTTTGAGAGTACACACTCTGATCAAATACTTGGGTTTTTTACTTTATAAAGTGCTTGAACTTACGATGCCAATATTTCAGCATCAAGAATTGGTATCTATCTGCAAGATGAGATGTAGTTTAGCACAGCTTATTGAGCTGGCACAGTGATAACGCTATAACAAATTATATATACCTAAAGGTAAATATGTAGTTTTATATATATATTTATAAATGATGCAATCTTGCTTTTTCTATGGTGCAGTCATAGCATTTAATTCAAAGATTAGTACCAAAGGAAAATCTTTTGCCAGTGAGTTAAACTAACACTGTGTAATTTAATTAACCAGTAGATATAAATATAGAGCAGTGTAGTCTCGGACTGTAGAATTTTTGATCTTAGCAGAAATACACTGTGGATTTTTCAGTGTCATTTTTGCTGACATTTTTCTTAATAAGCTTATTGAATGAAGCTTATTGAAACAACTGATCTCCAGAGACTTTCCCGTTTAGTTTTACTGTGGATTTCGATTTTTCCATTTAAGGCCATTTGAAATCCCAAATGGTCTCCATCAAAGTGACTGTCACTTAGAAGTAAGTTGCTGCAGCTTCCTGAGCTCCCTTAGAAATCAACTTATCCAAATCAGGGCATTAAGTGGGGCAACAGTATTTAATTTCAGGCAGTCGGGAAATTGACTGTTACACATCTTTGGTGGTACAAAGTTTGCTGGTAATGTCTAATTTTAAAGGTCTTTTGGAGGATTTACAAAGCCCTTGAGACTACTGTGAAGGAACACGACACTGTTTGCTGCTGCTAACTAACTAAAGTGCCTGGGAGATTAAGCATAGAGGGAAATCTTGCATTAGAATAGGTTGACAAGATGGATGATACATTAAGAATTCATCCAGCTCATCAACAAAGATCTGAGTAGATCTCAAACAGCAGAAATCTCTATTACAAACCACACTTTCATGCCTCTCAATCTGAATCTGGTATACCAATCTCACATCATTCTCTTTTTCCCGACAGAGTAGTATAATAGCTTCATTGGACAGAAGAATTGAGAAACTGTATTTCCAAGAAGCACATAGTTAGACGCTAAGATGCAAATGTCATAAACTGAACTCCCAAGTTCAAGTCACATGTGGATTAGAAGCATTTCTGTTTGATTTTAGAGCAAGCCAGGTTTTAAAATGAAGATATTCCTTCTGTATTGCTTTTATTATTTCCTGTAGGAAAATACTGAACATGATTGTGCACTGGCAAATCAATTCCATTTCACTCTAGAGAAGTTTTCTGTTCCATCAAGGCCATCACAGGAAAGGATCTGTCTTGAATGTATATTTGTCAAGTGCTCCAAGACACTCTTTATCTGATACAACTAGGGATTGATCACATCCCCTTGTGAAGAGTCATGGAACGTGGCCATTGGTAGGCAACACCACAAACACAATGCAAGTTGATTCTGGAGTTCAAGGAGACCAACCGAGTGGTGCAGCAAGATATGATTGGAAGAGTTGTTCACTCTACACCACTGCTTACCAATCCCAGTCAAGCCAGAAAACACTTCTTCAGCTATTCCTACAGTTCAGGCAGTTCATTTGACAAGAAAAGAGGTTTTCTAACTATATGGGAAAGAAGAAATCAGAAGCTGAATGTCGTACTTGGTCATCCTCCTACGTAAAACCTCCTGCCTGCTTCGGTTGTATGGGGGAGTCTAAGGGATGGTAAATCGACCTACTCACTCCTTACAAGAGTAGCAAATAAAAGAAGTCATTCCTAGTCTTAAAAAAGGAGCTATAACCAAGCAGGTATTAATATATCTGTCCCCTTGTCTCCTCTCTCCCAGCATTTCCCTCCCTCCCCCTGAAAATACTACCCATCTCACCAAGAGGAATGACAAATGCCCACGAAAGAGAAAGGCGAATGCGTCCCTGCTGCAGACTAACCACGCTGTAGATCACGCTAACTGAAGGCTTCGCGTCTTATGAAGATAACGCAGCGCATCACTCAGGACCGGGAGACGGTTTTGCTGCAGGACGCGGTGGGCTCAGCCGAGTGTATTAATGATTCATGCTTACTTTGCCAGCACATAATGTATCGTAATCATACGGAACCAGCGTACAGCGGTACTTGAGACACATTTGTCCAGCTAATAGTTTGACTTCATCTGAAATGTTTCATTGGGTCACTGACCTATTAATTGTAGGCAGAGCGTAGAGGATAATATATAGTCGATACACTCCCGAGTCAGACTCCCTTCTTCACAGTTACCAGGCAACATCCTTCAGCTCTGCACAGCGCTGCTAATACTTTTCCTCTCTTCCCACTCCAAACTTAGCATGTGTTCACAAGAGCATGGGAGGGTAAGAGACGAGGCAGAGCATATTTAAGTTAGATGGCTCTTTACAAGCATTAAGCAATGCACTCCTGTAATAAACAACTATGCCAGAGCTAATACTCAATAAACAGTGTGCTTTATAAGCAATTAGGGACTCACATTGTGGAACAGCCATTTCAGTGGAACGTACACTACTACCCTAACAATGCTTAGCAAGATAAGTGGCTTGTTAAAAGCATCATAATTCTCCTTTAAAAATCAATTAACAGTTTGGTGCATATTTTTCGGTCTATGGACTGCTGGGTATCTTATTCAAATGAGGATGAATTCAGGGAACTGCTTCTCATGTTCTATTCATTGGCTGCTGTTTAACCCCAAAAATTACAACTGGAAGCAAACCTGCAAAATAAATAAATAAAATTATATAAGCATAGTCAAGTTCAGTTGTTTTTCAGCCCAAGAGGCAGCTGAAGATGCTCAGATGAGTCAGATAAACCCATTTTCTCTGGGCAAAGGAGATGCCAGAGCAATTATAAAACCATTTCCTTTGTGTTTCTTGGTAATTTTTTCAAATTAAATTCATTAATAATCTCCTCCCCAAATTATGCTGGGTTAGGTAGCAGAGGTTTAGTTTAGAGAGGTTTGATTGCGATTTCTACACAAACAGGCAGTATATAGTCCTTTTCCTGAATTTACAGGATATGTCGTCTTCTCTTCTAAAGAAAGATCCCTGCTTTATGGATCCCTGGGAAAGAACAGTCAATCAGGGCACCAAGCACAGAAAAGAGGGTGAGAAAGTCATGGGAGAGGAACATCCTGGCCATGCCTCCCCTCCATCACTAGCAGGCAGGGCACTGAAGGACCAGATGTTCTCCTCTTTTCACCTCACAAAGCCAGAGATGTTTTCAGCCACTCCTGCTTGCAAAGGTAAAAACCCAGAGCCCTTTTCTAAGTCGGACTGAATACTTTCATCCTCACTAAATATTCACAGGATTATTTTTCTCAGCCCAATCTGATGCAGTCCTTGTTTCTCCCTGAGGAGCGATGTGCTCTTCCTGCCATCGATTTCCTATCAGCCCTTTATAAATGCCTTCTTTCTTCCCTCCTTGATTAATTATTAAGCTATTAAATCAAATGCTGCGTCCAAGAGTTTGTAAACCAAAACACAACCTCCACCCGCCTCTCCTCAAACGCTGAGCTGTGTGAGCTACAGGCTTTGTTGGAGGAAAGTCAGCCACTGTTATCCTGGACCTTCTCCTTCACACCACAAACCCATTCAGCAACCAAGAACAAGAAAAGGGCGCAGATTTTGGAAGACGGTAAAGCCAGTGCAGGATTGCTATTCATAATTACAGCACATACTAAGCATGCACTAAGGATTGCCTTGGATAACCAATACAGTTCATGTGTACTTTTCAAATGCAAGTAATTGCAAAAGAGTTTGTACAGACTTTGTAATCCTGCTGGACTGTGCTGAACTCACGGATGAACGTACACTTAGACTGCAGAGCCTCAGAGGTGATACAAAAGCATATTGTGCTGTTGTAGATAGGATACAAAAATGGAAAGCAAAGGATTTCAGAATGAGTCTTCAGTAGGAATCGTGGTGTAACACGGGGTGTTCAGAGAAAATTCCAGGTGTCATGCTTGGATTAAATGAGCCAGAAAAGTGCATTTCTCTCATCTACCATGGAAAGCTTCATGCTTCTGGGAAATAGATGAAAAGAAATGAATACTTTGGCTGCCTAAATGTCAAACAGTTTAATTCCCCCCATTGCCAGGGCTGCAGAGCCAGCTGGCTTTTCCCTGCCTTCCCCTCCATCCCCCAGTCTGCCCCAGAGCAAGAGAAATGTGGCTGGTTGCAGTGGTTTTGCTTTGCAAAGCCACTTCTCCCTAACTCCTATTTTAACCTCTACACTGTAAACGCCGAGAACAATTGAAAAGGCTGAAAACTGGGGGGTGGTACAATCCAAACGGGGTGCCACAGCTGCTCCGGCTGGAGGCATGTGTGTCTTGAGAGTGTGAATGCATGTCAAAGTACATACTTTTTCAATCTAGAAAATTTCTTTTGTCCAGCTAAAGAATTTTTTCTTCTGTATAAAGAGCGCCTTCCACTTAGAAATAGAATGAATGGCGCTGCTGAAGATAAACCTGTTCATACACACCCAAGCCCTTATATAAAAATCAACCCAAGAGACAATATGAAAGTCAATAGAGAAATCCGACTCTTACGCTGAGGTATATATAACAACAAAAGGGTTGCAGATACTACCAAAAAAAAAAAAAGGAAATTACCCTCTCTATTTCCTGATTGCTTTTTTTTTTCCTTTGTTTTTTTAAAACTATTTTTTATTTAAATCACCTCTGAATGGGCTTATTGGCAGGTCAGAGAGGAACTCAGAACATTTCTTAGGTGAAGTGATACTGAACAGTCCAGGGACTAAAACTGGACCAAATATGTCCTGAGTGTTACAATACTGAACTGAACAGAGCTGGCTCCTTGCTCTCTGCTGCCTGGCTCCTCTATGCTATGAATCTTTCATCGGTGCTTTTGTTTCAGCCAAGGGAGAGAGAGAGAGAGAGAGAAATGTCACGAAAGCAATATAAAATGGGCAGATGTAATACTTCTTAGAGTATGCTCATAAAAAAATCAGCATGCATATTTTATCTGTTCTAGAGAGCCTAAACCAAGTTTCACGATCCCTGCATTTTTATTTCAGGCAGGCCAGATGCTGTTGAAGAGGAATTAAAAGGCTGTTTGGGACCTTGTGAGTGAAAAGGGAAGATTTTCATTAGCTTCGGAGAACTTTGGAGCACACTTTCACCTTGTTGCTGAGGTAGCAAAACAAGAATGCTGGGTTTCTAGCTATGGCAAGAATTAAGCTGTCAGGTCTCACAACTTCTTTCCTTACCAGGTCCTAGTCCCTTTTTAGCTCTGGTTTGTAAAAGAAAAGTACACGACTCAAATCCTTACCTTTTTTCCCTTCCATGGACCTGCTGTATTTAGAGGAGCTGAATTTAGCAAGGTTTGAGGGTGGAAATGATGTCCCTGGCCTGCAGACCACTGCTATTCTCAATCCGTTGTCGCTGGACAGCCTTGCAGGGAGCACTTCAGCTGTCACTCAGGCGTTGCTCAGGGAAAGGTCTCACCAGCACTGAAGAGATTTCATCTCTTTCAAGGCCAGCCTCTTCGGGGTCAATGTTATTAAGATCTTTTCCATGGTTATGAATAGAACTGCATCTTTTTCCTTTCCTTTCCTTTCCTTTCCTTTCCTTTCCTTTCCTTTCCTTTCCTTTCCTTTCCTTTCCTTTCCTTTCCTTTCCTTTCCTTTCCTTTCCTTTCCTTTCCTTTCCTTTCCTTTCCTTTCCTTTCCTTTCCTTTCCTTTCCTTTCCTTTCCTTTCCTTCCCTTCCCTTCCCTTCCCTTCCCTTCCCTTCCCTTCCCTTCCCTTCCCTTCCCTTCCCTTCCCTTCCCTTCCCTTCCCCTCCCTTCCCTTCCCTTCCCCTCTCCTCTCCTCTCCTCTCCTCTCCTCTCCTCTCCTCTCCTCTCCTCTCCTCTCCTCTCCTCTCCTCTCCTCTCCTCTCCTCTTCTTTTAAAACTGGGTAAACTTTTAAGTTGTAAGATCATACAAAAAGGAAAACCCTGCTGGTCTATTTCCTCCAGGCACAAGTGAGAGTAAAGCATTTTTTCCAATTTTGACTATCATCTGGCTTATTTCACCCCAAAAGAGGAACTTCTCCCAGCCTTCTGCACCCTCATTTTGTCTTCTAGGTGACTTCCAAGACAGCTATTGCTGACGGACCTCTCCTCTCACCATTGAGACATGAGCATCCCTTAGTCGTAACTCATCTACACCTCTCAGTCAATGGCATCATCATCTCAAGCATTCCAGCCTGGAAACAACTCCTTGGCTCCAGGCTTCCTGGCTCCATAGAGCATGGGGAGAAGCATTGGCATTGAAGAGCACCCAAACATGTGTAAACTTTTCTATATAAGGCCTCCCTGGAAGTTGTCATTTTCTTAAACAACCCTTTGTGTATCAGAAGGTCAGGTACACTGGTGTCTTCATTATGTGTGTCTATCATACAGGACCTCCAATTCCATGGCTGGATACACAAGATAAGAGTCGATTAACTCTAGATGGCTAATGGAGAAGAATAGGCATTTCAGGTGCAAGATGCACCTGACTTCTTTTAGCTGTTTACTTAGAGATGAATTACACCCTGAAAAAAAACATTGGTGAGCTCCAGTGGAGGCTATAGATACCAAATCCTTACTGAATTAGATCCCTCCCAAGTGCTGGTAATGACAACGAACAGATGCTTAATTAAGAAAATAAGATAACTCAAAATACGGTGAAGTGTATATAAAGACGTCACTTGGATGTTTTAGGTTATGAGACACCTATTCCTAGAACAGTTTGTTGACACCTTTCTGAGGATAAGAGTTTTTATATCTCATGGACATCCTGTTCTGCCAGAAGAGAGAGGCTGTGGCACTGTTATGAATGACAATCTGCTACTCACATTTAGCTTTGTAAAAAGAATTCCATCATTCTAATAATGAAGGATGTTCATTCCAGTGTGAATGTGATTGGTCAGAGATGAATCTAGCAAAACCAGTAAGTATTAACGTTGATTACTCATTCAGACTGATCTCAGTCCTGTTTGATGGCACACCTTAGAAATTCAAACTAATAAGAGACAAAACCAGTAGTATAAAGCCATGATTTGAAATGACCTACTAGTCAGAGTGAGCATCCTTCTGGGAGCAATCAGCTCTGGATTCATCCCAGATAACCCTGCAGCATTTAACAGAGGCATAGCTAATTATCCTAGGCACCCTGTCGAGCAGGAGCTTGCCACCTCTAAGGCTCTCCAATGAACCCAAAGATAACTAAAAAAAGCTAGCCTATAGTCAATAGGTGGAAATTTGCTCCTCAGGGTCTTCATCTCCAATGTAAAGTATCTATAGGGTCTAAAAATTGAAGAAGAGTTTGAAACCCTTACTCTAAAATGACCAGAGAGAAACACGGTCCCTTGGGTTTGATTTGGATTTCAGGGGATTAAACTGTGCTCCCCAGAAGTTCCCCCCTTCCCTCTGGTGACTCTAGGGGAGCAGATGGTGACTGGGTTTTTAATGTAACACCTCTGTTAACTGTCCAAATAATCCAACTTGCTTGTATCTGGGCCCTCACAAAGATGCAACTTGCTTTTTTTAATCACTAATTACCAGGGAGGATGACAGCAAAAGCGCTCTGTTCTGCATGTCTGACATAATGTTGTCAACTCCCAGGGGTATCGTAGTATTTGGTGAGAGATTTTTTTTGTAAGCCTCCAATTGCTGCAATCATATTAGAGGTGCCTTGTTGCCTTCTCTTCCTCTCTTCTTTCTGTCTTCCTTGCCTTCCTTCTTGTTACAGGAAAAAGCTGGAAAATGGGAACCTAGGGCATCTTGCTGCAAAGAGATAGGAATAAAATCTTGCATTTCATTATTTTTAAATCACATAATTTTTGAGCCCCGATTTTATTCCAGGAACTGACTGATGTTTTTACATTTTTAATCTTGTCAGTGTTATGACTCACGAAAACCACCTCTGAGATAATCTCAGACAAGGGGTCTGGAACTCAGACGCAAGCTTATGTTATCTTTAACCTGTTTTATAACATGTTGCATGGAAAATATACTGCTTTGTTACGTGGCTAAGCAGTAGGCAAATAGGACCATATCTTTTTCATCCTGCGAACAATCACTGCAACAGTAAAACACAGCAAACCCTGTTTTGTAATGATGCATGCTGATAAAAAGCTCTGCCACGTGCCTCTCATTTTGAGCCAGCAATTTATAGCAACCGCTCATGAAGTCTGTTGTGAAAAGCCTACGCTAAGCAAAGCTGAAATGAATGATAAACAAAACAGAGCCCATTTTTCTCCAGTCCTGTTTAAGTGTATGGGGGCTGTCAAGGCAAGATGCATATTAGTGCTTAACTGAGAATGACTTCAGAGCGCAACTCGTAAACCTCCATTAATAACTCCTTGACAGCCTGGCAGTGCCTGTCTTGGCATTTATCTAACAGCAGGCCACTATTATACTGTGACAAGTTTCGCTTCTCCAGAGACCTCTAAAATACCTGTAGGATCTGGAAATATTTGAGAAGGGAAAAGTGTACCACTTCCCCCTTCTCCACTCAAATTAGATTTATTATCATATTTAATCCAGCATGAATACTGCCTTATTTAGCATGACAACTATAACTGCATATATGTTAGCTCAACCCAGTGTTGGCTCCAGTGTGAAATTATTCCTTTCCTGATTGAAAACGAAGGACACAAACTAGAAAATAGCTCATGTTGGGATCCACATTTTAGGTACAGTGTGCACTCAAGTTGCACATGGTGTTGCTTCCTTAGGCCATTTTTGTCTGCTGAGGCTATTCCAACAATCCTCAAGTTTTCCCCAGTGGGTTGGGAGCTGCTGCGTGTTCTCTAGGCACGAAAAACAGCAGGAAGAGCTCTGAAAGTCTCCTGCAATGACACACCTTGAGCTCCAAAGACTGCTGATACTTGAACAGTATAGATACAAAACAGCTTCCACCACATGGCCCAGGGACCTCGGTCTGTTTCTTGGACAAATCCCAAACACCATATAGACGAAGCCTATGTAATCCTGGCAATCACTTATGTCCCTGAAGACAAAGACCCCATCTGCAAAATATACAGAAGAAACGTACCAACTTTGCAAAGCTTTAATTCAGCTCATGGCTGCAACTCTTCTAATAATGACATATGACAGCTCTGTAAAAATGTTTTTAGTTGCCAAGACAAACATTGGAAAAATAAGGCCAGGTTATGTTTGCAAATACAAGTTGAATTAGCTGCTCTTCCCCTGTGCAGGTGGAATACGTTTTGAGGCAAAGGGGGTTTGCCTCGAGCATGAGATGGGGCTCGGATATCTCCTGTAACGGTGCGAATCCAGAAGACTAGAGAAGAGTGAAAAGTGCCTGGCTGTTAAAGAGAAAAATGGGGAGAAACAAGGAAACGCTGATAATTCAATTTGACTTCAACTTCCTTCCCAAAGCAGAACAAGCAAACAGTTATACAATATAGGGTGAACAAGCTGAGCATATATATGCTCATGTTGTTTCAAACAGCATGGTTGTGTCAGCTGGAGGATAGCCTGCAAGACAATGGAAGTCATTCTCCTGGCTGTCCCGGGTGGCACCCCGTGTCTGGTTTTAATATCACCCTTCAAGAAAGATGGTTGGGCTGATGGGAGCATTTCCAGGAGAAATTAATGATAATGATCATCAGAGTGACGTACACGGTTTGTGAGAACTAGTGAAAGAGCTGGAGTTGCTTAGCCAAAGGAGAAAAGATTTAAGAGGAAAGCTTTAACCAGGCTGTTGCAAAGGAGAGGGTAAGCTTTTCTGTGTGCCCATGGGTGACAGAACAAGAAATGATGGACTTAAATTTCATCAAGAAATGATTAGGTTTTTTGATTTTCCCACCATTAGTTCAAGCACGAGGTGAGGGGGGAGGCTCAGAGTACCTCACATCCTGGTTCCTTTTAACAGAGCTGCAGGCTGGAATATAGGAGTTGATGGCTACTAGATACGTCACTGCAACATCTCCTGCCACAGCCACAAAACCCCTTCAATTTGCCTACAAGAACATCGATGCTTCTTAGAATGTTACTAGCTTCTAAGTGGACTTGCCCCAAAGTGGACAAGACACACATATAGAATGCATATTAGATAATTAAGTACCGCCTCCTCCCTCAGGTTTTCTCCAGCTTTCCTCAACAGCACATATCTTTCTTCTCCCTTTGAACCTCTCTTAGTTGGGTCTTGAGTGCCACACTGCTATACATCACTCTAAAGTCCTCCAAAGCTCATACGTCTGCAAGAATCTGACCTCCGAATAACATGGCTACTAACACCTCCAAGCATATTTCCCAAGAAAGTTTTACTAAAGCTTGGAAAGGAATTTGGGATCCTCATCCTACCATATACAAAGTAGTAATAATTTTCCATTGCTCCCAGGGAAGTGAAAATACAGAATAACATCAGTTAGATCGAAAGTTATATTTACAGCGCATTGAAGGGGAAGGGGCATTAGATCCCAGAGATTTAGCTTCAGGAGAACTTCTGCCTGTATCAGGATTTGAGAGCGTCTTTGATGTTAGTGAAATAAAAGAGAGAAATATTTCCCTCAGGGAGCCAGAAAAAAAAAATACCCGAAGTCTTCAGCCTCACTTTCTTTCGTATCGCTGCTCCAGCTACTGTCTCCAGAATTCATTACAATAAGAAAACATCATTGGTTTAATATGACAACTATGGTGCTTAATAAGGCTGGAAGAAACATCACTGTGACTCTATTTGAGCCTCCTAAACAATCAGTTATTGCTGAGAAGGTTACACTGATTTTTATAGCTCAGCAGCTGATTTGCAATTTGTATTCATCTTTCATTTTGACTGGGCCAATTGTGTGTTCTGTCTGCATTATCAGCTCCATAAAAACTCATTTCTAGCCATAAAAATACAAGATTTCTAATAATGCCTCTCCTACTTTGTATGGATGTATTTGTGGTTTTATTTAGAACAGAAAGGCAGTTAAGCTGTTAACTGGATTGTCTTTCTGTCCAGTTTCACTGCAGGACCTAATCCATCTACTCTAAACCCATCCAGTCAGATTTACACTGAATTGTTTTTATGATGAGATGGGAGGAATTTGTCTTTGCACAATTTATGAATTCTGAGTAACTGTGAAATTATTGCATATCAAACGTCTCGCTGTACAGAGTCACTCCGGGCAGACAGGGCTCCTGACAGGTATGACCCACGCAGTCCGAAAGATGGTAAAGAACCAAAACAATTAACATGTCTGCAGCCTGATTGAGCAATAGGCACGTTACAGAGACATCTGGGCTGAAGATACCAGTTTAACTAAAATCTGTCTCCAGAGAACTGGAGTGTGGAAAGCCTCAGCGAAGGGGCAAAAATGACAGTGTAGAGAATTAAAATGATTAAGAAGTTGTGGATGAGAGGAGTAACAACCGTATTTAAGCAATGACAATACCTCGGGTGTCAAAACCAGCCCCAGGATCCTCAGGCACTTCTGTGATCTCTTTCAAGGTGAGTCTGTGCCTATAAATATACTGGGAGACCAGAGCCAGCGCTGGATTGCTGAGGGAAGGACGGGAAAATACTGACCTGTCATGAGGGGGTACAAATGCATCAGCCAGCTGAATGTCCAGAGTAACGGATATCACTGGGGCCTGATAATTTCTCGCCATCGATTATCTTGGATATTTGACTGACATTCACTAAGCAGAGAGCCATGACACCTCAGCTCCTCCCATATGCTTGCTGTCTCCTTTCAGCACAGGTCACGCTCCCGTAGCACAGACAGCCGGAGGAGACATATGCTCGTGTCCTGGAAGCGCTTGTTCACAGTCCCGCGTCCCGATAGAAGCTCACCTTCGTGAGAAGTTTGAGGCAATGCACAAAATGGAGCAGCTGAGGCAGGGCAGGTGTTGGGTTGTGCCAGCTCAGCTGGAGGCAGTGACCATCAGCAAAGGGTGGGACAGACATGTAGCATTGTCCAAAAGTGGTAGAGGGAGACTGGCAAGAGCCCCAGTATAGTAGTGAATGGGCATCCAGCTACTTAAATACTAAGAGGACTTGTGTAATCCCTCTCTTCTCTCCCTCCCCCATTCCTTCCACCACGACCCCCAGCCTCCTTTTCTCTCTTCTTTCATCTTCCTTCTACCTGTACCTTATTAAAATATCTGTGCCATGGATGGGTTTTGTTTCATGATTCTTGCATATAGCAATACTGGTCAGATTATGTGCAGCTAGTTAAAAAAAACCAGGATTTGTTGCTTTTTCACAATTGGTGCAATGTGCTGGTTAAAGTGCAGGTGTGTTGCTGTTCCCGGCTACTGGATCTCAACAAACTGACTAAATATCCTTTTTAAATGTTTTTTCTAAACTAGGTTGCTATAGTTAACCATGGTGTTATGATAGATCCAGAGTCTGCAAGGTCTTTTAGCAGGTACAGAACTATATTTTGATTAAGGAGTTAGAAGGGTGCAAAACCAGGCTGGCATGTTAAAGAGGCAGAGAAGCATCCGTCTGATCTCAGCGGGTGAAAAAGAAACAAGAATTTGTCTTCAGGCAAGAGCACTTCCAGGGGGGCCCCACAGAGATCGCTGTCTGGCCTTGCATTCTTCAATGTTCTTACAATCTCTGTGAAACCTACTGGGCCATATCCATATTACCTACAATATATAAGCAACAAACTCTAATGTTGTATCTACTTCTTCATACCCAGGGACCTCTGGAGGAGCAATCTCAGTAGTTCATTCCAATCTTGCTGTGAGATACCAAAGGATTTGCGAGGACTAACTTGGGCGTTTGTCGCCTAAGGCATGAAATTTAGGCACTAGTGGCTTGTACAGGGCTGGAAATAAATGTCAGCAGTCCAAAGATAAGAAAAGGGACGGAGAATTGGAGAAGGGACAGCTCTGGATCACTTGTTGCCCCGGAAAAGTGACAGGTAAGACCTAAATAACCTTCTTCCCACTTGGCCCCTCCCCCTATGAAACTGGGGCGCAACCATTTTTGTCTCGCCACTGTGATCAATTTATGTCCTAGAGTCTTTGTTGATCATTATAGTTGTGGGCTCCTGCCTTGGCTGAGCCTTTCTCTTTACTTCTTCTTCCCCACCTCCCCCAGCATCCTCCTCCCAATCCATTCCCCAGTGCTCCTCACTAAAGTATGTCCCTTTGTCCCCACAAACATCCCTCTGTGGCATGGCTGCCCATCTAAGGAGACAGTTCTCCAGCTGGGGAGGCAAAGTGGGATCTGTCATAGGGTGGAAACAAAGTCAGAGGGAGCTCTTTTCTAAGAGATAGTCTTGCAAGTCCTCCCAAAGGGCTGACATGGAGGCGAGAGACAGCAAGGAAAATAATCAAGCCACAGCTTCAAAATGGCCTTTCCAGATTAACAAAGGCACCTTCAGAGTCTATAACTTGTGCTGAATTTTTACTTGCAATATTCTCCAAACCGCCACTGCCTGAGTCTGAGATATGTGGTTTTACCTTCCCAAATCTTAATGCATGCTGAAGAAACCTCTGTCTACACCCTCCACTCCGAATCATGGAGTTTCTGAGGACCATTCCATCCATTCCCTGCAGCTGCAACCTGGAAAAAGTGGGACACTAAAACCAAGCTTCCTCTTGGCTACTGCTGGTTACATTACATTTACCACAGGCTGTAAAATAGCCTTAAATATTTGAAGTGTCAAATATAAGTACCTTAGCAAATGGGACGTAAGATAAGGTTCTTTATCTGTCAGCTTCCAAACAAAGATCCTTAATATTAGGGCAAATAATATGAAAGAAACTGGAAGTAAAGAAAGAGTTATTAGGGCCATAAGGCATGTTAGGACACAATTATCCTGTCTCACTCCATCAGGAGACTGTGAGATAACACAACTGAAAAAAAACAACACTTAATTGATCTGAAAAACCTGAAATGAGAGAATTTTAAATAGGGTATTTTCCAAACAGCCCACTTTACCAATTTAATGAGGGCAATGATCAAATGAACGAATTACCACAGGATCAGACACGGTATGAAGGGTGGTACATGGATGCTCTCCAAAGCAGCTTGCACGCGTACCTTACTACAACATATACTGCCCTATATGAATGGGATACTATGTCCCAGTGAGAAAAAGATTCACATTTTCCCTCCTTTTTACTTGTCCTTTACCTTATATCCTAAACTATTGTAGATGGACAGCTTGACTTAAACTGTATCAGCTTTCCGAAGGAATGCATGTTTATATCTCCGACACTGGCAAAATCACCCAGTTACAGATATTTTTCCAGAAGACACTATAGGAATTAGTGGATTATAAATCTGGACTGATCTGCAACAATCTGGAGTTTAGTTCTGCCATAGTACAACCAAGAAATTGTGGTTTACTGCCTCAGTTTCTCCACATATGAAATGAAGATCACGATACCTCTTTGAAAAGTGCTAGGGGAATCCACTCCTGTAAAGCACTATAGAAAGCCAGGAATTATTATTATTGCTGTTATTAATAGTGCAGTGACCGTGCAATGCATTAAACTACAAACAACTGTGGACGATGGGGACAGAAAATTTGCCTGATGTTCCCAGTACTGTTAAACACAAAATGCTACACCAAAGGTAGCAACCTCCTCCGTGGCGGATGACAACATGTACCAAAAGGATGATGAAAAATGGTTTCCAGCCCTGTGAAGCAACATGCCAGAACAAATAGTGACAACTGCTGAAAAATGCCTTTGGCTGGGAACAACTGAGATGTGGTTTTGTCCAGTTTCCATTGCGAGGACAACGTCCCTTTCTCTCCTCCACTCCCTCGCCTCCCCCATAATCCTATTCTTAGTTTGAAAAAAGATCTTGAGAAATAAGCATGGGGAGGAGGTGGAGGTGTGTCATGGCGGGGAGGGATATTCAGCATTTCTGTCTCAGCCTCAGCTGGAGAAATGATGTTAACACATCTGGAATAGCAGAAAGAAAATCAGCATTACTAGGGAGGCTTTGCTGGTTAAGAAATAGGAAGCAGCTCCGGAGAAGATATATGAAGCAATAAGAGACGATTTACTTCCACAGCATTTATTGTTTGAATACGTACATACACCCCATCTATTTTCGTTTGCCCCAACATGCGTGGCAGTCCTCTCTGTCGGAAGATGACATTGTTACATTTGTCGTTATTCCCTCCAATATATCATGAGGAATAGGTGCTCGAAGCGCAGTGCCTGGGCCCGGATCGAGCGGATGGTGAAAAGCAATCTGCTCCCAACACTAGCCCTGGTAATGGGAGCTCTCCATCACGCTGCCATTTCACGGTGCGGGGTACAAGGCTTGCATGGCTTACAGGAGGTCATCGGAAGCGGTCTTGCGATCGTCATCATAAAGCCCAATAAAGTAAACACTTCCCAAATAAGTCTTTTCACTTTGTGTTCTCTCATATCGTGGCACTTCCAATGAGCAGCCTTATTTCTGAGCAAAAGAAGGGAGAGAAAGAAAAAGATACAGCATCTGTTACAAGCACTGTTGTTGTCGAGGCTTTAATGTGATGTGGACTACTCAGTGGAAAATAGTGCAGAGTCTGGGCACATCATTTGCTGAGATGGATCTTTCATTGACAAGTTTGACTTGGTACTTAGTGAACTAGGGGTTAACTTCAGCTCGCTTCTACTCAGGTAGGTACTGGGGGGAAAGAGGACCCGAATGCGGCTGCTGACTTTGATGGAGAGAGCCTTAGATCATTACATTTCAAGACACAAAGTGTGCCTTGAAATCCCTAAATGACTATTTAGGGATCCATGAACTTGACCCACAACAACTTCCTCCAGCCAAGCTTTATGTTACGTAAGTGACATAAATGCATACACAGACCTCAGATCATATGTGATCTATCACACCTGGTGTGTACTATGGAGCAAGTGCCAGCACATAGCTCTTTCAGACCTGGTCACCTTCTCCAGTGCAGAGGAGTAGCTTGCAACCTCACTTTGCTCCACAGTGGGATCCAGACCATGCCAGGACGCCTGGATGAAGTGGAACTCTGCAGCTGGGAGTGGATGAGTGGGGAAGTGTTGGTATGCCTGAAGAGGTCTCCAGTTTTGGGTAGGTGGGGACAGTGAGGTGAGGTGCAGGGATACAGGGAGTTGGTGTTGGACATGGGGGCTGGATGAAGCTGGCGGCCAGGCTGTCAGGTAAGGGTATAAATGAACCTTCTCAAAAACAATGACACAAAACCCACAAGAGTTTCTATATATTTTCCTTGGAGCTTAGCATTGTTTCAGGCTTGAACTCTTCCTAGGATCATAAGGCTGAGTTAAGTCCCACAAAGGGCCTTTGAATCTCATTTGAAGTCCATTACAATTACTTTGGATTAGGATCTTCATGTTTTTGTTACGTGATTTTATCTTCTTAGTACAAACTGGCTCTGGAAGAAGAAGTATTGCAGGCTATAATAGTGTAACTGTGATGGGTTTATTTTTTTCAGTAGTTTCATTGCCTTCCCCTAGAGGGATATTTATATACATTAAATTTTGAGGGAAGTCCTAAGTTATATCTATCTCTCTTAGAAAACTTCTCAGTAATTTGTCTATAATCACGAAGGCAAGTCATTTAAAGAAAGGAACTAGCTGAAATTAGGAACGTAATGTTCTCAGTGGAAGATAGGCTGTTGGGCAAGTTATGCTTTTCCCTGCAATCCAAACCAACAAACACTCTTCACACCTTTGGGGGTCATTTAACTCAGTACTGCACATGTGCAGAGGTTTCGTTCCTTTGGTCTGAAATTGTTTAGCCCATTCCATTGCTCTGGTGGTTGCAACGGATGGTTCAGCATGATCCATGTTGAAAATGTGAACCTCATCTGCATGAATCTGCAGAGAGTCTCAAAGGCTGAGGAAATACCCTGAGTATTCAGATAAACATGATAAAGATTCTGATGGCAACATCATTAACTGCTTCATTGCTTAAAATACCCAGGAAAAAATATCTTGTGTTGGAGATCTACACTAGTATTTTCTAGAAAGGAGAGAAAGGACTTCCTAGAGGCAAAGAGAAGGTGTGACTGCTCTCCCTGGTACATTATCTCCTTCAAGGTACATTCCCCTCTAGTCCAACTTCCTGCTCAAACAAAGATCAAGAAAGACATGGACCTGTTGGAGTGAGTCCAGAGGAGGCCACGAAAATGATCAGGGGATGGAACACCTCTCGTATGAAGAAAGGCTGAGAGAGTTGGGGTTGTTCAGCCTGGAGAAGAGAAGGCTTCGGGGAGACCTTATTGCAGCCTTTCAGCACTTAAAGGGGGCTTATAAGAAATATGGGGACAAATTTTTAGCAGGGCCTGTTGTGACAGGAGAAGGGGGAATGGTTTTAAACTAAAAGAGGTAGATTTAGACTAGCTATAAGGAAGAAATTTTTTACAATGAGGGTGGTGAAACACTGGCACAGGTTGCCCAGAGAGGTGGTAGATGCCCCATCCCTGGGAACATTCAAGGTCAGGTTGGACGGGGCTCTGAGCAACCTGATCTAGTTGAAGAAGTCCCTGCCCATGGCAGGGGGGTTGGACTAGATGACCTTGAAAGGTCCCTTCCAATCCAAACCATTCTATGATTCTATGATTCTGTGATTGCCAAGGTATGGATCTACCCGGGATCAGTTAAAGCATCTTGGCAATAATATCACCCCCATTCTAGCAACAGGGGCCAGGAATGTCTGCATTGCTTGATCTCTTCCTATGTTGTTACCAACAAACACAATCACCTCCCAGACAATAGTACATTGCAGGGATGTTCCGGTAACGAGGGTCTGTTCTTTGCTCATGAATTGAAAAGGTTTAGTTTAGTTCAATCTTCTCAGATTGATGAAGAAAAGGATGATTCATCGGTAGTTCATTTTTCCACCCAATTTGTTCCTTGTTATTTTTAATGAGCTTTTGAAAGCAAGCAAAATCATCAAGAGGAGATGAATTTCTGTATAAAAACAAAACAAAACAAAACCTCCAAGCTTAGCAGCTGAAAGTTAACAGCTTTTAGTAACTAACAGACTAAATAGATTGAAGAAAGGCTGAATCATCCTGAAAGGCAGAGGAAGGAAATTGGTTTCATGTTTCGGAAAAGAAACAGTCCACTTAAAACGGTTACAGCCAAGGTTCTGAAAGAATAAAATTACTTTACCTCACCTCTGCTCAAGGCTGTGCTAGCTAACACTCATAAAGCCCCTGGTCTGCCAGCAGATGCCTTGTGCTGCTCTGCACGGGTTGGTACTTGCAGCCCCTCTGCGTGACAAGATGACAGCTCCAACTGCTGCACAGAATTGCTTAGAGAGTTGTCACAGGGAGAAACCTTTCCCGGACTCCCGGAAAAAAAGCTGCTCCTGGCTTCAGCAATGCCTTGATTGAGCCCAATAATCAAGAAGGCCACCCAGTTCCCCCAAAAGTCAGTATGATTTTTTTGTATGGATTTCCAGGTTTTGGAAGAAGTACCAGTGCTGGAAATACTGAGCAGGCAGCAGTGTGAGGACATGTGTGGTTTTATCTGGACTTTGTCCATTATCATAAAATTAGAGACATATAGCCAGTAGAAAGGTTTCTGTGATATATGGGATGTATTTCTCTTTCCTTCCCTCTATCCTACATCATCCTTGGTATTTCTAGCTTTCAGATATACACCTTCTAATCCCTTAGGCTGTAATCAGTTTTTCAGTGCGCATGAACGATTCAAGTAATCTGAAAGTTAAAGCACCCCAAATCAATAATCGATAGTTGAGTGTCAAAATGGAGACATGGAAATCATGGCTAACCCGGTAGGATCTGACTGAGAAATTTGGGCCAGGCAGTTCCTGCTATAACGGTAGCAAGTATACTTGTAGGCATACAAAACTCCATAGAATGAAAGGACTGGAGGAAAAGTGGTGTTTGCCTACATTAAGTACTGGTATTTGGTGGAGCATTTAGTCCATATGAAAGCAAAATTAATGTTAGTAACATTAATAACATCGTGCTGAGTGAATATGGGCATCTGAGGACACACTATAATGCACCTAATACAAAAACCTGGAAAAAATGCCATTCAATCAATCCAGCCCATAGGCAGCATGATGAGATAAAGTGGCTTTCATAAGCCTGCTCCAAATTTAGCCCAAACCACCATAGTTACTGTACTTTCAGTGAAAATTCCCTGATTTTACACCATTGGCAACATGGTTCAGAGTGGATTCCCTAATACCCAGTAATCGAGACATCCAATAGGGTTTTTCTCACCGTGTCAGGATCCAAACAACAAAGTGTAGTAGTGAAACTAGATGAGACTCGTGAGACTCGATGGCTGCCTTGCTCACTCATGGAAGATGCACCATAATAGTCATGTAATTACAGACAATTTTGCAGTGTCTTATTCCTCTGCTTATTAAAGTGAAATAAAAGCTGCTAGAAAAAGGGAATATATTTGTATTTATCTTTTCAGCGGGTGTTATCTCTTGTCTGCCTCACTCCAGTCCTTTTCTTTCCAAGAAAAGAGTAATTTATAGGATCATAACACAGAAAATTACTGACTGAAAGGATTCTGTTATAAATTAGTAGCTGAACCTTGGAAGGCATGTGTGCTCACACCATCACATACTCACTCACACAACTGTCCTCTTTTGCTACCGTTAGCCACAAATAACGTTAATGAATCTATAAATAAGCTCCATATGTGTCCAATGCCTTGTTTTGCCCCTAGTTCTTATACATTTCTTTTCCCTTTCTGCTTATTTTTGTATAGCCCCATCTGTTAAATATTCACCTGCCCTTTGGAGAACACCAACCCTATCAAAGTGATGACTGTGTTCTCCTTGTACAGCAGCCCTATTCTGGACATGATTTTATATTCCCTGTATGTCTCACATTAGCTCATGCAACCTCTTATTTTGATGGCTTCCCAGGTGGATTGAACTAGTTTAACAGCACATGGTTTTTGGAAAGGGGAGGAAAGGTGAGAAGAGCAGAGATGATGAGGGGGGAGCAGGGAAAAGGGAGCTTTCCCAAAGCAAGTTTCCCTCGGTGACAGCAAGGTTAGCTCAGCTGCCTGTGGGACTGTACCCTCTGTCTTCGACTGCCGATTTACCATTTGCCTTGCTTAAATTCCCTGGAGGGAGCATCTCTCTCATGCTGGGTCCAGGAACACCTGGGTGCTTAATGGCTAGAAGCACCTTAGCGTCCCCATTGCTTTCAAACTTGGGACCTAAAATCTTGATGTTAACTGTATTTTCTATTATCCATTCACTGGAAGAAAAGAAAAAAAAAAAAATAGCACACGGATCAAGCCAGAGACCAGAACTCCATCCTAAGAGAGGGCTTTTACCTCCAGAGTACTGCTCCCTCTAACTAATTTTCTTTTTGACATCGAGGTCAAAAAAACCTGACCTTTCTGCACAAGAGGAATGGGTACCATCTTCCACCCAGAAGACCTTAATGCTGGGAATGAACATCCCTAGGAGAGGCGCGGAAATGGGGTTTTGGGTCACTCCACTTTGCAAGGAGAATCAGTCTCCTATTTCTTGGATAGGAACTCTACCTCCACGTGGTGTTTGAAAATCAAAGGGGATTTTATGGGCAACTGAGACCTGCTAATGGGGCGAAGTGTTCTCAGCGCTGTTTGCCAAAGACACTTCTGTGGGACGTGGCATGGGAATACCTGGCCGCTGATCCCTGCCAGGCTTCTTTATCCTTTGTGTATCCCCTGCCTGGGCAGTCTGGACACGTGAAAAGACACAGAATTAAGTGCAGGAACGTTAAAATCACAGATGGAGGCACCTCAGCAGTTCAGGTGTCTTTGAGTTCATGTTGCGGCTCAGTGGACGTTTCTGGGGTAGGTTTCCAAGGTAGGCCATGTCAAAGCTGGGGATCTAACCCTAGACCCTAGTAAGGGTCCCCAGACTCTAAATAAAGAGTTTTATCCCCGCATCATGTCCCTGCTGCTTGAGAGTTTTGGTAGTAATCGTACTTGCAAATAAAATTTTCCCCTATTCTTTCAGCTGCAAAATCCATCCCAAAATATCCATTGAGCATCATCGCTGATGCAGAGTGGCTGTTACCTTCCACCCCAATAACTGCTGATGGATCTTTTTATTAACACTTTGTGAAGCACCTGGGATTTTGTGAGGATGACTGACACCACACAAATGTACATTATCATTATTGTCATTCAGGCTGGAATCAGCTCTGTAGTGTTTTATGGTTGGGTTTTTTTTTAATTTTTCTGTGTAGGAGGGCTTTTTAGTAAAATAATATGTTTCATCATGTGGTGATGTTAAACTTTTCTATTTTTTTATTTTTATTCTTTGTTTTCTGTCACTGGTAAGATGCTTTTTCTGCTCTAGACACTAAGCTTTATTCTGCATGCCATTTGCGAGGGCTGTGGCTCATCAGAACGAGGCCCATCCTTTCTAATTACAGATGAACAAAACCTTTCCACTCAAAAAACTTTACTATATATGTAGAAACTTTTAAGGAAACATTTTGGAAGTTTTGCAAAATAGGTTTTCCTTTTGGACTGCTCAGAATGTGCTTCTTTTGGAAACAGCTTAACAAAGTATTAAGCTGTATTTTCCTGCTGGTGTACGGCCTGATGGAACTGGTAGTTTTAATCCCATTTTCACCAATAAAATAATCTCCTCAGAGGATTGTGTTCCCACTAAGGAACTGTGCTGTTTTCCCACCAGCCAAGAAATGTGGTGTGTCATGGACATTACATTACCTTGTAATTAACATGTAATTATTATGAGCAAGAAGCCTGGTGAGGAGAGTGAGGGAAATCTGAGTATTTCTGTTTTAACTACAGTTCCCATAAGACCACGTGCCACTGTGAGAAAACAACGTTGAATGTTGACATGACTCAAAACAAAACCTTTCAGCAGACCAAATGGAAAGGTTTTGATTTCAGGCATGTCGAAACATTTCTCTTCAGCTGAAAATGTCAAAAAGAGCATTTGACATCTGTTGTGTTTTGACCTTTCCAAATTGAATTTCTTTATCACTCCCTCATCCATTTTCTGAAAAGAAAAACACACATTTCTTTTGTCCTGATGTGGAGGGAAACAAAAAACAGAGAAATATCTAGACAATTTGCCATGGCAGGACATTTTTCAGTTTTGCTTAGCTCTGTATATGAAAGCTTAGTCTAAAATAAAATACATCCTGTTCCTTTGGGTACCTGCAGAGAATTTGTACTGAGCTGAGCCCTGCAGCTGGGGATAAAGCAGCAAGTGTGACCCCGGGGGACTGCGCTCCTTGCCTGGGCACCCCTGAGCTGCTTCGTCTGTGAGCGCACGATGCAAAGGTAAATAACTCTGCTCCTACCCTATATGTTCCTGTAGCATCTGTATAGATTATATATTTTCCTTCTTCTCAGTCCTTTCCTTGCTGCTGTCTCCTGTGACACATTGTCTAGTATATTCTTTGTACATCTAGTACAAAATCGAATAAATGTCCTTTAAGGTACTTTCATCTCAACATCTTCATTATTTTCATGTCAGAAGTGTCTCAACGAGGAAATTCAAGTTTGGGTGAGCTCACAGACATTTTTTTTCACTCATAAGACATGAACAAACCATCTGGCATAGTTAAGCCACTCAGCATGATCCTAAAACAAAGACAAAAGCTGCTGATGTTGTTTCATTGTTTAAAATAGACATTTTTGGAGCATGGATTACTTCGGTTCAAACCTTCCAGCTCTTTTCTGTTAAACCCGTATATATTGATACATGCCCCTTTATGTTGCTGTATAGCAGTAAGAAATTGTCTCTTTATAAATAATACACATTAAATATATATAGCAAATATTTCTGTGAGGAGTATCTTAATTTTAAAATCCGTTTAAAATAGCAGTGAAGCTAAATGGGGATCTCAGTGCCCAGTGGTTTTCTACTGTAGACTCAAATAAGACAGTGTCACCATTCCTACACCCCATCAGGTTGAGCACGGCTGTTTAAGACCTTGTTCAAGAGCCATAAAGGTGCCCATGGAGGGACAGAGGTCTGAACAGTCCTGAGGAAGAAACAGTTGCAGCACTGATGGCTTGGGGAAAAGCTTGAGCTGAGTTTTCTCTTGGGATTTTTTAGCACAGGAGTTGTTCAACAATACTTTGTGTTCTCCAGTCAAACTAAATCCCAGGAGGTGGGAGATTCGGTGTGATGTGACTAACGCTCCTTCTTTGGAGCAGTCTGGGGAGAGGACTGTCCTCTATTTGAAATGGTGTGTTTCATTCAGCAAATGACTCTATCCTCAATGGGAACTTGTAAGAAAGGGTGATCCCTGGTAAACAAGGGAAACAAAGCTGGAGCTAAAGTTGTGTGGATGTGCATTTTCTAGAGAAAAAACTTCTTATTTATAAGCCAAAGCTGGATTTCAGAAGGGTTGAAGCCCACCACTCCAGGCTGTAACCCACTCTACCAGAACTGATGATAGGCAAAAGGGACTCTAAATACAGAAACTCAATTTACTGACTGCACCTAGATTTCCTCCTTGTTTTTCTGGAATAAGTGGAACTGATCACTGGTTGGAAAAAATGTGCTTATCTAGACTGATAATCCCTTGTGCTACACAGTCACATTCATGCAACAGGCTGACAGGTGCCAATGGAACAACTCTCATGAATCAGAGCTTTTACCATCACCAGGCCATGACACCAGTTTCTAATAACTGAAGGAGATGTTGCATTAAAATTCACATCCTTCCTCTGTACCTCTGGTAGATTTCTCTGACTAAGTCTAAGAAAATCTACGGTGTCACTAAAAAGCATTGGCACCTTTTCACATGAGATCCACAATTGCATAACAATCACAGCAATTTCCTTTTTCATATCAAGTGGCGCTAATATGGCTAGGAAAATGCAAGGGACCATGCTGATTTACTGGTTCCCATGAACCCATCACAGGCTCATCATTCGGTAGACTCTGCCTTTTAAATGTGGCCACTGTGCTCAATTAATAATATGAAAAAAATTCAATTCCATTTTCCCCCTCCACTCTTGGAAAATATATTACATGAAAGGATTTTATCACCTGCACTGTGCATAATATCATGTACTGGATGTGATTAAATGTCCAGGTGGTTTCATCCTTACTACCAAACTATCTGACATCTCCAACGATGCATTATCACCCATAAAAGATCCATAAGGAGAAAGGATGTGTACTCGAGATAAGAACGTATTCCAAAGCTTTTATTAACTTTTATTGTCTTTGCAAAAGTCCAGGGAGCCTGGTTGGAGGCAGTTATAAAAAAAGGACTCTGCTATTACAATGCAGCCTCTGCAAAGTCAAGGGTACCTGTACCTGTATATGCAGAGAGCTAGATGGGAGTTTGAAGCTTTTCTTCTGATGTTCCTCGGGGGAAATGATTTGTGCCCATACCTTTGTGGAGCAGATTCCTTCCTCCTTAGTGTCAAGGCTTGTCAGGGTTTGCAAGTGGAGTCTGGACCAGATTGTGACTTCACACATGCAGGATGACAGGCAGAGATGGCACAAAGCCTTAATGGATGAATGAGGAGTTCCCAATAAAACTCAAACATAAAAAGGAAGAGTGAAAGAGGTGGAAGCAGGGTCAGATCAGGTCACCCAGGAAAAATATAGAGATTTGGTCTAGTTTTCCAAACATGATCACTACATGCTCAGAATCCACCTGGAACTGAATCTAGAAAGGAATGTGAAGGGCAAGAAGAAGGGTTTCTACAGGTGCATTGGCAGCAAAAGGTAGGCTAGTGAAAATGTGGGCCCAGTGCTAAAGGGGCAGAGGATGTTGTGACAAAGCTCATGGAGGAGGTCAGTGTACTCAATGCCTTCTTTGCCTCAGTCTTTATGGGTAAAACCACTCTTCATGAATGCCAAGCCCTTAAGACCAGTGGAAAACTCTGGAGCAGAGAAGACTTACCCTCAGTGGAAGAGGACCATGTTAGGGAATAGTTAAACTGAACACACGAAGTCCATGAGACCTGATGGGGAGCACCAAGGGTGCTGAGGGAGCTGGTTCATTATCTTTGAAAGACTGTAGTGACTGGGAGAGGTTCCTAAAGACTGTAAGACAGCAAATGTCACTCCTGTTTTCAAGAAGGAGGATCATGGGAACTACAGCCCGGTCAGCCTCACTTTGATCTGTGGGAAGACAATGGAGCAAGTCCTTCTAGAAGCCATTTCCAAATGTATAAAGGCAAGAAAGTACTTGGGAACAGTCAGCATGGATTTGTGAAGGAGAAATTGAGTCTGACCAAAGCCTTCTACAAAGAAATGACTAGCTCAGCGGATGAGATGGGAACCGTGAATGTTTTTATCTATAACTTAGCAAGGCTTTTGACACTGTTTGCCAGAACATTCTCATTTTCAAGCTGATGAAATACAGACTAGGTAAGTGGACAGTGAGTTGGATCAAAAACTAGCATGGATTGAAAACTAGCTGAATTGCTGGACTCAAAGGATTGTGATCGGTGACATGAAGTCCAGCTGGAGGTCAGTCACGAGTGGTGAACACCAGAGGTCAGTACTGAGATCAACCAAGTAACGTCATTATTAATGACCTGAATTATGGGACAGAGCACTCTTTCAGCAAGTTTGCAGATGATACAAAACTTTGAGGAGTGGTTGATACATCAAATGGTTGCGTTGCTCTTCAGAAGGATGTTGATAGGCTGGAGAAATGGTCAGAGGGGAACCTCATGAAGTTCAACAGAGCTAAATATGAAGTCCTGCATCTGGGGAAGAACAACCGTACAGACCACTGCACTCTGGGGGCTGACTGGCTGGAAAACAGCCTTGCAGAGAAGGTCCTGGGTGACACCAAGCTGAAAATGAGCCAGCAATATGTCCTTGCATCTGTCATATGAGAGGCTGAGAGAGCTGGGACTGTTCAGTCTGGAGGAAAGAAAACTCAGGGGGATCTTAGCAGATGTGTATGAATATGCGGAAGGGGGAATAAAGAAGGGGGAGCTAGGATTTTCTCAGAGTTGCCCAGTGACTGGAGAAGAGACAAGGGGCACAAACATGAAATTGTTTAAACATAAGAAAAGTCTTTTCCTGCGAGGGTGATTGAACACTGGAATAGGTTTTCCAGAGAGGTTGTGGTGTCTCCATACTTGGACATAATCAAAGACCTACTGGACATGGCATTGAGCAGACCTGTGGCAGCTGACCCTGCTCTGAACAGGGGAGGTGGACTGGGCATTCTCTAGAGATCCTTTCCAACCTCAATGATTCTATGATTATGAGGGATGCAGAGCTTATCCCAAATGTTACCAAAACAAACGATTTTCTAGCATTGATAAAAGAGTTTTCCTGCAGCATGGAAAAGTTATCTTGAAATATTAACTCTCGGGGGATGCAGAAGAAAGGTTGGCCATTTAAAATGTGCTTACAGGAAATGGAGCGACGCTTAAGGATTCTGTTGCGACCAGCTTTGCTGTGTGTTGCAGTTCCACTTGCCTTCTTTGGGCATCTGCTCCTCTGTGATTGCATTTTTATTCTTTTTCAAAAGGGCAGATTTTTTTTTTCCTGTGTGCATAATTAAGCAAACACAAAACAAACCCATCTGAAGATACTAATTAATTCCTTTTCCTAATAGATTGCAGGCAGCCTATTAATATTATTCACTCCTGGGACTAAGAGTCTGTTGGCAAGAGCTTCCTGCTCTTGCTGTTTTTCCTTCTCCCATTTTGACACTGGTGAAGTGATCCACCACATCCCTTCTCAACAGTCATACTGGAAGTAGCTGTAGCTGGTCTTGGTGATAGGCTGACCATCCTTTTTCTTCATTTGTTAAATACTATTCAACTTGGGTCCCCTCATCACGCTTTCTAGCTTTGATAATCTGTATCTGAGTGGCCATGATGCTGCTTGGATTAGGTAATGGCTGAGGACTGGGTCGTTCTGAGGTCTACACACATTTATAACCAGTTTGGACTCTGGTTTTCTTGGAAAGGTGTGGCAAAGGAAAGGAAGTTTAATTGTTCTGCTTTTTATACATATATATATACACACACATAAAAAAAGGCATCAAAAATGCCTTTGGATGCCACCAAGTGATTGTCAGCTGTATTATAATTACCCAATTAAAGAGGTGATAATGAACCTAGACTTGAAATGCTGGAGGGAGAAAAGGAGGGTGTCACTGGGAACTCAACTTTTGTTTTATCCTAAATCTTTATTGTAAAGGAATCACCTGTCAGGAAGTCTGCTGAGGAGCGAGCAGCTACTCACCGCAGCGCTGTGATCACAGAAACACGGTAGGAACAAAAGCAGTGGTGACAGATTCGGGTAAGGCAGTCTCCAGCCCAGGAAACCCAAGCAGCCTGAGGGCTTTTTGAGGCGCCCATCCATGCTGGGGGCAAGGAGGTACAGCCTTAGCTGAGGACTTTAAATGGGAGCTGTGCTCTCTCCAGATATAAAGTGGGTTTAGTGCTTAGAGGGTGGGTCATATTTTTCAATGTGCTGGACAAAAATTAATCCATGAGCTGTATGTTCACATGTTTTCATGTGATGTTCATTAGTGACCATCTACCATCAGTTCTGAAAAGAACCTGGGGTAGATGGTCACCCCAGCAGCCCTAAGTGTTGATAGGATACTGGCTTGTACTGACATGAATATAGCCAGGAGGTCATGGGAGATAATCTCCCCTTTTTACTTGACATTTGTTAGACCAAAGCTAGAATAGTGCCTCCAGTTTGGGGCAAGAAAGACACTGATAAAACAGGAGTCCTATGTTGGGAGTGGAGGCTGGAGCACTTGTCCTGTTCAGAGAGGCTGAGGGAGGTGGGCTTGTTCAGCTTGGAGAAGAGAAGGTTTCAAGAGGGATCTCACTGCCACCTTCCAGTACCTACAGGGAGGTCATGAAGAAGACAGAGCAAGGCTTTTCATGGAGAAATGTTGTGGGTAGATGAGAAAATGGACAGAAATTGAAATAGTGGAAGTTCTGACTAGTTATAAGGATTCCCTCTCTCCTCCATGATGATAATCAAGTATTGAAATAGGGACCCGGCAAGGCTGTACATCCCCATCCTTGGAGGTTTTCAAGACCTGGCTGGATAAAGCCCTCATCAACATGGTCAGGTCTCATATTTGATCTTTGTTTGAGCAGGAGGTTGGACTAGAGACCTCCTGAGGTCCCTTCCACCTGAGTTATCCCATGTTTCTATGAAACCTTGTCAAATCACACCTTTTGTTGATGAGATTCAAGCCTTTGGCTTCTGCTCTCAGCCCTCACAGATGTGCCTATGTCATGCAAAGACTGTGTGAGACCACCGCATCATCCTGCTCTGGGTTCAGCATGTTGGTTTGTGACAGGCTGGCATGAGGGCTCATGCTGTTGGGATGCTAGACTGCAGCGGGTGGGCTTGGCTTCCTTTGGGACCTTATCATGTGAGTTGCAATGGCTCTTTCTCCACCCCATGACATGATATACTGGACATGCTCCCAGTCATATAGGCTGATATGTGCTGCTTATCCTTTATATATAGTTGTGAGACTTCCTGTGTAGACCACAAGACCAAAGCCAGGCCACACGAAACCACATGATAAACCTAGGGTATATTCCTCTTTCCATCCTTCAGGATCCCAACACCCACTTCTGTATTCAATCAAGCCAAGTATGGCATCTCAAAAGTAGCCAGCCCTTCACCTTCCCCCAGCTTGATCCTTCTGGAAGTTTATCTCTGTGAGGATTGTCCACTTTTGGGACTACAAATCCCATCAGTCTTCATTGCTGCCTCAACAAGGAGCGTGGCTGTGCTGGACTTCAGAGGCCCACATGAACTGCCAGATAAATCAGATGAATTCTCCCTTCTGAGAGACAGAGGGGAAAGCATCTTATTAAATTCTTTCAGCTTTTAATGTGTGCAAAAATGTATTTCTTTTCATATGATCCTCATTGCTGGATTTCATTCGTGTTCAAAGATGACAAAATGAAAAAGATCAAATGATAAATCAAAACAAGAGTAACACAAAAGCCTGAGGGATACAGAGCTGACAACAGATAATCACAGAAGAAAGTGATCAAATTCTTGCTTATTCCAGAAAAGTCAGCCTTAACTAAGAAATATTTCCTAGATATGTGTGTAAATGACACAAAAATTTTAGATTGATGGTTTTTACTGGATATTGTATGACCAAAATTTCAGTTTATTAGAATTCTGACCAGCCTGTTCATCATTTTCAAGGCTGATTAGTACTAATATACATATATAAATATTTTAAAATGTGTTGAACAAGGCGAAGAACCCAGAAACTAACAAATCAATTTCTTATTAGGTTACACCAGAAAATAGAGTGTCCAGAAGTGTGTGCCGTTTATAAATATTAGGTGCATCAATCTTGGTTCCTTCAAACAATCAATTTCCCCATGAAAGGAAGACAAACATTAAAAAGAAAAAAAAGAGAAAAAAAAAAAAGGAAAAAACCCCCTGAAACCAGCAACAGCATAGCAGGCTAAATCTAAATCATTGTTGTTCCACTGTGGACAATACAGCTACCCCATTTTTTCTTTTCTTTTTTTCTTTTTCCTTTTTTTTTAGGAGCTGCTGTTGTACCCCATTATAATGACAACTGGCTTAAAAGTGTTAAGAGGAAAAGATAAATCACTTCTGAAACGTGTTTTGATGTGGCTTAGTTAATACAAGGAGCCTTGCAACAGTCGCTGCAGTTATTTCCTGGATGACGGATTGGTTTTGGCTTGTCTCTGATCTGTTGAGGGACTTCTTCAGCTCTCATGAGGGCAGTAGAGGAATATCCTGTGGGGGAAGGAGGTATCTGCTCTGGGCAGCCCTGGAAGGTGGCAAAGCAGATATTTTGGTGGATGGACAGTCTCCCTGGGAGCCTTGAGCATACCCTGGGGTTGTGGAGAGCATGCTGCCCTCTCCTCCTAAAAGCGGTGTCTAATATGAGCTGGAACATATCACAAAAGTACCGATTTCTCTCTGATTCAAAAAGGAAGCTCACGTGTCTAGTTGTGCCACGTCTATGTCTATGGTAGATACCACCTTAAGTAGCTCTCTAGGTTGTGCAGCTTGAAGACAGGTGGACATCTCGCAGTTAAGTGTGGGGCAAGAGTACCTGAGCTGGCTGGTGTGTCCCCCTGGCTAAGCTCAGGGCCATCCTGCAACCATCATCTCAGCATGGTGCTGCTCCTGTGTTATTAAACCCTGTCTTGGCTTGAGGACTCTCTGTGTGCTGGCTAATAGGGGGACACTGTCCCCAGCCATGTATGTAGCTGAACTGCTATTTCTTTGGGGATCTCTGCACCCAGATGTTGTGTGGACACATAATGCCCTTGGGCCTGAGTTCTCTTTGACAGCTGTGCCATCTCATTAAAAAGAGCCAAGGACCAGTCCGACATTCTCAGGCCAACTGGTAATGACTGGATTGTGTCCTTGTGGCTGAGGGTAGCTAAATGCTCAAGCTTGCTCCCTTTTATTTAGCAGGGTAGACCTTCGCCATCAGTGGAGTCCCTCCTGTGTCCAGCCATTGAGGTCTGTGAGGTCTTCAGACACCACAGCGATGGTGCTATGGGAAAATATATGGAATTACAGAAAGTAGCCTAAAGGTGCTTCACAACAGTATTCTGCTTTCACTAGGCTGGGTTATCATTGCCACTTGACTTTTATCCATTCCTTTTGCAAATATGGTAGCAAAGGTCCTGTGTAGAGCATGGCAGCAACTCTGGGGTCCTCAAAATGCCCATTATACGTTGGGAGCTTGAACCAGGAGGACAAGAAGAAGCCAAAGTCGGGAGGATTAAAAGACAGAGAAAGGCAGGGTTGATGAATGCGGTGCTCCAAAGGGCTTCTTGCAATCGTCAGCTTGAGAGGCACTGGCACACTTTCACCATGCTGCTTATTTTAGTACCCACTTTTCCAAATGCCCACTCAAGTTAATAGATGTGGCTACTCAGCTTGACAAGCGCTATATGGTATATTCATGTTGATGTTATTTTTCCCCTCAGCTGCTGCAGCAAGCTTTCTGACAGGTGTCTGGTATGAATTCAGCAAAAATGTCATTCTACAATGATCGGAGGTGTATTTAAATAGCCACACTGTGCTCGCTTCTCTCAGGAAAAAAAAAAAACTTCTTTCAGCTTTAACTGAAAAGATACACTGGGTCTTCTTGGAGGATTCTCAATGAGGGTGAAGGAAAACATGTTCTCAAAGCACAATGGCCGCTGATGGGACATCTTTTCTATTCTCCTTTGTCCTCATTAAAAAGCCCTGATTTGATTTTATGATTTTACTGCTCAGCCATTCAATTGGGATTCTGATGTTCCTCCTGTCAGTGTGATGGAAATCAGACTCCTGGGTACTAATGAAAAAATGAGCTAAGCCCAGATCCCCAGACAAATTCGGGCACGACTGTGAATTTAAAGGACTTTCAAGTAGCCACCTCCTAGCACACAACCACAACTCTAAGTGATGCCTATATTTTTTTAAACCTTGAAGAGGAACAGTTGGGAACCCAAGGAGGGGATTCACAAGGGACACGTGTCCACCTAAACACAAAAATATTCCTTATTTTCAATGAAAACCACAGCGTATGTGTCCATCCACATGCACACACACATTACTGTACGTTTTATCCACTGCAGTGCATAATTTGTTAAAAGGGTATGTATTAAAGAGTTCTGCTTTCAGTAAGGGTGCAGGAAGGGACAAATGTTACTGCTTGTGTTTAGTGAAATAAATTGAATTGTACATTACAGTTAATCAGGACCATCAGTTAAGAGCAGGTACGTACTGCTGCAGTGATGAATGACTTAATATAAATGACATAGGTTACTAAACCAGGGATAAAACCCAAACAGTAGATCAGTGATTGCATCTCTCTACTAAAGCTGAATTATCCCCCAACTGCAGCTCCTACTGCTTTTGTCCAGTTGAGTTTTAAAATCCTCACTCTGGGACGCCCACAAACTAATGCAACTGCCACAGAAGGATATTTGAGTTATAGCACTGCTGTCCCAGCTGTGGCTGAAGGTGCTTGGCTTGAAGAAATGACCAGAGCTCAGTGCACAGGAGCAGAAATCAAGAAGGAATGAGGAGGGACATAACACTCCATGAGGGATGGGTATGACTCCAAAGGAAGAGTGGTCCCAAAGTAGCCATGACCAAGAAGAGCTGATGTCTTGCCTCCCTTGGTCTTGGTGTCCCTCCAGGGTACTTGCTGGAATTTAAACCTGCTTTGCTTTGTACTCTGCTCTTCCCTTGGCACAGCTCTGAAACTAGCATTTGTCAGAGTGAATGAGTGAAAACAGCAGTCCCCTGTAGCCTGAGGGATGAAAGCTTGGCCCTGCAGTTCATATCCTTTGGTTAAGTGGTGGTTGTCTCTTCTCCTATTTCTTCTATTCTCCACTTAACTGAACCAAGGGATATGTGTTTTTCAAGTCTTTCTTTGCACACCAAACCACCCAGTTGCCAGATGGTTTCTACTCCTTCTTGGACTATCTCCATTTCATTAATGCATACTTGAAAGCTTAGCCCTGATCAGTGTTCAGTGGAAATCTTTTAAGGGAAAACAACCTGAAACATCCAGGACCTGAAAAGCCGAGGTTACCAAGTGTATAAACTCCCTGTTGCCCTAACCATAACCACGGGCTTCCCCAAATACTGTCCAGCAGGGAAAACATGTCTCAGCCATTTAACTCTGCTCCTCTAGAGGCACCAGTCTTCTCACATTGCTTTCCCCAAACTCCACTAGCTCCCCTCCACTGCAAGATGGACCATCCTACTCCTGCATCCTTACCTCTGCTTTTTGCACAGTGGTGTATACTTGTCAGCTTTGGGATAGGTACTTCCCGGTAATCCAGCATTCAGCCTGAAAATGATATACCAAACCATTGGACAACGCTGAGAAGGATGGTGTGGCTGGAGTCCTGGCCGTGAGAACATCCAGAGCATACACCAGTGTGTGAATGTCTAAAAAGTCTGACTTGGTGGTTTGTCAACAGCCTTGCTCACCAAAGCAGCTGTCAGGCAGCAGGTGGGAGCTGGAGGACTAGCTGAACATTGATGGAGATGGAGGTGAGGTTTACAGCTGTTCCTGCTTATTCACCACAGTGCAGCAGCTGGCAGCACGAGGTTCACCAGCCTAGAAAGGACCAGTGTCCTTTCAGTAGGCAACTGTGAGTTTTCCAGCTTGGCTTCTTACAGCTAAACTACTTTTAATGCAATAACAATATGTTGGCGGGGCTTCAGCTACCCAAATATGTGCCCAGGATCCCCACCACACCTGTGTCTCCTGTGCCACCACTCCGGTTCCCAAGCTAATTTAGGCACCCTGAGCAAGCACCTGCTGCATCCCATTCATGGGCCCCGTTGCAGTGTAAACCTCGCTTATGTGGTCCCAGATTTCCTTCTCTGCCCTCACTGTTTCATATTCTTTTTCTTCAGCTGAATCTCACTCATTATTTCCAGCTGATATTCCTTACCTCTACCATTCCCTTGTTGTTATTTCTCTGCCCTTACTGCTGCTCCTCTCAGTTTGGTTACTATCAGTACCTGTTATTTTCTTTATTATTAACAGAGTAGAGACCAAATTTGCTATTCTCCACACCGCCATCATCTCCAGGATATTTCCTTTTAACTCCAGTCTTAGGTGACAAACATTGCCTTTTGTTTACAGCCCCATAGCCATGACAATGCTTCCCCCTGAGTTGATTTGAATGAGTTTTGCTTCAAGTAAGATTTCCCAAGAGAAGCTGGGAAGTGCTTCTGTAACTGTGTCAATACGAATAGATGCCTATTCATCCAGACGCACACTGTGCTGTAACAACCATGGGCATTTCGTACTGTCTTGGGGGGGAAATGTGTCCGCTGCAAGCAAAGCAAGCGGAGCTTGAGCTGACCTTCAGATGGAACTGGGAAACCGTGCACTAATTAGTTAATTGGCTGAAGGATCCTGCATCGTATTGGCTGGGTTTAGCATATAAACTGACCTTCATTTTGGGGGCAGGGAGCTTTGCAAAGCCATAGACCTCGTTAATCCCAATTTTGCCTTCACTTATTCCAGCATTATATTGACAAGAGGCTGGCTGATGTTACTTTGTACTCAGGAGTATTGTTCAAGCATAAAATCAGGAGTGAAGTCTGAATCACGTCTGTCTTTCATGCTCTGCTATGACTGCAGTTTGCTTTGTTGTGAAAAGACAGCGTGAGTCACTGACTCAGAGGAAGCACAAGTATCCCTTTTTTACACCAGAAAAGCACATGTTTTTGAAGAGAGACAGAGAAATCTACACACAACCAAGAGACTTGTGACTGGCCTATGTCACCTGAGTCCCAGCCCATCCAGAAACTGCTGTTTATATCACGTTGCAACACAGTGAATCGTGCACTTTGGGGTGAGCTGTTCTCCTGGTCAAGCATATCTGCTCTTCTCTTGTTGGTTTACTCCCTCTACCACACACACACGGTTCTCATAATGAACTTTTCAGAGTAATCAAGGCATATTCAAGTTACTATTGCTTAGCTCTGAACTTTTTTGGAAAAAACAAAAATTCTTGGAATACGGGAAGAAAAACTTTGGGACTTTCCTGGCATTTGGGGTTTTGAGATGTTTTCTGATAACACGATGTGGAGGGGTGGGGGGGCTTCTGTAGTGTGAAGCAGAATAAAGATCACAATAAGGAGGGCATGAAATTAGCTTGGCAGTATGAAATCTGATACTGTGTAGGATTTTCAAATAGGATGAATTAAATTGTTGCCAAAGTCAGAATGGATAAAAGGATTGAGTAGGGTAGGAGGGAGGAAAAAGGTGAGTCCTAAAGACATAGGAGGTAATGGTTTAGAGAATTTTCTGTACTTAGGGAATAGCTCATTCATCTGAAAACGTGTAGAGAGAATAATGAAAATTACCTAGGAAATAAAATATGTGTATATATAGTGAGGGTGAGAATCTAAACTGATGTCAGGGAAATGGCAGCAGAAGAATAAGTGATGATTAGAGCCTCTCTTATTCTGCAGACCTGCCAATATTGCATCTTCTAAAAGTACAGTGATAATTTATGCCATTGAAAAATACAAAGGACCAGATTTCTTCTGTGTGTAATGCCAGGAAGGGTCAAACAAGACTAGGTACTAATGCTTTTCTGAATTGTCTAGTCTCTGTAATTTTGTACACAAAATGTCTGTAGTATTTAATCAGAGTAGAGGATCAAGCTTATTATGTCTCATTTTATTTATGGCAAATTTCAGTAATGCCATTCAAACAGTAGCCTTCAAGCCTGAGGTTTTGCGCACAGTAAAAAAGCAATGATTTGCCCAGAATATTCTTTCGTTCACTAAGAGTCAGATTTTTGGAGATACAGTCTTTCAAGAGTGACAAACATTGAGGACCTTCAAAAACTGAGGTTCCAAGAGATCCCACCTTGCAAATCCCCGCCATCCATCTTTTTACATGTCTTCAGATGTAAAACATGCAGAAGTGCTTGAAAAGCTTTACAAGAAGAGCGTAGGCACCTGATTCTCACAGAAACACGTTCGATGTTGAGTGCCACTCCCCTTTTGCATTTGCCCACTTTATCCTTCCTAAATAGATTATAATGAGTGATTTTAATATTCCAATCATGCAAATCTTCCCCCAAGATTTCAATAATGCCAACAAGGTCTAATGTATACTCATAAATGAGCTATTCCAATTCCAATTCTTGTTTATTACTCAGACTCCCAGCATTAGAGTATAGGCAATTAAAGAATTTCTTCTCTTCACATCCCTTAGTGCCTTGATTAATTTTGTTCTTGACATCTTAATTTCGTGCTAAATGAACGCTCGTTCATTCCTCCCTTTCTGCCTTCCCTTTTTCTTAGTTTAACACTCTCCTGACTACTCAGCCTGACACCTTGTGAAAATGGAGACCGTTGAAACTCTGTGGCTTTATCTTCTCACCAAACTAGGTCATTGCATTTCTTACAGCCACAAATACCTGCCTCACTCTACTTAAGTCTAGCAGTGTTTCTTTTCCAGAGGTTTTTGCCTTCCTCTGCTTGTTGGAAAGAAGACTTCTGGACAGAAGATCCATCTGTATCCAGGAACTCTTCAGCCATCTTCAATCTTTCGTATAGATCATGAAGAGTGTGCACCATCAGCAGTGGGGACCTTGGGCACCATATGCCCGTTCAGCCTTGCAGTAATACGTCATGATGGATTTTGGAAGAAAATAGCAAATGACTTCTTTGTCTCTGGGAAAATTTAATTTCATTCTGAACACAGTGTCTTTGCCACAGTTGATGGGATTTGTGTGATCAACTGTAGACACATCAGAGGTAAATTTCTCCATCTCTACCTTTACAGTCAGAAGAGAGAAATAAGGCCTTCTGGGGAGAAATTAATTTGAATTAGGGTAGATGAATCATGTCTGGAAAATGCCCATTGCTCTCTATGGACTAGGATGAATACTTCAGCTGTAGTTTTCTGTAATTGAGACCTATAAAGCACTCCTGGGGTCATTTCTACCCCATGACACAGCACCACAAACAGCATTTCAGGCCCCTGTGGTTTCATTTGGGGATCTCTGCTCTGAGGTATGTTCAGGTTTGTGGATGTGCATTCAGAGAGTGTATTATGTCAGGCACCATATAGAAACACAGTCAAAGGCAGCCCATTCTCTAGGGAAACAGTAATCTAAATTAAATCTTCTATTCCTACCCCTTTTCTGGCCTGGCATAATGCAGAATAACTTTTAAAACATTTTAAACCCTTCTTCCAGCTTTGCAGATCGTGACTGTTTCTCTGCCTGACCATTTGAGATATCGAAAAACTGAAGATATACCATACGCAAAGCATGCTAAGTTAAAAATAGACCATATTCCACCACTGGCATGCAACAGCCACATGTGTGTACTTGTGCCAAACAGGCTTTTGCTCTTGCAGCATCTCCAAGCCAGGAATTTCAAGTTCCAGTGGGTAGAAACCTGTTGTGGGATGTAGCTCTTGCCATTGAAGCTAATAACCGTGCGGGGTGCTGGGATGGTGCAATGACCAACCCACACAGAGAAGGAGCGCTCCCAGCAGCTCCACGGAGAAGAACATCAGTGTGGACGTGCCCTTAGTGCCACCTGCCTGCCCTGCGTCATTAACTCGAATGTGGAAAGAACCAGGTTAAACAACTAGTTTGTGCGTGCGGCAGAGGAGATATATGGGAGCTGCTGGTGTCCTGTTGAAATGCGTGCTTGGGGGAGAGCCGCAGCAGATTAACTTGCCATCCTGCAGCTGTGATTTACTTTGACCTGATTTAATTTGTGCAAGTGCTGATTAGAAGTGCCCACAAAGTCTGCAGCCATAGCTCAGCTGAAGGGACAGCCAGATCACCCTACATCTGTGATTCCTTGGAAACAACCCCTTTTTCCATCTGAATGTTTCCTTTAAGATGGGATTTAAAGATTTTTTTTTTTCCAAGTTTTTTTTTGGGGCAAAGATGTCCCTGGAACAATCTCACAGAAATACAGCTGGTAGAAACAGAGGTTTTAAACTGTTTCAGCTGTGCAAATACGAACATGTCCATGATCATTTGCTCTTTGGCCTTAACCTTTTCTATTTTATCCTAATTTAATGCTCAAACTTCTAAAGGTGAAGTTCAAACTGGAATCTGTCCTTTTTGCTCCAAGGGGCACAGACTTGCAGATGAGTCTCTGGAGACTCAAGCCAAGCTCAGCTTATGATTTTTCTTGCTCATATTTCTGGTGTTGGAGATGTTAGAACTTGTTTCAGTGAGGTGGGATTCATCTCACCTAGCTTTCAGTGTGGGATTTAGCTTGCAGATTAAGACATCTAAATTTCCGTGTCTCCATCTATGTGTTTCTGTGCAAGTTGTGACTCTAAATCCCCATAATAGTAAATGTAAATGTGGGATGGCACCCAGTTGTCTAAACATGGGGTCTAGTGCTGGTTTGGTGGTCTGAGGTATCCTCCTGGCCTTCAGCAACACTCTAAGAGGGCAAAAGACTCCCCTAAATCCCAGCCGCATCTCTCAGTCCCACATGGGCACCTCTGATTTCCCAGAGCATTTCCGTGGTTTGTGGCTAAACCAAGATGCAACATTGATCTAGGAAAATGGCTCTTTTTCTAGCTCTTGTTCCCTGGTTTGCAAAAAGGGCAGTGATTTTTTTTCCCTGTTCCTTCCATGTCTTGTTCCTCTTGCCTGTGTGGGGCTCATTAGAGAGAGAATTGATGTTCCCAGTGTACGCAGACCTCACTCGGGGTCTGATCCTGGCTGGATCTATAACGCATGCAGTTATGAGTGAGTCCTATTATATCTGCATCTGTGTTCATGGAGGAAAAATCTCCTGGGACCATGCACTCAGCAGTCCTGCAACAGCTGAAGAGAGATTACAATAAACTCAGAAGAAAATCAATTCAGTTAAAGGGAGCACTTCAGCCTTTTCTAAAGTGGTTCCTCCATCTTCACAAGTTAGAAATGCTGTGGCAGTGTAACACTGGAAACCACAAGACTGTACCCTGGAAAACTCTTTTTAAAGCAATTAAGTCAAACTGTGCTACATGGTGTTAATTTAGAATTTCAATTAGCGCATACAATTTATCAGCTTAGGCCAAGACATTTTCTCAAACCAAAGCTGCCCCTTGCTTGACTGTTTGCTTGAACAATATGAAGATGGAAGCAATTTGTTAACATAATCTGATTTACTATGATGACTAATGGTTTTCAGAAGAAAGTATGGATTGGGTTTGTCAGGCTGATTAGATCTGAAGCATGACTGAGAAGGGGACTGGCCATTTCAGCTAGCTTGATCAATGCAGATTTGCAGGACCTAACCTGATCCTTGGCATTTCCAGGGTAAATTCAAAGTGGCTTCACTTTATTAGCAAAGTGTAGGATGAGTATGTTTAGCTGTCTAAGGCAGTTTGAGTTCCCCACCCCCGGGGTGAGTCCTGTTCCCATTTGTGTGATGCAATGTTGACTGCACGGCTCCCTGGTGCAGATGGAGACCGCATTCCCCCAAACCCACCCTATATCACTTGTTTTTGTATTCACACCCTAACTATGCAGACCCTGCACCCAATTTATCCTGCTTTGCCCTCCCAAAGTTGCTGGCTTTGCAAATCAATTCATCAAGAGACTGGGGCTATTTGGTTGTGGGTTTTTTTTGGTTCAGCTTTGCAGGATTGTCATTACATCAGTGGCTCTTGTCTCAGTCATTGTTGATGGCTGACCCTACATCCTGCAGAGCAAAAAGAAAGCTTGGGCATGGTGTCCAGTTTTACCACGACTCATGTAAATATTGACATTTGCCTTTGTGCTTTCATTCCCCACTGAAAAGGCTTGATGTTTTTCTTCTGGGGTTGCCTGGACTTTTTCTTCGCTCTTTTCTTTTACCCAGAGCCCGTAAGAAAGAAAACTCCTTTTGTAAAGGATTTAATTTTCTTTTTACTGGAAACATTAACTCCCATTAACACAGATATTCTGGGAACTTTTCACTGTTCTTTTGCTGCGTGACACAAGAAACTGAAAGAGGAACATTATCCCTTCAAGGCAGCAAGTCATTGTACTTGCTCCTAAAAGCTGATCTTGTTTTGTGTGACTCGCTAGCTGTTTTATTCTGGCAGCAATGCAGTGGAATATCCCTGTGCTAGCTCCGTTGCCCTTGCTTTCCTTCTTTTTAACGCCACTTCTCTTGCAGTCAGACTGTCCTTACCATGAGCAAACCTATCAGCATCTGGCCCATTAATAATGACTTGTTATGAAATAAAAATTAATCAAGCACTGAGACTATTGCACAGCATTTCCCAGGACTTATTATCAAGAGTGATTGCACAGACATCTTGTTGCATGGGGGTAGATTGCAGTTTGGTTGGAATTAACTCACAACAGCTGCTTTATTACTGTGATGTATTATTATTTATGTAGGATGAAAGATGTGAATAGCACTTGAGCACAACAGATCTGCACACAGAGGAGTTTACAGTCTAAGGGAGAAGCAACACTGGAGCAGATGACAATAAAAAAGGGAATGGGACATGTGTGTTGCTGCAATTCAGTCCGTAAACTTTAGCAGAGACTTTGTTTGTCTTAGCCTCTTGTTCTTCCTTATTTAAGGAATAAGCAGCATTAATCAAGTAGGTGAAGAGTCAAGAGCTTTGTCTTTAATAGCATTTAAGTGTTTCTTGTTTAAGTTTCTCCCTGTGGACCCAGTGCTCGGATCTGGCCAAGTTTCACTCAGTTCAGGAGCCAAAGAAAGCAGATAAAAGAGGCAAAGAGGGATTTATGTCAGAGGAACAGCAAGTATATTTTCATCTCAGAGACACAATAATTTAGTACAAGAGTACATATTAAGCATCTTAAAATACAGTTAAGCTGTATGCTGATCTTTACTCTGAAGCCACATTGCTCAGCTACTAGTACAAATCCTGCAAGATAACAGAAGGTGCTAAACAAGTAATGGAAAAAAAAAGATAGAAAAGATACACATCTTTTAAAACATAAGTAAGAGCAAACTGCTCTGCAGAGGGAGAATATAACTGATAAATACAGAGTCAGAGCTTTGTCAGTTGTAACTGAAAAGGATATGTGGTGGCCCTGCCCAGAAGGATGCACGCTGGGTTTGGTTTGTTGCTTTCCAAAAGCACATACGGGTCTTTGACTAAAAGGATTGAAACTCTCTGTGATAAGGTACCAAGACCCTCTGTTTGCTGGAGGGGGGAATATGTGTGTGTACCGCTGCTTGTTATCGCTGGAAAAAATGTTAGGAGAGGAAGAAAGAAGCACAGGACGGGTGACATTTGCTGAGCCGGTTACAAAGCATCTGGGTACCAGAATCTTGAAAAATTTGGCACCAAGAGTTATAACCCCCGACCTGGGAAATGTTGGATGCCAGAAGTGATTCAAACCAAGGTGGATTTGTGTGAAATAGATCCTCTAATGCCCACGGTCCATTAAATATCCTTCTCACTTGTGAAAAACCCTTCCAGATCCTCTCACGCACTACCTCACACCCCAATATATTCACTATACTCCCCTGCCAGTTTCAATGTGTGCCCTGCCCCAATGCTTTTATTTTTCTGAATGCATTTCATGATGTCTTTTGCCCAACGAAATGCCGAGGGATCTGCTATCAGGTGCACCTTGCCTTTCCTCAGCAGAGTTTTTAGCTTTTAAGAACACTTTAAACCTGCCAGGGACAAAATGGGATATGAAGAACCAATTTCAATTACAGTGTGTGAGGTGGTTTCCCAGCAACAAGAGTATTTAAAAGCAACAAAAATTAACATACCTTAAAAAAAGCAGTAGCAGCAGCCGCTGATTTTCACGGTGTAATATTTTGTACTCATTAAAACATACTTTCTGAGGATTGCTTCTGCCTCAAGGCGCAAACCCAACTCATCTTAAAATCATGTTCCTCCTTTCTTCATTGAAAAGTACTTAGAACTTTACAAAGACAGAGAGAAAAAGAAAGTAAAGGGAAAGAAAGAGACAGAATAAACTGGTAACATAATTGCTTGGAGCTAAGTTATTGACTTCTCTCCTGCTGGAATAGCAAACTCAGTTGCTCTCTCCAGGAATAATCCCTTCTGCTTTAGGATCCAGCTCCTGTTTTGAACCATAGAAAGAAATATTCCATCTTAAAATTGCCTTTTTTCCCGTCTTCTACCCCTTTTGTCATCTCCACTGTACATACATCCCTCCCTATTCTCTCTGGAAACTTTAGTATTTCTCCAAAGCCTCTGGCTTGACAGATATATCCAGGAGAATTTGTGCTCTGTGAAAGAGCTGTTTTAAAACAGAGTTAATCAATCACAAATGTTGTGTCCCTGAGCAGGTATCACAGATTTTACCTGCAAGGGAGGGAAGGATGATATCAGTAGAGACCAGTAAGACCCACAACATCCCGGTAAGCTCCAGTGCAAGAAGAAACTGGGACAGGATGGACATTTTTATATTTCCCTTTTACCTTGAAGGATTTATAGTATTTGAGCTACTCGTGTCCCTTAATGCCTTATACCTGTCAACAAATGTGTGCGGCAGTGACATCCCCTTTAGGGGAGGGCAAAAGTGAGGAGGCAGCGAGTCATCTCCTACCCAACCATAGACATCTATAACTTACATGGAGGCAAGTCCCATCCCAGAAAGGATACTGGGACTACAAGATCCTGAAGTGACCACTCCTCTCAGGGCACTGGGACAAAAAAGTGGCTGCATCGAGCCAGAAGGAAAGACTAAGGAAGCCCTGTCTCTGACGGTGGGAAAAGCAGATGCCTGTGGGGATACTTCCCAGGTATACATAAAAATGAAGTTTAACATTGAACTGCTTTAAACAAAAAGTTTCTGGTCAGCTCAAAAACAAAAATGAAACTCTTCAACCTCTGAAATTTATTTCCTAGTCCTTTTTATTCCTCCAAAGAATTTCTCTTCCTCAGAAAAACATTTTCATTTTCAGCCCAAGTTGAAGAGCAGTCCCATGCACTTGTATGGTCTCACTTTATATTTTCCAAGAGGGGATATCAAAGGCATCTGTTGCGTTGCACAAAACCAGCAGGACACAGATCACTCGCACTGCAAGCACTGCCCTGACAACATCAATCTTTGGCATTTTGGGATGTGCAGAGATCATTTTGGTTAATCTGCTTTGTCTGGGCTGCTAGACAACCAAAAATCTTGGCCAAATGCTCAAATCCCATTCTTCCCCCGCTGTGTGAACAGTGTTTCCGGGTGAATAAGGGAAGATATATCAAGAAAAGCTGTTGGAGAATGAATGTAGTCAGAGGAGTGGGCACAATAAATACTTTGTTTCTCTAAAGGTGCTGATTGACTGATGAAAAGCTAGGGGTAAGCAGATTTATCACCCTGCATCAGTTCCAGTAGTAGGACAAAATCACTTGCCACATGGTCCAGTGTTGAATAAACGCCCTGGCTTGTATCTCCTCAAATACAGATATTTTTTTTTTTAAGCAGTCACAGATTGCTCCAAGTATGAGGATCCAACAAGGGTTTGAGCCACTTGCCTCTACATAGGAGCCTTGTTGCAGATTAAATGCTGCTTGAGACATCCTTGTAGGTTTGGCGTGTGCAATTCGGGACCTACAGGAGCCCTGTATTGCCTAGAACAGGAGCTGGAGGCCAAGCAGGACCCCCCAGTTTCACTATCTACCTGTGCTTGGGCAACTGGATTGAATCCCCCAAGGTGAGAGTCTGAATCCCGCCCTGGGCTTCTGCATTCATTACAGAGGTGACCTTGGAGAAGATGAAATGGCAGCCAAAGAAGCTACAAAGCATAACGAAATTACCGAGATAAAAGTGGATGTAGACAGCTGCCTTTCCCCTTCCCTGCGGAGAGCAGAGAGGAGACCCTGGAGAGACCTGTGAGCTCAGATTCTCAACAGGCGAACCGTCAGCAGAAAGCCACTGGGAGTAAGATATTTGCAATTTAAATGGATTGAAATTGAAAGCAAAGGGCATGAAGAACTGGTCAGCAAGAAACTAATTTTTTTAAGTTTCTTCTTTTTTTTTTAAAAAAAAAAGTTACTTGAACTAACTGCTGCAGTCCCTTAATTCAACATGTCCCCTTAACGATGCCCGTTCCATGCAAAGCCACCCAAATACTGATGTTTCACTTACTCTGCTGAGTGGCAAAAATCCCTCTAAAACTTTCTGCTTCCCTCATGTCACCTTCCCCACTTGCTCATGGTGTCTGTATCTCTCTGCAGCTGCAGCGGCAGTGAGATAGAGCAGTTTTCTCTCATAATCAGTGTTTATTCACCATTGCCTCCCAGGCCATCTCTGAAGTTGAATTTCTCCATAGTTCCAGCCATCCAAGCCTAGAATTGGATTTTCACCAGGATTTTCAATCCAGAAGGGGAAAAAGTGATATAAAGCAGGGGATGTGAGTTTTCTCAGAGCCAGGGCAGTTGTGTGAAGTAGGACTTGCTGGGGCGATGGGGGACTCTTGGCCCTCGGTACATCAGGGCTGTGGTGAGGGGCTGTCTCAAGGCTGATGCATCAAGCCCACAGGAACCAAGAACCGTGACCACCAAGAAACACGTAGCCAGAATTATCACCCCTTGTCCTATATATTTTTTTCTGAAATAGGGATGTGAAATTAGCTCTAATAAAGGTGGCTACCGTCTCCCACTATTTCCAATGAAATGGATGTTGTGTGCAGAGATAAAATGGCTTCTGAAACGGGTCAGGCTGATGGGCAGCTGAGACTTGTGGAGGAGGGAATGAGGACAGCGCAGGCTGCAGTGGAAATTAGGAGAATGGGGAAAGAAAAGCTGCTGGGATGCAGAGGAAGAAAATGGGAGAAGGACTCTCTGAAAGATTACATTTGCAGTCGGTTAAGTGATATATATATATGTGCAATTGGTGGAAATTTTACAAAGCACTGTGAATTCAATTACTTCTGAGATGTTTTAAACATATGATACAGAATTACTTTACTAAGAAACACTTTAAAAATCTTAAGATAACAACGGTGTGAGGAAGCCGTAATGTTTTCTTTTTAACCATTAGTCTGCCAGTCAACGTGGAAAAGGCATCCTTACATGTAAAAACCATTGTGGTTCTTGTGGACGTCCACAGAAAAATAACAGAAGATGTTAAAAGATAGCAAAGCACAAACCGGTGGGCACAAGGGGCTGATTTCTCACACTGAAATTGTCTCATGGACGTATTCATGGAGAAGGAGAGTCAGAGCCAGCTCGTGGCTATGGAGGCAGGTGATGGGCTGCTGGAACTGGACCCAAACCCCTGCCTACGACACCCCAGGGGTGCAGAGCCACTTCCGCCCGCGCCGGCTGCTGGGGAGGGTGTCACTCCATAGGGATGCGGAGGGGACCTGTGCACGGGGAGTGAGCAGAGGGAAAGGACCAGCAGCTGGGAAAAGATGAATATTCCCACTCCCAGACCAGGACAGTATAAGCTATTTTACCGTCATCCTTCAAACAATAAAGCTCCTTTTTGCCTACAGTTCTGAGAAAGAGTTAAAAATATCACAAAGCTGGCTGAAAAAAAAGGCAAAAAATCAGGACTGATGTTACTGCTGTTTTATCTTGCTGTTTGGGTGGGGGATCGGGTGAGTTTTGATCTCTCGGTGTAACGGAGACATACGATTCTTATCTGTTGAGGTTGGCGGTGCAGGGGAGCAAACTGCACATCAGCTGCCTCAGCTGACTGACTAGAAGATGCAGAATTAAATGCACTCACATTTACAGCCTCTGGCTTCATTAGTAAATTACTGTATAATGAACCAGTACATAGTGACTTTCCTATTTTCTTCCATAGCTAATGCCCTGCTAGTATCTCATCCATAGGCTTGATTTATACCGCAGCCAACCTATTCCAATGACAGGCAGCAACCTGGTCCCTCTTGGGTTCAGTGTGAGCAGATCTGAACCCTAAAAGTGGAGCTGGAAAGAAACACAGTGCTGGTTATGCTGGAGAGAAGCATTCGATCCTTTCATTAACCCTGATAATGTTTCAAACGAAGACCTTAATGGTACAATCAATAATTCAGCCTGTGATCAGTTTGTTAGTCAGTCTCAAATGCTTTTCTTTTAATAGGGGGACTCCCAGAAGGATCATGAACTGTTACTCACAAGCAGTAATTTGGGGTGAGTGCAAGGCGCGACTTCTGGCTTTATTTTACATCTTTCTGACAACCACAGTCACTTCCCTGTCTCCTTAGACTGCTGCTGGATGACCTACCCCACCAGTCTAGCATTTCTCAACAAATTATTTGGATATTCATTCTTGTCCTTAATACTTTGCAGGAAAAGTGAGTCTCTGAGCTCTTCCATGCTAAAGGCTGAGCTGATGGGACCCCACATTCAGCTCTGGTGTTTCTTCATAGATCTCCCTAAACTCTGCCTCTGCTTCAGCTCCGAATCAGAGGCCGTGTAGCTATAACGTGCACCAAGCACAACTTGTCATTGCCTCCACGGAGCTCATTAGCTCAGCTCAGCTACATGCCACTTCAGTGCAGGTTCCCACCTGCCTGAAAAACCCCATGCAGACACCTCCGAGACAGACTCTGTCCCTTTGCTAGTGCCAGGGTCCCCTCTCCTCCTTTAGTCTTCCTTTCCTCCTCTTCTTCTCTTCAGCAAAGGTTTCTTACTAACTGAGAAAAAGCTGCCAGATACCAGCTTGGGTGCTAAGGCACACTTGAAACAAAAACCCTTGAAAGAGGTCCAAATCCTGCAGGCACAGAGCACAACAGCAGAACAATTTCTTTGTGCAGTTTCTGTTGTAAGAAATCGGGGTGTTCCTTTTTTGCTTTGCTGGGTAGAATTTTATCTTCTGGTTTTGACACTTACTAATTTTCCACTTATTAGGCTGCCTGTGAGATTTTCATTGTTGGGGCTTTTTTTTATTATTATTTAAAAGATCAGTGCGTGCAGAGTTTTCATTGTCACATTAAACACACTGAGTAAATATAGTCTCTGAAACAGGAGATTTTATCTGGGAAACTCAGATGAAATTCCATGGCTGACAGTTGTTCAAATGAACTCTCTCTGCCAGAGTACAATAGCAAATTATATTCTTCATTCCCTTTACCTTCTCTTCATTATGCATCGGAGGGAAGGGAGCGAGAGAAAAACACGATCGTCCTGGCATTGCATTTATTCCACTGCGATGACTTCACTGCACACAAGTAACAAAGCATTCCCTTTGAGCGCAACGCTTAGCAGTGAGATTACACCTTGGGTATAATACGATACGTGACCTGTTCCAGGTTGCGATGACTTGCTAAGTCAGCTAATTTCTTTTCCTTGTCCTTACACAGCAGAAGAGCGTGTAAGAAGTGAATGGGGATTATACTGTTTCCTACCCAGAAGTCCTCACCCTTGCTGGCACCAGCTGAGATAGCCTGGAGTTAATGTACCTGAGCACTGGGACAGCTTTCTAAAGGACGTGGCGTAAGTTATATGGTAAGGGGAAAAGCAGGTTCAGCCTTGTCTGTTAGACGTAGTCTTCATGTGGTTCATAATGAAAGCAACCACATCACTTTTAGGAAGAGCTGAATTAAGGAGAACTGTGGGTGGTCGGGGCAGAGTGGGAGTAACATAGCCCATCCTGAGGGCACAAAACGGAGTCTGGCATCCCATGAAGAGCATCAGCTTTGGGCTAAGGGGATCAGCCAGTGTGAGCAAGAGGGCTTAAAATATGGGGTGGGTCTGGGCATGGGAATGGCTCAGGTTTACACTTACCAAGCAGTTATATCCAAACTTAGAGCTGTTATAACCAAACACAGCAGTCCTGTAACTGAGGCGCTCAATTCAAGTAAGAGATGGGGCTCAAGGTGCAATGGCAGAGTGAAGGTCTCTGTGTGCGAGGTAAAACTTAGGTACTCAAAGCAGCTTCAGCCCTTCACATCTACGGGCCTGATTCTCATTTACAGACAGGTCTCATTCTTCAGAACATGTCAGAGCTTCAAAGCAAGGTACATGGTACTGAATCCTCCCCCGAGGCCCCCCTCCCCACGGTGCTAAATGGCTTTCACATGAAAGAGAATAGGGCTTAGCCAGACTCCCAACCCTTTCCTTTTGTATTTTGCCAAAACCCATAACCACCCAGCCAAGAGGACTGTAGCTGAACTGGTTCCTTGACCCCTACCTGAGTATAATAAAATGTGAAACAATTTGGATGAGAAATAATATGTCTGTGTGATGGATCACAAACAATGTCATCAGAGAGATGAGATGGTGGTAGAGACAGGGAAGGGTATCAAACATTTTGCTTCCTTGTTCTCATCTCTCACAAAACACGCTTTGATTGTTTTCTTAACGGGAACTGGCAAAGAGAGCTCAACACATTAATTAGGATTGTAATCCAAAGCTAAAAGTATTAAGAAGAGTGCTAGAAAACCTGGCTCTGGGTACCTAGTATGGTAGGCTCACACTGTGATCAAGATAGTCAGATCTAAATTACAGAGCACATCCCACAAAACAATGTGAAGAAAGACCCATGGCCACCAGAGCACTAAGCCAGCACTTCTAGATGAAGCTTTCATAGCTGTTGTTTAACCTGTGGCAGAAGTGTGTTTGTAGCATGGCAGAAGATGTCAGCACAGGTTCCCAATCTGAGATGGCAAAATTGTGCAATATCAGTCTGAGGCTAAGGGCTTCTGTCTCCATCTCCAGCGCTTTCACCCAAAGACCAGCACCTCCTGCCCAGCGATCTACCCAGGTGTGTCTGAAGATTCTTTATAATGATATCAGTAACTTCACTTTCGGTTAACAGGTCAGGAAATTGAGGTATCAAGGGAGATTGACTTGCCTGAGCTTTTCTAATAGGCCTAGGACAGAAGAATGTAACTGAGGTCTCCTGAGCCCAATCCAATGCTCTGTAGCTGCTCTGTGGAGCTGAGCATACATGAAAGGCTTTGTTGGAGGTCAAACTCTTCATTGCAAAAACTGCTAAGGGATGGATTGTGTGACTGGTGAGACACATTCCCAAAGCACGTCCCTGCGAACAACACTGTAACTACTCATCGACTCACGTTAATACTCATCTTTGCTGTCCTAACTCAGATTGTGTTGGGACAAATCCTCCCAGGGTATGGTCTTAATTCTTCAAACTTCAGGTGCTGTGCTGCACTGGGAGATGGAGGCAGAGGCAGCAGGTGACACTCCTCATTGGTGTTGATAGCTGCTCAGGGTTTGCAGCTAGGGACGTCTTGGAGATCTTTGGGAAGACAGGTCAAATGGGGCACAGTTGCTGCTCCTTTCTTCCAGGCTGGCTGGATACCAAATCAGTACTGCTCTGGAAGGTGTAGAGCACAGCGTATTTGGGTCCCCATGCCTGTTCTTCTTTCCTCACCCATGGTGGGTTGTTTGTTTTTTGGGTTTTGGTTTTGTTTTTTTTTTTTTTTTGGGGGGGGGAAGATTTTTGACACCACTGAATGTTTGGCATCCTGTTTAAAACCACCACACATTAATCCCCACGACCAAATATTGCATGCCAGGAATCCCTGGATTTTTTTGGCCATCCTTATGAAAAATTCATGCTCAAAATCTCCAGCCTGGAGAAGACTTGTATAGGTTATACACCAAAATGTCTCACGTTCTAGAAGTCTCCATATTGTCCCATATGCACCACACTACATACATGCTCAGAAAAATTGTCCACTGAAGCCACACTAAGGTTTGGCATCAGGCTGTGCTAAAGTGGCTCTTGGCTAGCCAGCGAGGAGCGCGAGCAGGATCAGTCAGTGCCTCCCTGCAGTCTGCTGCGTAGGTATAGATATAGACTTACATATACATATATTGGAACGTAGCAGGAGGCCAGCAGGAGCTTTCCAAATGAACTGAAGACCCTTCCTCCCTCTGAACACACGACCAGTGCTTTCTGACATTTGGAAAGCATCTCGCAGCCTTTGCCTTCTCCATCTTCTTGCTTTGACCATAGAATTGGGACGTTTACTGTTGACTTCTCAGCCTCCTCCTAATCAGGATCCTAATCGTTGCCTCTTCTTTGGCACCTCAGCCCCCTCTCAGCACTGGTTCAGAGATGAAGCACACAGAGTCCACGCACATTCCTTACTTGATCTTTGGTCCATGACCACCATTCAGCAAGGACATCCCTCACCAGTTGGGAAATGGACATGAAAACCCTTCTGCAGGCTGCTTGGGGCAGTTTTGTCACCTTTAAATGATGCCAATCTTTTCACTGTGCCCACATTCACTCTTGGATCCATACTGAAGATGTTTACATCCAATTTTGCTTTAATTTTGTCCCTGAGTGCTCAAATAGGGTGGGAGAGAGTTCTGAGGAAAAGGCACTTTGTAGCAATACTGTTATTATTTTACTTGTGTACGTTTTCCCCTTCTGCTAGATTGGTTTTCATTCCAGCTATATTTCTTTGAATGTGAAGGATTTTTTTTTTCCTCCTTGTTTTCCTTTTGGTCCTATCCTCTGTTTAAAAGCAAAGTCATCAATAATTTTAGATGAAATGTATTTGCTGTAACTCTCCAGGATAACATGGTTTGAATGTTTTGATTGATTTACATCTATAAAAAACAAACTGCATCAGCCGTTTGTCTGTAGAAACCTTTGTTTTCTTTAAAGGTATGAGCCCTGTGCCTCATTAGTCTCCCAAGCTTTCCTTTTGGTACCTGTTGTGTTTCACACATTTTTATAAGCTGTCTGCCTCTAATAAATGAAATTATACTTCAGCTGTAAAGTGTTCCCATAAGCAATCAAAGAAATGCTGCCTTGTAGTCTCTGAGAATAAGCACCATCAGTACCATTGTCACATCATCAAGATGTAATACAGCCTGGTTATTAGTTTTATGCTACTCTGACAGCTCGGGTAGTGCAACATCTCTAAAAACCCAGTGCTGGAGGAACGAAAGAATTGAGGATGTGCATACACCAACCTAAGGTGCCTGGCACTCCTATATTGTGGCTGATCGTTAGACAGAAGGATGGCTCGCTTCAGCATAAGCTCTTGAGTGGTTTCACTCAAGGGTCAGAAGCTGAAATCAGATAAATTAAAAGTGGAAGTCACCTGCAAGTTTATTATCATGACTTGAAACTATCAGTGTGAGTTACAAGATCTGTGACAGCATCTTCAGGGAGTTCCAGAGAAGCTCAGCTAATCCTCTTTTGGGATCCACAGGCAAGTAGAAACTTGTTGTTTGCTTTTGCTCTTGTTTCTTGTTTCAAAGAGAGAGAATTGAAAGGATTGTGTTTTTCCCGGGGCATCCTCAGGTCAAACGAGAAGATGAATGCAGCTGGGCACGTGCTCTGGTCTGTTCTTGTCTCGCACCTACGATGCAATCCAGAGGAAGAAGACGAGCTAGCTCATGACATACAACATTATTTAATTTCAGATGAAAGCAGGCTGCCAGTTCCCCATTTTTCTAGCCCTGATCTGGCATCCACTGATGGCGATTTTGAATTCCTGAGTTTTTATGCATTTCTCCCAAGTTTATGGCATTCAGTAGCAAAGTTTGGGATCTGGCACCCTTTGCTTTCACCACCTTTCCCTGAGGTTGCACCATCCAATGCCATATTTATACATAAAGCTTTCTGCTGTTATCCATGTTGCAGTCACTGCAACTACAAGTGCAAGATACCCACGAGAGACACGTGCTAGCTCAGAGAGCTTAGGACACCAGTGGGTGTGAGTGGAAGCCCCACGAGACCAGAAAAGCAGCACAATAGGTAAGTGAGAGAGCAGGGGTATTGCTCAGGGCAAGGCTAGGCACCGCACAAAGTTGTCTTTAACATTTAAATAACTTTTTTTCTTAGCTTTAAATTCACTCCAGCTTGGTGATCCTTATTTATATACAGATATTTTTGCCTTTTTCTTTCCAAACGGGGGTGAGGCAGAAGGGAAGGCAGAGAGGAAATCAGCATTCAAAATTCCTCTCTACTTGCATGCACATTGCATTGCTAAAATTAACACTGTGTCTGGTTCAGTGGGATCAACTTTGTAGTCAGATTATTTAGAAATTAAAACATAGATATATCTAGGAGGCAAAAGAGAAAATCCCACTGCCTCCAATTTACCCTATTGTAAGCCATCCTGGGAAACAGCAGCGCATCAGATGGCTCTGTTTATTTACAGGTACATATGTATATATGTATAGAGAGAAAGCAGATAGCAATTCCTCTTCCCCCCCCCCTCCCTTTCTGCTTGGAAGCCTATTTACAAACGCACAGCCAAAATCCTATTCAGAAATTGGTGATTGTGTTCGTTGTTCCAGAACACATAATAGCAAAGGCAAGCAGGAACTGCTTTAGTGGAACGGTAATAGTTTAAGTTGCTCAAACAGGAGAGGAACAGGGAGAGCAGCAAATAAGTGTCACAATCTAAAAGCTGCAGAGAGCCCTAAATCACCAACTCTTGCACTCTGAGAGTCTAGCACCCTTGGTAAGCTCCTGTAACTCCTTTGATATGTCATTGGGACCTAAGGTTTAACCACAACTCCTAATACATGGGCTAGATCCTCCTAAATTCTGCACCCAAATTCACACTGATTTCACGGTGGCTGAATTGGGTTTTCTGGGGCCACATGCCACTGAGATACAGAGCTCCCACCATGCGTGTGCACAGTGGCCCAGCCAGGGACATCTCTTGGATTCCTCTGGGGGGAAGAACATCCAAGGGTTGGGTACCTGGCTTGACTGAACAGGTATCTATCGTGTCCCTCCTGCATGGATGGTGACAAACCAGGATGGGGTGTAGAAGCCATGCAGAACGGTCAAAAGACCAATTCTTCCAGTGGCTTGGTCAGGAGCAGAGTGATCACAGGATTAGACAGAACATAAGGGAAAGCTTCAGCTCACTGCTAAGACATCTAATGGGTGGTATCCCCACCTGGGAGTCCCTGGGCTGGCAGGCAAACCTCCAGTGTAGTCTGTAGAGGACAGGAATTTGGTCGTTTCCTCAACACAACTGTCCATAGCCCTTTCTTAGGGTGGCCAGCCCGGTTCCCAGAAGGGCACAGTCTCCCACAGGTCCTCTCCACACCAGGCCTGTGAGGATGTCTCAGATGTCTCCTTGGCATCTCAAGTGATGTTACATGTGTCAAGACAAATGATTTGAGCCCTTTATCTTTTTCCCTGTGCTGCTCCCATCTAATATCCCCTTTTGCACCTCATTTTCTTTTCCTCATATCAGTGGAAAGAGCTCCAGTCTCTAGGAGCTGCTCGGGATAAAGCCATTCACGTGTTTTGGTTCCCTGGAGTTATTCAGAGAGTTTCCTGCACAAAGGAGAAGTATCAGGACATATACTTTGTGCTGACCCATCCCCCCAGCAGAGCAATTAAAATAAGAATCGTGAAAGAGCAATATTATTTTAAAAACACAGCACAACCTCTGATATAAAACAGCACTAGGAATAGACTTGTCAAGCACTATTAGTTTTTCATTTTATTTTTCAATAAAAACAGGGAAAGAAGGAGTGTTTACAAGCAAAGCAGTCTGTTCTCTAGTCAAAATACTCTGTCTGATTATGCTCTGGGACCAAGCAATTAACAATGATCAAAGAGCGTATTTGTCGTTAAAAAGTTAATGGGGATAAAAATATCACTATATTGATTTTTTTTTGCTGTTTTTTTTCCCTCCATAAATAAAACCATAATCTTCCAGTATTTGACAATATAATCTTCATCACTGTTTGGTTGCTTTTGTTTGGAGGCAGAAGATTTTTTTTGCCTAAAAGCAAAAAAAAGTGAAATACGGAAAATTCTTTGATTAATCCCATTTTTGCCAAAACCTATCTTTTATTTTTAAAAAAGGTTCAACAATATTTTTTGTCAGTTTTACAGATTGCACAAGGTGTTTAGTTCAATTACAGCAGGAAAAGAGCAATTCTGAGAACAAATTAAATACGCTGGTATGCAGATGGTTAATTGGATTAATAATTACCTTGCATATGTAAAAAGAGGTTTTATGTTTGCACAGGCAATTTTTATCAGGATTCTCCTGGGATAAAAAAATCATGCTAATAAATGATTGTTTCAAATAGTAAGATAATTTTGCCTTGGTTGTGACTAAACTTTGGAGGAAGAAGCTTTCTGCTTCCATCAGAAGGTAATTTAAATTAAAAAAAAGAATTTTCTTCCTTTTTTTCTGTACACTCACCTAGAGTCACTCTAGGGAAGAGAGAAAAGCGAAGCATGTTGTAATCTGCAGAAATCAGAAGACAATGGAAAAATCTGTTTTTAAGCTTTTTTGGGGGGGTGGGAACAAATTGCCATGGCAACTCTCTAAACGGATATGTCTTCAAGGAAATCATGCTGTTCTCTTGAAAAGTGAGATGCATAATACAATGAACACTTGAAAGTTATCTTTGAAAGGCATGTGTACAGGAAAATCAGAAATATTTTATAAATTCAAACTTATGAAACATTCATGCTGATTCACTAATGTTTCACATGGCAATTATTCTATCCGAAGGCAGGAGCTGAATAACCTTGCCATGTATATGTGCATTTTTAAGTATGCATTGTGGTTGGACTGGTATGGTCTATCAGCCCCTTTCCTGTGCTTCACAAGTACTCACAGTCTCTTGCCATCAATATATAAGTTGTTACTAACTCAGATGGTCACTAAATCAGAGCCTGAAATATTTAACCCATTTCTTATACCCTTTCTTTTTCTGACAGGTTGTGTCAGTCAACAATTTCTCATCCGTGACATCAGTGTGCTGCAGAGAGTGGGGTGACGGAGAGGAGAATTCGCCCTAATAACTTTACTTGGAAAAGCTGTTCCTCTTATTTTAAACCAATCAGATAGTTTGAGGCATCTGGTCACACTGAAGATTATATTCTGCTCACAAAATTGAAGGATTCTCATCTTGGCAGAACAAGTAAGGTTCTTAGCTCAGGATCCCCTGCCCCTATTAACAACAAAAGGAGTATTTTCTTTGCTATAGGATATTTAGTTCCTAAGACTCTGGCCTGAAAAAATAAATAAAATAAATTAGAGCTTGACCAGTACAAATACAGAGGGAAAAAAGATCATGAGCGTTCATTTTCATCCTTGAGATGGAGCTGCCTTCGTGCTTTTTTCCTGACTTGTTGGTTGCTTCTAACCACACCTGGGCTTTTCTTCCACAAGGTTGAACTGTTGTAATTAATACAATCCAGAAGACTTGGTTTTATTTAAACCAGATTAAATATCAAATACAGCTTGACTGAAACCAAAATCAACGTCTTCCCCATAGCCATGACCACCAGTTTAACTAAGTTCATTAAAAAATGTCACCTTAAACTGACATGTTACATAGAGAAGCCTGGAGCGTTGCATTCATGCTGTTGGCCCTGGGTGTTTAATTTAAGGTGTCAGAACTACTATTGCATCTAAGAAGCAGCAAATGGAGGAGCAATTCACCAATGTTTCCCTGAGGGTCTTCTCCACGAGCCATTATCACATACTTCAGAGACCTGAGATGGTGGCCATTATGCCAAGTCAGGGCAATTAGTTATGATTTCAAATACTAGAAGTAGTTTGTGAACAACTGACTGGTTTGCTCGTCCAAGTGTATCTGTCTAGTATCTTTCTAAGAGCAGGCAATGAGTCAGTTGTCTGTTCAGTAGTTGTTCTTGGAAGGAGAATGATCACGACAGTCAAAAGAAAGAATTACATTTGGCAGGTGGATCACTTGATGGGCATGGCTGGGACGGAGAGCGCTGACTGCAGAACATGGACACATCTCATCTTGGCTAAGAAAGTGCTATCTCATGATTTCTTTTTTTTGAGGAACAAGGAAATATTTTGACTAAGTCTAGCACAAAGTCTAGCCCTAAGGAGATACTGAACTAGAAGTAATTACTGCTGATGATAGACAAAAAGACCATAATACCTATTAGGGATAATAATTGCTGTATCTGAGGAAAGCCTAAAGCCAGAGCCAGACTTCAGAGCTTGAAGAAGGGCTCAAAAAGGAATCTGGAAGTTTGAAAACCCAATAGCCTCGGGGGAAAGGCTGGTCCTGACTCAGAGTTGATAGCTGGAGCTCAGAGTACATCCTACCATGTATGTGATTCTCTGACCTCTTCTTCAAAAGGTCAGCTGAAGTGATTGTAATAACCTCTTCTGACCTGCAAATCTATGAATCTGATATGATTGCTGAACTGGGTCATAGCAGAACCAAGCACCTGAAATCCTTTCACTCAGTATTATAGTTGGATCAGCCAAAATCTGAGTATGGGTACCACTCCCATACTCAGTGGTACCCATATGAGTACCACTCATATGCTACACATCAAACATCAGCATGAAAGTTCAGACATCCAAATGGGAGCACACACAGTTCATCAGAAACCAGAGCCAGATCATAGAGGCAAATTAAACAGCTGCTCCAGTGTCAGGGTGTTGGGAGCCACTGCAACGTCCAAGAGGTTTGGGATGGTACCAGCCGGGTGTGAGGAGCCAGGGTGGGTGCAGTGATGGCTGCTATCTATGATGACCCCTTAGTGCTGGCGTTTGAATTTAGGACCTAATCCAACCTTATCTGGAGTCAGGGGTAGGTCTTTCTTCAAGGAGGTAAACCCTTCACCTGTTATTTTTCGTATGGATGGGCAGGTTAAGGGAGTTGGTTAATGCTACAGAACAGCAAAGCCAAGCCTAGGCCAGTGCAATCGCCCCGCTCGCCCTGCTGCCGTATCTCGGGGTACAGCCACAGGGAATTTCACAGAACGATGCTTTCTAAGCAAATTTCAGTTGCTGTGGCCATGCTCTGAGCTGGCCAGAAGCTGTGCAGCTGATCTGGCACAGCCTGCCTCACAGCAGAGCGTGTCACCTTCTGTCACCCCTCTCAGGCCAGGGCTGTCTTAAAAGCCATGCATGTCCAAGGCTGAAATGACCCTACACGCAACTGTGACCCTGTGCAGTGACCCCACGGCGTTGGTGGGGTCCCTTGGCTCTGCGACGGAGAGTCACTCTGTGCATGTGTGTGAACAGCAAAAAAATCCCCTGGATGAGGGAGAGAGATGCTCTGAACGCTCTGGCCCGTTCAGATGGGCGTTCATTTCCCTTTAGCTGGTCCCAGCTTGCTCTGGCCTAGAATGACATCTCCATCGAGGTCAGGGTTCTATAACTGCTTCCAGCAAGAGGGTAACGGCTCCAAGGAACAGCTTTGAGGTGCTAGAAATGGGTTTACATGAGCAAGGGTCTCAACACACTTGTGTTTAACGGGGAAGAAATCAGCAAGATTCAGAAAGGTTAACATATCCATGAGAAATTTTGATTTTAAAAATGATGGTATTTCAGAGATGAAAAGCTCATTTGTACCTGCACACAGATTTCCATAACCGAAACATAACTTTCATGTACATGCTAAAGAAGCCTTCAAAATACTCTCCAGGAAATCCTCCGTTACATACATTTTAGGAGTTTTCTGGGAGAGTAAGGGTGGGACAAATCTGTGTCAGTAATCCTGGCAAAGGCAAGATAGAGATAAAGGTGTTAAATGGCCAAAGAAGTTTTATAATTCAGTGGCATTTCTTCTGATAAAGCAGTGTTTAATCTGACAGCTACAGGAACTGGGGTTTTACATGAACGTGAAGGCAGGAAATATAAAATGAAGTAATCACCCTGAAGAAGGAAATGTTTTGAATAAAACACGATGCTGGAAATGTTCAATACAGCATCAAATCCTGTTGGTCAGTGCCTCATCCCAGCCATTTGCCATTAATTTAAATATTATTGAGAGAATTCAGGGCAAAAATATTTCAACAGTGCCTGCAGCAGCATGTTCTAGCAGCAGTTCTTGCTAGAGAATCTTGCCAGCAACCCCAATATTTATGGGATCTGATGTTGACACATGAGAAATTACATTTTTAACAGCGATGATTTCAAAATAGGTGGGGGAGGAAAGTTGAGAGGAGGTGAAAGAATTTGTGTAGGTCAATGTCATGAATGGGATCAAACCAGACCAAGGGTATTTAGAAAAGGGCCCTGGATTAAAATGAGAGTCATTGGAGGGAGGACACTGAGATGGTTAAAGGAAAGACAGTATCTTGTAATGTGGGGAGAGGGGATTTTGACCCTACAGATACTTGAAAGTTAATTATTTCTTAATAAATAAAAGGGAGACAAGTTCATAAGTGCAGGACTCAAATCTCAGGAGTTTTGGGCTTAATTCCTGAAAATGCACCAGGAATACCCAAATAACAACATCCCCCAGTTGTCCCACTGAAGGTGTCCCAGGAAGGCTTCTGGAGGCTGAAGGCTGAGCCCAGATACCCTCCTAATACCCAGGCAGAAAGGCTGGTTGCTCTTTGCTCGAGTTTTCTGTCTGCAAGAAGAGGGGGAAGATCTGAAGTGGAAATATGTGCTGGGGCAGCACGCGGGGGTCTGTGACACAAGGCTGCTAACAGGGTCTTTTCATCACCATCAGAGAGAAACAGAGCAAGAAGCCCCAGTGGGCAGCGAAGCAAAGAGACCCATCAACTTCTGCAGCAGGATTTTCCTTCCTAGGGAATACCTCAGTGACTTTGTATTTTCATCCTGGTTTGAGATTTTCCCATCCCCACCATCACCACTGCACGTTCCCCAAGGTCTTGCCATCCTTCCCTCCCTTGTAGGTTATAATGTAAACCTAATACACAACTCAGCCCTCCCTTCTCTGGGACAACCTTTTACCATGGATAAGAGAAGGTTTGAGACAGCAGGACATCACATTAGCATTAACATATCGTTATCCTTATTCCACAAGGACCAAATTGAAGCAGAGAGAAGAATGAGGTAAATAAAAAGTAAAGACAGACTGACACTCCCTTTTGAGTTGGATTTCTTTATCTAACGTTAGCCATCTGAAAATGAGGTATCTGGTCTAGTAGAGATATCTGGACTCTCTCAATAGTCAGTAGAGAGAGGCAGTTTCAGAGGTGATTCATCACAGCTCTTCACAGGGCATGAATTGCCCCAGGAAGCTCCACCAGCTGCAGAAGGAACCCAGATGACAAGCTTAGCATGGACATCCACCTCTTAACTGGCAGGAATCGGTCAAGAAAAATCCTTTCTATGATTAAAAAAAGGTGATGGGCAATATTGTTCCACTGCATGATCTGACCAAACCTGAAATAAGGTGGCTGCTGTTATCAAGACAAGGAGACATGTAGAGTTATTACAGAACAGGTGAAAGTCAGAAAGGTGACTGCTAGTGTAAAGCCATACAAACAGTTCAGCTAGAAACTGGCACTAGTTACCTATGAATATAGATACTTTACTGGGTCCTGTTACTGTCTTCAGCAAATGAGTTAAATGCCACTGCAGTTGACAAAAACTATCCTCATGTCCACAGCTGAAGTGGCCAGGGAGCATGCTGAGGACATCAAAACCCTCGCTCGTGCCTCGCTGTCATTATTACAGCCATGGCCTGGGCTTCACGGTGGACTGTGCAAACAGAGAACCTCAGGAGATAGGCGATGATGGCAGTAGCTGTCCCAAGGTGAAGTCAGTGCTGCTGTGTTTTTGCAGTGCTTGGCCACTGAATTCAACAGCGTGTAGACTAGTCAGATGCTCACCTGAGATGCCCACGGGAAGGGATGCCTTCCTAACGTCCAGGGTGCTGGTACAGACCATGATTTCAATGGCTCTGCTGTGAGCAGGTATGGTGTGACCAGACAGCTCCATACAAGGTATACTAAAGATGATTTCATTCTTCATCAAGCTTCCCAATGTCCTAGGAAGGTCAAAACCCGAGCATCTGGTGCCTAAACCCCACCATCTGGTGCCTCAGCTTAATTCCTTCTCCCTACTGAAGAGCTAGCACTGAAGTCCTCAGCAAAACTCTGCATCCCTACTGTGCAATTAGACGGAGGAAGGAATGACTGTGTGTGTGCATGTGCGCATGTAATCCCGTTCCAGGACAAAATGTGTTGCTGTGGATGTGATGACAACCTGCACCTTTTCTGAGGGATGTAGGGCAAATGCAAAGCCCCTTGCAGTGGAAGTCCCTCCCTAAAGACATCAGGCTTTAGGTTAAGGCTGTCAGCCTCAGAAACATCTCCTCCTTGCCTCTAAGTGAGCACATTGATCCTAGTTTCCAAGTGAGACAGTTTACAATTCCTTTTTTTGAATTTATTTTTTCCATGGACAGGTACAAGGATGTCCCTCCAGGAGAAAATGTGTTTCTCTTTATGCCCCGTTAAGACTCCAAACCTGCCGAGCTATTCAAAAGGAAGCAGAAAAAAAATAAATGCAGGGGTAGACTTTATACCCCTGATCTCAGCTATTTTTCCTTGCAGAAGACCATATTTGAGTACTATGTTATTGAACCTCCCTGTTTAATGACCCTTCTAATGCATTGCTATCAGGTAGTGCCATCTGTATTTGGGCAAATGTGCTCACTCGCCTGTTTATTCAGCATAAATTATCTTTATTTAAAGTTTAATGGAAGTTACATCTATTTGGACATCTGTACTTAACTGATTACTGACCACGTTGGGCTGCCTGGTGGTTCTGCATGAACTTGCCAGCTGCTATGAAATGATAAGAGCCTGACATATGTTAAGAGCCAGCAACAATCACAGGCAGGGAGTAAATTTTTTTTTCCTTTAAATATTTCTGAGCTGGCAGCTAATAGCAGAATAAAGAAATCCACCCACTTTCCCCAACTGCCTCCTCCACCCCCATGCGTGTCTCTGCTGTCAATCCAAACCTTTTCAGAAGTACATTAAAAAATCCCCCCTTCCTTTGGAGTGAGTGAACTTCTTTGTACATACCATTAAATCCACGTACAGTTTGCTACCTATTTCATGCAATGAAACGCTTCTGTCCGTAGGAAGCCAGAGACCATCCCGGTTCATCAGCATCTGCAACTGATTTGGAAAGTTGCTGCCATCTATAGATAGGTATGAGGATTTACTAGCACAGTTAGAGAAAAGGTTTGAGAGACAGCAACAGAATGGAGGGAAAAGAAGGGAAAATACGAAAAAGAAGGAGAAGTGCAGGTGTCTGAGGAACTGCCCACTGCACTGTACCATGGGGTCCATCTACTCTTGTCTCTGGCGATGGCCAAATGCAGAGAGATACATGAAAAAGTAGCAGGAGACAAACGGGAGAGAAAGCTTCTGCCTGACTCCAGGCTGACAGAAGTTGGTTTATGCCCTACAAAGATGAATGAGGGAGTCTATACTCCTCTAATGAGATTTATAGTCTTACATAAAAAAAAATCCCAGCCATGGAATTAGATGCTCTTCAGACTCTTCTAGTCTTACATCTCTTCCCGATGCTTTTCAACCCTTTCTTTCTCCTGAAAGCTGAGCTGTGTGGAGACCTTCTCTGCAAAATGGGCAGAAAAGGCTGCTTTTATTTCTCACTCACCCTTCAGCACTATCTCCCACCCTGCTCTAGACAGATGCCCAGTTGTACAAGACTTTGGTGGGACATAGGTCCAGCCTAACCTATTTGTCATCTCTATAGATAAGGTCTTCACAAGTCTCAAGTGCTAACAAGGAGAGTTAAGTGCCACAGCAGCCTGGCCATTAGGAAGGATCAGTCCGGAGCCTTTCAGGGGTGACATTTCTGCCTTGGGCCTATGATGAAGTGGCCCTGGCATCCCAAGCCAGATTTCTGCAGGCAGGTGATGGTGATGAGTGTTTCTGAGTGGTTCTGCATGTGGGCATAGATCAGTTTAACGGCACTGATCATAGCTTTGATTTTTTAGGCAATGAGAGAGGTAAAACATGCTATGTCCATCTGGGAGCAAGGTCTTGAATAGCAGTGTCGGACAGAAGCACAGTTTGGACTGCCACTGCATGTGATGCACTGTGATTTCTGATATGTAAGATGAAGGGTTACTTTTCCTTGAAGTCTAATGGTTAGATTGTGTCTTAGACACTGAAGCTGTCTAGATAGGAAACAAGTACACTTGAGTTAATCAGATCTCCTCTACTGGGGCTCCTGATGGCCTTTCTGCCAGTACAGTTGTGGAGCAGGACTTTGAGGAGCAGTGGATGTAGCCAAGTCACACTGGGAACACTCCCTGATCCTCCACTGTAGCACACAAAATATACTGTAATGTTGTCACAGAGATTGGCCAAGATTTAATAAAATTTACCTGTATGCTACAAATACTTTTGTCCGTTATTTCTCTGTCTTTCAGGGAGATGATCAGGCTGGAAAATACAATCAATGGTCTGTGGATCTAGGGCTTCCTTCTGGACTTGTTAGTGCATCAGTTTCTATATGCATAAGATGTTCTCAAATGCCTAATATATATTATACAGCCCACTGAAAAAATACAGCCAAAGCAATAATATTATTCAGGTTGCAAAGCCAGGCACTTAAAAGTTAGGAAAGCGTATGGATGAAGAATCAGCGGAGAGTACTCCAGGCAAAGATTGTTCTGACTTCAGTCTGAGTTTGAAAAGAGCTCAGCACTAAAGACTTGGAGATAAAAGTCTCTTCCACAACCTGTGCAGCATGCACAATGCTCAGCCTGATCTTCATGTATGGCATAAACTGTCATGACATGTCAAAATGCTTTACAGCCTCTATCTTCACTGAATCTCAGCAGTGCTCTCGGAGGCTGCCCCGCTGTATCGTAGGGCTGAAATCTCAACGTGTGGCGACATTAAACTTCGACTGGTTTCAACCTACTCCAACATCAGTTCTGAAAACCTCCAACGTAAAGCCACATCTTGCATTGGACAGAGGTCAGAAAACAGGCCTTATCAGGTGAGAGTGCTTGTGTAGGCACTTGGAACCCAGGGGCGTGCAACAGGGGTGAGCTTAGCTCCTACACTCAAGAAGGGCAATAATATGTAAAGGAGACGAAAACTCATATCCTCTTCCCGTTACCTCCTTCACATCATCAGAACAAGTTTGCTTGCCATACTGCTCCTGTCGTGTTGGCACTGGATATGCTTCTTTAGCTTTATGCACAATTATGTTGTAAAATGGGCTGAGATTGTATGTATTGGGCAAGAAATGTTCCTTTTGCAATATCTGTATGTGCTGCTGTATAGTTATCGGTTTTGCTTCAATTCCACATAAGTCCATGGAAAAGCAAAATGAAATAACTCATTATGGGTCACATCACTGTTGAGCTGCATCAACGCCAACAATCTTGGACCTCTGCTTTTGGTCTCTTCTCCTCCTCCGTGCCTTTCCTCCTGTTATCTAGTGTTTGCCACACTGCCAGCTGACCTATATCTTGGAAGATATAGTTTATCTGGGAAGACTATGACCTGGAAATCCTAGCTTTTGATCAGTCCTAATTAAAAGCTTATTTGTGAGTGCAGATGCCAACCTGATATTGACTGCCACAGCTCTACTGAAGACAGAGGAGCTAATCTGGTTAACACCTTGTTGCAGGTAGCCGTGACTATTGTGTAATTTGGCCCTTGTGATCTGTGAAATGCTACCTTTAGTTAGACCTTTATGCTAGGAAGAGTGTGGTAGACCTCTCAGTCTCCATACCCTACCACCCCATGGACCTGAGGTTAATATAATAATGCAGACTGCCCTAAATTTAGATCCTTGCCAGAGAAGTGAGATATCATTATTCCTCGGTGTGTCCCAGCCCTGGTATTCCATTTTGGCAGAGGTTACCTAATAGGGAAAGGAGCTTTTTCTTTTTGCAAAAAAAAAAACACTACAGACTCTGCTGTTTGAGGACATTTTTGTGTCTCGTCTTGCACTGAGGAAGACTAAATACCAAGTAAAATCTCAGCACTAACCTGGCTAAGTGAAGGAAAGTTGTATGAATCCCCCCAAATTTGCATTTGTTCCAGAGCAGCGTGTGAGATTTACCCTTCTTTACACAGGAGGTGTGCTGCTGGCGGAACAGATAGTGACTTTAATACGACTGGACAACATTTCCTACTGAAGAAAACTCTACTGACTATCAAAGAAGATGTTTTATGAAAAGCTTCTTTACTTTTCCTCTCAGTTTTCAGGGTTCCTTTAATCCTTTCATACTTAACTAATTTCTCTCAGGATGAGATGATTAGTTGCCTATGTTTCCTAAACACTTTGGTACAAATTTAGCCCTGGAGAAAACAGCTGTCAGCTCGCATTTGTTGTGGGTATCTCCTGGCCTTGATGACTGGATTTTATTTAGGCCCCAAAGCTGCTCCTGTTTAAGTGACGATCCGTGGCGTTCCCTGGAAGCAGAATCAGGCTTAGGCTGAGTTTCTGAAAATAAACTCCTAAAAATCCCATTGTAAAGCTTCATAATTACTGACCCCTATCAAAGTGGATTGAGTCTCAGTTAGAACTAACAGCAATTGACTTTCAAAAATCAGGGCAGTCACATATCTTGTTAGCATGGATTTAAAGGGTTTAATATCAGGCACCCATTTCTGGAAATCTTAGTGGAGCGGAAAAGACACCAAAACGGCCTGTGTCTACTGGAAGCAAAGAGGCCCATGGTTTTCAGTTGCAAAATTTGCTGAAGGGTGGAAATCTTTGTGCTCCTGGGGTCAAAGCAACCTCTACTTCACGGGCACTGACCTCTAGGATGTGGGCAACGACTGAAGACAAGGGGGTCTCTGGAGCTTCTGAAGAAGGGATGGACCATCACGGATTGATGGAAGAGGCATCACTGTTTTTTTCTCAGGCGTCAAGGGCTCTTCCCCTCTTGTACCACCCCATGTGGAGTGGTGGGACGCGGGGGACAATTTCCACCACGTGCCCCTGCTCTGACTTCAGAAACCTTCTTCCTTGGCTCCCCGGAGATCTCACGAATGTGTCTCATCCTCAGCCACAGAAAGACTCTGATCTGAGACAGGAAGGATCAGAAAAGCTGTCCACCCTTCTATGTCTTAAATGGAAGAAGAAAATTTGTCATTGGAGTCTCTTAGTCCATCACTGTCCATTGCAACTTTCTTTGCCTCCTTTAGCCTTTATGGCGTGAGACAAATACAGATTGTGTGTGGTGGCTCCTCTCTTTCTACTGACACTGAAAATTACTTTTATTTACTGTTATGATTAAGTTGCCATATGTTGTGTTTTCATCATATGTCTGCATGTAGGGATAGATATGTTTGCATCCTGAGGACTGGATGTCTGTAAATATACCTTTTTATTCTATGTTTGTATATAGTAGTCGGATGTTTATATAATTGTTTTTCATCGTCATAGTAGAACTGGTGCAATGCAAGCAGAGCCAGCCTTGCTGCATAGGAAAATACAAAACAGGGCTAGAAAATGGGTGTATGTATGTGAGAGAGAGAGGGAAGACAGAAAGAGAGATGGCGAAAACGATGGTGTATATACACACACGTGCACAGACAGGGCCAGATTTCTACTATCATTTATGACGGTATAAATCTGGGATAACCCTGCTGAAATCATGACAATGACATGAGAGTAAAATAAGCAAATTCATAACCGTGTTGTAATGTAATTACAGTTTTGATTACTTAAATATACAGACACACATACCTTCCCCTTCCTCCCCTGTATACACATTCCTGCTTAATTTCTCAGCAACATGGGAATGAAAAATGTTACTTGGTGATTATTATTCTTGGAACATATTCTAGAATTATAGGTACTGGGTGGTGAACAGGCTTATTTTTGTTACGTCTCGGATGGAGGTTAGACAATACCTAAGGAAAGATCTGCAGTTTCTAGAAGGAATAGAAAGTTAGTAGGTCCACACTGAATTAGTTCAGAGCACCGGAAGATCTGGGGATTTGTTGGAGGCATTTTCAGGTCCTGTGCTTTGCATAGGGCAGACTGGTTAATTGTCATCATCTTATTCATGAGTATTGGTCTGTTGGCAGCGATTCATTTGCACTGCAACAGGAGGAATTATATGTAAATCAAGCTTTTAGTGCTTTTTTCCCCTAAACTAAATAGGAGGATTAAATTAGCTGTGGACTCAAAATCCAAGCCTCTGCTTTAGTTTTAGTGTTTAGTTGAAATGACAACTCATTCTCAAAGAGCTTTGAATGAAGAAATTTTTTGTCTCTATGAATTTAGCATTTTCTTATTTAAAAAATTAATTAAACTGTGATTTCGTCCCCCAGCGCTAAATCACACAGAGCTTATAGACTTAAGCAGAAAAACCTTATCTTTTGGAGCTACTATGAAACCACTTTACAAATAAATCTGTGCTTTAAGCCAGGGATATTTGCCAGGGAGAAAATATTTTTGCTCTCAGAGAAGAGAATTTATTATTCTTAATGTATTCAGAAGTCATGAGCTCCTAAATTACATCAGTAGCTTAAAAGTTATGACATTTTTGCATTTTAAGTATTATTTTCTTTTTATTTACCCTCTGCTTTTTGCTTCTAATGCTCTTGTTCTTTCACTTTTTTCTCAAATTATAAACTCATCTGTTATAAAAAGTAACCCGGGTCTCTCACACAATCAGATGTCTCCAGGGGACCTGAGCTCTAAGACCAACTTATCCTTATATTACCATCAGAGTCATCCTTCTATCTCTTGAGAATTGCAACAACATCTCAGAAATGACAACCAGGGTTTCTGGGCCATGGATTACAAATAATCTGCTCTCCGAAACATGCTACAGGGTTCAGCACACCGACTTGCATGGACTCTGACTGTCCCATGTGAACGCAATGATTTGTCACTAATGGGTAATTTGGGTAACAGACTCAAAGGTGCCCCTTTGATACACGGTGGCTTTCCCCAGCCCCATTTTTGGTTGCACGCTCATCACACTAACCTTTTCTGCTGTTGTCTTTATGCTTTGTACCAGACCTGCATGATGGATAGGTGCTAGGACAGCGGAGCGGCCATCAGCCCTGTGCCTGGGATAGGATGCCAGAGTCTGACTGCTGGCATTGGGCAAAGGACTGAAGGTGGGAAGACCATGGCCATTGCTGGGGATGGTCCCTCCCAGCCACCACAGCCTTAGGCAGCCTCAGGCTCCTCATCCTCCAAGGATACAAGCTGAACTCCTGCTGAAACCATCTGGGTACAGATAACATGGTCAGGGACGTGCCAACCTTTGTGTCATGGAGAAAAAGTAAAGCAGCCCACAGAAATCACTCCCCATTTTCTAGCATTAAATCTGAGGTCCACTCACTGTTGCTCTGCACAAAATCCTGACCCTGAAAGCCAGCGAAAAACCTCCCCTGGGCTGCAGTGACATTGCTGCTGCTTTCTCCCAGGGTTCAATCCAGTTGCCTAAGCAAAGTATCTAGGGGCGTGTGAGATGCCTCGGGCTGTACAAGGCACCCACATGAGGCTGGAGCTGAGCTGGGATGTATGGGGGATGCTTCCAGAGCAGCATCCAGGGGGCATTTAAAACTCCACCAGATGCCTGTGTTTTTCATGCCCCAGCTGAAATACAGACACACATTCTTACATTATAGACCAAACTTTCCCATGTAAAACACTGAGATTTACCAATATGTTTTAGATCAACTGCAAATATAAAAACCATCTGCCTCTTCCTCCCCGCCCTGTATGGAGCATTGACACACACGGAGGTATTCTTGGATGATAAGAGTGTAGGCTCAGAGGGGTTTTGTAGACAGAAAAGAGTTATGAAAGCATCGTGGCTGTTGCTCCTGCAAAGACATCCTGCGATCTCCCAGCAGAGAGTGCATCCCACAGAGAACTGCTTCATGCTTGTAGCACAGAACGAACGCAGCACTTTTTCCTAGTTCAGAGATGAAATCTCAAACATTTGCTGAACCCCAGTGAACAGTTGTCAGCAGAGGTCAGTTCAACACCTGCTTCTGCCGTGGATCTGCTCTGTGATCTTGTGCAAGCCTCTTGCCTTGCGCTGTGCATTGAGCCGCTTCTCTGTTTAATGGAGAGAAGGATATGAATCTTTTTGAGATCCAAGGAGTGAACTTGCAAAGTAAAAGCCCCATGAGTGAGTAACCAAAAATCAGAACTTACTCCATTCAGATCAGATCCAAGAAAATCTCCTAAAAAGAAGTTAAAAAATCACAAATGGTAGATTTCTCAAGCTCTTATTCCCATGTGACAAACCTCAGATCTTTCAGTTCAGTTCAGGTAAGTTCATCATGTAACAGTTCTTACTTTATTTGCTCACTGAATAATAAAAAAGTGTTCATATGACTGTAATTAAAAAGCAAATCCACAAAGGACTACATGAAGAGTGCTTAAGGATCCTTAAGAAAAGGTGTAAAAAAATCTCCCAACCTTCGAGTGCTTCACCTAGAAATTTTAATAAAGTTCTTTAATTTAAATCTGCTGCTTGTGGAGGTAAGTGTGGATGTGGGTGTTTGTCTGTGCAGATGTGTAAGATATATGCGTGTTTGTGTGCCCTTTTATTTTCAAAACCTTTGTAATATCATCAAAGCAAATATCCCATCTAAAATACCCATGATCTGCTCTTCCCCTACAGAGAGTTACTTTTTTTTGATAAGTCCGTTTCTAAGACTGAAGGAGTGAGAGGTTCTTTTTTTTAAAATCCAGAAAACAAAGCGAGAGTTCTGTGTTGAGAAGATGGGCCCGGACATCAGAACATGTAGGTTCTCTCCTTAGACCTTACTGTGGAACCCTGACAGACATGCTGGTCCCATCCAAAGAACATTTATACCATAAACCAGTCCTTTACCATAGAACAATAAATAGGTACACTACTTTCTACATAAAAGATATTTGTAAATGTTGAGGATAGTCGCAACTTCTAAGAACATCTAAAACGTCTAGAACATCATCTAAAAACATCTGGCAATTTCCAGGATCACTTTTTTTTCACATGATGTTTTGACCATCCACAACTGTTGCTGACTTCACTGGCTGCTGAGAGCTCTGAATCTTGGGAGAGCGGTTGATATCTTCTAGGGTTAGTCATTATGAGCTAAGGAAGCAATGGGATTTTCCCTTCAGAAGTGTTCAGTCTGGAGGCCAAAAACTAATTCCCTCTGGCTAGATCTACGTGGTAAAAAGTTGTAGAAGCTAATGGAGGATTCTGGAGTGACATTGCTATATGCTTTTATGTAGTTGCTTGAGAACTACTCAGGCTAATGGACAAAGTTGGCAGAAAAACAATTGCCTATACACTGACCAGAAGTAAATTTAGGCCCACAGTTAAGCAAAGGCTTCCAAGCATTGGAAAAATGAAGGTCCAGAATAACTCTGGAAAAGGACTCAATGTCCCAAGAGGAGTTTTGCAGTCAGTGTCCTTTTATTTGTATATTTGTAATACTTCGCAACTTCAACCAATTATGGTTTCCTTACTGTAGACAGTGTACAAAGAAGAGGTAAGAGACAGCCTTTAATCAACTGGTCCTTCGCTCTAAGCTAGGAAAGCACAGGATCACTCTGGACCTGGTCTCAAGATGAGGAACAGAGTGCTGGAGGTGATTACACCTCTTTTTCCTCCATTCAGTGCCTCTCAGGCCTCTGTTGGAGTCCTGTGCACATTTTGGGCTTCCTACTGCTGGTCTAGACCAACTTGAAAGGAGAAGCATGGTCAAAGATCATGTAGCTTTCAAGGAGATAAGGAAAATTGTTTGATCTACTGAAGAAACGACTGAAGGGGAGATTTAATGACAATCTTTAAATACTTAGAAGAGTAGAATAAATTCTTCTTTTGACTACTACAGTTATAGTAAGAAACCATTGGTTTAAATGCAGAAAAACTTTAGAAAACCCTGAAACACTGGACTGGACTGTGTCTGGGGAACAATCCCTGCCTCTAGAGAATTTAAAACAGATTAGACCAATGTCTGCCAGGATTGGTTTATATGCAATGGATTTAAATGGGAATGGACTAAATGACTGTTAAGGTCTTTCCCTGTCCTATTTTGTACCTTCTTAAGAAGACCATTCACCCATAAAGGCCTGAGTTCACAAACACTTAACTGGGTAGATTATTTTTTTACCTCAAATTCATCAATCTGAGTGCAGATGTCTCACCAGCACTTGGAAAAAATGCCTTAAGGATCTAGCTTGATATTACAGTGTGAGTAATTAAGGAGTTAATTAAAGTTTACAAAATATTTTCAGATCTTCAGAGAAGTGCCATATCCAGCAGAAAGGTATTATTATTGTGTCACACCAGGAGCAACTGAACACTCCAGTAAAACACAATATACAGCAATAAAGAAAGAAAAGCACCAGAACCTTGACAGTGTAACAAATATTGAATTTGTTGACAATGAAAAAGGGGGGAAAAAAGATTAGAAGCATATAAAAATGTCTAAATCACTGAAGTGCACTAATTTATTGTCAGTAGCCTCTTTGAGACGGAATATTGCCAAACAATCCAGCGGTACTGTAAAGTATGCAGAGCGCAACTCTTTGGGAAATGGCAGGCGCTCACCTAGCTAATAGAAATACTGAATAAAAAACAAACCTCTGCTGATTATTTATTAGATTTTTTGAAGATTAGAAGAGCAAGTATCTGGCCCTTAACTTGTTACGGGGTCTTTATGCAGTTTACCTGTCGTATAAATAATGGATTTTTTCCCTTTACGTGGCTTTTTCGGTTTATTAGCTGCTTCCATTAGACAACAGCTATATCCTCAGAGATCTGCGGGGATTTGCCTTTAATAACAGCAGAGCCTTCATCTTTTTTCTTTTTAAATTAGATTTTGATCCAGGTTCACTTTCTTCTGGTGGCATGAAGGAGCCAGGATCTGTCCCTGTGGGAACAGATCTGTCTCCCATGGGAGAGTCACCTCGTAGCACTCAGCTATGCCCTGATTTAGCAACTCATTGAGCGAATAAAGCTGCAAAGCCACCAGCCCCAGGCAAACTGCAAGTGATGGGGAGGTGGGCAGGGAAACTGCACAGAGTGGGCAGAAGGAGGTATTGCCATACAAGCAGTGACTTTCTGTTCATATTTCTTTTTCTGGTCCTTCCCCACCAAAAAATACCTCCAGAGGATCTTCAACAGCTTTGGAGGACACTCCTGTTCTCCCTGCTGAAATTTGGGCTTCAGGGAAATGTCAGCATAGAGAAGATAAACCTCAACCATTCGGTTAAAATAAGCCAGTTGAATGGAATTGCTTTTAGTCATCAGCAAAGTGATATAGTGTGGTAAACCTGACAGAAGTGATCTATGCAACCACTAAGAATATTATTTTAATGAATTAGCCAATGCAGTTAAGAGATGCTTAGAAAATTAATGTGTAAAGTAGCTAAACTACGACACAAACCCCATGTTTAGCAGAGTGATTATCTGGTACTTTCCCCAGGGTCATGTTTTTGGGATCTTTGCATCCAACTTGTGTTAAGTACCATTGTAACAGGACAGTGAACAACCCCTTTCACTATAATAACAAAGAACATTAACTCTATTTAACAGGACCTCTGTAACTTTTCCATAAGCATTTCAGCGTGCCTGGTCAGTGAGAAACTTGGCAAGGACTATGACTGTTAGTTGGGCTGTACTTCATCTTAGTCAAATATGGGAGTCAGCAGTCCTTAACCAGGATAGAGCATTGTAAACACCATCAAACAGAAGTTACACCACATCGGTTTACAACAAGTGAGAATCCATGCCTGGACTTGACTCCAGGTGCTTTTACTCCTGCCGATCTCTAATTAGAAGCCAACTTACATGAAAACCTAGTCTAGGTTGCAAACCTTCACAGTAGTTATAAAACCACAGTTATACACCTTGACACTGAAGCTTCCCAGCCTTGTTCCTGAGCTTGCTGGAAGGCGAAGAGCCATCACCCGCAAGCGGGGACCATAATCGGAGTCATTAGACACAAATGATATGTTCCAGTGGAAAGGAACCGAAGTGCTGTCCTTTGTGTTAAATGAATGGCTGCAGCTACAATTAAAAGCCCGTCACTTACGTGGTACACAGGAACAATCATCTCGCAATGGGGAAAATAGAGCCCTTGGCTGGGTGTCAAGGTTTTAAGTGCAAATCCACGCTTATCCCTTCAGTGTGCTTCGTTGTGCCACCTCCTCCCACCCTCACCTCTCTGATCCCCCAGCTGAAGCTAAGCTGCCAGCAGTGAGGGGAGTTATGCACATCCCCTGAAGCTGATAATTTTCTCCTCACCTTCCTGCATGGTTTGGGTGGTCCATCTGCCTGGGCCAATTGCCCTCTGGCAGGTCACTCCGGTTGACAATTTATTACACGTGAAACAGATGTTGCAGCTGTGCCTGACAGTAGAACCAGAAATCTTCCTTTTCCAAGCCAGGAAGACCAGAAGGAAAAGGGCAGAGTGACATACACCATCTTCCACAGCCAGCTCTTAGCAGGACTGGTTCAGCTATCTGATCCCATCATGACAAGGTGTTAAATGTGGAGCAAAGGGATGACTCTGAGGATGCTGCTGCTTACGTTATGCCATTGGATTGACCATGTTTAGTCAGGAGACATGTCTTATTGCCCTGGTGTCCTTGCCACAGCTCCCAAGCAGTTCTGCAATAAGGATGGTCAGAGCAAGCTGCCCATGTTGTACCATCCATCTAATCTGTCCAAGTCTCTTTGCAACTGAATATTCCCAGGAGCTCTTCATCCCTCCTTTCTAGAGGACACAAAACCAGGTGTGTATATTTAATAGCAGCTCAACTGGGACCACTGGTGGTCAGTAGGAGGCAGGGAAGGCAAAGGATTTATAGAGCAAAGGCAAAGACTCTTCCTCCTAAGTATTTGTTTGGGCTCTTTCATCACATTATCTGAGTATATTGCAACTGTTAATTCACCTTCCTTCATCACCCTGTTGTTGTAGGGAAATGCTACAAAATATGCCTGTATTATGACTGAGGGCAAAGACGTTAACCCATAGAAGTGCTTAAACCCCTAAATCGTACAGATTTCTACATGTTTGCACATTGGGACTCAACTATCTCATCCAAGGTGTAAGAAAGAGACTTCTATGGTGGAGCCAGGATGGGAAAATCCAGCAACAGTTTCCTGGCTGCTCCTTGGTCACTACAGCTTTAGCATTTAGCTTTAGCAGACGTCTCCTGCTTAAAAAAAGGAAACCCTATAAATCATTTAGAAACATATTACTAAGCTTATTATAAGGCATCATAACAAATTAGAATTAGTAGTGTTGCTTAATAACAAGATTTTTGTAACAAGATATTATCCCCAAATATATTACCATGGCTCTAGTTAGCTAGCCACTGTAGGAATAGGTAAGGATGATTGATTGGCTTGTTTTTTTCTGATTATAAAGCAAGGCAGCTTGGATTCAGAATATTAAACTGCACTATAAAATACATTATTAATATGTACAGCAACCCTCTTTTTACAGCCTTATGCCAGTTTATTGCTACAGTATCCTTCTGAATGTGACATTAATAAAACTAGTGCAATAACACGGCCTCTAAATGGGTAGTTATTGGTAATGAGGGAGTGATTTAGTAGTGGGGTTTGTTGGCAAAACTGAAGGCCCATTATTAGTCTGATGGTTGATTAATTAGTAATTATTCACTATCTGTTTTGTGACCCAGCCTGCTGTTTTTAGAGATATTCTCACAAATATGCAATTTTTAAGCTATTAGCCAAAACCGAAGTAAAATAACAGTCTGCTGTGCAGCCTAAGCAAAGGTTTTAGGTTCAAAAGCAAGTAGCAAGAATCCTCATCCTCTGTCCCATAATCTGATGCTATAAAATGTCAGGGACCTCCATACTCCTGACTGTATGGGAAGAACCAAGACTGGCACTTGTGAAATCGTCACTGCTCTCTCCGAAAAGACGTGTCCTTCTGTTCCTGATCCTGCAACATCTGCGAGCAGCTTTCTGCACCCGAGAGGCAGATTTGCAGCACCCCACGCAGTACATGGGGAAGGCACAGCTTGGGGCCCCTCCATCCTTTGCCCTGGGAGGCTGCTGGCATCTCAGGCATCCTCCCTCCCAGCTCAGGATGTGCCAGGCACAGCGGATTGACGCCTTCATCGCTCCTCAGGGTCTCTCCACTCCCACCCCAGCATGGCTCAATGATATCGCTCTTCTGCCCAAGCTGTCAGCAGATCAGGAGCTTCTTTAGCATGGAGAGATGCTCCATGGTGATGCTGAGGAATTGGAAAAAAAAGACAAGGAAGAGCTGACAGCAACAGGCAGTTGGTTTATTCAAGATCATTTTATATAAAGATGAATTTTCTGGACACTCGGAAGTTGTCGGATGTGTGGATGAAGTTGCCTGAAGGAGCTGCTAACACTCCTTCAGTGTGTGCAGGACTTCACTTTCCCCTAGGAATATCCTCCTCGTTATTAATACCATTAGATCTGCAAACTGCATTTTAAGAAAACAGGGTAAATATTTTAGTTTTTTACACGAAATTTTCATTCCATGCAAAATCCGTTGTGATAAATCCAAAGACTATGATTAATGCCTCAATAGCATTTACATTGCATTTCTGAACAGGCCTTATCATCTGCATCTTATTAATTTTTTAAAAAGTATTTTCTGCAGTGTTCCTTGTCCACAGCAGCAGCAACAATTTCTACAGCATCTGGACATCTTCCCAGGCTATTTTATCTGCTAAACCATGAATCATCTTCCTAAGTAACTAAATGCTCTTCTGTTGATGTAATTTATTTTTTAAAAATGGGAAGGCCTGATTTTATCAAGACTGCTATGAATAAAATAACAAAACAATGTTAACCTGAAAGCTTTTAAAACATTTTTGAATGCTTTGCCCGACAAAAAATACCAATGTTCTTTCCTTGATATCACCAGATACATGATATCACCAAGGATACTTGGATGATATTTCATCTGAGGAGGAGTTCTCAAAGAGGTATTAAATCCCTAATATTGCCTCTGCTCCCAGCTCTTGTCAAGGAGCTCTGATGGTTCCAGTCCCACCAAGAAATGTGAAATAACTGGCAACCTCAGGGATACAATTTTTTTGAAGAGTGATGACCATCTGGGGAGGTGAAGATCAAATAAGTCTCAATTAACAGTTGAGAGGGTTTTTTTTGGTGGGTTTGACTCTGACCTGTCAAGCTAAAATGAAGATATAAAGCCACAGGCTGACTTCATCCTGTGGTCAAGAGGCCACATGCGTATGGCCTCATGTGAGAATCAAAGACGGATTCTTACAAAGCCCAACTCCGCTAGCAATTCATTGCTCCTTTCAAACCCATAACCCCTTTGGCATGACAGAACAAGATGATCAGCAAATGTTGAGAATTATCATCTCGTCAGAAGTTGCTCGTGATCATTTCTTTAAGTCCCATATTTTATCTAATCTACTGTTCATTTAATCATAAGCTGTTTGTTAACCTCGCTCACATTTGGAAAATGGAAAAAGTGGGATTCATGAAAGCATAGGTATTTTTCGCAGTACTACACACCGAAATCCAACTGTTGTGTCTTGTAAGTGGTGGAGTTGGGGCTAAAGAAGAGGTTGAGTTTGACAGCATCAACATTTTGTGTTGCTCGTATACTCTACAATGCATGTGCACCCCAGGGTGCATATAAACCTCCCTCAATCCTGTGTTAAAAATGAATTCATTTACATTTACACCCCTTCCCCAAGGACCATACAAATCCAGAGAGACAGAAGAGTCACAGCCCATTAACATCTTCTCAAAGTGTACTCATCGTCTAATGCTCAGATATCCATCCCACATGACAAAGGCATTGGGGTCCAACAAATGAACAGCTGCCAGACTTTACTGCCTTATCAAACTACTGAAAAAACACTCAGATTTTCTTTATAAAGGCAAATCGTTTCACATAACGGACTACTTCCACTGCTGTTACGTCTTCCAGCAAACCTTCTGACTGGCAAACCCAGTTCCTTTCTCCTCATGAAATCATGATTGAAAGGAAGCCTTAAGAAGGCTGACAAATGCCACAGCATTGAACAAGCTCGTTCCAGAGGTGTGTAATTTTTCAATGAATTTCAAGTGTTGGAATTGCTCACACCAGATTGTGAAATTTTAGGAAGGGAAAACAGTTTCCCTGGATACAAGGTTTTCAGTCCCATCTGCTGAAATGATACCACATAAAGGACAATTCAGTCAGGAGTTTTCTGCACGCTAAACAAAGAAGAGCAGTTATTTCTTCTCTGTTCTGTAGCTAAACCATCAACTTCTGCTCCCTGTGCAAAATGTGGGTCAGACAGATACAGGAGGGAGGAGGCCTCCAGCCAGAGGCTGTGAAGGAAGGAGATGACAAGGGTTAGAGCAAAATGCATGTTTACTGGCTTTCAAAGAGTTTCTGCGTTAGCTGCAGGCTCGGGAAAGGGTGTTACTATTATTGTGCATTGCTGTCAAAGGCAAGAGCGCCTGTTTTCAGGCTGTTTTCCGAAAACATTAATGGTTGCTGAGTTGTCAAAAAAGACCATGGTGCAACCTCGCGGGTTTTGAAATCTGAGATGAAAAAGACATAGAGGGGAGTTCAAAGTGATAAGACCCCACCACTTATCTGGCAGAGGCATAGAGATACACGCTGGTAGGGACTGTCTGTTGATAAACAAACCAAAGAAAGACTTAACTGAAACTGATACAGGTAGTTTTAAATCCTTTTTCATCTCCTTCAAAGTCATATTTTCCCCTTTCCCATTTCAACTCTCCTCATATCAGTCCTTGCAAAGAGATTAGATAAACATATGTAAGGAAGGAAGTAGGTGAAGCTCATCCAGACTTGGGGCAGCGGATGGACCAGAAGACCTCTGAATGTCTCTCCAGCCCTGTGACACTGTGAGCCAGCAAATTCCTTAACATGTATTTAACTTGAATGACATAACAAATCTGATGTTCATTAATTGAAATCAATGGGAGATTTAAGATCCATAGTCAGCGATGTCAAAGTCAAGACCAACATCTGTGATAAACTCTGCTGTTGTAATGAGGGATCATTGACTTGGAAACATGCAGAAGAGCCCACAAGAAAATTTCAATTACACATTGGTTAGGTTTGCAACTACACCAAGAATTTACAAGCTCTAAAGAGAAGTAGTTAGGCAATTTTATTGTTGTGGTTGATTTTTTTTAATTTTTTTTTTAAGCTTCCTCAGTGGAATGGAAAATTGGGGAGATTGGTGGTGATGAGGTCCCGCACATTGATCTGGCTGCTTCATTTTGTCTTTCTCTTATTTTCTATGTCTGCATCTGTCTGTTGCTTTTCGGCTTTGACTTTGGTGAATGCCTTCTTTGACTGAACCAAGAGGGAATGTGCCACTTACAGGGCACTAATTGCTCTACTTCTTATTTCTACTTCCTTTGCCTTTTTCCTCTCTCCTCCTTCACTTTACTTTGTCAGGTGATGTCCTCATTTCCCATGTCTTCCCGTTTCCTCATGGGAATACCTATACGACAGCAAGCTGAGTGTTTTCTGGTAATACATTGGCTTGTTCCTTATCTGACATAATTAGCAGAGTGTTACCAATGGGTGCCAGGCAATTGCCTAAATGAAAAATGCTGGGAGAAGTCTTGAGCTGCTATCAACCAGTAATCTTTTTTGATGTTCATTGGACCGAGATTGTTTATATCAGCTGAGTATTGGCACCATTTAATTCATCAAGTTCAAATTTGTCAAACCTGGATGTTCAAATTTGCTGTTTATGCCCTTATCTGAATTGTATTTTTGTATCCATTAAGTGGCCCGATTTCCAACTCTCCAACTGAAATGACCAATAATAATCTTATTATTGGGACACTTCAGATTACAGCTGAAAATGACAATGACTTGTTGCTTTATCACTTTGCAGACTTTGATTTGCTGTCTTACAGTATCTCTTTCAGAGATCTCTTTCAGTGTTGCCATTTGCCAGCTTCTTGCCTTGAACTGAGACCAATATCTTTCCAGTCCAGACAGAATAGTTTGTATTTGTCCAGGATAAAATTGATTTTGTAAAGAAAGTGAGGAAACAGGCTTCAGCAGAACAAAATATGTCATACAACCATATGACTTAGACGTAATTAATGCCGCCTTTAGAAAACTGCATGGACTTGGTGGTCTCTTGACATCTCCTCCAGGTGTACTGCTTTCTGGTGTTTACAGAATTCAGGTAACTGCACCTTGGGCAAAAAAGGAACCAGAGAACTGTAAAACAACAGATGGTGCACTGGATAAATAAGAGAAAAACAATGATGTCTAAAGAAATTACATGAATCAGATCCAGTCACAGTCAGACTAAAAATCATTAGTTGCAAACTCTCATAATTAAATACATTTTTTTTTTTTTTCCCCTGGAACAATTTCACCTTTCTAATCAGCACCATTATCTCTTCCCGGCCCTTCACAGCACAGTATAGAGGACCTGGACAACAACACTGTAAGACACTGCTTTATACACACATCACATGGGATTTCCAGGGAACCAACACTGAATATTTAAGAAAATGCCAGTGTCTCTGGATAAGCCCAGTCTTTTCTCCAAACCCATCTGGTTCAGCCACGTCCTCCTGCAAGGTAAATAAAACCTCAGAAGGTATAACCAGAAGTCATCTTAACAGCTTCTTAGCTATTCTGGTCTCCTGAGAGCTGGTTTTCCCTCCTTAAGCTCTTATTTCCTTGTGCTTTTTTTTTTTTGTTTGGTATACTTGGTCCAGCTAACCAGAACAAAATTCCCTTCAAAAGTTAGTCAGTTTAGACCGTAAAGACCAATGGAAGTTAGTCTGATAACAGTGGTCTGGATAACCCTAAAAAGGAATGGCAAACTCTTGTTTGGACTAAATAAATAAATTTATTACTGATTCAGAAAGAGAGCGTTATGGAACTGAAGGATGGACCTCTCAAAAGGGCTGAGTACCCTTACCTCTGAAGAGAAAAGGACCATCATTTTACATCTCAGGAATTCAACTGGTTGTCAGATAAGGAACCAGTGATAACCCAGCACCCTCTGACAGTGTTTGCAAAGTGGGCAACTCCAAGAGCCCACTGAGGCAATTTCTAACCAGAACAAAGAGTCAGCCCATGTATCCGCAGCAGCTCCTGGAAATGCAAGGGCACCACATCTGTGGAGCAGGATGTGTGCAGGAAAGACTAACGCAGTCAGAAAATGTGCAGCTATGAAGAGATCACACGCTGGAAGAAAAGAAGAACAAAAGGAGGTTGTATTCAGTAAATCGCCAAAGAATAGCAAAACTCTAAAGGGCGGTTCAGCATCTCCCAGAAAGGACCCCATTGCGTTCAAAGGTACATCTCTGACAGGAACTACAATGCAGCCTTTGGAGGAGCTGCAGACTGAGACATGAATAATGGAATAAACAGAAAAGATGAAAATGAAGCTTCAGGAAAGGAGCTAAAAATCCAAATTAGTCACTCTAGGTAGACTGCCTCCTCCCCTCCCATAGTACACCACTCTTAGGGTAATTTCACTGAAGTCAACAGGACGATTTAGGAGTAAAGGATATGAAAAATGAAAAAGGAAATCAGAATATGACCTTTTGTTTAAGACGAAAGATGCTAAGATGAACTAAAGCGAATTCGAGAAGGTTAAAATCAATGAACAGTCATCCAGAGAGAAATGTATCATGCTAAAAACCTTTATGCATCCTAAATTCACTTATTTTTTCCCTGTAGTTTGGTATACTTCCAGCATAAAATAGGATGGTTAATAAACAGGAAATCTCAACAACTAGCAGGGCTACCTTTTGGTGCTGTTTCAGTTATTGACATTTCTACACCCTGCATGTGAATCCAGTTTTGGTGAGCCCAGCAGTTTAAGATGGCTGATACGGATCTTTCAAACTAGTAGGGCTAAAGTTTCAGAGGGTGTTACAGTGACATTTCAGTGAAGTCAATCAAAGTTGCTTTTCAGCATTCAAATTCTACCTGCAGACCACACTCCTGCATTTTGTGAGCTGAAGGAAGGAACAAAAATGTGGGATTTGTCTTCCACAACTTTAGGCAGTCACAATGTTGACTGCCCTACCTCAGCTAGTTGTCTAAGCTATGTTGTCAAGGGAGAGAGGAAAATACTTCTACAAATGTGATTCATGCAGTCTATCTAAACATCTACATTGGGATGAGATGACTCACACCCTGTAGATGACTACAAAGGGAGTCATGAGTCGTGTGGGTAGCAATATCTAGCTTTTAGACAGTCAGCATTAGGTAAGATGAAGCTCACACCTAGAGTACAAAAACATGGGTACTTTTGTTTCGCAGACCTTTGGCTCAAAGGGCCTGGTTTCATGCTGCTGCTGCCTTTACATGGCAGCAAGACTGGGTTTAAGGACTGCAAGGTTTCTGTAAGCCTTTGGAATCTGGCAAGAAAGCAGTTGTAAATTTGGGGATCTGATATCTTTCCATCAATTCTGACTCAGCCTCTGCCCAGTGATAATCTGCACGCTAAACCAACCCCACGGGGTATCAGCCACCTTCTCAGTCACGCCAAGCATCCTGCAGAATCAAGTCACTATCTGCTGGCAATGGATGTGCTCAAACAAAAAGCTGTGATTTCAATGAAACTTCTTGTACGGTATGAAACTTTTCTGTCTAGTATGTGGATCACAAAAATGCCTCAAAGGTCTATTCACATTTTAAATTACTCTGTATTTTCAGAAGAATGAAGAGGAGATTCTGTGTTTCAAATCACCATGTGCTTGTGTTAGGAACAAGATCCATCCCACAGTAAGGAGAACTAGGGGTTAATTTGCGATGTGCTCTGATTCCCCACTGTTCAAAAGGGCATCTTGGCTAATGGATATGAAATAAAACCACTAACTCGAAGAATTTAATGAAATCCTCCAATTTGGCTAAAGGACACTCCTAGAACATAGAGAAATGGCTGGTTACCTCTTCAGTTCTTTAGTCTGGCAAACAGGCAGCCACTTCACCCGAACAGGTATTACATGTTTGCCTTTTGCCTTGTCAAAACCAGATAACGGATGTTTGCTTTTTTCCTTCTCTTCTTCCCAAAAGAGGAGGGGCTGAACTGCCTGTGAATGGATCCTGGGCTGAGAACAGACTGTCACGACAGACAACCCTTTGAATATAACTGCCTAAAGGGACCTTAAATGCTCCAGGGTAAGGCACTGTGCAGACATAAGACAGAGGCTGTTGCTCTCTTAAGAGCTTACCCAGGTTTCAGCAGGACTAGTAAGTATATAGAGAAGATTTAAGGGGAGGAATAACCTCCTTTTTGCATTGCCCTAAGTTATTGCTAAGCTTGAATCTGCCAACAAAACTATGTGAGTAAACACTCCTTAGCCTGGTGCTGCCAAGCAGGACATCCATCCAAGGAGGATTTTTGTTGGCTAGACAAAGGCACGGGTCACCTGCTGGTGTTGGTGATAGTTCTGCTTCAGGAAGGAGATGGGACTAGAGACTTCCAGAGTTTCCTTCCAACTGACATTTCTGTGACTGTTACCCTTTGCCCAAGGTTAGGAACAAAACCTCTTATTTAAAGAGTAAAAGCAAGTTTGTGCTATTTCAGTAGACAAAGGATAAAGAGAGAGTGGCCCAACAGTTGCGTGAGCAGATCACACTGGGCACTAAGCACAGAGCTGAGCCCGGAAAAGGTGTTTTGGAGACCAGTGACATCTGTTTTAGCTCAATCACAGTCAGGACAGCCCATCTCTGTGGCTCTAATAAATCCTTTTGGTCCTAGATAGAAATTGCCAGCTGACATTTTATCCAAAAGACTTAGATAAAGCCATTTAAAGTGTTTATTGCTCTGCATTGCTCATCTCTTGTTCTGATGAATTTAAAAATTTTTTGGTAAGTGTCTATGTTTTCCCAGCCTGGTTAATGAAGCAGGAGCAGGAACATTTCTTTCTAACTCAGATAGGCACGCTCTTGCTCGCAATGTGGAGGTGCCCAACGGGGTCAGGGAACCCCCTGGGTCACACCTCTCCCCAGCACACAGTGCACAACATACACACTCGTCCTGTGAGGTTGCTTTACCATCTGGGATTTCATGAGCTCCCAGGAAGGTCTCGGGACCAGATGAAAGGTCATAGAATCATACATACAGGTTGGAAAAGACCTCTAAGATCATCGTGTCTGAGCTTTTCTGGGTTTGTCTTCGCAGCACAGAGGAAAGTTGGCAAATGACCCAGGCAATCTGAATAAGAAAATAAAGTGGGAATCCCTCAGGGAGGGTTGAATATTCAGATTTTTTTTCTATATTTGCACTGCTTCATATGCAAGAGAGGCGAGTCGGGGGGAACCAGCCTCCGTGAACTCTTTGGTCGGTCCTCAGTATCCCCCATCTCCCTAGTCAGGAATTATTTGTCTGAAAGGTTTTAATTTTTTTTCCTCTGTTAAGGAATAGTTACAGCTTTTAGCAGGTAGTTCTACATGTTTGAAACAATCATAGGCTTTCAAGGGGAGATTCTCAGGATGACTTCCAGCTTGGAAAGGTCTCATGTTTGTTCAGAGTCAGACCAAAAGCTTCAATTCTCCCACCGAAGCAGTCTGTCCTGTGGGATGCTCCCCCTCCTGGAGCGGACATTCACTCCCTTTCCTGCTGTCTGGAGGCTTTTAGTTTGCCACAACGTGAGACTGAAGGGAAAGAAGAAATCTTGATTTATTTTTTATCTTTTGTAAGATGAGCAAAATGTGTCCTGTCTCACTGGACTGCTGATGAATCCTGGGCCACAAGAGAGTGTGTGACAATCATTTATGAAAAGAAATATGTATTTTTGCCCTTTTTTATGTGTGTTTGAGTAGTTCGGAGTACCTAAAGTTTAATTAAGCAGTTGCTGCTTTTAATGTGAATAACCTGCCTCATAGCATCAGTGTGATGACTGGAATCAGAAGCCAGCAGGAGGGGAAAACACTCATGAAAAATGAAACCCACTTGCCCCTTATCACTGAGCAACCATCCAACTTTGCTCCAGGCATTGCAATTTTTTGGTTTCTTACCTCGTGTCTGCTTGCTAAGGATAAATAGCACATACAGGGTGTTGGTTCACTGGCTTGAAATTGTGAAATGGAAAGGATTTTTCTGTTTAGAAATGTATCTTGTGAATGCCCAGTTGAAAATACTCCTTAATAACTCCCTTTTGATCTGGTTTGACTTGCTGGACTTTACGCCTGCTACCTGGCTCATCAGATACGTTCTTTGCTGGCTAACAAGTGCGTTGATATGATCTTAATCCCCCTGTTCCTCCCTCCCTTTCCCTATGGGATACAAGGAAAACCTCAACATTACTTACCAGTGCAGTGGCTATGGAAGGGAGATGCTGAATCCTTTCATGAAATTTTTACTGGGGAGGCTTTCTGTCTCTGGTGCATTACATCCCGGAGCAGAAGGTACCCAAAGTGGATGCTGAGGTTTCACATGATGCACAGACCTACCTCCAGACATAAAATGACTCCAGGAGGTTGGAAGTAGCAGCTCAGCTTAGGTCTTGCAGGAGTCATGTTCAAAGAGGAGAGAAATGGGCTGGAAAACCTCTACATCTCTGGGTCTTGAGCAAAGACCAGTGGACTTGGGCTGACCTATTAATATACAAAATATAATTGAGCAGAATTCCCAGGATTTCCTACCCTTCCTGTGCCACTACCTCAAGGGAAGAGCAATGTCACTCCATCTCATTAAAGTCTTCACATTAGTAGTATATTGTTTACAGCAAGCGAGAGGCAAATAAGATCCTTGCAGCTGACTGCCGTTCCCTTTCCATTCACAAGCCGCAGAATTGCCCATGAAGACATCATTGTAAAGTCAGTTTTGATAATACATAATTCAGTGCCTTCAATTTGGCCCTCAAGGCAACTGTGGTATTTTATATAATGGCTTTACTCACGAGGGGGAAATTAATTGCATCTTCCTAGCCGCTTGCTCAGAGCTACAACTTCATGTGCATGAGGCAGACTCCCCTTAGGAGTCCTGATTTTTGTCAGAACAATCTGAAATTGTCTCCATGTCATTTATTATTACAACAACAACAACTGAGCAGCCTGTATAAAATACAAATCTAGGTCCATTTAAAACCGATACGCTTTATTGCTGCTATGAACAGCATGTTTTAATGAAAGTGAAGAAAGAATAGATGTCTGTGGTATTTGCCTGGTATAATTTTGGGACACTTGGCTATAGATAGGGAAGGCTCTGAGAAAGGCAATTGTGGACGTATTGCAAATGGGCATCCTCTTACTTATTCATTTACGCTTTCATTTGGCCCCTGGGGCTTGTAGGGAAATTAAAATGGCAAAAGCAGAACAGGATGATTCAAATAACCCCTGCTGTCCAAGCTGTCATGTATCAATAAAGCCACTCACCTAACAAAGGATTGTTCACATAAATATTCACTGCTGTCCACACAAAGAAACTAAACAAAATTATCCTACCTGGCTGGAAAGTTCAGTGAGGTGAACATCCATCAGAGTCTAGGGAATTTGAAGTCTAATAGACAAAAGCAGAAAGTTTCTAGAAGTATGATTATGTATTTTTCATACCATCATCTCACATTAGGTCCGCATTACACCAGGCTCTCTGTGTGCTAGGTGCTGTACAAGCACAGAAAGAATAAAAATGATCCTTGCCTCAGACCCGTGACGAAGCTATTGCAGCTGCCTGTTACTTCTTTACAGATGTTTTTGGGAGGTGCTGAGCTGCCAGAAAATGGCCCCATGCAGCTTGCACAGCGCAGGACCTGCAATCCTGCTGGGCAGCACACTGCACCGGCATAGGTGCTTTTTATTTCCCCCCCACACTGCAAATAAAATAGCTCCTTTCTTTCAAAAAAGAGTTAGCTTTTCAATGAAAAATCAGTGAATCGGAGTAGTCTTTTTCATGATGTTTCCCTGGGGTGTTTCATCAGCTTTTCCCTAGGAATGTCACTAAAAGTATGAACTCATTTTGCTGCGTGTTTTGTTTAACCCAAGCTAGTATTTTTTATAAGCAAATATACAATTTCTCAGGTGAAGGAGAATCAGACTCTTCCATAAGGAGTCGAAATGATGGAACCTCATTTCCTGTCTCCTATGCCCTTACTCCTCTTCACCACATCATTAAGCCCAGCTCTGTTCTCCAGGACGTGAGTGCCTCCAGTTCTCTGCCGCGTCCCCTAATCCCCACTGTACCCCACCACTCCCCCTGCTCTCCTGTTGCCTCCATTATTCCCCACCTATTTTGCCCTACAGTTCATTCTTAGGAGGTGATTTCAGACAAGCAAAATTATCAGCACTGTGGTAGTCCACAGCTACAGCGCTTACTTGGGTATTTTTTACTCTGCTGACTTTTACAGAAAAAAAAATAAATGCAAGAATTTAAATACCCCTTTATCAAACGTGGTTGGAAATGGCTGGTAGGAAAGGAGAGATATTGACGGCACTGGGTGGACAGTAAGAGGAAGGATGTACAACACAATCCCTTAAATCTTGAGTAACAGCTAGAAATAATGGGGAACCACCTGAGAAATGGACTTCAGTCTTCCTCGTTTGGAGATTGACTTCAATTTTTACTTTTCAAATTTTGTTACCAGTCCTGCCTCTGCCTTAATCTGGCATGAGGATCAAAGAGGTGAAGGGTAGTCAGAGCCTCCAGGTATCTCTCTGTGTTTCATTCACAATTGACAAGAGGTACCTGAAGATCAGCAAACTCATTCCATTTTACCCACCAACAGCAGAAGAAAACGTCTGTCTTCTGTAGGCAGATTGCCAAAATACAGGATGGAAAGCATTGTATTCCCTCACTGATCCATTCCTATTTACACTTTACACACTGCTGCACCTAACGAAGCTCAGAAAAGGGACATAAACCCCTGCTTATGCCAAGACACTGGTTTTGGGCAGGTGAGCCAATAACTGATTAGAGAGACGGATTTGAGCAATGCATGTGAATATAACCGTGCTCTCCATCCCTTCACTGAAGACCTTTCCCGTAAACAGAATTACAAATTGCACAAATGTAGCAAGGGATGATAAAAGGCAATGCTGGCATTACTGCCAGTTACCAAATCATATCGTGTCAGTCCTGCCAACGAATAAGAAAATCGGACTCATGTGGGCTCTCCCCTGAACACCAGAACTTCACTCCCCTGTTGTGAAACAGTCACTGTGGCCATCTGAGGTTCGGATAAGCCTCATAAAAGCTGAGTGAGGACAGCAAAGAGTTGCAACAACAAAAAAGCCTTTTATTGCCTGCCTCTTCCCCAGGTGAGATGTTCTCCTGCTGTCACAGCATGCATTTGCTCAGAACAACTGCAGCACCATCGCATGGGGTGGCTAAAAGGGATCCCTCTTTCTTTCCGGCACACACATATGCACACACACGCGCACACACCCCCTGCTCTACCACTAGAACATCTAAATATGTCCTGCCAAAACTCAGGAGTTTCATTCCCCCAACTCCCTTCTCGCACTGGGTGGCAACTAGCTTGGGTTTCTCCTCTTCTGCAGTCTCTTAATATGCTGACTTGTTGCTTTTCCTTCCATGGGCTGGAAGGAAAAAAAATCTATAGGGAATAATCCAAACATTCACCTCTGCTCTGACACTGGCCAGGAGCAGGGACCTTGGAAAAGAATGTGAGATACAAGAAATGCAATTGGAAATACCCACAGAAAATTATTCTTCCCTGATATAGTGACCCAGCTTCTGGCAACTAACAGTTTAGGGATGCCTTGAGCTTAGGGAAGCATCTAGGCCATTTTTATGATTTTTCATTGAATCATAGAATCATTTGGGTTGGAAAAGACCTTTAAGATCATCGAGTCCAACCATAAACTGCCAAATCCACCACTAAACCATGTCCCCAGGTGCCACATCTACACATCTTCTAAATACTTCCAGGGATGGTGACTCAACCACTTCCCTGGGCAGCCTGTTCCAATGCTTGATAACCCTTTCAATGAAGAAATTTTTCCTAATATCCAATTTAAACCTCCCCTGGCACAACTTGAGACTGTTTCCTCTTGTCCTATCGCTTGTTACTTGGGAAAAGAGACCAACACCCACCTCGCTACAACCTCCTTTCAGGTAGCTGTGCAGCGATAAGGTCTCTCCTGAACCTACTTTTTTCCAGGCTAAACAACCCCAGTTCCCCCAGCCGCTCCTCATAGGACTTGCTTTCTAGAGTCTATCCTCCAGAAATCTGCCTGATGTCTTTTTGACAGTTGTGTGTTCCCTATTTTGTGCGGTGCTATGGAAACACCTTTAACCAAACACAACCCATGGTTAAAGAGGAGGACAAACAGAGAGGTGCCCAGATGTGCCCAGTGCCGCGCCACATGTCAGGGCAGAGTCTGGGGCTAACCTCAGGAAACCTCACAAAGCCCACACAGTCAGCTGGGCCAGGATTTATAAAGAGAAGGGTGATAATGCCCGACAGAAGACCAGGGGGTTCTGCTTGTGTGTGAACACCTCCATTCTCATCCGAATGAACTCAGGTCTTAGGATATCACCATGCTTTTGGCCAACCAGTCCACATGGTAGAGCTCCATGGTTAGCACTGAGCCAGGGTTTGCGTGGGGGCTTGTCCACGTCTAGCATTGATGGAGCCCGGTCCAATCTTTTCTCACCACTCAAGGGACTGCTAAATCTCAGTGGTTTTGCGTCAAAGACATGACCTCAGTGCTTGTCCAGGACAAACCTTTAAACCCTTTTAGTGGCTGCAAATCCAGTCTCCCATCCTTTGCCTTTTTCATCTCTGAGATGCCGTGTTGAACACGTGGCATGTGAGGGACTGGTGCCACATTCATGAGACACAAGAGGTTTGTCCTTGGGACAAAGCGTGTCTCTCTGCACTCCTAGCGCAGATGCTCCAAATCTTAGTTGCAACGGTCCAGCACTGGAGATAGCCCGGCAAATCCAAAGGTGTTTCTTTCTACCAAGAATTCTGAGTCTTTCAGGGCTTTCACAGAAGAAAAAGGGATGGAAAATGCTGCCTAAAAAGTGTGTATGGGAAAGGAAGAAAGCTCGGTTCCCTACCAAGTTCAGCAGTGGAAGCACCTTCATGAAACATTCATGCCCACTTTGAATATTATATAAGAACTGTTAGCAAATGATTCATGCCGTGTGTCATTTACTCACCAAGTGCACAGATTGTTTATAAATATGTTATAGTCTATCTTTGGAAATATAAACGACTGTAATTAAAGACTCCTGTTTTTAAGCCTGGTGAAGTCAGTTAACTGTGGCATAATGGTTACTGAACGCTGTTTTAAAATACCATCTGAAAGGTCTTTACATATTCATGGGGCTGTTGCTTATACCTTGCTGTTGGGGACTGCAATTTGTTTTTCCAGCTATGGTGTTAGAGAAGGGCTTTAGATCAAGGGTACGGCTTAAAATGCACGCTAGCTGGAAATCTGATCTTCAGTTTCTGTTGATTACCGTGCACCAAATCCTCTCTTGGCATAAATCTGCTTACTTAACTCAATATATGGAAGAATTCATCCTAACCTTCCTGTTCCCATTTGGCTTTTGGTATTTAATAGGGTGACACATCATTTAACAGCTGCATGTTCCATCCCAGGGAAAGCCATATCTTTGAGGTGGACACACTGGTGCGTACGAGGGTGCAGTGTACCAGGACAGCCTGATGTACCCCGTCCAAGTCCCTTTTTATGCTCTCAGGCATACTGAGAAGAGATCAGTCACCATAAGCTGGGCTCCTTTTGAAGTAGTTCCTGTCATTTCTTCAAGGTTTAGAGCTGCAAAGTTGTCATTTTAGTCACAATCAAACAGCAAAAAAGTCTTCCTGGGTTAATCCTATCTTTCTTTTCCCTTAAAAAGTACCAACTATAGGAAGTTTTGATAATCAACTTTCTCCAACCATGAGAAACTGAGATTTTTAGTGCTCATACAGCTCTGCCACTGGGTCCAAGACATGGGAGCTGTTGATCGGCATCATTATCTCTGTGCACGCTCTCAAGGGATGTGCACAGATGCTGCTCACCTCGGAGCTCTTCAGAAGCTCAGCCATGCCACGGAACTGGAGAAAGGTGGGAATCATGGGAATCCCCTCCCTTTTCCATCCTGTGTGTGCAGTTGGACACATTCATGCTTGCCACGAGACCTCCTGCTGCATTGAAAAACACATGTCTGGTTTCAGACATAGGAGGAGATCTGGTCCCTGCCATGCTTGGGCTCATCTCCCATGAAACACTCAAAAAAGAATGTTTGACAGGCAACCGGTTCTTGCAGAACACTGATCCCATAAACACTTCTGCAAACTTGTCTTGAGCAGCTGGGGGCTTCTGGAAGTTTGGTTGTTTACTTAGAAGTATTCAGCACCCATTCAAAAAGAAGAGGTGGGTTGGAGAAGGAATCCAAGAGTTTAGGAGCCTGGGGTCTAAATATAGATGGAAAAAAATCCCTCAGGATGCAGCTGATTTAAGAAAATCTGCTACATAGATTCTGAAATGTCTGAAAGAGCTTAGCAATCAAAATATGAGGCTGCACAATAATTTTCTTAATTGCTCCTTATTTCTCACTTACCTGCTTGTTCCCTTGTCATATAGAACTAACATTTCGCTTAGAAGCTAGAGCAGCAAAAAGGTAGGGAGACTGCATTTTTGTTTCCATTGCAGAGATCTGTTCTTCTGCCAAAGGTGCACTTGTCCATCTCCAATGCTCACACGGTTACAAGGTGAAGTGTGCAGCTGAGGTGATACTGAACGTGATGTGGCACCTCTGAAGAGGCTTCTTGGACCAGCCCATGTCTAAAACAATGTCTAGGAATGGATGAAGTTTTGTTGCTCCTAACTGAAGGTCATGGTTGTTTAAGGGATGACTGGGAGATCAAAAGGCAGGACTGAACTATTGAGAAGAGGAGCCACAGCTCCCATCAAAGCTTTGCTTGAAAAATCTCTCTTTGTTTTTGTAAATATTAAGAAGTTTTTTCTTTAATCAGGGTGCTCTAAGCATTTCTTCTCTGGTTCATCAGTGGAGCCGTCTGTCAAGGGAGCCACAGTTCAGAGCGAGACCTGTTAAACTTAGTGCTGGGATGGAGGAGTTTTGCTTTGGACCTCCTACGTTGGTCATTAGGAAGAGCACTGCAGTTTAATTCTACCAAGTCTGGTTGTTTATCACCTCTGGGACACAGTACAACTCTCCTCACCTTCCAGCTCACACTCAAGCCACTCTGCAGGAAGGGGGTGAGTTTTTCTGGGGTCATGAAAGAATGTCCAGTTCATATATTTTCCTCAATATTTTCATTTTTTGGGTGCCTATATCTGGGATGAAGGGTCTGCTTTGGCAATATTTCCAGCAATATAGAAGCAAACAGAAGTTCAACCTCCTTAAATTGCCAGATGACTTCTGCAGAGTAGGCAATTCAGAAAAGTAAAACTAAATATCAAAGTCAAATTCTAAGTCTTGATCCTTTCACGGTTCTTCTCATGTTTCCAGCTTAATGTCATAGCAGCTCTTAAAGTTTCCAAACAGCACTTCATCATCAGGGCCCTAACATTAAAGACACGGAAAAATGCTTTTCTTGAACTTCTGTTTTCAGTTGCTCCTAAATTTGACAATTTTAACTGTGAAAGCTGGGATTATCCAGGTATCTTCTCTGCTTTAGACAGTTATTTTGAAAAGTCTAAACAAAATTGCCCAGGTTTTCTTCAGCAGAATGAAAAGAAAATTCACTGCTATTTTTAATTTTTTTCAAGTGGTTTTGGATGGAAAGAGGAATTGAAAGGTGGTAGAGGGAGAGCCCTGGAGCACTTGTCTCAGCAGCAGGCTTCAAACTTTGAATGTCATCTTCAATGCACAGGCCCTGGACCAAATGTAGCTTCCTGAAGGACACACAGGCAGGACCACAGTGAAAAGAGTCATCTTCTTCCTCCCTTGTTCCAGTCCCATCTCTTCCCCTGGATAATACTCAGTTTTATGCATTTCGTGACACTTCTCCTTGATCAGGATCTGGCAATGCTGTTACTGCTTCATTTTGCAGATGGGGTAACTACAGAGCAGAAAGGATGTGCAAGGCCTTTTCTATAACAACCTCAAACTTATCCTTGTCCTGCAAAATGCCAAATCTACTTGTTTGGCTCCAGCGTCAGTCAAACAGGCAACTACACTATGAAAAACGACACTGCAAACCGCTGGGGGAAAAAAGTGATGCCCAGTAATCTGCTCAGCTTTCTGTTCTAGCCGTTAGGTCACGTTCCTTCTCCATAGCCAAGACCATCTCTGGATGTCTGATTCCCACCTTTCTCCAGCTCCGTGGCATGGCTGAGCTTCTGAAGAGCTCCGAGGTGAGCAGCATCTGTGCACATCCCTTGAGAGCGTGCACAGAGATAACGGTGCCGATCAACAGCTCCCATGTCTTGGACCCAGTGGCAGAGCTGTATGAGCACTAAAAATCTCAGTTTCAAGCCCTGATGGCCCAAATAAGGAGCGGTTATAGCTGCATGTAGCAGTATTACTTTGGGCTCAGGTTTTGTTTGGTTTTCATTTTCTTTAAAGAAAAAGAAAGAGTAGGGAACACCAACTAGAAGTCTTGTTTTGAAGCACCATGTTTGAGGTACAAATGTTGAACAGTAAAATCAGGGAAATGACAAAATTGTGCTTTCCCATGTCTGGTCTCGTAGGCTGAAGATATGCCAGGAGAGCAACTATCCAGATTTAGGCCAAGACAAATGGGAGCGTAAAAAGAGGGGAGAGAGGACAAGTACTGCAAGACCTGGCTGGTGAGAGGCTCGGCTGGTGGGCAGGGAGGCACGTTTCAACTTTTTGCCCTGAGCACAAGCTGCAATATTGGAAGAGGAGTTTGCAAAAGGAATTTAAGGAAGACAGTAATGCTTTCTGGCTTCCCCTGCACCACAAGCCCAATTATACTGGCAGCCATGTCCAGGGGTGGAAATCCCTTAGCAGAACTTCTCCGCATCCTATTGCTACAGTCACGGGGCATCTTCCTGCATTGGCCATCCCCTCTGGGCAGCTGAGGCCAAGGATGTGTGCACGATGGCAATCAGTCAAAGAGGAGAGATTTCAATTTAATTTCATTTCAACCTCTCGCCCGAGCTGTTAACGCTTGGGAAAGGCTTTTAATAAAATGGGACAAGCGGTGATCTCATTTGCCGTAACTAACACTATCGTTACAGATGTACCATCTGATTCCAGGCACCGAAGAACAGAGGATTATTGGATTAATTCTAATCTCATAATTGATTTATTCTGGGTTTAGTCTGCTTGTAAAGCAAGATAAGATCTTAATATTGTGCATTCAGCACAACAACCACTTGCCTTTGAGAGCAGCTTCTAATTTCTGTGAGTGATTAGCTCATACCACATCCCCAGTTTGGCACAGTCCCAAACTATGGAGAAATTTGGAGCAACATCCAGACTTCGCAGCTGGCTCTTATCTAAAGGACGGGCCTGGCTATTTTCATGGCTATTCACTATTAAGGCGATATTAAGCTCTAGAGCTGGACACAAGTATGAGTTTGATCATGTAAAAAAACAAGGAGAGACTGTCCCAAGAGACCATACAACTCCATAGCTGATTTGCCACAGGGAAAGGGGAAAAACAGTGCAGTTGAAGACGTGATGGGGAACAAAAATATTATATTCCATACTAATGCCAGGCCTGGAGGTAGACTGTGGGGACGGACACGCAGACACATTGATTCCAGGTTAGGACCTGGACACAGTTAATGGTTATCTAGGTATCACTGATGATGTGGAAAACATTTCTGGTTGTTTAGAGAAGAACCTGTCAGTGTGCACAGACAGGACATGGCCTCGGGGCATGCTGCTGTGAAGTGACTCCTGTCTCACCCTTGCCACATATACTATCCACCTGCTCACCTAACCAACCCGACACATCTCAGGGGAAGGATGAGCAAGATCAGCTGTCAAGATGCATTCTTGGAAGACATTTCAATAGGTCTGTCATCCACAGCACTCTTTTCTCTGCCTATACCCCTTGTTCCTGCTGCATTTCCATTAAAGTTTTAAGTTTTTTGAGAAAGGGAGTACATGTCAGTCTGTTTTGACACCACCTACTGCAAAAGACATAAGCAACACTCATACAAAGTCTTTCTCAGAACTAAATCTTTCCAGTCACACGTTTCAGCCTCAATGAATGGAGATGACTGAAGATCTCTCAGGGCAAAGACCCAGGTAAGAGGTGCAGAGGGGAACAGTGTGTGTGCGCAGTGAGACACATTTGGGCTGTGATTCTCGCAGACAGTAAAGTTTCAAGTTGCCCATACAGATGTGCTTGATATCATTTGCAATGCCATGTACCTTGTTCATGGAGTGACATGTCCTGAATCCTCCAGTTAATAGAAAGACACGGGAACCAACACGACTTTTTGCTTGGACTTGCTGGGAAGGGAAGTCAAGATCTTGTGAAGGTAGTGCCGCTGGGACCGAGTGAGTGGGTGTGTGAGATAATCAGGTAGGGTAAAAGCTCTAATCTTGTTGGTTCTTCAATAAACCCAGCATCCAGATTCACTGCAGGCTGTCATCTACTCTGCCTCACCCATGACATCCTCTCAAGTTTGATGTCTGAATCTGTGAGCTCAATCCCATCCTGAACTTCTGCAGCAGATCCTTGATTGCTGTTGCTATGGGAGGACATTCACATAACCCAGACAAGAACCAGCATCTGCCATGGGGAGCCTCAGTTCCAACAGGAGTCATAGAGAGACCCCCAGAAAGGGTGTATAGGACAAAAGGCCTGGGGAAAAAAAAAAAGACCAGGGTGACAACAACACAATTGTTATGTCCGCTGCCTGCTCTCAGGCCCACCACACCTCCGTTGCCTCTGCTCTGTGCCTCTCCAGTGCAGGGGTGATGCTATCTACAAGAGAGGCAGGGCCAGCAATAAGCTGTTCTTTTCTTCCCAACACCTCACCAGCAGCTTCCTCCTTCTCCCCAGCACTTTGCAGAGCCACATGTCCATGCGTTTGTGTGGGAGGATCTCTGGTCCTTGGGATGGGCATGGAAATGGAAGAAGAATGTGCAGGGTGTGGGGAGCCTAAATCTGGGAGAGGATGGAGGGTGCCCAAAACCTCAACATGACCTGTGCTATTGTCACAGATCCCAGAGAGACCAGATTGTCTAGGACTTGGGGAACAGAACAGGGGAGAGAGAAAATAAGGGGCTTCCCTTTACCCATTGTTCCTAAAACCTCACCGCCAACAGGATCATGATACCTGATAGCATCCAGAGCCTCTTCTGTTGTCTCTCATTCTTGTGAAATGGTATCTTCCATCAAGTCCAACTGGGTTACGTACACCCCTGTGAAGGAACCAACGTCACTGAGGCTTCATGGGCTAATATCACCCCAAAATGTCTGCTGATGAATAAAGACCACTCTGTCAAATCTCCGACCACTTCATGGCTATGCCTGCACCATTCCTCTGCCTCCCCTTCATCTTTGCCTGCATCCCTCCAAGCTGAATTACATTTGCTCAGCTGACATTGGCACCAAGCTTGCCAGCCCACGTTTTAATAAAATCACTCTGCCCCCTCCCCGCTTCCTTCAAATAGATTACTCTAGTATTTCAATTATAGTGCTGGTAATTAGAAACGTTAGTGAATGAATAGCAGCTTCATTTAAATAGAGGCCAGAGGAATATCTTCTCCCCCAGACACATCCCCTGAATCGCTCCTGAAATGCTGCTCGAGGCTAGCAAGAAGACCATCAGTTGCTATGAGATGGCTTTTCAAAAGATGCAACGTACCTAGCATGGGTGGGGACTGGGTGATTGGAGATGTTATTTTCTACCTTCTCTTCTGCCCACATAAAAGGTAGAAATAATGGTGACTGCATAGGGATCAGCCCTTTCCCGACCTCTACACCCCCCAAAATAACACCCAAATTCAAGCAATGAACTTTTTAAGGAGTTCATAGTGATTTCCACTTAATTTTTAACTGTAGGATTCATAAGCAGTCGTCAGGAAGGACTTGGAAGCTGGAGAGGAGTCTTTAACATAAAAGAGAGAATCAGAAGGGTTAGAGGACAGACACGGGATCTGTGTGTCTGTCTCTCAGTAAGTCTGATGGCCAGACGTTACAACCGTGTCAAACCAGAGCACTTCAATGGGCAATGCTGATTCCCTATGGGCCATGCAGCTACCTGGCTGGACATTTCACATCACTGGGTGAAAGGTTTTAAAGGTACTCCTTTGTCTTGTTAGAAACAGTATGTACAGGAACCAGAGGAAACTGTCGGCTTCCACAGAATTTCATTTGGCAGGGGGGGACTCAAAACAAACAGATATCTGATGAGGGCTTTTAAAAAAAGATTTTTTATTTTTTTTTAAACCTAACATTTCCCTAAAAAAATACTTCTGGGGTAACTGCTATAAAATTCAAAACAATTGCAGTTGGAATGAGACATTTCAGTGTTATTAAAATTAATTCTTATAATTTGACTTTAATATGACTCCAGTTGTGATTTGGTGTGGGAAACTTTTATACAGCACAGGTTGGCTCCAAATCGCGTCAATCCTTTTCACTGTTGAGAGTTCGATGCGAAGTTTAAGTGGCATCTGCAGTGCTGATGTCCTGGACGAGGAGAACCTGATTCTTCTTGACCATGTCCCTTGTGTCGCTCTTTGCACTCATGCAGGATGGCAATGCATCCTTAGGGCTGGAAAGAGTAATGGGCTGTGGTGTGTGTCCCCTTTGTACCTGCTCCTGTTCTGAGAGAGGAAGGATCTCTCTAGATGGGAAGAAAGGAGGAAATCAACCTGATTTTTACAGAGGTATACATGTTGCCCTCTAAGAATATAAAAATATTTTTCAGACTGTCTTAGAGTAAATTCCTGGTCTCCATGAAGCTGTAGGAGCATTGTCAGGAACTGCAGGGCAGTTAATGATGCCAAGCAGAGAGTTTCAACCTAAGAAACTCTCTTATGAGGTTTGACACAACTGTGTAGACATAATCCCACAGTGCTTCACTAGGAGAAGATGAATCATTTGAACTTTTAAAGTGATGTTCTTGGAAACAGATTCATCCCAGCCAGCATCCACACAGAATGGATCCATTAAAGACTCTGCCTTCAAACAGCACGACTTTGTTTGTCCAACCCCAGATATCTCATTAACACATCTGCAAAGTTTTTTTGCTGTTGTCCTTTGATCAGGACAATTTTTATGAGTGTTTCTCCATGGAGTCTGAATATAAGCCAAGTAACAAACACTAAGCATGTGTGATTGCAACGTGTCTTGCCATTCAGATGATGCTACTTCAGACAGAAAGGCGAGAGCAAAGATAGGGAATGTATCCCAGATGACAAATATTGGCAGAAACCTTGCAACTTGAACAAAGAGTATTGTCTTTTTGCTACTACCCATGCAATGAATATAAAGGCCATGGGTATAATATTAAGCCTTGATCCTACAGAAACTTCTGAACATGAGTAATTGAATACAAAAATACATTCTAATTAAGTACAGGTTGTCCCATGTTTACGTACAGCTCTCAGCTAGCATCATTCTCTTATGCTGGCTGTGTAGGTGCGTGTTTTGGCTTATATCAACTCACCACCTACATAGACAAGCAGCACAAGCGGATTAGGGACAAGAGACATGATGCTGCGTCAGATCATACAAAAAATCAGTGTTCAAGCGATGAGAATTCCCACATGGGTGGACTTGCTGGGAAGAGTTATTTCCAGGAGAGCGCATATGCATTAGCAAGAAACAAGATCTCTGGCATACAAGATCCATCTGCCATGTAGCATGCAATCATACCCATGATTGTGTCCATCCGACCCAGTGACTGGAGATGTTTCAAGGTCCCAACACAGAGGACTGTTGTCTGGGCAGGCTGGGGACATATCTGTCTCCTTTGTCTTCATTGACTTCTATGCACACAGCCCTGGCGTGAGGATTTGGTGGTTAGGGAATATGTAGGTACGGAAGCTTTCAGATCCTCTGCAAAACCCTCCTAGCATCAAAAGCCTCAATTCAGACCGAAACCATCACTGTTGGCAGAAAGAACCTAGGCTTCCGAGTTCCTTTTCTCAGTGTGGAGGCATTAAGTGTAAGTATGTGTGGGGGGGAATGATTCAAAAGGTTCCCACTGCAAAATGAGTCACCAGCTAGGCTTAGTTTCTGTGCTAATTTCAAGGTAAATTTGCATTAGCAGGGCAATGGGTTAATTTGCAGGTTGGTTCAGTCTCCCCCAGTGCAGTGAGGATGTTCTATTGCTACCATGGATGATGCAGTTGGGCAGAAGGAAGGCAAATCCAAGGGTTATCATGATAGTTTGGCATTGGTATAGCCTGCTTGACTACAGATGAGTTGCAAGCCCCGAGAAACTCAGTTTCCTGTCCTCAGAAGTATTCATCATCCAGCTCCTGTAGAAAACAACAGGGACTGCATGTGGGGATGTATCTGTCTTATCATTAAACACCTGGATGTCTTTGTTGAGCGGAGTTTCAGACTTCGGAAGACATGTTCCCAATTTTAGAATGAATGGTCAACTTTTATGTAAATTGCAGAGCTGACACACAGAAAACAAAAAAGTTGGAGAGCACGAAGTGGCCAGGCAGTAGGATAATGGGAGTCACTGTAACAACTGTACAGAATAGTTACTGAAACAGGCCAAACCCCAGAATATCCAAAATGTTCCTTATCAAATGGCTTTACTTTGCTGAGGCTAGAAGAAATCCACTTTGGATTCAAGTGACATAATCTTTCTATTGTGGTCAGAACAATATAGCCAAGCCTTAGCAGAAACAGCACTTTGAGAGTCTTGAAATGAAATGTTTTGATAATTTTTCATTGATCATTTTGACTCATTTGAGACCTCTCCACAAATTTTTTCCGTTCATCAGTTACCAAAGCTGTCAAAAAATTCTGAATCATGAAAAACCCATGTAAGGGAAAGTACATTTTTCTGCATTTTACATATCTTCATATGAGCAGTTGTTGATATTTTCTCTATGGCACATCCCTCAACAGAGAGAGGAAGACAAAAGGTCGGTTTCATATGAGAAGGAAACTTTGAAAGTTTTTTCATTGCAATCAGTCTCTTTCTGCTCATGATTTTATTTACCCAAGACTGAAGGCAGAATTCATGTGTAGGATAAATGACAGAATTACGGCGACCGTTTTTGGCTCTGTGTTTAATGATGTGCTGTTGGAGTAAGTAGCTCCTGCCTAGCTTGGTAGTAACTAAAATTCTCTGATGTTTAGTGAAAAGGATATAGGATATTAATCCAGCTTTCAATGGACAAATGTCATTACCTCTGAATTACAGATGTCACAGTGGTCTATCTGCAAGTGGCCCAATACTGAGAGTTGACGTTAAGTGACTGTAGAAACTGATTTGTCACTGACATGGCTGGGTTATGGGTATACTGAAGTGTGTCTGTCTTCAGTAAGGATCTCAATAAGGTGAGCAGAGTGACTTGAAAGACCCATTTAAAGAACATATTCCAAGCACAGTTATGGACTCAGTTATGAATCAGACTTTGCAGACACAGAGAATAGCATTCGTCTGACTAGTGCGGTGTTCCCTGAGCTGTGGGAAACTTCAAATCCTCAACTCAAGCCCATTTCATAAACGCATTCTACGGTAATAATAAGATTTCTCACCTCACAAATACCATCATCAGTTAATCCTCACACATGTAAATATTAGCTCTTTTCTCCCAATTGAATGTAAGCTTTATAAGGAAGAAAAGCAAATTCACATCCACATGGCATCCAGCAAGAATCATTGCATGAATTATTAAAAGCCAGCATTCAAAACCTTCTCTTTCTGGGAGCAAAGAGTTACTAAGATGGATGTTCCTCATAAAGCCTGTTTTGAAGTGACAGAACAGCTTATATCTATTTTGGCACTTATCTGTCTACCCATTCATTATCCATCTGTTTAGTACTCTTTCAGGTTTTTGAACTCAAGGTTCAATTCTAACCCCACTAGGGATAATAGGGTTGAGCCATCAGCGTCAATAGGATTAAAATGACATCCTTAGTGATTTTCCTGTGAGTTTACACAGCTTCCCAGAGCTCGGCACTTAGTAATAGTTCAGCGGATTCATAGATTCTGGGAATTAGCGTTCCAAACTGTAAATGTAGGGGGGACAAGTTGTTCCATTTGCCTTCAGTTTTCGGACAAATTTTGCTAGGAGATATGTAGAGGTGGCTCCTGTTAAGTCTGCAGGTCACACAGAACATACAGTTCCAGTGTAACCTACATGAGAAATCTTCTTTCTTTGCCATGTCACTCAGACCATTTTGCAGGATGAAGAGAAAGGGATGGGTATATTTTGGGTGGTTGCAGCAATCCAGGTGTATCCTGCCTGCTGTTGACTCTGCAACTTGAAAACACCAGGGAATGTTTGGTTTGTTTGGTTGACATTTAACCCAAGAAAGTATAACGAATAAGGATTTCATTGTAAGGCCATTGAAATCAATGAAAAAGTCCACCTTCAGTTTTTGGACTTTAGATAAGCTTCAGTTACAGTTCATCTGCACACAGCTGACAAATCTTCCTCCAGTCCAGAGCTGTGGTCTTTCATATTCCCATGCAGAGAGTACACTCAAAAAATTGCACACCTGAGTCAGCAGTGTGCTGGAGTCCTTTTCTTTTTGCCTTGAGTTGACTCCAGAACAGTATCATGTGGAGATGTGTTATACCTGTGAATCTGTCTATGACCAAAGACCAAATCGCTTTCTTCTGCATTTAAGCTGTCATTTGTCAGGAATATCCAAGCCAGAAGGTCTGGCAGATACACATGCACCTTTTCTTTGGAGACGGAATGAATGAAGATGAGTCACTGACTGTCTGGCTTGTGGCAAGCAAACACACACCACTTCATCCTTTGGACTGTTGTCAAAACGGCACCTCAGCTGAGCCAATATGAATATGCCAATTCATATTCCAAGTGGCAGAAAACTGCTGTTGGTCATATTGCAAGATAGGTCTCCAAGGTCTCGGTATCTCCAAAAATACCCATGTACACTCATGCATACACATGTCCTCAGGACAGGTCTTACCCAGATTAGTTGGGGAGAACCCCAACAAAGTTTAGAGCCAGGGTCTTTCATTCATCTAGAAATGGAAACCCACCCCAACATCCACCTCTTCCTAAATCAGCCCTCCCCCACCATGTGCTGCGCTCTTACTTTCTGTGGTCCCCTACTTCTATCCTCCCTGCTTCCTCAAATCAGGACACCTTCCACCTGCTAGCTTTCCTCATCCCAACTATTTAGTCTTATTTCCCCTAAAAACAAAGACTCTGGAAGGACTGGTGTCACCACAGAGCACAGAGTGGAGCATGGGGCTGCCCCCCCTTCACGCAAGCACCTCTTACCACATGTTAGATGCTCCATGGCAACTGCTCATGTACTAATCCTTCTTTCATGGCCGTGTATGGCATAGATCCCTCACACATGCCACGATGTAAGAACAGCATCATATGGGCAGTTACAGCAGAGCAGCTGGCGCATGGTGAAGTAATGGACAGGGATGGCTCAAATGCATGGGATGCGTTTCCTTATATCTTAAATTGCTCCAACACGTCAGTGCGGGTGTGCACACCCACAAAGATACGCACATACAAGCTGTAGCAACAGGACCCTCCTATTCATCTTCTCCGAAGGTGTCTCCAGTCCCGCAGGCGCTGAACGGTGACAGCAGCTCAATTACACCTGAACGCAGAGCTCTTTTACAGAGATCTGGGATCCTCTGTTCTCTCGCTGACCCTCTCTTTGAAGTCCCACAGGACTGAAAATCAAATTGCCAGAATGAAAACAAACCTCATCCAAAGGAAATGAAATGAACAACTGCCACCCTCGATAATTTAGCAAAGCTTGCCTTCACCTCAGGAGCTTGCCTCCTCCTCCATGGAGAGCTGTGAGTGGGGATTATGGCTCACAGACTCTGCTTCCTCACATAAATCAGACCAATCTATACCCTTCGGTGATCTGTGGCCCATCGCCCCACTATATGGAATAATTCATGGCAGTATTGCTCTTCATTGTACTTTCCAGCATCCAGTTGTCATTCCAGAGCCTCTGTTATTAGACAATTACAATTTAATTGTCTCAGCAAATACACTTTTATTTAAAAATCTTCTCTGATTGTTTTGTTTCATTTGCATGGAGACTATAACGTGCTTTCAGAAAGGCAGAAAGACATCAAGAACAACGTTCAACCTAAAGGCACATTTCTAAAACATTTATAGCAGGCTACTAAGTACTTAACAGGAGTTGAAATAACTAGTTTATTAGAACAACTTAAATGGTAGACACTGTAAAAAATCATTAAAATACTTTTTCCTAAAAATGGATTATTCAAGTAAGCTTTTCTCAAAGATAACCTCCAGTTAATTTTTAAAATTATTTTCCATTGTATTGCAAAAATACAAAGCTTTTTTTTTATTATTATTCTGTAGAAATACCCTATGGGATATTTAGTGTAGCTGTCTCTTTTTACACTCTTCTCTGTGCATAAAGACAACCTAGGGGGGGGTTACATCTCCCGCAGCTTGTTATGGCCAGGATTCTGGGGAATACTTTTTATTCCTCAAATGTTGTTCCCTCTCTGCTCTTCTGTAAGGAGACCTCATGTTGTATCCTGAGGCATATAGGAAAGCAAGGAAGCCTACTGAGTGGGAGAAAACAATGTTGTTCTAGTTCACCCCCAAAGGCAGTGTTACAGCAATTAGGAACTGACTCTATTGCTTATTTGAAATAAAAATGGTATTGAAATTTTGATACAAATGTTTAACCATTTCTAGCCAAGAAAGTTATTTCAGCACTTTACACCCATCTCTAATACCTGTAACTTGCTCATAACATCATTGTTATACAACTAGAACAGCACCACAGACTATTAATTAGCCTTTTGTAAAGGCAGCCTCTAGACCAAGTGTGATCAATAGGATTTACAAACATGCAAGGTAGATTTTGGTCAAAAGGCTTCCAGGACATGCAGTAATGAACCCCAGGGAGTTGCTTGGGAGGTTTCTGAAACGGCTGCTTTTGGGTTTCTGCATTTGTCTCCCTTCTGTGAATCAATCTTCTGCCTCAGGGACATTATCATTTAGAGCCTGGCTTGCCCTTGGGTTCTGAATCTGTGTTTCAGGGTTTTTGTATAAGCACTGCAAAATCAAGGCTACACTGTGGCAAGCTAAAAGGGACAATATAACAACTATTAATTAGGCTTTTTTTAAATTTCTCGTCATTCCAGAGAGTTGCACATGGATTCAGCCGATTCCTCCTCTCAGCATAGTTGGGAAGATGAGTTGGTTGGTGGGAGTGCGGGGGTGGGAGTCGAAGGGTAGGAGAAGTTTAATCATCTTTTCCCAAATTTGTTTTCACTAGCCAGAGGATTTTGTAGATAGGAGATAATAAATCCCTAGCAACACAAGCCCCTGACAGATGGTGTTAAATGGTTTTGAGAATATTTCAAAATCTGCCCTACTTTTTATTCCCCAAATGTTGTTCCCTCTCTGCTTTTTTTTATACAGAATTTTCCTACACTGTCTCCCACATTCTCATTTGTGTTATAATTTATGCTTCCTTATGCTCCAAACCAGAATCCAAATCACCAATTTAAAAGGAGAAACAACCTGCTGAATTTTAAAGCCAGTTCTTTTCCTTCCGTTGGGCTGGGAATCCAATCTGAGAGGAAGGAGGGCATATCAGGCTGATCGGAATTTACTTCCTATTCTCCAGGAAGGATTGTCTGGGTACAGCACGTGTAAATCAAGAGAGAGCTTGCAAGCAGACCCATTCTGCAGAGAAACCAGCCAATTCTCCTTTCACATGAACTTTGGTGAGTAAAGGCTTTGTCTCCCTGGTTTACCAAGATGGGCATCCTGCGTATAACTCCATGAAGCATTGTAGGACGAGGAGTGGCTCCTCAATGTCGTGCAAGGAAACAGAAAAACAGGAAGTTAAAAAGCGTGAGAGAAATCAGCTTGTACAGCTTGCTTTAAAAAGGGTGGTGCTTAGAGGTCTGGGAAATGTCTGGGTCAGCCCCCGGAGAGGAACTTAATGGGTTCTAGCCTCCTTTCAGATCCTTCTTGCAGACAGGGCCCAAAGTCCAAACTCTGAAACAGCTGATGATGCATTGACAAAAAACCAAAACAAACCAACCCCCCCAAAAAAGGGTGCATCTTTTTGGGTTGGTATGAAACACCGAGCCGGGACACGTCTTTTTTCCACAGAAGAATGGTATTCTCCATATCTTCATCGGTACTTGTTAGCGACCTCATCCTAAAGCAAAGGAAGATCAGAGACTAATTACTGTCCTTCTGCTGGGGGCTCTGTTACCTTCTTCATGGAGATTTGTTCCAATTAAAGCTCTGAGGGCAACGGCCTTTTCTTAACAGATCCTGTAGATGGCAAAGGCAGATCTCACCTTTTGTTCAAGGCTCCACGGTGTGCAAATCAAAGAAACTCCACAACGGTAAATACACTTTCAAGGGAAGAAGTCCACGACATCAGAAGATAAAGTTGCACAGGAGAAAGTAAACCGACCTAATGGCTCACCACTGTCAGAAAGGGAAGCTCCCATTTCACACACCCAGATTTTTCTCTTTTCCCATCTCTGGTCACATGCTGATGTTGCATATATTTTTCCAACTCATCGGATGATGCTAGGAGCCAACACAACTCCCTAACCTGGCAGAAAATGAACTTTCCCCTCCACCCCTCCTTCCAAAAAGGAGATAATGGACTATTTTCCACTGGTTCAGCAAGACAAGCAGGACCAGAGCAGTCTGATGAGCAACAGTACTGATACAAAGGAGAAGCAGAGCAAGAGGAGAGAAGGACAGAACAACTGGCAGCAGGAAAGAGAAAATAAGAAAAAAGTGTGTGAATGATCCTGCCTTATCATGGCAGCTCAGATATTCCTGTAATCACAGCCCAAATGTGACCACAAAATGCATTTCTTTGTTCCTGCTTTTACTTCGTTGCTTACGCTGCTAAGCCTAGAAACCAGTTTCCTGCAACAGGGACCTTGCACTTTTAAGAGCTGCCTTTTTCCATGTGGGTCTGGAAGCAACTAAGTTTACCGGTACTTTTGGTAGACTTCAGCTTTTAAGGATGTCAAGATATCCTGAAGTCTAAAACAACTGCCCTTCAGGACAAGAACACTGAATATTTATGGATCCCTGAAGAGAAAATGTTGAAAAGCTTACAGCTGACAGCATTTTAATAGGATGCCTGAACTAGATCCCTGCCTATTTTCCAGCAAATGACTGGGAAGGCTTGCTAACAGGCAGAAATAAACACATAAACTTGTTTTCTATGTATGGATGATTATTATTTAATAGCTAATTAAAAGCTGCACCCAGTAACCTTTTTCTAGGTAGACCACCCTTGGCCCAGACAGAGATGTAGTTATGTTCCACTGGAGATACCTGGCCTATTGACTGCACAGGGAGCCAGGACTGGCAGTCTTGAAGAGCATACCTTGTGCCTTGAAGGCCCTTTAGTTGAGCTAAAGAGCTGAAAAAGTCTGTCTGAATACATGCCACACCTCACAGCAGACTCCCAGCTCATCCTGCTGGGCTGGTGGTTGCTTGTGCATATGTCCCTGCTTGCCTCCTTCGTGTCCATCCATTTTCCATGCTGCAAATCCACCCAGTCCTCAAATGTTGACTGCGAGTACCCAGTCCCAAAGAGCTTCTGCTTCCAATGGGATGAATCATAGAATCATAGAATCAGTAAGGTTGGAAAAGACCTCTAAGATCATTGAGTCCAACTGTCAACCCAACACCACCATGCCCACTACACCATGTCCCTAAGCGCCTCATCTACACGTCTTTTAAATACTTCCAGGGATGGTGACTCAACCACTTCCCTGGGCAGCCTGTTCCAAGGCCTGACCACTCTTTCAGGAAAGAAATTTTTCCTGATGTCCAATCTAAACCTCCCTTGGTGCAACTTGAGGCCATTTCCTCTCGTCCTGTCGCTGGTTACTTGGGAGAAGAGACCAACCCCCACCTCACTACAACCTCCTGTCAGGTAGTTGTAGAGCGCGATGAGGTCTCCCCTCAGCCTCCTCCCCTCAGCCTCCTCAGGAATAAACCTGAGCTGAGAAACAAAAATGTAGTCTGATGTTGATAGTAAAGGGGTTTTATTGCTGTATGGGCACACTGGAGTGGAAGTGGAGGAAAAACTGAAAGATATCAGTAAGGACCTGGTGGAGAATAAGTCAAGAATTTATTTAAAATTTTAAAACCAGTCCCAGTTCCCTCAACTGCTCCTCATCAGACTTGTGCTCCAGGCCCTTCACTAGCTTCGTTGCCCTCCTCTGGACACGCTCCAGCACCTCAATGTCCTTCTTGTCGTGAGGGGCCCAAAACTGAACACAGGATTCGAGGTGCGGCCTCACCAGTGCCGAGTACAGGGGCACGATCACCTCCCTGCTCCTGCTGGCCACACTAGTTCTGACACAGGCCAGGATGCCGTTGGCCTTCTTGGCCACCTGAGCACACTGCCGGCTCATGTTCAGCTGGCTGTCGACCAGCACCCACAGGTTTATTCACTTGTGTCACCTGGCAGCTATGGCCCCAATATCTTTCCCTGCACAGCAGTCACCTTTACCGGCTCCCCAGGTTTGCTTTGCCCACCTGGGTATCATTGCCTCCGCCAGTGCGGCCTCCTGTAGGTAGAACTGCCATGGAGAGCAAAGGCAGCTCAGTATGCATAGAGACAATGTTATGTACTTACTTACACAACACTGGAGAGGATTTAGGGTGACCACTGCATTACGGTGATCATTTTATTCAAGGACCGCAAGAAATCCATGAGGAATGAAGGTTCGGGGAGGATGTGTTAGAAAAGGATTTATCTTGGTTTCAATGCGCAGGATGTTGTAAGGGATGTGAAATAAAGAAAAATATCTTGCTCAGAAGCAAGGACATGAAACAAACCAGTGTGTTGTAACTTGTAAAGCAATGTTATGGATTGTAACTTGTAACTGCAATATTATTGCAGCCTTTCAGTACTTAAAGGGGCTTATAAGAAAGATGGCAGCAAACTTTTTAGCAGGGCCTGTTGTGACAGGACAAGGGGGAATGGTTTTAAACTAAAAGAGGTAGATTTAGACTAGATAGAAGGAAGAAATTTTTTACAATGAGGGTGGTGAAACACTGGCCCAGGTTGCCCAGAGAGGTGGTAGATGCCCCATCCCTGGGAACGTTCCAGGTCAGGTTGGACGGGGCTCAGAGCAACCTGATCTGGTTGAAGATGTCCCTGCCCATGGCAGGGGGGTTGGACCAGATGACCTTTAAAGGTCCCTTCCAACCCAAACTCTTCTACGATTCTATGATTAGAGTCAGTTAAACCCTTTTCTGTAGTTTCCAAACACTTGCCTGGAACATCATTTGCAGAAAGCAGCAGTTTTCAAGTTTTCACATGCCAAACATATGTTTTCTCCCTCTGTGAGGAATGATCTTCCCGCCATTGGGCAAATTTTCTATGAGGAACAGAGGTAACAAAAATCAACCAACCAACCAACCAACCAAAAATCGTAGTAGAGCTAGATATGCCCACTCTGAAATTCACCTATCAAAAGATAATTCCCTGACTTTTGAAATCAAGACAGTGAACAGAGACCAAAAAGCCATAACAGAAAATTAAATAATGGGAGGTCCTGGAGGAAGAAGGACATATTTCCTGACCCCTAATTCCGGGTAGTCTGTTAATAGGGAAGATTTTTTTCTACTCCAGCCCCTCTGGTGTTTTCTAGAGACAGTAAAACTCACTGAGTTGCTCTTGTTTTAAATGCCAGTCGCAGACTCATTGCATATATATAACCAAAAAACTTACCTTCTGGAATTATTTTAAAACAAAAAAAATTATCCCTCAAGCTTATGCTCATCTCCAAGACAAATTTTTAAATGAACTTAGGACAAGCCTTGTTGAAGGTGATAGCAACAGCAGTGCAAACATAGCCCTGTGTGGCTTTAGTATTACTCTGGCCTTGCAACCAACCTACTGTAGCGAGATAATGCTGTTACCAGCCTGACTCAGTCTGTGCTACAGGATATGGACTGTCAATGACTTCTACCTACCACATTTTGGGGTTTAAGCAAGTTTGAAAATATTACGCAGAGCAGCCCAGCTTGAGTCATCCAGGTCTTTGAAAAGAATTGAGTTTCCCATTTCTGGCGAGGAAGAAGACAACCCATTTTAGAGTATAGGAGTCTGAATGGAAAACTGCAATGCAAGTCACAGCAGAAGTGGAGCCACGGGTATGTTTTCTCTGGCAATTAAAGGATGGTTCCTACCCATGCAAGCAGTGGCATTTCAGAGCAGTCTTCAGCTGGTTTAGAGAGGGAACTGGATACTTTTATGGAAAGATTATAATTTCCGAGATATATTTTCCTGCTATATTTTTCTACTATTTCTAAGGCCCAACATGTCCCAGCCAACCCGAAGTCCTGGTACAGAAACAGGCATCACTGCAAAGAGATGCCTCAGTAGAGCTCACAGATGGCTTGGGACTAAATAAGTCCTGATGTTAATTTTGCATACAAGCTCAAATAAGTAATTACAGAAGGAGGATATAGAAAGGAT